>NC_137969.1:220997066-221710839 GCF_963924665.1 Micromys minutus
TGGATGACCTGGGCCAGCCACCTACCTAGCACAGGCATATATGTAACAAAAACTAGCTATCCTGGATTACTTCTGGATCACGCTGCTAACACCCTATTCCCTAGACTCTCCTAAAAATACACAGTATAAAAACTGAACTGAGGACATGGTGGTTCGTGCACGTAATCCCGGCACTAAGGAGACTGAGGCAGGAGGACTGTGAGCTTGAGGCCAACCTGGGCTACATAGCAAGAGCCTGTCTCAAAAGTGAATCGTGGTTAGACCACTGTGGTGTGATGCTTGGTATAACTCTGTGCTCCACTGGAATGCTTTACTCGAAAAGAATAAACTCCTGTTTATCAATTGGTCTGTGGTATTTTACTTTTTGTTTGTTTGTTTGTTTTTGTCTTGACTATCTAGGATATAGAAAATCAGCTTGCCATGAAATCTAAAGCTCTGGATGAGTTGAGACAAGGTTCTCTGACAATGGACGGGGGAGACATACCGTTGTTAGAAGACATGGCGGCTGGGATTGAAGAGCTGTTTGAAAAGAAGAATAATGTGACCAGCCAGGTACAAGGCATGCCCCAATCTGCTGTTGGTCCTCATAAAGTCTTTCATTTGTTGTGGCTGTCCTTTTATCACGGGAGATTTACCCCATGTTAAAAAGCCAGAGAGCTGCTAGGAGACATCCTGAAGTGAAAGGAAGTTATTTCAAGTCTCATTTTATGTCCTCAATAGTTGAAGGCAGGCAGGAAATCCGCTTGGTTATCTTTGTTTTATCTAACATACTCAGGCAAGCATAAATGTCTCCTCCTCTCAGACCAGCAGAGCATCTGGCATTGTTTCCAGGTCAGCCTCACAGCAGCAGTTAGGAAAGAGCCCCCAAGCCTGTAGGAGGTGCAGCAGGGAGTGTGGGATCTGTAGCACATAGCCCCAGGAGCTGGGAGCAGGGTCAGCATTAGGGGAACCCCAGAGGCCAGAAGAGAGATTGGAGGAAGAGTGTGCAGGATGCACTGGGAGAGAAAGCTGAGGCGTGCTAGGGTGTTTACTTCCCACCCGGGAAGGATGCTCAGAAGGCTAGCCATTGATAATGTGTTGGCTGCTGTTTCCTCCGGCATCCCCACTGGGAGGTAAATAAGTCGCTGAAATCTGCCTTGACCTCACCTTCCTAGTGGGGAGTGAGAACAGGCTGTGTGTTTGAGGTCCGGAGGCAGCCTGCAGCCTTACCACTTCCACCTGACTCTGGGGAAATAGGGATGAGCCGCATCAGTCATGTGTCAGTCGAGTCTGTTTAAGTTACTCTGCTCATGACCAGGAGTCAGGAAGCAGGCAGTGACGGAACCAGAGCCTCGAGGCGCTCACGCAGAGCAGGACATACACGTGAACAGTGAGAATGAGGTAATGCGTGTGTCACGTAATCATAGCGTAGGAGGGATTCGATTTAGACAGTGCAGATAACGAGATCGTAAAAGAGACACACGAGTAAAGATCCAAAAGTGAAATAAGTTTTCAGTTGATTTCTTTTCAACAAAGGTGGCAAGATCATTCACAGGGAGAAGGGGAATTTTTTTTCACAGTAAGAGACGGGGTCAACCGGATATTAGCATGAAAGAGAATGGCACTAACTCAACGCCACATCCAAAACCTAACTTGAAATGAATCAGACATAAATGTAAGAGTTAAAACTACAGACCCGTAAGAAAGACAACACAAATGTTCATAACTGCCTTCCGAGAGGGGACCCCAAGCAGCCAGAGGAGGGGCAGAGAGCTGAGCTTCATCAGAATTGAGCACCTTGTTCTTTTGGAGAACATAGCAGAGAAGTGCAGAGGGTGGGGACAGAGACGGGGGAGCTCACACGCTCATCTGTGCCCCTCGATTGTTTAAGTGACTTTCCACTAGGAGTAAGGGAAGATAGAAAACAATGGAATCCAAGCTGTGTCTCTGTGAAGGGGCTCGTCTGTCCAGTATAACGGGTTACAGAGCAGGTTACAGACGGGAAACAGGAGGTTGCTTGAAATGACGTCTCTCCATAGAAGATGGCTTGAATGGCCAATAGGCATGCCAGTAGCTGTCAGAGGAATACAAATCTAAACCACAGTGAAATGCCAGTCATACCCATGAAGAGGGCAGCACTAAAGACGGGCAGTAGCAGGTGTTATAGCAAGGATGTGTTCAAACACTGCCGGTGGCGATTAAAGTGGTCCAGCTACATCGGGAAGGTTGCATTGCCGTTCCTTGAGGTTAAACATGGACTGGACATGACCTGCAGTTCACTTGGGTGGTGAATGCTTATAGCTGTCTGATCATGATAACCCCAAAATGGTAACAGCCTGTTGTCTATCCAGCTATGGATGTCTTAGTAACATGTAATAGGTATTTCTTTACTGTGGGATGTTATTCAGCTGTAATGTGTTATAAAGCAGCAATGTATTCTATACCAATGGACTTTAAAACCTGATAAGTAGAAACAATTACTTATTAAAAAAAAAAGACCATGTATGAATCCATTTATATGAAATATTTAGTACAAGCAAACCATTGGAGACAGAATTTGTAGCTGGAGGAGTAGGTGTGACTTCTAAATGGATATGTCTCTTTTTGGAGTAGGGAATGTGGTCTAAGATTGTAAGATTTTAATCTTTAAATAGGTAAGTTATATGAGGTGTGGGCTTTATCTCAGTAAAGTGTCGGTTTTAGAAATGCAGGAGGCAGGCTGGGGAGCTAGCTCAGTTGATGGGGGACAAGTGTGAGGACACATGTTTGATTCCCCAGCACCGAGGAAGAGAAGAAGCTGGTCGCGAAGACACGAATGTAATTCCAACAGCTGATGGCTGACAGCGATGACCGCACTTTCCTATCTCTGTGGTCACTTCCCAGAGCCTGTTTTCTGGTCTAGCAAACAGGAATGAACACAGGCTGACCTTTACTGCCTTCACAGTGACTGATGCCTATCTCGGCGCTCAGTTCTCACATTTACGTAGATTCCTGCCTCTCTTTTCTACTCTGTTAAGGCTTCCTTAGTGAATTCCTTCTCTTTCCCTCAGTCCATGTGTGTGGTGTCTTTTGGGATCAGTGCTGGCTCTGGCGGTGCATTCCTGTGATCCCAGCTCTCAGGGGGCTGAGTCAGGAGGATTCCATGTCCCGTGCCTGCCTGAACTAAATGCAAGCACTTTTACCTGCCAGGCCATCTCATGGCCCTTTATATCTTAAAATACTTATGTGGGCCTGGAGTTTATCATGTAGCTTAGGCCTCAGCATATGCTGTCCTGCGTCAGCCTTCCAAGTGTTGGGATTAGAGGCACGTACGAACCATCATGTAACTTCCTTGATTGTTCTCACTAGGTAGCAAAATGCTGAGCTCATGTCACCAGACTGAACCAGTGGATAAAATATGCCTGCCCTTCATGCGTGCCTAGCATGAGTGCACTGCATGTTTCCCTCCAGCTTGTGATGGCTTTGCAGAAGTCACACCTAAGCCCTTACACTTAGCATCTTACACTTAAAACACTGTTGTAGAGGTTTTTCACAAACCTTATTGGTGTGCGTGTGTGTGTGTGTGTGTGTGTGTGTGTGTGTGTGATCTGTTTTTAATTAATTTGCTTTGTGGATGAAAAAACCAATTAACGAAGTTAAATAATGTGTCCAGAGCCAGAGGGCTGGCAGAGTGATTGAACCCATGCTCAGATGCTCTTTCTTGCCTGGTATCTTGCCCAGAGTCTGTCATGAGCTTCTTGATCTTGGGGCTCTTTCCCACTCGTCATATTAAAACAGCATTCTTTGAGGTCTGTATGCACCTTAGCCCAGCCTTCCCACCTTCTGGACGTTAGTGGGGGTCTCCAGTACTTTCAAGTTGAAATGTCTAAATCGGATACAATCCTAGGTCCCCCGAGAGGACATAAAACGAGAGACTGTCTCAGAACGCTAAGTCGGGGTTTCCGCTTTCCCGTAGGCCCAGCAGCTCAGAGCCTCCGTACAGTCAGTGCTTCAGGAGTGGAAGGCCTGTGACAAGCTGTACGACGAGGCCAGCATGAAGACAACCCAACTCACGTATTCCATGGAGCACAGCAAGCCTACTGTCTTATCACTGCAGGCCTTGAGCCGCCAGGTGCAGAACCTTGAGGTAAATGAACCAGTGTGGCCAAAGGTATTGTGGGTAAAAATTAAAGGTTGAAGCAAGCGCTATAATGAATGCAGGCACTTTTGTACTGTTTACAGAGGGGCCAAAGGCAGTGTGTTAGCTAGAGGTATCAAAGGCAGGGCTTGGGACGTTAAAGTCAGTCACATGAGACATAAGAAGTTTTAAGTGTAACTTGAATTTTCTATGTATTTCGTGGCCTTTGAAACCATGTGTGTGGACAAGGGTTGTGTGATCAGCAACTTGATACTTCTAAGTGCGGCTCGAGGGAGTGTCTTGTCAGTCACCTCCTCCTCATTCTTGCTTGTGTGTCACTGTCCCATAAGGTCCACACGTTTGTGTCATTGGTATGCAGTGTCAAGGGTCAAGAAGCTGTTACCTTCTGGGGTGGGATGGCCAAACCATCTACTTTTAGCTTTTTCTGTGTCCTCAGGCCCTTCAGGATGAAGCTGAGCATGGGGAACGGAGCTGGGAGAAACTGCAGGAGGTCATTGGCACACTCAGGGAGTCCTGCCCCTCCATTGCTGGTATAATGGAAGAGAAGAGCCAGGATGCTCATTCGAGGTATGCCCAGAATGCAGTTCGAAAAATTGGTCCTTAGGCCTCCTAAAAGCTTCTGCTCCTTCACAGTGATGGGCTTCTTAGTCATGTGGCTCTTCTTCGGAGCATGTAGTTCACAGTGTGAAGGCTCGATGTCATGAGAGTGTTCATATGTCTCAAACAGTTTCTGAGATAATCAAGCTAGAAATGCTCTAACGAAGCCATTTCCAGAGTGCATCCTTCACATGTCCTGGGAACCCCAAATCAGCAACAGAAACACCGAGGAATGGGGAGTCTGTAGGATAAAGTGGGATGGGTGTGTTCAGAACATCTCTTGGACCCAAAGCCCGCCACAATATGGAGCAGTCAGGTTGCTCTGGAGCATTCCCCACGCAGATTCCTGTGCTTCAAAAGCAAACCCGTGTTCAGTAAAGTATAGGACCGCAAACTGCAGAACCTGGCAGGCTATCCTCAGGTCTCTGTTGAGTCGTCGCTGAAGGGAAGACGATAAAGTATCCAGCTCCACATTTGCTTTCAGCGGCCCTCCCTGCGTAGGCAGAACTGTTGCTGTAGAAGGATTCAGGTCACTGCTGCACATCCAAGCTCACCCTTGTCAAAGGTGATTTCTGTTTGTTGTTTGAGTTGCTGCAAATTGAGTGCAGGCCTTGACGGTGCTACTCAGATGCTCTACCACTGAGAGACACCTCCGGTCCCATTCATGCAGGTGCAACAAATGATCTGCATGCAGAGTGCTCTTACAAGCAACCGTTTAACACGGTCATCCCCTACCCCTTCTCCTTCATTCTCCCTCCTCTTCCCCCCTCTCCTTCCTCCTGCTTCCTTCTCCTCTTCCTCCCCCTCCTCCTCCCTCTCACCCTCCCTCTTCCCTCTCCTACTATTCCCCTCTCCTCATTCTCTACCAGAACCTCACTGAATTATTGGCTGTGTAGTCCCAGCTGACCATAACCTTGTAATGATTCCTGACTTAACTTCCTAAGTAACTGATAAGATTACAGTCAGAAGCCAACACCTGTCTAGTTTGTTTTTGTTTTTGTTTTATAACATGGAAAAGTTTTTTTTTTTAAGAGTAAAAGGAAAGTAAGATAAAAAAATCTATAAATGGAATATGTTTTTCATTTATTTTAACTTGAAAATAAAGAAAATTTTGTTTGTTTTATAATTGCACAGTAAATTTATTTGATACAAGCTCAGTAGAAGACCTATTTAAAAGCCGGGTGTAGTAGTGCAAGCCTTTAATCCCAGCACTTTCGAGGCAGAGGCAAGAGGATCTCTTGTGAGTTTGAGACTAGCCCGGTCTACAAAGTGAGTTCTAGGGCAGTCAGAGCTACCTAGTGAGTCCCTATCTCAAAAAAACAAACAAAAAAAATCAAAATAAATCTCTCTACTTTTACCTTCCTGGTAGAGAGTGTGAATAGTTTCGCTACAAGGACAGGATGGAACGAGGTCTATGTTGTTAATGTTACACCACCAGGTGGACCCAGGTGAACCAAGACCTCGCAGATCAGTTGCAGGAAGCCCGTGGTCAGCTGCAGCTCTGGAAGGCTCCTCACAACGCTCACACAGAAGCAGCAGCCTTGCTACAGCAGCAGGAAGCAAAGTTCCAACAGCTTGCCAGTACCAATATGTCTGGAGACAACCTGGCTGACATCCTGCCTCGGACCCTGAAGGACATACAAGTAGGTGCAAAGCCTCGAGGGAAAACTCAGCCACGTTTGCAGAACAGCCAGGACAATTGAGGGACAAAGAAGTGACCAGACAGGGCACAGGGCACATGGGACATGTGGGGCTTGAAGAAGTGGCGGATGGTCAAGGGGCTACTATCACCACCTCTTTCCAAGTTCACAGGTCTGTTGTCGTCATTAAATCAGCAAAGCCTCATACAGAATCTGAAATTGAAGGCATGAGTGCGTCGCTTGGTCATGGGGCTTTATCACAGTAATAGAAACCTTGACTAAGACAGGTCTATATGTGCATGTATGTATGCACACGTGTAGGTGTCACAGAGGCCAGACGGTGTCTGATCCCTTAGAGCTGGAGTTACTGGTGATCATGTCAGAATCTCTTGCTTTAAAGTAATCCTGGGTGGGAGGGGCTAGAGAGATGGCTCGACAGTGATGGGGGAACACTCCTTCAGAGGTCCCTGCTTCGTTCCTCAGCACCAATGCTGGGTGGCTCACTGTGCATCCTCAAAGCGATGACAGGAAGTCAAAGCAGGGCAGCTACTGAAGCAGGAACACAGCTCACTGGCTTGCTCTTCCTGGCTTGCTTGCTTAGGTAACTCAGAACTAGTTACTTAAGGGGTAACTAGTTACCAAGGGGTGCACCACCTTCAGTGAGCTGGGCACACTCCATCAGTCATTAATCAAGATGCTCTACAGGCTTGCCCACAGACCAGTGTACTGGGTCACTTTCCTCAGTTGAGGTTCACTCAAATGAATCTAGCATGTGTCAAGTTGACAGAATGCTAGCCAGCACAACACAAATAATCTGAAGCAAAAATAAGTCTTGATGATGTTGGTGGTGGTGGTGATGGTGGTGGTGGTGATGGTGGTGGTGATGATGGTGGTGGTGATGATGGTGGTGGTGATGATGCTGGTGGTGGTGATGATGCTGGTGGTGGTGGTGATGATGATGCTGGTGGTGGTGGTGGTGATGATGCTGGTGGCAGTAGTGGTGATGATGTTGGTGGTGGTGGTGGTGGTGGTGATGGTGATGGTGGTGGTGGTGATGATGGTGGTGGTGGTGATGCTGGTGGTGGTGGTGATGGTGGTGATGGTGGTGATGATGATGGTGGTGGTGATGATGCTGGTGGTGGTGGTGATGGTGGTGGTGGTGATGGTGGTAGTAGTGGTGGTGATGGTGGTGGTGATAGTGGTGATGATGGGGACTGGGGAGATGGCTCAGTGAACTAAGTATTTGTTATGCCATAATGAGGACCTGGTTCAATCCTCAGCACCCATGACAAAGGCGAAATTGAGAAATCCAATGCTGTGGACATGGAGACAGCAGGGGTCACTGGCTAGTCACCCCAGCCAAACCAGTAAACCCAGGCCAGTGAAGAGACTCTGATCCAAAATATAAGAAAATAAAATGTAGAGTTCATTTGCACCTGCTCGTAGCCACACATACCCTCAAATATCTCAGAAATATCAGCCCTGGCCTCAGTGCCATGGGAGTGTGGCTTTCCAGGAGATTCAGTGATTTTAGACTATTTAATAACAGGGCAGTTTGAGCTGTGATGTTTTCCAATACTTAGAGGAAATACTCAGAAAACACAAATACTCTATAGTATGAAACATGGTAACAAGGTGTGTTTCATATTTTGGGCCACTCTAGGTCAGAACAAAGTGAACATCAGAGTTAATAGATGCCCTGAGGTCCGCTTGCCTAGTGAGATGCTGGGGACTCTACATGAGTCCATTATGTCAGAAAGGCCAGGGGCAGCCTGTAGTGGTTACTGAGATGATGGGAAAGTCCGTCCCTCAAGTGTTAGACAACTAGGAACACAAAGCATGAGAGAAGCCTCCACTGTGTTGGTCAATGGCAGGTTCAGTGGAAACTGTACATTTCCAAGCAGCGCTGGTAGGATACATTGTATTAAGAAAACCTAAGCTTTCTCAGCTGTTTGAAATAAACACCAACTGTAGCAACAAAACGTTTGAAGCACAGTGGCAGGGGTTTGGGGTTTGGGAGTTTGGGGTTTGGGGGCTGGTGCAGAGAAATCACCACTCCGCTGTCCTTTCTCCTTCTCCAGGGCCTGCTTTGTGACCTGCGGAAAACCAAAGAGGCCTTTCTTGAAAACTCTGTCCTCTCGGAGCAGCTGCCGCAGCCTGCGGAACACAGTACCCCCGGGCTCCATTCTGGACAGCGGCACGCCCTGCAGACAGCTGCTCGTTTAGAAAAGATGCTGCTGGCAAAATCAAACGAATTTGAGGTTTGTCTTGCTTTTCCATTTAGCGGCGACTCTGGCCCTCTCAGGCCACCCTCTACTGTTTGAGTCCTGTGAAGCGTCCATACTGTTTGGGTGGCACCGTAGCAGAGTCTTGCTTACACATGGACAAGGGCCCGCTCTTAAGCAACCCTCTGCTCTTCATCAAACGTGTTAATTTAACAAGGAGCATGCTTTATACCCTGTTCAGATCTCGGTTATCTGGATTCAGAGTAAAGTAATTGAGATACGGTGTGGCTGCTGGAACCACAGCTGTCCGCTGGAGTCTGCGTTCATCTCCTGAGTTATAATGCTTGAATTAAGAGAACAGAATACTCCCTTCTCTGTGTGGAACTGGTCTAGAAGACCCCAAGGCACAGGAGGAAATTCCAGGGCCTTTACAGAGACCTTACGTGATGTTGAGCAGAAAACAACTCTCAGCAGCTCATAGTGTGCTTAATTCTGTCTTACATACTCAGGAAATTTTCCTAATGAAAATGTCTCTTTATAGATCGTTCTGGCACAGTTTAAGGATTTTTCTGACCGGCTGGCATATTCGAAAGATCTTATTATTCATGAGGAAGAAAATTTAAATAAACTTTACCATGAGGAGAAAGAAGAAGTTCCTGACTTGTTCCTGGTATTGGCAATATGTGTCTTAACCTAAGGGCTTAGATTTTCTGTGGGGTAAAACATGAGCTAATCACTACTGCACGAATCTGCTCGCACCCGGCTTACCTGAGTTCCTTTACGTCTGCATCCTGATTAACTCATGAGCACAGTCATTCTCTTCCCTCTTATCCCTGCTCTATCTTCCTAAGGTCTCAAAGCGCAGACCATTGTGGGACTCTGTTTTACTATACCTATGTTATTATGCACATACTGTCCATAGATGTTTTCATCTTGAGATCATGATGAACTAATTTCAGTGAACCAGAATAGTCGAGGAATTCTCTGTTGTGATTAATTGTTTTTTTGGTTTTTTTTTTGTTTTTTTTTTCTGGTCAGTTTGAAGATCAAATAGAAAATATTCAATTGAAATTGAACACTCTTCCTTTTTAATTACCATAGTAGGTTTTGTATAATTAACATAAACTGAAATGAAGGGACTGAGGCATTCTGGATCCAGCAAACTCCCAGAGATCAATATTTCTGACCTCCATGAGGAGTCAGCAGATGATAGCATGCTATTCAAATCCCAGACCACTGCTCGGTTGTATAAACAAAATTGTATTTAATCCCAGACGTCCTTCCACTCGCACATTCCCCATGAGAGATTCTAGGCTCTGAGTACAGAGCGGAATGGTTGCTTTCCAGACAAGATGGCCTACAAAGCTAACACCCTGATGGGCCAGCCATCTGCAGAAGAAGTTTCTTGACCCTACCCTAGAGTATGACAGCAGAGTGGGGGGGACGGGACGCTGGATATTGTGGAAGGTCACTTAACACACTGTTGACCTGTTGTTGACCTAAAGGCTGTCCCAGGAGTAGCTTTAAAAAAAAAAAAAAGTTTTGGTAAGTCTTTTCTTGTGATCTCACACATAAGGAAAATATGAGTAGACTGTTATGACTGGTTTATGCGCCACACTTAGCTGGGATCATATTAATGATGAGATTTTTCACTTGATGTATAGGTACACTGTATAGCTTGTTGAAGGTCAAGTTATTGGCCAATTATATATGTTATATAGGACTTGAAGGTCCAGATGTAGTCTTTAAAAAGACTGCAACTCATTTTTAGTATTGCTTAAGACAAAATTTAATATCCCTTCCTGCTTCTTGGTCCTGCTTCGGTATTATTCGTATTGTTACTTTTCTCGTGGCTTTGAGGAAGGGTTTGGAGACCAGCAGGATGACTCTGCAGCTGGAACCCATGTAAACATGAAGGAGGAGAGCACCAGTTCCATTTAGGTGACCTCTGACCTCCACATCACACATGCACACACATGGTAATAGTAAAGGTTTTAAAAAGAAAGAAAGGGCATTTTGGTTTGTGGTTTTAGGGTCTACAGTCAACCATGGTAGGGAGGGCATAGGGGCGGGAGCATAAGGCAGCCTGACACATTGTAGCACGGTCAGGAGGCAGAGAGAGAGGAAGGGGGGAGGGAGAGAACTGTTGACTTGCTTCTCTCTTTCTTCAGTCTATGTCTCCCAGCCTATAGGCTCTTCCCTCCTCAGTTAAATCTCTGAAGACACCTTCACAGACATTCCTGAGGATGTGTCTCCTAGGTGATGCTAAATCCTAGGTTGACAGTTCAGAGAACCATCGTCCCATGTGTAGAGGCTGGCATCCCCAGATAGTGCCACTGAGAAGTCTAAGTTCATGCCCAATTCTAGCTCTAACTAGCTGTTTGACTATATGTAGGTTGGACTACCTATTTGGGCCCTATTTCCACTGGTCTTTAATGTAAGGAGGTCAGTTCATCTTGTAGACAACTTATGTGTACTTTTCCCCTCACAGAACCATGTGCTGGCACTGACAGCCCAGTCACCTGACATTGAACGTTTGAATGAAGAGAGCCTCAGGCTCTCCCTCAGTGACATAACAATAAAGACGTTGCAAACCGTGAACCGGCAGTGGATCAGGGCTACGGCTACAGCACTGGACCACTACAGGTCAGAGCATCCTTCCTCCCCTGCCCCTTCAAGGGAAGATAGAATTAAGTTCATTATTATAAGGCTCAGTTCTGTTTGTTTTCAAATCTTTATAGCAAACTTCAGGGAAACGGGTTGAATGAGAAGTTCCTTCATTACTGTGAAAAATGGATCCAAGTTCTGGAGAAGATACAAGAATCACTCACAGTGGATGTGGCCCACAGCCTCCCAGCTCTTCTGGAGCAACAGAAAACCTATGAGGTAACCTGGTGCTCTGCCATTCCTCAGCCATATCCCCTGAGACGCAGGGCACAGGGAAAAGACATTCAAAGGAAACACCGGGAGTGCCTGCCTCCCTTCATTGTCACCAGTGATCGTAGGTACTGAGGAATAGCTCCTATTACTAGGTCTGTTTTTTATTCAGTATTCCCAGTTCCTAGATGATATCAGTATGACAGTCGAACGTATTTCGCAGTTGGCTACCGGTAACTTGAGAACTAATCATTTCACAGACCCTCTTGAGAGCCTTACTAGGGAGCATAAATCCCAACTCCTGACAATGGAATCTATCAGCTGATAATTTAATATTTTGATTTATAAACAGATCTTAGAAGCTGAAGTCTCTATAAACCAGACAGTTGCTGATGCTTATGTGGCCCACTCCTTACAACTCCTGGACACAGCAGAAATAGAGTGGAGGTAGGCTGTGAGGGGTTCTGGAGCTAATGCACTTGGTGGGGCAGGCAGGCCTTCTGATGCAAGAGGGGGGTGCAGTTGGTGTGGCATTCTAGCCCATTGATACAATGCCGAAATGAATTGCAATCACTCAGGGTAATTGTCTCTTACCTATGCCTTTGTCTAAAGCCTTTGGGTTCTTCTCTCTAGTAAAAGTCTTGAACTACAGCTCTTAGACACATACTAGGATCTCTTCCTTCTAACTGCCAACAGTAAACCTTGACTACACCTGTGCCCTGCAGCCTCACAGTGGGGCCAGCCTTGTGCTTCTACCTTAGGGCTATGCGTTATGGCCACAAAAATGCTAATGATGCCTTTTCCTGTTGTAAGGGGATGGAGTTGGCTTTGAGTGATTCTTCGGTATTATCCTTTTCTCTCCACTTTCTCCTACGTGAGGTTTTGTTATTTGAAAATATGATGTAAGGTGCTGCTATCCCAGGCATGAAGCTGTATGGTAGTCATAAGAGGAGAAAAGTCTCCCCGGGCATCCCCAGTGGAGTCCGTGGGCAGCAGCAGGCAAGCTGGGCAGAACTCTGAGGCCAGGCCTGCTGAGCACAGCCGAACCACTTCACTGACATGGCCAGAATCCAGAGGTGGCCCAGGTGTTCGAACATTTCTGAGTGTCCTGGTTGGTACCATTTACCCTCTCCCTGCCCCCAATCTATAGCTGAGAAATCTGAAGCCCTCGGGTGATACGTGCAGGTCTATTCCAGGGTAATACGCTATTTTGAGTGCTCATTATGACAAATATGACTTGCCCCAAATAAAGGCCTTATTTCTTCCACGAGCAGTATTATCCATCTGTAAAGAGCTAGTTGGGCGGTTACAATAAAGCTTACTCGTGGTTGGGCCAGTTATATGCAGTGCTCAGTCCAATAATCTGTAACTTTACAAAGCATGTACCCATGTATATTTTCCCCATTGATCTCCCTTTCGAGATTTGCAGGAAGACTTTGCACCGTGTATGTTAAGATAGCTCAGCTCATGTAAAGGAGTGCTCCCCAGGAGTGCTCCCTGGGGGTGCTGGCCAAATGCCAGGTTGTGTGCACCCCAGCACCGTGCCCCTCATTGTGTTTCAGGTGAACAGGGCTCAGGTTTCGTGAAGTTGTTTGGTGTGTGTATGTTGTGCATACAAATGTCAGTCAGTCCCGGCCAGTTCCTCTTTCCACATGTTTGTGTGAGGAATCTCTCGCCATGATTTTTCCCTAGACCAGAATTTGTCTCAGAATTCTCCAAGCTGTCAGACCAATGGCAGAGGGCTGCCCGGGGTGTTCAGCAGCGGAAGTGTGACATCGGCAGGCTGGTGACACAGTGGCGGTTCTTTACCACCTCTGTGGAGGACTTGCTCCGGTTCCTCACTGATACGGGCCACCTGCTGTCTGCAGTGAAGGATCAGGACTGTTACAGCATCTGCCAAACCAGGCACCTGATCCACGAGCTGAAGGTATGTTTGCACAGTTTGGCTGTGAGACGCGCACAGGGTGACTGACATTTAGTTTGAGCTTATTTTTATTATTTTTAATCATGTATATGGACGTGTGTATGTGGGTGTGGGTACCCAAAATGGCCAGAGGAGTTGGAGCCCCCCTGCCCCCAAGCTGGAATTTTAGATGGTGGTCATAAGCCGTCTGATATATAAATACTGAGAACTGAATTCTGGTCCTCTGAAAGAACAGCGTGTACTCTCAGTCTCTGGGCCTTCTTTCCAGCTCCCTGAGATTGAATGTTATGACTGGAGTATGCAATGGGAGGCCAACAAGGTATGACCACCCACAGCCTGGTCCCTAGTCCTGTGCAGTGTCACGCTTTGACTCAGCAAGAGATCGAGATGCTCACAGTCTCTAGAGTGTGAAGGAAGCATGCTGTGCCAGTGGGTGGGTAAAGCGGGAGAGGTCTACGGTGACAGGACCATCAAACTCTTAGGGTCCTGGCGAATGTGTAAGGTATAGTGACAGACGGGAGAACAGCTTGCTCTTCAGTAGCAAACTCGGACAACCAAATGTGCGTCAGGACAGGTTTAGGGGCCAGCAAGGAGGCTTGGAGAATAAAGCCGATGGTTGCCGAGACTGAAGACCTGAGTTCAATCCCTGGGACTCCCACAAGTTCTCTTCTGACCTCCAGATGTACACTGTGTGGCAGATGCACCCCCACATACATTCCATAAGCAAATCAGCATATAAAAATGAATGGAAACTGCTTTACAAGCATAGGACTAGAGTAAGTTATTGAACGCACTCCCTCATTATTAGCGGGAATCACTCTCCACTAGAGATGCAGGCAGTTGACATCACCCCTGAAATGCTGGGCTGGCCTCTCTCACTTACACAGTCATCAAATATTGACAGAGCACCCTCTCTGTTCTGGTGTCTGTCCTCACAGTGTAAGGACTAGGAGACCCTGCTCTCATCAACACATCTAGGAAATTAACTAAAGGACTAACTAATTTAATTAAAGAAAATACCAGGTTGTAATCAACCTTGTACATATCATTAACAGAGGAGCTAGTAGCTCTTTTAGATTTATTTGGGTGGTCTCTGGGTTGACGGCATTTCAGCTGGGATCTGAAGGTAAGAATGAACCAACCCCGCAAAGACTGGATATTATGTAGTTTGGATGCCACACATAAAGGAAAAACCAAGAGTCAGAGAAGATTCTAGGGTTTTGTCCAGAGAATCTTGCTAAGTCGTGCACCACTGGCCAAGCTAGGGAAGGGCAGGGGAAGCCGGGCCTCCTGTCTGAGGCCCTGTTGTGGGCGGCACCCTGCTCTTTTGGGAAGCATGAGTCAAGAAAACGTTCCTCCTCGTCTCTGGGTTGGAGATAGCTAGTTTCAGTCTGCCTTCAGCCTTAAGCTTCACATTCGGGTCAGATGTCTTCTTTGTTCTTCATGGACTGATCAACACGTGTCATGAGTTTAACTGTATGCTTTGGGGGTTACCTTTTCATGTGCTCTCTTTCCTATTTTTTTTTTTTTTAAACTATCATATGCTCACTCTTCTGAGTTACTCTGGTGATAACCTAAGTCATTATTTCAGTTCAGAGACTCTTGTTTTTTTAATGCTCTGAGATCCCTATTGCCTTGTACATTTTAATGTATAATATATATAATTTAATTTAATATATAATATATAGCATATAAATGTATAATATGTAAATATACATATATAGTTCACATGTGACCATATAAACATAGTATACAAATATTTATATATAGTATATATACTATATGTATACATGCATGCATATATACACACACTGTGTGCTTCCCCCCCCAGAGGCCAGAAGAAGGTGTCCTATCCCCTGGTACTAGAATTACAGACAGTTGTCAGCTGTCATGAGGGTACTGGGAGTGAACCAGGATCCTCTGGAAGAGCAGTCTGTGTTCTTAACTACAGAGCCATCTCTCCAGCACCCCAAGCTTTTAGTCTTCTAAGTCTTACCAGTTACTGCTGTTTGGGAGTTATCCTATGACCATCTCATCTGGAAGTATAGACCTCCTCCTCGTTACACATTCCGTAGAATTAATGTAGAATTAATCATTTAAGAGAGGCCCTGGGAAAAATCCACAATTGCATTTTTATCAGACCAGAGTCAAATCCTTTGTTCCCTCTTTAGAGCAAAGAGATCCACGTTCAGAGGTGGCGAACGACCTACGAACTGGCCTTGGAAGCTGGGGAGAAGTTGCGGGAGACACCCGACCCTGAAACTAGAGAATTCATTGACAGGCAAACCAGCAGGCTTCAGGGCACCTGGAAGGACACTGAACTCAGCCTGGGGGAGATGATTGGCCAGCTTCAGAGCACTGCAGAGGTGAGGGGGGCCCGCTACCATTCTCTGCACGCGGCTCTTGTTGGCAGCAGGGCAGTAGGAATGGTTTGGGTTTTTTGTTTGTTTGTTTTTTAATCCTGTGTTCTGAGTTTTCTAATGAAAGTCAGTTCCCACTAATATACAAGTCATGCCTGCTGTACCATTAATAAAATAATAACTGCATGGGGAAACCAAGTACTGCAAATAGAAACAGTTGGGGTGCTATGATCATGCTGACTTTGGGTAAGTGAGACAGCTCTGTGGGTAAAGGCACTTGCTGCCAAGCCCGAGACTCAGAGTTCGGTCCCAGGAACCCACATGGCGGAAAGAGAGAACCAGCTTTTGCAAAATGTCCTCTGTCATGTGCTATGGCAGACCTGTACCCACACAGCCACACGAACCGAATAAAGAAGCAAATGAATAAATGTGAAGGGGGGGTTTGTGACAGATGAAATGCTAACATCCATTGGATGCTCAGTACACGAAACTAACATGGACTTATGTGCCGCCCGGGACATGCTACATGAAAACAGGCACAGCATGCTATGGCTCTGTGTTCTCATGAGAGAACACGTGTTCCCACAGATGCAAGTCTCTTGGGGAATTGCTCACTGTGCGATTAAGAACTGAACTGTTTGGAGTCATTAGTAGGATATTATTCTTGGTTTTGCTTTTGTTTGGTCCAAGTTGTTCTCAAGGGCTGAACTGTTTTAAACTTACGACCCAACACTACACTACTCTTGTTTGTTTGTTTTTAAATTATCATTTATTTATTTAATGTATAAGAGTACACTGTAGCTGTCTTCAGACACACCAGAAGGGGGCATCAGAATCCACTTCAGATGGTTGTGAGCCACCATGTGGTTGCTGGGACTTGAACTCAGGACCTCTGGAAGAGCAGTCAGTGCTCTAAACCGCTGAGCCCTCTCCAGCCCGCTCTTGATTTTTCAATTGCAGTTTTTATTTTTGTTTGTCTTGTCAGAGTACTACGCTATTTTTGTTTCATTTCTATGTTTATTTCTGACATTCCTTTAGTCTGTTGTGTGCACTAAAAACAGAGACCCAAACTACTCAGGGAGCGTTTTCTAAACCGAGTATAAATTCGTGTGAGTGGGACAGAGCACTGTGCTATGAACGGAGTATTGTGGGGCAAGTCAAGCTGTGCCACCAGACAGAACAATGGCGGGGCCAAAGCAGATTCAACACCCCCCCCCCCCCAGTAAATCTCATCATTGAGAACGGTAGGCATCAGAGTCAGCTCCCGCCAGACTGCCTGTCCGGGAACACATGACCATGACACCCCTCTAAAACGACCATGACAACTGGTCACTGTAGCATAGAAACCTAGAGTTGTCCATGCTAATAATATCTAGATCGGCCCCAGGCATCTAGCCAGTGAGCTTCCCTTCCTAGGCATCTCTTCCTGCAAAAGGTGGTTAAATCCCCGGTTCACCCTGAGTAAGATGTGTGTATTCCCATGTACGGTGAATAAAACAGTTTGGACAAGTAAGGACTGTCTTCTTCATCAGGGATCTCAACGGGAAAGGGGGTGGCCTTCATTGTAAAGAGCCTCCCTTAGGTCTCTCGTAGAAGGTCCGTCTTCCAGCCCCTCCATACTTTGGCACTCACTCAGAGCTAAGCTGGATTTTCACCAACCTCAGACTTAGCATGGACCCTCAGACTCCGGTTCCCAACTCCTCATTGACCCTGGGTATGAAGGAGTCTGAGAACTATAGCACGCATCTCAGATCTCACAGTTTCTCACCCAGAAGAACATGGACTGGGACCCCTGTCCTGTACCGCTTTCTGAGCGACATCCCAGCAGAGCTCCAGTTCCCAGTGGCAGGACAGACATGCAGCCGGTCACCCTGCATTTTGCCTCCCCTGAGGGGCATATCGGTGGCGGTCTGACACCCAGCATCGAGGCAGAAACACTGGCTGACACAGGACCTGAGTTTTTTTGTACGGACTGTGTGAAATGCGTGAGCTAGCAGACACAGGCTAAGTGTGACGTAAATGAATGTCAAGGTAGAAGAGCTTGCGCTGAGCAGGGTGCTTCTCTCTTTGCCTCCATCTTAGCTGAGCTGATAGTTGTTCAGGAGCCTCCATAAGAAGGGTATAACCCTTGAGTGGGGCCACCCCGATAATGCTTAAGGTCAGTACTAAAGACTAGAATGATCTGTTATCATATGTTTATACACTTTCAGTGAGTTCAGAAATAGAAACTTACTCTAGTGAATCAGATCTGAACACCACAAACATGAAAATGCATGTACCTATTGGCTAGGTTATATAAGAATTAAGGAAGAGAGACGTTCGCCTCTTACCTAGGCCTGTAACTTCCTATCTCTGAGCCAATGGATATTTTCTAAGTTCCGACACTCACATTTTAAAATGCATCAGCCAGTACTCTGTGTCTTAAGGTTTTACAACTGCAGTGACTTGGTAAAAGCTTGGAAGTCTTTGCAGGTTGAGGGAGACACTACAGTGGGAAGAGAACCAGGCATTAGGAGAGTGAGGAACAGCACAGAAAAGATTACCAAGGAGGGGACGGCAGTGTGTTCTGCCATCGGAACACACACTTAAGGTGTAGATGCTGAAAGTCAATCTTCACAGTAGCCCTTCAGATGTGGTTATACAAAACCATCGCAATAGAATAGAGACAGAGACAGGAGAAGATACAGCCCCCAAACAATCCATACCGGTGATTGTCCCATGTGCCCCGTCAGGTCATTCTGTAGGACATAAAGAACTGAGGAACTGCTCTCTGTGTGGCTTATCCAGACACACACTTAAAACAAACTGGTCTGGTCTGGTCTGTAGTTTGGTCTGGAGAACCATGCACTCACCAGTTTTAACACTGTCTCCAAATAGACCTGGGACCAGTGTGAAGAGAAAATCAAGAAGTTGAAGAAAAGGCTGCAAGTTCTGAAAGCACAAAGCAAAGACCCTCTTCCTGAACTTCATGAGGCCCTCCATCAAGAAAAGGAACTGATTAAGGTACTGATGGCGGAGCCAGCGAGCAGGATAATCACACAGCTGCCTTGTGGGCATTTCAGATGCTTGCCTGCCTCTCCCTATTTTTGTGATCAAGTGTTCTGGTCAGCCGGAAGGTTTTCCCTGTCTTCTAACAACATTCTGGTCTCATAAGGTGTTAGAATCGATGTTCCATATGTTCCTGATGTAAAGATGAGAAAGGGCTTTTGCAAAGGGGTACATTATCTCTAAATGTAAGACCTGGAGTCTGAGATTTTTTTTTTTTTAATTAGAGAGAGAGAGAGAGAGAGGGAGAGAGAGAGAGAGAGAGAGAGAGAGAGAGAGAGAGAGTGTGTGTGTGTGTGTGTGTGTGTGTGTGTGTGTTATGGCGGTCTGAGGACAGCCTCGGTGTCAGTCTTTACCCTACACCTTGTTTGAGGCAGGGTTTCTCTCCTTTGTTCCCATGCTAAGTACTCCAGGCTAGCTGGCTGTGAGCTTCTAGGGGATTCTCCTATCTCTGCACCCCATCTTACCGTGTCCCTGCTAGAGTGCAGGGATTACAGGTATGTGCTGCCACACCTGACTTGCACATGGGTCCAGAGATCTGAGCTCAGGTCGTGAGGCTTCCACAGTAAGCGCTTCCATCCGCTGAGCTGTGTCCCGGAGCCTGAGATTACTAAACAACAAAAGCAAACAAAACCTGTTTATTCTCTGCCTTTGAAGTAAATGAGGTATGACTTAAAAACCCACTTTGAAAACCAGTAAGAGTTGAGTTCTTTGGATTAAGTATAAGGTTTACAAAAAAATGCTCTGAACACTGCTCTGCCTAATTAGCAAAGGTTCTTGAACATCAAAGGTCTTTGCAGAAGGTGGGGTCAGACAGGAGCTAGGATCACTGAACTCCAGCTCAGGGACCCTCGTGTTACTTTCTTGTCCATCTGTCTGGTGGTTAAGAGACTTTTTGAGAATCTTTTGGAAAGGTCTTTTAATTTTTTCTCTTCCCTCAGGGACTAGGGATTGAACTGAAAAAAAGACGAGAAAGAAAGAAATGGTCTTGTACTGGACTCTGTGTCAGAAAGCAGACCCAGATCCTTTTCCCTGTACACATTTCTTCTTTGTCATAAAAATCCCCTAATAGATTTTAAAGGCATAACAAGAGGCAGAGGCATGAAGATCAGAAGTTCAGCGCCATCCTTGACTACATAGCAAGTTCTAGGCCAGCCTAGGCTAGGTGAGACCCTCTCTAATTAACTAGTTAATGAAAATTAAGAACAGAGGGCTGAGGCTATACCTCAGTGGCAGAGTACTCACTTAGCTTCCTCCCCAGTGTCAACAAAGAAACAAAAACATGATAAATGGTTATCATAGTTATCATCCAGGTTAAGAAGTGTCTCAAATTCCCTTCCTGGTGGTCTCCACAGCCCTGACCCTTCTGTTCACTACCTTATATGTTTACTTATTGTTTTGATACATAGTTTTATTGTTCTCAGTGGAATGATAGAATCCCAGCCTTCTGGTCCTAAACTCCTTAAATCAGTCTCATGCTGTATAACATGAGATGATACCGTTTTCCCACATAATTCTACGTCAGCAATGTTGATTCCTCTTGCTGTCTCCTTCCCACTGCTGTTAGTATGCACCATATGAATACAGTCAGTGCATCCTTCTGCAGTAATCGATATCGTTAGATAGTGTTCAGCCTTTGTCAGTCTGGAGTGTAAGGTAGTGTCTGGTTTATTGTCCCATCCAGTCAGCCCTCCTGGGAACTGCCTGTTGCTATTTCCCCTGACTCTTGTGTTTGGCTTTTGTGGCCTCCATTTGAACAAATTGCTTATTTATTCTTAAAAGTACACACTTATGAATCTTTTTTTTTAAAGATTGGTTTATTTTATGTGTATGAGTACCAGAAGTGGGCATCAGATCCCATTACAGATGGTTGTGAGCCACCATGTGGTTGCTGAGATTTGAACTCAGGACCTCTGGAAGAGCAGTCAGTGCTCTTAACCGCTGAGCCATCTCTCCAGCCCCCTTATGCATGTCTTCTATCAGACAGAGTATTATTCTTCTTTTCTTTCTTTTCTTCTCATTTTTTAAAAACTGGGTGAGCAATAGATTTGTAGTTTTGTTTTGGGTTTTTGGTTTATGGTTTTGTTTTGATTGTGTGTGTGTGTGTGTGTGTGTGTGTGTGTGTGAACACATGAGCACCTGTATTTAAGACAGGGTTTTGCTATGTAACCCAGGCTAGTATCATCAAACTCTTGATCTTCCTGCCTCTACCTCGAGAGCTGGTATTGGCAAGTATTTGCCGTCATGACCCAGTGATTTTTGTGTGGCATTAATATAGGTGAATATGTGAACAGTTTTCTGTACAACTGTGTCCTCTTTTTCTATAGAAAGTCTCTATCTGCAACTCGTAGAATACACTTTTATATCTTCTCCTGGATGTTTCCTGATCTCCTAGCTGTTTAGTGTTTAAAAGCACTGCTTTTTAAATCCACATCTTGATTTGTTCTGGAATTGATGTTTGTATATGTTTTAAGTGAAACCCCATTTTAAAACATTATTCCTGTAGATAACCATGTAGCCTGCTTAGTAGACCCATGCCAGATATCAAATTAACAGATACACAAGATTTGCTCCTCAGTTTTCTTCTCTTCTTCATTGCCTTTAATATCAGACTGCTGTTTGCAGGCATCACAGTCTTAGGAGGTGAGGCAGAAAGATCAGGGGTTTAAGGCCAGCGTCAGCTGCGTGCAGTTTAAGGCCATTCTGGGATGTATCAAGTTTAGATCAAGATGCCAGTAACAAAGTGAGAGAGCAGTGTCGCTCTCCGTTGACATGCTGGAGTTTTATTCCTTAAAGTCTAGAAGCCTGTGTGACTGAAATGGGAGCCTTTAAGGCCTAGTATCTCTTGAAGTGTCACACCCCTCGGCTTCCAGCAAAGTCTGCAGCTTTTATTGGCTCAACCCCATTCATCAGTGGAAACAATCATGGCAGAAATCCACAAATTTACCCAACCAGTGACCAGACTTCAAAACAGATCCCAAGTAACTGGAAGCCTATGTAGGACAGTAGATATTGTCCCAGAAAAGTCTGTGACCCGTCCAACCCATCTGAGCCTTCCCTCCGTTTCTCATAGAGCTACATCCCATTATTGCTAAGTTCACGTGGGAATAACAGCACACAGACACTTGATAGACACATGCCACAAGCACACCATACATACACACACTCAACACACATACCATATGCACACATACCACACACCATACACACACCATATACAACACACATACCGTACACACACAACACACATACCACACACACACCATATACAACACACATACCATACACACACAAACACATACAACACACATACCATACACACACAACACACATACCACACACACACCATATACAACACACATACCATACACACACAAACACATACAACACACATACCATACACACACAACACACATACCACATACATACCATACATACAATACACACATACCACAAAACAACACACATTATATATACCATGCACACATACATACATACACACACATACAGAGAGACTACACACTCTCACCATAGACATACAAATTGAGGATCCCTATTTCAAAAATCCCCAAAATTCTGAAATGTGAAGCATTTTTAGTTGCAAGCATTTTGAAGGAGGTATGGTCAGCTTGGCATCATGTCTCTAAACATCAAGTCTTCACTGACTCCTGACTAACATAGACTCTGTCTACACCAGTGGTTCTATTTGTGGGTTGTAACCTCTTTGGAGGTTGACTGGCCGTTTCACAGGTGTTGCCTAAGACCATTGTAAAGCACAGAAATTTACATTGCAATTAAGTAGCAATGGTAATGAGTTTATGGCTGGGGGGTCATCACAACAGGAAGAGCTGTATTAAAGGGTCAGAGCGTCAGGAAGGTTGAGAGTCATTGCTCTATATGCTATTATGAAAATTGCTACAGTGGATATCTGGGACTTGTTGAGTGACTAGTTCATTGCAATTTTTCTAATTTTAAAATAAGTTTCAAATAATACAGTCACGTGGTTCAAAATTTAGGATGTTCATGGGATGTATGTTAAAACTTTTCTCCTGTTCATTCCTTACCACAGGAATTGATGTGGCTAATTTGTTAAGTATTCTCCCCCAAGATAAGATATTCTTCCCGTGTACAAATACATGCATGTGCATTCATCTTTTCTTCCCTTTCTGTGCATGTACGTATATGCATCTATGTATGTGTGCATGCGCTGACATATGTGTGTGCATGGAGACCAGAGGTCAGTGTCATCTTCAATTGTTCTTCACTTGATTTGCTTGAGACAGGGGCTCTCACGGAGTAGTTATTGCTGTTGCTAGATGTGCTGGCCCAGGGATCCTCCCATCCTCACCTCCCTGGTGCTGGGAGGCATGCACCAACATGTCCATTGGGGATCCAACTCAGATCTCACTCTTACACAGCAAGCATTTCCCAAGCAGCTGCCCATCCCCTTTAGTTCAAATGGTGGTACAGGGAACCGGGACTGGACAATCTCACTATGAACCAAGACCACGGGAAAAGTCTTATGCTGCCCTGTTGCTGTGGGAATCCAGCTAAAGCCTGGTAACACACTGCTATATATGAACAACTTGAAGTTTTGTATCATGCTCTACATGGGTAACTGGAACCTTACAGGTAATTTTGCAGCACTGATCATTTATTTATCAGACTAAAGATAAAGGAAAATTATCTGACTGACTTACTCTCTTTTACTGTCATTTTCTAGCAAATCTGGGGCATTTTAACTTGAAAGCAGTAAGTAGCATTCTGGGTGGTTTTCCAAGGGAAGGAGCCCAGAGCCCGAGTATGTGCTAGAACAAGTACTCTGCCACTGAGATACACAGATCTGGGGTGTGGTTTCTGGACATTTCTACAGAAGTGATCATTGGCTGTAATCAGCTCACATACTAGACTTCCCTGTATATTACTTGATTCCTTTGTTTGTCTTTCCCTTAACACTTAAGAACATTTTAAGGGTCTTAGGCCTGTGTAGTTGTATAAAACCTCTAATCCCAGTTTAGGAAGCTGAGGTAGGACTACAATAAGTTGGAACCCAGCCTAAGCTCCGTAGCGAGCTCCAGGCCATTCAGTACTGCATAGTAAAACCCTGTCATTTGCCCAGCTTGCATGAAGTCCTGACTTCAGTCCCCATCACTGCAAAACCAAACAGATAGATGATAACAACAACAAAAAAAAAGTTATTGGTACAATCTGACACACTGCTTTCCTTTCATTCACACATTTTGGTATCTAATGATTCAGCATGCACCAGGCATGTGGCAGATGCCATGAAAAGCACCACATAAAGCAACTTGAGAAGAGGTGTGTGTCAGAAGTACTGTTGTCCTGGTCCCTGCCATTCTGTCAGTAGTGTGTTGGAAAGGTGCATGCTAACCACATAGCTATGTTGTATGCATGTGTGGGCATGTGTGTGTGGTCGTGGGGGGGTGCTGTGTGTGTGTGTGTGTGTGTGTGTGTGTGTGTGTGTGTGCACTGTAGGAAGAAAATGGAGGAACAGTGAGACCATAAAGCAGAGGTTCCAGGCTGGGGCTCTAGCTCCGAGGTTGAGTGCTTGGATTAAAGTTGTGTACCACTATGCCTGGTCATTTTTATGCCAACTTTGAACGTTTCCTCTGGAGTATTTTATGAGATACGGAGAATTTAGCAAGTTCGGAAATCCCAGCACTCTAGCTTTTAGAACACTGAAGAAATATCTGTGGGAATTAGTAGCTAGTTACTAACCACTCTTCTGACTGGTCTCTGGTGGAAATGATACAGTGTGTTCTTTCAGATTTCATCTGAAGGGCAGGAGCAGAGGCCTGGAAAATGAGCCATATGTAAGGAGCCCTAAACACAACTAAAACCTAATAGACTCTGGGTGTTTCTGGCTAGTCCCTTTCACGTCCCTCTGCAGTGAAAAGGGTTTTTTTCTATTAATTGCTACATTTCATTGGTTCTGAAAACAACTTTATTTTAAAAACTAATTGAAGCTGATGGTATATAACTCAGTGGTATAGGCTCTGCCCAGCTAACTCAAGGCCCTAGGTTCCATCCTACACATGAATGGATGGATGGATGGATGGATGGATGGATGGATGGATGATAAATATAGAAACCTACCTGCTAATTTAATAACTGCCAGTTATTAGCAAGCAATTTCCCCTCCTTTATATTCATTTATTTAGAAAATCAAAAATAACTCCTTCCAAACAGAAGTTGTCATTTTATGATGGCCAGCCACAGTGTTAATGGTATGCCCAGGCATTTTGAAAGCTAGAGATCACACTTTATATGACTTCTTAACATAGTTTCTAGGTCTTAATCCAGAAATATGTGCAAATGTTGCTTTTCTTACATGATGTATGCTGTGGCCCCTGAGGAACGATAAGTGGTTTTCCAACAGAATGACTTTATTAAACTCCAGTTACCTGAGGGAATGAGCTGGAAAGGAGCAAAGACTGTCCCCTTGAGAGAAAGGTGACAGGAGGCAGCCTGGCAGGGCTGTGAGCGGCTGTTTCTCATTCCGAAGGTCCCTCCCCTTCCCAGGCTCCCCTCCCCCAGAGTCTAATCAAAGGATTAGCCTACAGGTTTGGAAACAACAGCAGCTGGAGTTGAAGGCATTTTTTCCTCTCTCCTCGTATTTAAATGCAGGAAGTAGAGGCGTCCCTGGCTAACTGGACGCACAACTTGCAAGAACTTCAGACTATGAAGGCCGACTTGAGCCAACACATCCTGGCGGAGGACGTGACGGTTCTGAAGGAGCAGATAGAGCTTTTGCACAGACAATGGGAGGATCTCTGCCTGAGAGTAAGTCAGTCCGCTGCCTGCGGGTGTGTGTGTGTGTGTGTGTGTGTGTGTGTGTGTGTGTGTGTGTGTGATTGAAACGTCCCAAAGCCAAAGGAAGGGATCCTGACTTCACCTCTGGGACCCCTGCTCCTCTGCTGGTTCCTTTAGGAGGCAGCCACCCATTTTAACAAATTGACCTCTTTGTTTTAACAGAGTTCTCTGAACTTTGCACACTTCTGCTGAGTTGGGTTTTTTGTTTGTTTTGTTTTGTTTTAAAATCATCTGAAGCTGGGGTGTAAGCATGGGTCAGGCTTTTGAGGATCCTACTCTGTGGCGTGCTTAGAGAAGTACAAAGCTACATGTTAGGAGAGATCTCTTTGACCCACCCCACCCCCTGTGTATCTCTCTCCTCTGCCAAACACCAGGGCCTTGATGCCCACAGGCATGGGAGCAGTTATCTGAGAACCAGGCTTCCACTGCATTGGATATTCAGTCCTAAGAGCTTTTACACTGGAGTGATTACAGCCCCATGTCCTCAGCAGATCACTTGTGCTGGATAAGAATGGGATTGTGTTTAGCGTATTGTACAGTTAAAGTCTAGGACAGGATATCAAGGTGGAATTAAAGGATTCAGTTCATCTTAAAGACCCTTGTTTTAGGATATATAATTCTCAGGAAAAGTTAATTCCTTAATCTCATTATGTCTTTGTATCTCTGTATCAGTGAATTCCGACATTTGTAAATACCTGTGTTCTAAAGACACTTCCAATTACATTTTAAAGTAAATAATATACTTTATCAAAAACTTGATTCTTAGTGGTTACAACGTACTCAAATTTTAAATTTTAAATTGTTGTAATTCCTGTTTTCTGTAAAAGAAAATATTGAATCTGTGAGAAGTCTTGTGAGAGACAGGGAGGATGCAAAGAGCACGTCCAGATGGTCCTGATTGTCACCACTCTGGACTCCATCCTGGCACACAATGCCCTGAGTTTCAAAAGCTAAAATAAACAGATTTCTGGAGGAATGGGAGCAAAATGCTTGTTTTTCTAAGAATAGATGTTTTGGGCCTTTTAAATACATTTGGCTGGGCGGGACACAAGAACATTTGGTATCTTGACCTCACTCTGGGAAGAGCAGAAGTTCTTTTGTACAAGGTAAGAAAAAAGTCTCAGAAGAGTGCAGCCCTCTCTTCCCCTTCTATCAAGTGGGGTGCTAAAACTCCTTGAAGAACTCTTAGCTACCCCATTTTACACTACCCTACCTAAGACTTCATTGACTTTTTTTTTTTTCAGAAACCGAGAATAGATGTATATTTAGAAAGGCTGGTTTGAATGATCTAGATGTAAGCTTGCTTGCTAAATGGTAATGCTCTAAGGAGGGCCCCTGCCCTAGGTTAGCATAATAGAACGCTGGGCATTCGGGGGTCAGCCTGCTCCCTCCAGACCAATTTTTCATGACATTTTCATGGTTTCCAGACAAAAACTACAGTGTATGGTGACAAGGTAAATTAAATGAATTGTTTTAGGATTTGGTGTTTTTGTTTATTTTGTTTTGTTTAAATACCCCCCCCCCCAAAAAAAAACAAAAAAGCCCTTTTTACTACTTTTAAGGTTTCCAGTTCATTTGCATTATTAATGAATGACTGGGTGTTTTTGTTTCTTTGTTTGTTTTTAATCTTGTGATCTGGATTAAATAAATTAATCTTTTAAATAAGTAAGCAGGACTTTGCCCACTGGATATAAAGACTTGATGAGTTTGAAAGGGAAAAGCTTTGGGCCACAGAAGTTGGAGATAGCTGGAGGGAACAGTAAATGTAAATATTGAAAGAGCAGGGAAAACAAACAAACAAACAAACAGAAAACCAGAGCTGAGCCCTGATTGATTCTGTATTCTCCTTAACCTTTATGACTTAAGGCTTGATGCCCTCTATACAGAGCGCTGTCATTTTGTCTTTTGTCAGGTTTATGGTAGTCACCAAGGGTGGAGAAAACTTTTGTTAATGCTAAGTCTGAGGTTTTAAGAAAAGGAAGTGTCTTAGAGACACTGACAAAAGTGAAAGTCCTTGGTATTCCGTTTGTGAGTGTGAAAGGTGTGTGAGGTGGGGTGTGCTAGAGTTGGGGGTGCTCACGGGTTTTGAGAGCCAGAGGGATTTTGCTTCCCTGCTATCCTCAGCTGCCCAATGCATGTCATACCTAGGTGACTCTCCGCAAGCAAGAGATAGAAGACAGGCTCAATTCATGGGTCGTGTTCAATGAAAAAAATAAAGAACTGTGTGCTTGGCTGGTCCAGATGGAGAACAAAGTTCTTCAGACAGCAGATGTCAGCATTGAAGAAATGATTGAAAAGTTACAGAAGGTGAGCGGGGAAGTCGGGGTGCCCCAGTGGATGCGTGGAGGACGGTCACGGGCTTCCAAAGGGCTCTGGGACCTGCAAGTGTCACTGGTGTTTCAGATGACAGTGTACATGTTTCAAGGGACTAGTTTTGATTTTTCTGAAGGAAGAGGTGGGAGAGATAAAAAGCGTGAGCCTGTCGGAGGTGGAGACAGTGCTGGGGAGGGCTGCTTTCCCTCAGTCGGGGAGGCTACCCAGAGATGGGATCTAGTGAGTGTTTAGTAGAACCTGAGTCAAAGAGGACCCCTGCAGTAATGAGGCCTCAGCTCCACATCTGTGACGTGGTGCAACTAAAGGGTTGTACATTTAGAAAGAGCCTGAGGGGGCTGGGATGTAGCTCAGGTGGTAGGGTTCTTGCCTAGCATGCATGAAGCCCTGAGTTCAATCCTCAGCACTACAAGGATAAAGAAAAAGAACATACCTCCAGCCAAGCATGGGAACACATGCCTACACCAGCACTCAGGAGGCTGAGACAGAAGGATCGTGAACTGCAGGCTTGGGCCACATAGTCTGAGAAAGTCATTACCACATTGAACACTTTGTAGTCACCCAGCTGGTACAGCCATTCCTTGAAGAACTGTTGACAAGTATATGGTTTTCGTTTTGTTTTGTTTTCCTATTAAAACTAATGTTACCAGGGTTAGAAGGATGGCTCAGTGGTTAAGAGCACTGGCTGCTCTTCCAGAGGTCCCAGGACCACATGGCAGCTCACAACTGTCTGTAACTCTTGTTCTAGGGGATCTGACACCCTCCCACAGGCATGCAGGAAAAGCACCAATGTTCATAAAATAAATAGATAAACTAATGTAGTTTATGCTTGCATTGGTAGTACATGCTCGCAATCCCATCACCAGGATGTGTGAGGCAGGGGTATTGCCTGGAGTCCAGTATCAGCCTAGACTATAGTGAGACCCTGTCTGATAAACAAAACAAAAAGGTGTGCTGAGAGAGGGCTCCGCCCTGGGCTGGAGAGGGACCAGCCTGGTACTGATGACTTGGGCCTTGTGCTTTGGTCCCTGTCAGGACTGTAAAGAAGAAATGAGCTTGTTCACGGAAAACAAGCTGCAGCTGAAGCAGATAGGAGAGCAGCTGATCAAGGCCAGCAGCAAGGCCAAGGCGGCTGAGATGGAGGAGAAGCTCAGCAAGGTCAGCGACCGCTGGCAGCATCTTTCTGACGTCATCGGGTCGAGGTGAGAACTGGCCTAAGATAATTTCTGTTTACCCCTAGGGATTTCCTCACAGAGCCCGGGAACTGAGTCTAGTCCACGTGTGTGGCAACCTGGCAGGTTATAAGCACACGGATTTGCAGTTGAGGGGAGATGAGGAGAAATCCTAATCTGAACAATAAATGGAAATGATATTTGAGAAAAGAATTTGACATGAATTAAGCGTGTGGTGTGTGTCGTAATGCAAAGAATTAAACTTGGCCTCACATGCTAAACAACTATTCTACCACCAAGTTACTGTTTGATGCTGCTGCTGTTGTTACTGTTGAGTTGGGGTCTGGCTAAATTCCCCAGGCTGGCCTTGAACCAGTCTTCCCTCCTCTGCCTCCCAAGTAGCCAGAGCTACAAGCACTTGCCACTGTACCCAGCTGGATTTGTTTTAAACAAGACTTTGGAAACTTAGCTTGAAATAGATCCTAAGGGGAATTCTCCCTTAGAAAACATCACCCCGTGCCAGAGTTAATGTTTCCTCCATGAAATTATGCCCGCCTGTTCCTGCCTCACTCTGTGTGGTGACAGTGGGGAGCCCTTGACTGCCCCCACAGCTGGGGCCCAGTGCCAAGTAAGGGTCCTTTGTAACCAGGACCTTGATGGGCACCTGGTTCACTGGAGAATACAATTTTTGAGTGCTGGTCAGCATATCCTCTGGTGTGACCACAAAGCTCTGTTCTCCAATGCAATTTTGTCCAAATGAGAGCTAGAAATAGTGTCTCCCACCAAACGATGGTAACAACCAAAGTTTGTAAACAACTGCCTTTTTCAAATCTTCTCAAGAAAGGCAGCGACCCTCTTCCCCTTGCAACCTGGTTTTCAGAGATGTCAGCTTTGGGACCACTCATGTCACATTGTCTGCCACTGGGCCAGCACAGGTTTCACAGGTGTGCTCAGGTGTGAACGTGGATATGAGCTGGAGTTTAGAGGAGAGACTGTTAAGGTTTGTCGATATGAACAGAGTGGTGTGAATGATGTGGTTTACCTCACTGACCACTGAAAACAATAAGTGAACTGGATTTGGTCAGCAGGGGCAATGGTAATGGAGCGAGCACAGCGGTAAGAGGAGCCAGCTACTTTCGTCTCAGTCAGATCTCTGTATAGACGTTAATGGGAGTGTGTGTCTGGCAGCAGTAGAGCCAAGCATATGGAGAGCCCAGATCCTATCTTCTGAGAGACAAGGAAAGAGCTGCCACCCAGATGGCTCTGAGTGAAGGTTTGAACTCCTGATGGCCACTGCAGGCAGTAGGAAAGACCCTTGATATGAGGAAACAGGTATGACGTGGACCAGGAGAAAAGCCACCCAGGAAGGGACGAGAAGCCCCAGTGGCTCAAGTGTAAGAAATAACACTAGGAAAGATGGGGCCTTGAATGCCACCCACACACTTGGCCTCCTGGTAAAGTCTGAGCCCATCACATTCTCTCGTGGTGACAAAGTTCCTGAAGATCCAAGGGAGCTAGCTGGAGGAAGGGGCCGGGCTAAAGGCAGCTTCTCTCAATAAGTATTTGAAAATGAGACACACGGAAACTTCCCGGCTTTCCCTTTTATTCATTGTAGAAAGCAGAGTGTGTGATTTTACTTTTCTGAGCCGGCTTTCGGGTCTTCCAGATGCGTCCAGCAGCATGTCCATCCGAATCTGAACAGACAGGGGTTACAGGTGTTGCTCATTTCACACAGGGCCAGAAAAGCACATAGACGTCTGTTTGTGAACCAGTTCTCTATGGTCTTCATTGTGAAATGGAGGCGGATTCCCCTGGCTCTATCTAGGGAAGAGCGGTCCTTCCTTATGCAGCCAGGGATTTGATTAAATTATTCCCGAGGCTGGGCAGGCAGGGTGGCTCACCGGGTAAAGCACTTGTCATACAAGCCTGATGATCCATTGAGCTTGATCCCCAGAAGCCAACCAGAGGACAGAAGTGACGCCATTCATTTGTCCTCTGACCACACACACCAATAACACATTTTAAATAATCACTCCCAGGGCTGAGGACACACTGTGGCATGTGTTGTTGAATGAATGTATTCAGACAGGGGAGAATAAGATCCTTTCCCTGTCATGCTCTTTGGGTTCTGAGTCAGCTTGGGTCCTTGACGCTAATCAATAGCACGAGGACATCACACCTGCTCTTGCATCATTCAAGAGTAAGACCTAGCTTACAGTTTCTCAAGAGGGGTAGCATGCGTTCCTCAGTTAGATCGCTGTGTAGACGTTAGCAGGCTGTTGGCCTCTCACCAGCTGCCCGTCTCTGGCCAATTCCTTGGTAGAAAAGAGATGAACCATTGGCTGAAAGTGCACCAGCCTTCCTGGACATAGCCATTGACAACAGCAGCAGATACCTTTCTTGGCTGCCAATTGAGTTCATGCTTTGTATGATTGATGTCGCTTCGCCTTTGTAGTACAATTACTTCCAGGAGAGGGACAGAAATGGCTGTTGTATCACATGTATGGAGGTCTGAGGACAACTCGTGGGAGTCTCCTTTCATTGTGTGGATCACCAGGGTAGAATTCAAATCTTTAGATTTGGCAAGAACCACCTTTACCTGCTGAGCCATCTCTCCAGCCCTCACTTAATTTTTAATGTAATTCTGAAAGCTGGATCTCACCATCCCATTTTATAGATGAAGAAACTGAGAGCTGAAGTTAAATAACTCGCCCTAACTAACAGAGAAAGCTCAGAATGCAACCAGGATCTCAACTCAGGTAGCGGTCATCCTCCTGTGGCATAGACCCTTCTAGTTGGACACACAGTGAACAGAGCCCTGTGAGGTCTTCACCCTCAGCCTGAGTTAAAGTTGGGGCTTGGCCTGATGTTCAGAACTCTAAAGCCCACAAAGCCAGGTCTTATTCACTGCTTAAAAGGCAAAGAAATGAAAAAGCAAAAACTATTACTCTGGGTTTATTCTCAACAAATTTCAAAATAATTTACTACAACATTACAACAGGCTTTTTTTTTTTCTTTCTTTCTTTTTAAGATTAATTAATTTATTTTATGTATATGAGGGCATCAGATCCCATTACAGATGGCTGTGAGCCACCATGTGGTTGCTGGGAATTGAACTCAGGACCTCTGGTTGAGCAGTCAGTGCTCTTACCCACTGAGCCATCTCTCCAGCTGCCTGCACAGAATATCTTAAGAACACATCCTGCTCCAGTGAGACTCTGGCTTTCCCAGGCACTATATGAAACGTTTTCTGAAACCTGGGACTCAGTGTCAGGTACTGTGTACTGGGAGACTGGTTCTCAAGCTTCGGCAAGCATCCTCCAGAGCCCAGTGTCCCACGTCTAGAGTCGGTGGAGCTCAGACCTTCATTCCTCACAGGGCTCTGTTCACACGTGCCCAAGTGTGCTACTCTTGATGTGAAGACCATGCGAGAAACATAGGAGCAGTGGGATGAAATAAGTCAAAGTTTGTGAATGAGTCTTGAGCCTCTCTCTCCATGCTGGAGGGCCGTACACAAGTCCTGCTTCCTGCTTCACTAGCAGGGTCCCCATGAAGACTGAGATCCAGATGAGACAGTGGCAGGACCACCAAGGGTCAATCTACACACATCTGTCTCCATGACATCCCTCAAAGATGTCTGATACCACAACAGGAAAAGAGGGCTTAGCCTTGAACCACTGTCTTCTCCACTTAGAAAGTGTTCAGCAGGTTGGAACTTTCTTAAAGCAAAGAAGCTGCAGGGCATGTCTCTTGAGATAACTTTGATGCAGGGCTGGAAAGCCCAAGATGGCTTCACAAGAGATTCCATAGCCCTGGGCTATTATTATCTAGAATCCAGTCAGACTCAATGACAAGGAATATTAATTACATACTTCCCTGCTCACACAAGAGATTAAATGAAGAATACACTTGGTTAAGTGTTTTTTCCAGAGCCATCCATATGAGATATGGGGAGATGGACAGAAATGAACATGTTCAGCCAACGGGGACCATGGCTTCAAGAGAGCCTTCCCAGTTAGATTTCATTGGAAATAAAGTCAGGGGAGGATTTGGCACCTTCTGTTGTGTGAAGCAGGAACTGTGAACACGGGTCACCCTGTGTCTTAATGTTTAGTCAGTGGGGGTGGGAGGATGTGTGTATTGCATATCTTGGATGAGCCATTTCATAAGATCTGAGATGAGGGTACCTGTGGTAGACATCAGGTATCTTTCCTTGATAGAGCTCCACTATATATTTTGAGGCAAAGTCTCTCACTGAGCCCCAAGTGTGAGGAGAAGCTAGATGGCCAATGAGATCTTGCAAGCACCTGTCTTCCTGCTTCCACACCCCCATCCCCAAGCGAGAGATACAAGTATGAATAGCACCATGCTCAGCTCTAGCAGTGTGGTCCTGGGTTTCTATTCCTACACAAGCATCATGACCAAGAAGCAAGCTGGGGAGGAAAGGGTTTATTCAGCTTACACTTCCACATTGCTGTTTATCACCAAAGGAAGTCAAGACTAGAACTCAAGCAGGTCAGGAAGCAGGAGCTGATGCAGAGGCCATAGAGAGATTGATATCTCTTACTGGCTTGCTTCTCCTGGCTTGCTCAGGAGAACCCAGGTCTATCAGCCTAGGGATGGCTCCACCTACAATGGGCTGGACCCCCCTCCCTTGATCACTAGTTGAGAAAATGCCTTATAGCAGGATCTCATGGAGGCATTTCCTCAACTGAGGCTCCTTTCTCTGTGATGACTTCAGCTTGTGTCAAGTTGACACAAAACCAGCCAGCACAAGTCTGATGGACATTTCTAGTCCCTGAAAGAGCTCCCTTGGAAGATTTACACTGCCAGTCTCCCTTGAGAGAGGATCATTAGTGATCGATTTCATTTCATTTATCTACAGTTTCTAAGGAAAATGCTACTCTTGGCTTTAGTGCTTCCTCAATGGCACCATCGTGAGTGGGCTTAGTCTCCTATGCTAGTGTATAAAGGAGAGACTTCAGTTCAGCTCAGACGATGGCATGTAACCAAAGGCTCGTCCCTTCTTGTTGATACTGGATGGCTCTTTTGCTTTCAGAAGTATCACTCCCCTGGAAAGACAATGAAAGAAATTAAGCATACTTTTCAGATTTCCTTTACCATTGTGAGAAGCCCATCTCATGTTTGCTAATAATAAGGAAAATGTCACCTAAGCTCCGCAGTTTTTACTCTGGCAGCCGTGGGTTATAGATGTTTCTCATCCCATGTTGAATGGGCATCCTTCTAGCTATAACTTCTCAAGGTCACCATGAGAGGCCAAACAATGCTTCTAGTCAGGAAGCTGTCTTATTCCAGCCACTGCAAGTGTGGGGAAGGCTATGGAGGTCACTGGGTATAGAGAAGGGCCAGCTGGAGGTGGCCCTGCTTTCCTTCCTGTCAATCCAACCAGTCCACCTCGGGGGCAGAAGTGTCTTCTGAGAGCTGTCTCCTGGGTGCGAAATACAGTAATGGCTAAGTCGTGGGTTGTAGGAACACAGGAGCTCAAGTCTCAAAATAGGGAAAGAAACAAGCCTGAAACATGGGAGAAAGAAGGATTTCTGTGTTTCTGCATCTTGGGAGACCCATGAGGGAGACGCTGAAATCTCTTCCTCTATCTTGAGGCCCATTTGTACTGCAAGGCGGAGTCTCTGCACAACAGTCAGTGGAATGGTGTAAATGAACTCTGGCCTTCTTAGGCAGGACTCCAGCTCTAAGGTAAGAGGAAAGCTCCTTAGGAAAGGTCTCCTCCAGGACCGGTGGAAGGCTCCCTCCACCCCCACCCCACGGCTTGGGCTTCAGGTTTCACTGCTGCTTGTAAACATGACACAGAGAAATTATAAACCAGAAATCTCTCTTCCCCCATGTTCCCAATCTAAATGTTTCCTCCCTGGCTTTATAGCACTTCATAAATAACCCTGTGCCAAGATAACGCTGGGACTTTCTCCCCTCAGCCTTGCTATCCTGTAGCGTCAGAACAAAGGCTGTGTGTGTGTGAGCAAAGAGCTGGAGAGAGATGGTTTCTTTATTGCAAGGGGCAAAACAGATTAAAAATCTCGGAGCATAGAAAAGGTGTCTTCCTTCTTAGCCGGCATCACCCTGTGCCCAGGAGCCAACCGGGTTGGTGCCGCCAGTGAGGAGCCTTGGGGAGGGCCTGGTTGGAAGATGCTGAGCCAGTGAATGAAGAGAGCAGGCTGGGCAGGGGGAGGGGCCGCCTGGCCAGGAGGTGGAGGTGCAGCCGGGAACTTGGAGCGTCCGCTGAAACCTAAGGAATGGTTTTTTCTCATAAACAGTAAGTGCCATTTTAGCGGCAGCTGCACCCGTGACCCAGGTGGCCCCTGCTATCTCTGTGTGTCTTGCTGTCTGGCTCACTCGTTTTGGTTACAATAGAGATCACCGATGAGATGGTGGCTGCGGAGTGTGTGCACTCAGCCATCGGGGGATGGGTTCTCTCCTGGCGTCAGCATGCTTGTGGTGCCGGCAGCCTACCTCTGACAAGCCGGGCAGAGATGCATTTATGCTGTGTGGAAAATAGAAAGCTCTCAGCATTAAAAAAAAAAAAAAAAATGCTCCAAAGAAGCAATTGGCTCCAAAATGTACTATACTGTCTGTGCCTTTAAATCGGGGCATGGACATTAATGATTTTACTATGAGAATATTTAGCTCTTAAAAAGATAAAATTGTGCAAGCTTAGTACATCGTGTTCAGCAACTGACTGCTGCCTATAGGTTTGAGTATTTCCTGGGGTCCAGATTCGGATAGTATTGATCATTTCAGTTTTCCTTATTAATTCTGCTACACTGCCCACGTTGACAGACCCATCGTTTCATGAACACTACCTGAGCTTTTATAATCTGCATACCGTATACTGTGCACCTTAGAATGGGGCTGAAAGGTGCATTACTCCGTGTGCATGAACAGGGATTGTTCCAGATAAATAAAGCATTTGCTATTTAAAGCCTCTCCTATACACAGCAGGACTTCTGCTTGCTGTATGCACCGATTACCAGTTCACCTTCATTGTGACCGTTCTTGGGGAGCTGTGTTCTTCAGGGTTCTATTCTGAGCCACCTCTAGTTAAGATGGGGGCAAAAAACTTTATTCACCTTGATCGTGCTCTGTCTCTCTACCCATAGTTCCTGTAATAGAACTTGTCTAGTCTACAGATGCTCTTAGCATGATACTAAGTTTGTTTGGTTTCATAGGGAAAAAAGTCTTTGGGGGATATATGGCTTCTTTCTTACACCCAACAACACTGTTTTGATCATCAGTCCTGGAATTCAGGTATATGTTGTGTGTTCAGAGGTAATCCATGAGAAATATTACCTGAATGACCATGGGCAAGGGCAGAGGTGGGAACCACATTGACTGCCTAGGTGACTAATGTCATGTAACACCAAGCCAACAGGCTGTTCTTTGACCAGGTTGCCTTGTTTCCTGATGTTAACCAAAGATCTGAGTGTTTTGAGAACCATACGAGTGAGGCCTAATGTGTAGAGGTCGGCCATCAGGATTAACAAAGGTCACATGCTTCCCGACCCAGGGGAAGCTGAGTTACTATGTTTCTGGGTAGCAGAACTATAAAAATTTGTTGGTTATTTTTGGGATAAATTCTCAGGTGGAGGAGCATTGTGATTCCAGTGCATTGAGGGTGTCAGACAGAGGTTAAGCCACAGAGCAGGTGAGACTCACTGGGTAAATCAGTGTCTGTCTATGAGTGTCTGTCTCCCCCGCCCCTCTCTCTTTTTCTTCCTCCCTCCCTCTGCCTCCCCATCTGCCTTTGCCTTCCCTTGTTTCACTTAGCCTTAAAGCTTGCTTGTTATCAATAGTTTACCTGCCATCTATAGGAGGACAGTAAGTTGCTTTGTGGGTAAGTACACTGTTATCCTCCTATCTTTAACATATGGTCCTGTCATCATTTGGATGGAAAAGACAAACTGGTGACTGTCACTTCCTCCCCCAATAGGTTTTTTTAAGTACTTCTGATTACCTTTATCTCGGTGCCTAAGATGCAGGGGCATAAGCTCTGTAAGACTTACAACCCAGCTTTGAGTTATTGAATCCTCACAATGTACATAAGACCCTGAACAAAGCAAGTGGTTAAATGAATATTGAAAGAAAATTATAGAAGGGAAACATGGGCAGTATATCTGCAACTTGAAGGCTCTTCCCACTCACTACAAGCACATTGACTCCTGTATCTGAACTGTGTTCCCCAACAGCAGCAAAACCCATCTTCTACCTCCTTCTACCTCCAATCTATGTACATCTGTGTGTGCAAGGTATGGGACAAGCCACAGAGGCCAGGCTGCTGGAGGTTAGAATCCTGCCCCCGCTAATGGTCCAGGTGACTGAGCTGGTTATTTAACCCATGAGCCTTCATTTCCTCAGCTGTCCAAAGAGGAGGACAGCAGTGGTGCTAGTTCCACTGTGTGCCAGCATCAGGGATGACAGCGGTTGCAGTGCCATAGCACCTGTCTGTCAGCATCGTTGAGATGATTAGTTGAGTCACTAGTATGTGAGACAGAGCAGGCCTGACATATCTTAGCATATGAGATAAATCTTAGCCGGTTACATAGATGTTCCATTTTAGTACTATGGCTTATTTATGAGTTGCAAAGTATATTCGATATAGATATTTTATTTTATTTTATTGATAATTTATTTAGTGTATATGAATACACTGTCACTGTCTTCAGACACACCAGAAGAGGGCATCAGATCTCATTACACATGGTTGTGAGCTACCATGTGGTTGCTGGGACTTGAACTCGGGACCTCTGGAAGAGCAGTCAGTGCTCTTAACCGCTGAGCCATCTCTCCAGCCCCAAATGTAGATATTTTAAAGGAATGGGCTGCAAAAGAAAAGGCTAGTATAGTATCCTTTTAGGTCAAACACTTTAGAACAGAAATACTTTGGATTTATTCTTCTGTTTTGAGATATTTGCATATGGAGATCTCTTGGGAATCCATTGGTACCTCTCATCTACAGAGGTAAGGTAATTTTGTAGTTACCAATGTGCCTTCTGACCGTAGCCATCATTGGAGGTCTGATGTATAATTTTTCACTTGTAATGTGATGGCAGCCCTCCAAAGTTTTAGATGTTTTCCCTTTACAGATTACGGATTTTAGGTTGGGGATGTTCAGTCTGTATTTTATTCCCATCCCCTCACTGGTCTGCCTGGAGCACTCCATTTTAAATACAACAGTTCTAGGAAAGGCAAGCAAATTGTGCCTCCCCTTCTCCAGGACGTATCGCATCCCTAACCTCTGGCTGGCAAAAGTAAGTACGGTTACACCTGGCTGTTTGTTGTGTGCTAAGTCCCTTCGTACAGAAGGTGGTGGGTCTCCCCAGACCTCTTTTTGTTGAAAGAAAGCAGCAGTGATTCTTGGTGGCCTGGGGTCAGGTGCTTGATGGAGGCACAGTGAGCTGCCATCCTGGGACAAGAGGAAGTGCAGGGCAAAGGGAGAGAGTGAGAGATACCTGAGCCTCAGCACTACTCTCCTCCCACAGGAAGTGGCCGTGGCCCCGCCTCTTCTCCAGTAAGAGGGTTTTGAATAGGGCAGACCTCTCTAGCTGCGTGGGCTCCTTGCACAGTCAGGGTGGTAAGATGGGGTGAAAAGGTCATAGGGCTAAACCACGGAGATGAGAGCCCGATCTAGGTTATAGCTGTATCCAGGCCTCACCTGGATTCTGTTACAGCCTTTTCAATAAATCATCTCGTGGCTTTGAAGGAGACTTTTTGTCTGCTGCAAGAATGCAATTTGGAAAGTCTACTTCCTTGAAACTGATCATGCCCGTGATTCCTGGGCACTTGTCCTCGTCAAAGTGTCCCAGACACCTTTCATATACATCTTCTTCCTGACTCCCAGACAACCCAATGAAGGAGTGTATGACTGTTAGCCACATTTTCTATGTGCGGGTAACGACGCCAGAACTCCAACCCCAAGCCTTTACAGCCTGCCTCCAAGCCTCCTCGCCTTATGGAGCTACTGAAAGTAAAATGCTCGGCAGACACTATTGTGAAGTCCAGAGTCAGGTAGTATGGCGTTGTAGCATTGTGTGTCCTCATCAGCAAAAGGAGAGTCACAGCACTGAACATTTATCATATTCCAGTGGCTACTGGTCACACCTTGGTCTCACATCACCTGCAAGATGTTTAATTTTATAAAGAATAGGGACACTTGGAGTCTGAGTCAAGTATCTGGCAGGGCTGTCAAGCTTGTAGATGCATTGCGGATGGGACTTTAACCCTGGCCTGCTCCAGGTTCGCCTAGGTTTGGGAGACCTCAGAAAGCTGAGGTAAAAGGGTTCTCCTAAATTCATACAAGTCACTGCTAACAGAGATGGAACTAGAAGGCTGTCCCTGGGGATGTCTTGGTTGACTGAGATATAAACACACTGACTCTTTGGTCCACCTAAACTATAGCCTGGAGGTAGGGGATGTAGCTCTGTACCTAGCATGAACTAAGCCCTGGATTCCATCCTCAGCACTGTGTAAGCCTGCATGGTCCTGTACGGATCTAATCCCAACATAGAAAGGGGAAGGCCGGGAGATCAGATGTTCAAGAGCAACCTTGGCAACACTGAAAGATCAAGGCTGCCTGAGCTACCAAAGACCCTATCTGGGAAGAAACAGCCTCCGGGAAGTGACTATACATGTTTATTCATTTAACAAGTATTTGTTTATGGCCAGTGGGAGGTACCGCCTAGCTACCTTTCTTTTCTGAAAAGTGGGGAGTGTCTCCCTTGTTTGCTGTTAGCTTGTCCCAGTGTTTTAGGAGCACAGTGGTTAAGTACGGGTTGGTTATGGAAGAAATGCTCCCATGGAAAAAAGGAACGGCTTTCAGTGAGAGGCCACAGAGGTCACTCCAATTGCTCGAGGTGTTAAACAGATAATGAGATTAAACTGGTTTGTCAGGGTAGAGAGCACGACTATTGAAAGGTTCCAAGCATGAATCAGACTTGTCTTCAGAAATAGAACCAAAGGTGGCGAGTAGGAAGGCAGGGAGGCCAGAGGAAGTTGTTTGGTTAAGCACTGGTGGAGGTGTGCAGACAGTGTGCTTCCTGTGAGTTGAGGTTAGCATCTCAGTTTCTCTTTCTATTGCCGTCGCCCGGCCGGGGATGCAGTTCTGCTGGCCTCTGCCGACATGGGGATTGGTAAGTAGGGACTTTGAACTGTAACCATTACTTTGGATCTCTGGGATACTCCAGTCCCCAAGATCAACAGTGCAGGCCTTCGCTCTTCCACTCTGAAAGCCGCTGACTGAAGCATTTCTTTTCCATCTCTGTGAATGTTAGCTATCCAGGCAAGGAGGCTCACACCTATAATCCCAGCACTCAGGAGGCAGAGGCAGGAGGATCTGGGAGTTTGGTGCTAGTGCGGGCTACTTAGTGAGACCCTGTCTGAGATCAACAAAGATGGGTTTTGCTTCAGTAGCTCGAGTCTCCCTTGCAAGTGTTAGCATGAAGCACCAGTGAGCACAAGGTCTTCTCAAACCTGCTGCATGCCACGTCGTGCTGGAAGGGACCTGGATTTGTCAGACAGCAAGCAGCACTGCGCCTGAGTGGTGTCCTGACTCAGAGATGCCTCATAACAAACCCACAAGGCAGGTAGACTCCGAGGAGCACCAGCCCTCACATTGAAGTGGCAGGGTTGCTGTGTGTTCTGTCGTTGTTCAGAGTCCATAAAGGCCATCATGAGCCAAATAAGTGCCAAGTGAACTGGATAGGGGACGTCATCAGCCATCCAGGGAGGACCACTGACTGCTGATGTCTCCTGACCGGAACTGGACCGAAGTTATCCAGAAGAGGTATTTTGGAGAGAGGAAAATGGCACCATCTCTCCAGTATGGAGCACCAGAAAGATGGTCAGGGTGTTAGGAGGAGTCCATGTGGGTTTGACAGAACTTTTGGCTTGACAGAGTCCCTGTGAAAAACGATACAGACCAACAGATTTTGCAGATCTCCAACTCTCTGTGAACACGCCGACCCAGGTCATACGAGTCGTTCCTGCTGTGAATTAAAGCAATTCACATAGTCTTCTGCCCACCAGCATCCATACCGGCCCATGCTTCTCACTGCTAATGACGGTTCTCTCCTCCACTGCATTTAGGGTGAAGAAGCTGAAGGAGACGTTTGCTTTCATTCAGCAGTTGGACAAGAACATGAGCAACCTTCGCACCTGGTTGGCTCGAATCGAGTCTGAGCTCTCCAAGCCCGTAGTCTACGACGTCTGTGATAACCAGGAGATCCAGAAGAGGCTTGCTGAGCAGCAGGTAAGTGACAGGAAGGAGTGCTGGGAGTCAGGGTAGCTCCATGGGAGCCAAAACGGACCTGCCCTTGTCTGCCTGGTAGTCCAGCATGCCCATGCCTGTGGTTTCACCAGAGGAAGTGGATCACCTGCCCATGTCTCTGCCTCATACGTGAGGCATCCATCTCTGGACACCCCTTCCCTTTCACATATCCCTTTTGGGAATAGTTCAAGTAATGCTGAGGATGCCAACCTTAATCTCGATGGTCAGTGGGGTTTTTAATTTTTGTTTTTGTTGTGTTTGACGTAGCTGTGGGAGGGGATGAATTAGAGGTGTATTTTCTCTTTTGAATTGAGATATAACCCAGGCTGACTTTAAACTCAGCCTTCTGCCTTATTGTACTGACATCAACTTGATACAGCTGAGAGGAGAGAGCTTCACTTGAAGAATTGCTTCCAAAAAGTAGTCTCTAGAGATTAAGGTAGCCCCAAAACTGCCCCTCTGTCCTGGGACTCAGCCCAATGTCTTTCATATGTCAGGCAAGTGCTCAATCAAGATCAGAAGGGTACACTCCAGTTTTATTTGTGTGTGTGTGTGTGTGTGTGTGTGTGTGTGTGTGTGTCATACATGCCTTTGAGAGAGGAAGGAAGAGAGGGAAGGGAGGGAGGGGCAGATAGATCTCATTTTACCCAGGCTGTTCTCAAACTAGCTATTATAGTTGAGGGTGACCTTGAACTTCTCTTGTGTGCTGGGATTTATAGGTGTGTGCCACCATGTCTTTCTCAGAAGACAACCTTTAAAGACAAATTATCTTGAGTCAGGTCTATCTTTTTATTGGTTTAATTGTTTTGTTGTTTTCTTTTTGCTTTTCAAGACGGGGTTTCTCTGTGTATCCCTGACAGTCTTAGAACTTACTCTGTAGACCAGGCTGGTTTCACACTCACAGAGACCCTCCTGCCTCTGCCTGAGTGTTGGAATTAAAAGCATGTGCCACCACTATCTGACCTTTTATTAATTTAAAAATAGCATTTTTGGGGCACCTTAAATGGAATAAATATTTGACCCTTACAACTTTTTTTTTTTTTGTAAAAATGCACCTGAAACCACCTTGTAAAGATTTATTTTTATTATTTTAATTATGTGCTCATGGGCACAGATTTATTATGTATTTCTGTGTGCTCATGAGTATAGGCATAAACAGAGATCAGAGGCATTGAATCCCTTCTTTTTTTTTTTTTTAAAGACAAATCTCACTGTATAAGCCTACCTGGCCTAGAACTCACTATGTAGACTAGGCTGACCTCCCAGTCACAGAGATCTACCTCCTCCTAGCTCCCTGATGTTAGGATTAAAGACATGCACCAACATACCCAGCTAAACATCTTTTTATTGAAATTATCTAGATCAGTTGTTCTCAACCTGTGGGTCAAGACCCCTTTGGGGGTCAAATGACCCTTTCACAGGGTTCACAGGGATATTAGCCATCCTATATCTAATATCAGATATTTATATTATGATTCATAAGAGTAGGAAAATTACAGTTATGAAGTAGCAATAAAACTAATTGTATGGTTGGAGGTCACCACAGTGTGAGGAACTGCATTAAAGGGTTGCAGTACTAGGAAGGTTGGGAACTGCTGCACTAGATTCTGCCTTTGCTTTGGTGAATAAAAGATAGCCCTGAGCATCGTATAATGCAAATGGGCATTACAGAAATCTGAGTGTGCATCTCAGCGGAGTCACAGCCGCAGGCCTGTCAGGCTTATTCGCCAACTTGACTATCTAGCATGAGTTTCCTTGGGCAGTCTCTCAGCAGACAAGGCCATGTAAATACCCACCCACTGGATGGGTATTCAAGTAAATATGGATGCTGGCAATATTTTTATTCTTAAAGAATGTGGCTGGATCTAGCTGGGCCTGAAAACTGTCTTCACGTTTCAAAACCCTAAATGGCAGAGAATTTTGCTCCTCAGGCCATAAAATCTGAAACTGCCACTCTCTTGGCCTTCTTTGTCCCTATGCTGAAGTGGTATGTAATTTCAATCGGGCCAGGTTGAAGGCTTCCTCTTTGTAGAGTGTAAGGTCACCACAAACGGAATTTTTGTCCTTTATGATTACCAGGAACAGTGGCAGAGTTGACAAAGGGAGCTAGCATCACTATGAAGAAGTTAACAGATTAATTTCCTATTGTAATGAGATTCTGCAAATTTAGCAACTTAAAAATCACAAACTTGTTATCTTATACTTCTAACAAGGCAACCTTCTTTTCAGTGGTTCTCAGTCTTCCTAATGCTGTGACTGTTTAGTACAGCTCCTCGTGTTGTGGTGACCTCCAACCATAAAACTATTTCATTGCTACTTCAGAACTGTAATTTTGCTACTGTTATGAATCATAATGTGAATATCTGATATGAGATTCGCAAAGGGGTCATGACCCAGGGGTTGAGAACCCCTGATATGGGGTATAGTTCATTTGCTTCCATGGACCCTTCTCCATGGGTGAGTCCTTTCGCTAACTCATCCACTTTAAAGTTGGTGTTACATTGACCATTGACCTCACCCATATTCAGGAGAATGTTCATATTCTAAGGTCACATGATTGACTACTTTAATATAGTCAATCTCCTTTTACCATGTACCCTAATCACTGTTTTGTTACTATGAAGAAACTCCATGGGAAGGTATAGTGCTAGAGAGGTAGCTTAGAGCTATATCCTCATACACACACACACACACAGAGAGAGAGAGAGAGAGAGAGAGAGAGAGAGACAGAGACAGAGACAGAGAGAGAGGGAGGGAGAGAGGGAGGGAGAAGAGGAGAGAGGGAGAGGGAGAGCACTTACACATATATCTGGGCTGCCTGGTATGGGCTTTTGCAATCTCAAAGCCCACCCCCAGTGACATACTTCCTCCAATGAGGCACACCTTCTAATCCTTCTAATCCTTTCAAATAGTGCCAGTCCCTGGTGACTAAGTATTAATTAAGTATATGAGCCTATGGTGGCCATTCTCATTCAAACCATCATACCCTAGAACCTAACATAGCTCCTGATTCTAGGACTAGGATCTGGACATTCTTGAGGGCTGAAAAGCTCTTGCTCCACCTACTGCAGATGCAATTGTTAGTGGTTTTTACTAAAAAGAGTGTCTCTCTGTGCTTGTCACACTAAGTCCAGACCTTCTGAATCACTGGAGACAGAATGCTACTCCCAGGAAGTATGGATAGGCCATTTCTCAAAACCTTGCTCATGTTCCCATCATAGATAATTACCCAATGGTGTTTGTCCTCTCCCAAAAACAAGACCTTGAAAGGTTAAGGTCACTTAATCCTGTCTTCTCAAAAGTTCTTAGCTTTTAAAGCCATTCTGGTCCCTGCTGTCCCTCAGTCCTCTTAGTGTAACAACCTTGTGGAGGTGGTGGAAGAAGGGATCTGGCAAGTGGTTCTCAACCTGTGGGTCATGACCCCTTTGAGGTCACATACTTATATTTTGGTTCAGATAATTACAGTTTATAACAGTAGCAAGATTACAGTTCTGAAATAGTAACAAAAATAAGTTTATGGTTGGGAGTCACCACATATGAGGAACTGTATTAAAGGGTCACATCGTTGGGAATGTTGAGAACCACTGGGTTAGATCCTCTGAGTCCTATCACTTTGTCCTCCTGATGAGGAAAGGCTTTTTGTTTTATGCTGTTTCTCAGAGTTCAGACAGTTTTTGAAGTGTAATACTTCAGATTTGTGTCCTAGAGGGAACTGTTGACATGATCATGATGAAGATGATGAGGAGGATGTTGTTGTTGCTGTTCTTGCAGCAAAATGTCACTGGTCCAACATTTATATGGATTATATTTTAAGATACAGTCTACTTTCTTTTATATCGTACAAGGCACTTAGTTCATACTAAATCATCACTTAGTTCTTCTGTGGAGTTTCAAAGAAGATATGGAATCTTTAGATGAATGTTATTGTTAAATCTTGGACCTTTTTAAAAACCCAAATGAAGGTGGTCTTTTACAAAGTATTTCAGAACTCATCTGTTCCACCACTTACCCTGCATAGTCTGTTCTCTTTAGCTATTTTATTTAGCACAAGTCAGATTAACGATGTAAGAAATGGGCTGGAGAGAAGGCTTAGTGGCTTAGAACATTCACTGGCTGCCCTTCCAAAGGACCCAGGTGGCTGCTGTGTGTGTGTGTGTGTGTGTGTGTGTGTGTGTGTGTGTGTGTGTGTGTGTGTATGGAGACTATATATAACTCCAGTTCAAGGGATCCACCTCCCTCTTCTGGCCACCATAGGCGACAGATACACATAAGTTACATACACATGGTACATGTAGCTTAGACACCCATATACATAATTTTTTAAATTAGATATTAAAATTAATGATGATGTAAGACCATCAAAGTGATCCTTAAAGTATATCACATTTGTGTTTACATGTAGGCTATAATTTCTCTGCACCCTTCCAAACTCTCCTAGCTAACTAGGACCGAATGGCCTCCTGGACATTTTTCAATTACAGGTGTCCCTACGCTGATTCTTGGGAGTGCTGATTTATTGCTTTTATAGCCAGAAAACATGTATCAATGCCAGTGAATTCCTGAAAAGCTAGAGACCATCCTGTGAACCAGTAAGAATCCTTAAAGATAGAATTCTACTTAAATGCAGTCGCTGTAAAACCAGACCCCTGCCCCTGTAGTATGTTAGGTCTTCTCCCAGACTACAGAACATAAGAACTCCACCAGCACATCTTGTCTCCCAGGGCCAAGCAGGAGTGCATTTGTGCATATAAATATGTATTGTCTTGACTCTGGACCGAGACGGGAACTGCCTGGTGGAGAATTGAGAATGGGAGCAAGCATTTATTCTCTTTGCTACCAGAATGCCCAGGCTTACATTTATCAGAAGAGATGTAAGAATACTAGGCCCATGCAGTGGTCACATGGCAGCAGGAGACCTAGAATGACCCTTTCTGTGGACAGTGGCTACTGTTAACAGAGTAATAGTCTGTGGCCTGATTTACATAGCCTTAGCATAATCAACAGTGGTTCCTGTAAGATGTAAATTTTCACAAAAGACATATTAATGAAACAATTAAAATATAACTGAACTTTGTCTTTGCTACTTTGTGGTGTGGTGTGATTTAGATCCTAGGACTCATGGGTCAGTCTCCCATCACTTATCACAGAATCTGGATGATAAGGAAGACTTCTTAACCCTCTCTCTTTCTCCCTCTCTCCCCCTCTCCCTCTCTCACCACCCCACCCACCCATACCTACAGTACATAGGTGATAATGAAATGAATAATGAAAAACCCATGTTTATTTTTAAAGAAAATTTCCAAACTGGGTATGTTGGCACATGTCTGTCATTCTAGAGCTTAGCCAAGGCAGGGAGGATCCTTCTGAGAGGTAGACGGGTCCGAAGTTCAAGGCAATCTTCCTGGGCTACATAAATGAGAGGAGAACAATCCGACGGTCCATCTTTTTCCTGTGGCCATTCACTATCGTTTTATATGTATTTATTTGGTTAGTTATTTTTATCATGGAAGTATCATGACATTGGTATCAAGGGACAAGACCCCAGATGCCTTCCCCACTCCCCAAGCCACAGCCTCAACTGTACCTCGGGGATTAGAAGCCTCAACATTCTCCCCCTGGGGTTCATGAAATTCTCATCAGGTGGGCTCATGAGGACGCCATCCAGTCCTGTGCCTGCAGCTGCCACGGGTGTGTTGGCTCAACATAAAAGTCTTTATAGATAAGAGAGTCTTGTGACCCATCAGAAGTCAAAAGTCTATCACTTTAAACTTCCTGCTAAACAAGACTATTTTCTAAAGAAGATCTCCCCAAAATCAAGTCATTACTGGGGACCTCTGGAATTGGGTGCTTTGGATTAAGTCCTCTGTACACCCAAAGCTGCTGGGCAGTAGCATCCCAGCCAGCAGTGCCATCTGTCAGCGTATGGTGGGCACCCCCCCCTTCCCAGCACACTAATTCAATACTCTAGCAGAACAGCACAATTGCCAATATATGTTTGTCAGCCAAGTGTCCATAGCACGGGGCAACATAAACATGACAGTCTCCGTCTACTTGAATCCCCGGACGCCTGTGCCCCCACCCCCACCCCCCAGCTTAGGAATGGAGAGGGGATGATGGGCGGGGATCCTTTAATGCTAACCCTCCGCTACACAAATCTCAAGTGCTTTTGTGATACCCTCTAACTCTAGGATCTGCAGCGAGATATTGAACAACACAGTGCGGGGGTGGAGAGTGTGTTCAATATCTGTGATGTCCTCCTGCACGACTCTGACGCCTGTGCCAATGAAACGGAGTGTGACTCAATCCAGCAGACCACCAGGAGCCTGGACAGGCGCTGGAGGAACATTTGTGCCATGTCGATGGAGCGGCGCATGAAGTAAGCAGCCAGCTGGTCTTGAACGTGGCCGGCGTCTCACACACGCTGCAGCCATAGGAACTGTGTTCTGCTCAGGTCACTTAGAAATACACCAAGAAGTAGCTCAGTCAGTAGAGTATTTGCCTTGCATAGGTGAGGCTCTGAGTTCAACTCCCAACACAGTGTACCTGTCATCTCAGCCCTTAGGAGGTGCAAAGTTCAAGGCCAGCCTAGGCTACAAGAGTCCTAGTCTTTAAAGAAGGAAAAGCCAAGAATTGGCAGAGAAGACCTAGTAGGGTGAGGGAGGCAACCACGGACAGGCGGCCCCAACTCACGCCCAAGCCTTGAATCAGGATTTCTGAGGTGACTGAGTCCTTCAGAAGAACTGAGTTTAGGCCAAGAGCAACAACAACCTTAGCCATTTCCTGGGAAAGGATGGTGGGGTGTTTCCCTAAACAGTTCAAGTCAAAGTCTGGGAAATGAGCCCCATCAAGGGACTGGAAGTCCAAAATGGGGAGACTGGAGTGGACATGGGCAGCTGTGCTCATTTCCTGTCTCCCCCCCCCCCCCCCCCGTCAGAATCGAGGAGACCTGGCGGCTATGGCAGAAGTTTCTAGATGACTATTCCCGCTTTGAAGACTGGCTCAAGTCTGCAGAGAGGACAGCGGCCTGCCCAAATTCCTCCGAGGTCTTGTACACAAATGCCAAGGAGGAGCTGAAGCGGTTTGAGGTGAGTCTTTCCCATCCCATTCTCCCACTGCAAGCCACGCCTGCTGTAGCTCAGAAGCTGCTACGTGACTTTGCTTGGCCAGATGCTCCCAACACAGTCACTGCCCCCAGTTGCTAGGACAGCATTTGTCAGAAACATGTCCACCAGCAACCTGGGCTTTGCCAGTCTCACAGACCTGCCTGGGCAGCAGCCATGTGAAGCAAGCCACTTGGGGTTGGCAAAGTGTGGGGAGTCCCAGCCCTTTGCCTGTCTGGTGCTGACCTCCACTTGGTGCCGCAGGCCTTTCAGCGGCAGATTCATGAAAGACTGACCCAGCTAGAACTCATCAACAAACAGTACCGGCGGCTGGCTCGAGAGAACCGCACGGACACAGCCAGCAAGCTGAAGCAGATGGTGCATGAGGGCAACCAGCGTTGGGACAATCTGCAGAAGCGGGTCACAGCCATCCTTCGGAGACTCAGGGTAACCTGCCGGTGGCCCCCCGGGGTGCTGCTGGTAGATGTTCAGAGAGAGGTGATAAGTGATATTGCCGTGGCGGGCTGGCAACAGGGCAGCAGGTGGATTTCACTGAAAGCCTGAGTTATCTTAGCATTCTTCCCACACAAAGGAGTCTGTGGCTGCCAGTGTTCACTTTTAAAGAGGGATTTGCATAGGGCTTCTCAGGCAGAGCCTGCTAGTGTGATGTGCGTTAGCAAAACACGTCTCTCTTTACAAAGTTCGTAACCCGATCGTGTGGGTGTGGGCACAGGGAGTGCCCGCAGAGTATGGGGCACTGCTTTCCTGGGCAGGCACTTGTGCATGACTGCAGGAGCCTTGGTTTGCCCATCTGTTTTTATCAGCCCTGCATCAGAAATATGAATAAAACAGAGAATGTACCTACTCTGTTGGCGTGGGCTGTTGGGACAGTAACTGTGAGGTTTAGAGGACTCTGATTAACCTCAAAGCAGTCTAGGAGGATGAGAACCTAGACTTATTGTTTTTATTTAGTTTTTCTTTGTTTTTATTTTAGCCGTCCTCGAAGGACATTGGCAGGCTGTCCAATAATCTAGACAATTTCTCTGCATTAATCTATTTCTTGCTGGTTTGGCTGTTACTAGTCTAAACCTTTACTTGGCCCGGAATGCCACATTTGGCTGGAAATAGCTGCCTGGCTCTTATAAAGTGGGAGGCCTTTCCTTGGAGAGATGAGTCTGTTTTACAGGTTCAGAATTACTGGAGAGTAAATGGGACCGTCACACCTAAGCCCCATGTGTTCCTTTTAAAAGACCATGTGTCTGTTAAAAGACCAAGACTCACCATGTAATCCAGACTGGCCTAGATCTCATAATCTTCTGCCTCAGTCTCTTAGCTGCTAGGATTTCAGGCGTTTCACCATTCCTGTCTGGATGAACACCTTCCTGTCTTGAAGCTGCTCATCCGTCATTCATGGGAAAGCCACTACAGACTAATAAGAAAGGAAAGGCCCCTGCACAGCCTGCTCCATCCAGAAGATTCACTGAATTAGACTAGAAAACCCAGAATTTCAAATTCCTCAAAGGGCCTAAACAACAAATGTTGCATATTACCAAGCCCTCAGATTTTTTTGAGGTAGAAGCCAAGGATCAGAGTGTTTGGGGCACAGGGTACCACACAGCCAAGACAAGACCCCAAGCTCCAGATGCAGTGCTGAGGCTTCTTGGATACCCCAGAGATAGTTCGGTCTGATAGCTTTGAGCACCCTCTCCTTTGAGCCAAACACAACTGCAGTGCAAGCGTGGTCTTCCTTCCTTCATAGTACTTCACCAACCAGAGGGAAGAGTTTGAGGGCACCAGGGAGAGCATTCTGGTCTGGCTCACAGAAATGGACCTGCAGCTGACCAACGTAGAGCACTTCTCAGAGAGTGATGCTGAGGACAAGATGCGCCAACTGAACGTGAGTACCGCCTCCTCAGCATCTGTAAAAGCTGCCTGTGTAGAAGAGAGCTGGCCAAGTGCCAGTTTGAGCTGGCACTCAGAGAATGTTCCAGTGTTCTCCAGGCAACAGGCTACACTTTACCTATGTACTTGTGTTGCTTATCCTGGGGACACTTGTAGTAGACAGCTCGTTCCGAGGACAAAGCTCGGTTTAGGTTACAGATTAAACTCCATAAGCTACCATTTCTCTGGTATCCAAGTCCACTCGGGGCCAGTTCGGTGTCGCTGGTGGGGCCAGGAAGAGACACACTCCTGCTCTCGCTGCCATAAATGTCTGTTTACAGTCAGCTTGGAAGTTTTGCTTGTCTTTTGTTGATGTTTTTGAAACGGTGTCTTGCTATGTTGTCCAGGCTGGCCTCAAACGCCCAGCAGCCATCACGTCTTGGCCTCCCTGGTGATGAGATCATAGGCGTGCGCCATGGTGCTCAGCCTCACACTGCAGTCTTCTCAGTCATTCTCTCCTTCATTAGAAAACACCAACAAATGAAAACCCCCTGCCTCTGAAAACAACAGGCGCTTGTTATTGTTACTGTTTCCACAAAGGCAGATACCTATCAGTGGCTTGTTTGGGGAAATATTCTGTTCTCACCAAATGTCAAGATCAGTGCTCTCCCCCATACCCGTAATGATGAACACCCCATCTCGATCAAATACACAATTTTTAATTGAAAAAAGATGAAGGATTATTTTAAATCGATTGCCACCGTTGATTTCTTAAAAGCAGATGCTCCTGTGCCAATTGCAAAACAGAAAGGGAAAAGGGACAAGACCGTAATGCCATCTAATGCCACCCTCCAACCTCCATATTGCCCTGTCATATGGAACAAACATTAGACACAAGAGTCTCTCTCTCACCTTCCAAACAGGGCTTCCAACAGGAAATCACACTGAACACCAACAAGATTGACCAGCTCATCGTGTTTGGGGAGCAGCTCATTCAGAAGAGTGAGCCCCTGGATGCCGTCCTGATTGAGGACGAGCTGGAGGAGCTGCACCGCTACTGTCAGGAGGTGTTCGGCAGAGTATCCCGCTTCCACCGCCGCCTGACCTCCCACACCCCGGTAAGGACCCACACCCCAGTAACCCACCGGCCAGGGCTCCCAGCTGCTGATTGTATTGTGCTGGACATTTGAAGAGTGGGGAAGGTTACCTAGTACTGGGCCCGTGACTTACTGACAGCTAAAAGGAAGGGCTCTGTTTAATTGTCCAGGGAAGCAGCTCCATTCCTCCCTGGAGCTCTCCCCATCCAACCATGGCAGATTTGGAAATGTGCTAGCTTGATAACTGAGTCTTGTTTGAGCAAAGGCCCAGCTGTCTTTGTGTGAACCAAATGGCTGAGTTATGTTTTAAGGATGTTTGTTTTTAGTTTTTTATTGACTTTTAGTTATGTTCTTATTTGTATATGTGCACGAGTGCAGGTGTCTCTCTCTCTGTGTGTGTGTGTGTGTGACAGAGAGAGAGAGAGAGAGAGAGAGAGAGAGAGAGAACTTTTCCTGAGCCATGCATGTCTACTCACCTTACATAGGGAGCTCATAATACAGATACCATCAAAGTCCAGCTTGGTGAACCAATGATTTTTATAGGGGTTACTTATAGGAATATAGATGAAGGGTTTCATAGAAGAGCAGAAATGACTCAAAGGCATCTGCATCACAAAGCCCATCCTAGCACGGGTGACATCTCACAGAGCTAGGAACCTGGAGCTCACTGCACAGCCACTCAACAGGTTGGAAAATGTCCTTTCCAGATGATTTCAGTCTAAACCTCTTCCAGGCAGCTGATTTCTGTTTCTTCCAGACAGTTGCTCGGGCCTCAAGAACCTTCTTTACAATTTGGCTCTCTTCCATCTAAAGTGGGGGTGGGGAGACTCAGCTTTTATTGCTTACTCTGGCAGGAAGGGGCCTAGTGATTCTGGTCTGTTTCAGGGGCTTCCTGAAGCTGTTTTGAGTTGTGTACCTTCCTGTGTAAAGAGCTTCCCTGCAGGATTTCAGTCTCAGTAGAAAACCTTTAGAGAACACCTGGAGGCCAGCAGGTGTGTCAATCCCTTGGTGCTAGAATTACTGACAGTTGTGAGCCTCCCTAGTGTGGCTGCTTGAGAGCTGAAGTCAGGTCATCTACAAAGGCAATAGGTACTGTTAACCACTGGGCCATCTCTCCAGCCCCCAGGGAGATTTTTTTTTTTCCTTTGCATTTCTCTCTTCCTTCTTTCTGTAGTGTATAACAGTTTCTAACTGTTCACGAAGAAAGTGGATTATTTAATTTTGAACTGTGTGGCTAATGAAAAGCAAACCCAAAGCGTGCACAGCCGGGTCCTCTGCTGGAAGAGTGGTAATGCTTCTAAGGCGTATGTGCTCGTGTTACGGTTAGGGTGTAGAGCAGCGTGGCTTCGTACCTCTGAAGGTGAAGTACATGGTTTAGGATACATAACAGCGGCAGAGCTTTTCAGAGCTGTTTTTAATGATAGCACTCTAGAATGTTCTTCTTCAAGATGGTGATTGATTGAGAAACTAATTTGGGGGAAAATGTGCGCCAAAAGTAGTACAACAGTAAACAGTAGAAAAATGGAAGTGGGGGCAGGGGATTCTTTTATTTTCACTCTTACTGACTTAGAGCTACCGTTGCTTAGCAGTGGGAAGGATGGTGCCCAGGAGTTGTGTTCTTCTCCCTGCCTGCATAGTCCTTAGGACAGGGTTTTCCTGGTCAGCATCAGTGGGCCCTGGAACTCACGGAGAACGTTCTGGTTTGGATCATATACATTATATAGCTGCTTGGGGATAGAATTTGTCCTCTCCCCTCATGACTAGAAGGTTTCAATGTCTTAGCTGTCTGGTGCTGATCTTTCCTTAAATGTGTCAGCTCTCCAAAGGGGCCTTGCTGTTTCCTGCCGTTTCCCTGAACTCAAGGTGGTTTGGGGAATTCACAGAGAGCCGAGGTCCTCACTCACTGTCCCGTCTTCCGGGCCGGAGCAGTTACTCCTTGGTCACCATGATCGGTTGGATGGCTTCTTTTCTGTGTGGTCCATCTTGGCCAGTTTTAAATGAAGTTGCTTTTTCCATCAGTGGAGCCTCAGAAAGTCTCTAAAAGGTCCTCATTTTCAAATGTATTTGCTCACGGTCGTTTTTCTCTGTAAAACGTGATAACATGAGCTGAAGAGAGATGCGGCATGAGAAATTAGGAAACTTAAGAAGAATGTGGAGGCGGCTGTTAGTAAAGTGCTGGCTGTATCGAGCATGAGGACCTGAGTTTGGATCCCTAGACCCACCTGAAAAGCTCGATACAGCATTTGGCACCCATTCCCCTGTTCTGGAGAAGACAGGAGGATCCTGGAGCTTCCTAGCCAGCTAGTCGAGCTGAATCCGTCAGCCCTAGGTTCACTTGGAGAAACGGAATGGGAATGAGAAAGACACCTGTATTAATTAACTTGGCTTGCTGCAGACACAAAATACCTGACAAAAACAACTTCAGGGAAAAGGTTTATTTTAGCTCACAAGGGAACAGCTCCTCATGGGAGAGACAGGAGGCACGGAACTTGAGGCAGCTGGTCACCTTGCATCGGGTCAGGAAGCAGAAAGTGATAAATGCTGGCCCTTGGCTCACTTCTTCCCATTTTATCTGGGACCCCTGGACCCATATCCACCCACATTTAGTGTAGGTCTTCCACCTCTATTACCCTGGTCCACAAACTCCCTCCCTAGTGTGCCCAGCGAAGTGATTCCATGGTGGTTCTAAATCTCACCAAGTCCAGAACCAAAATTAACTATCACAATACCTACTGCCAACCAGCAGACTCCTCACACACCTGCACACAGATGTACACACACACACACACACACACACACACACACAAACTAGAGGATATGATTCTTGAAGATGTATTTCTGTCAGCCATAATGACACTTTGGCCATTGCTTCCTTTCTGTCTAGATAAACTTAGCCTAGATGCTCGGCTTTCCTCTTATTTTTTTATTTTTATATTCTGCTAAAAATAAAAGCTATTTTTTTTAAAAAAAATATAGATTCCAGACTCCACTGTGGATTGTTCAAAACTGAATAACCATACATAAGTAAAACCTGAGAACTTTTAAAATACTGTGTGTGTGTGTGTGTGTGTGTGTGTGTGTGTGTGTGTGTTTCCTCAGTTGCTATCTGCCTTGGTTTCTGAGATGTCTCTCACTGGCTCTTTGCGCAAACTGTTCACACGTGCACATTGAGTGTTAGCGATTGAGCAAGTGTGTCTTGGAGCACGTATTCTCAGGACATCTGCAGTTGCTGATCTTTACCTTCCAACTTGTTCACTGCTGTGTACAACTTCTGCTGTAGATACCAGGCTCGCTGGCCCCTCACTGTGCAGGAATCCTGCCTCTAGTAGGAGGGCTGAGGTTTGAGCCACTCAGAATACTATGCCCTGTTTCCACTTGGGTTCTGAGGATTCGACTTCAGGTCCTCACAAATGTATGGGAGGTACCCCTTAACCCCCAGCCATCTCCTCACCCCCACCCCTCAGTTCCTAAAAGTGCTCTAGAAATGTCAATGCAGGCTGTTTACAGAACTGCTAGACAGGCAGACTTCCAAAGCTCTTTGCAAGTGAAGTACCTTCTCAGCTAGCTCGCCCTAAAGCCTGGGTTCTTTCATTTTTAGGGCTTGGACGATGAGAAGGAGGCGTCTGAGAATGAGACAGATATAGAAGACCCAAGGGAGACCCCGGCTGACTCTTGGCGTAAGAGGAGAGAGAGCGAGGAGCCCACATCTCCCCAGTCACTGTGTCACCTTGTACCCCCGGCTCTGGGACACGAGCGGTCTGGCTGTGAGACCCCTGTCAGTGTGGACTCTATCCCCCTGGAGTGGGATCACACAGGTGATGTGGGGGGATCATCCTCTCACGAAGATGACGAGGAGGGCCCATTCTACAGCGCACTGTCAGGTAAAGGCAGCTTCCCGGGGCCTGGGAACTTGACCCATTTGGCTGTATTTCTAGCAAGTTCTCAGTGATTCGGAATCCAGCTTGTGGCTGGTGCAGGCCGGTGGCTTTCTAGCTTCGGTCCTGCCCACCTTTTGCCTCACTTGAAAACTAGCTTACTTCTGTTATAGGTGGGATGGCATTCCCATTCTGACTTTAGGGCTGTTCTGGGAGGGGGGGCCTCCTCAATTGATGTTTCTGCAGCATGTATCAAAGCTTACCAGTACACTGAGTGCGGCCCTCCTCCGCACATGTGCTGCTGACCCACCACGACGTTGAACAGGAGTTGACTTGGGGGATCCTTGTTTTTTTTAAGTCATTTTATTGAAGAAGACAGGGAGTAGTTGATGGACGTCCTCCTCCCTCTTGTCTGACTGCTGTGGCGACATCACTACCTGGGCATTACTCCGCAGGCGCCTCCAGGGAGGACAATGACATTATTCTTTTTCAGATGTAGAAATCCCTGAAAATCCTGAGGCTTATCTTAAAATGACCACAAAATCTTTGAAAGCATCTTCTGGTAGGCCCCTGCCTGTGCATGTGTCTCAACATGGCCGCATCCCATGGCACACACTGACTGCATCCTCAACCTTGCTCCCGTGTCGTGTCTGACCTGTGCCTCTGTGGACACCATGCGCCTCGGTCCTCATGTCATGGTGTATTTACACAGCTGTACTCACACCTGCGTGCTCCCTTACATACCAGAGTGCCCTCAACGCCCTCCCCCCACCCACCCATTTCTAGGTTGTCAGAAGGAACTTTGTTATTTTGTTGTTGTTTTCGCTTTGGCATGGGCCAAGCTTTCTTCATGGTGGCTTGGTTTCAGACTGTTTCCTTGCTTCTGGTGGTTTCCTAAGATGGATAGCTGGGCTTGGGAAGGACCACTACCTCTGCCACAGCAGAAGAAACCTTTCTTCAGTTGTCCCTAGCTTCAGTGGCAGAGGAGGGTTATCAGCAGCTGTTTGGTCCCTAAGTCCATCCTCACGGTCTCTCTTGCCCTCCCCATCCAGAGGCCTCCCATCCTTTAGGCCCCCAGAGCTAACCTTACTGCCTAGCATCCCCACAACTCCAGGCACCAGCTCCATCCAACACCGCTCATCCTGCAGCCAATAATCATGTCCGCTGTGCTCCGCGCTGTGGTCCCATCTCATGAAGGTGCCATGTGGCTCAGTTGCATGATTCATTTCATTCCCTCCCAAGACATACTGACATTTTGCAAACATTGCATGCTTTGCAAGGAAAGCTGCAGAACTCATTTTGATATTATAACCTGATGCCATGTCACCTGTGACCATGTTTATGTCACTAAATAGAAATCCTTTGGTCAGAGCGTAGACCCTAACTCGGGGTGACGCTTTTTTTTTAGGTAAATCCATTTCTGAGGGCCACCCGTGGCATGTTCCCGACAGCCCTTCCCATTCCAAGCATCACTACACACACATGGAAGATGATAGGACTATGGCACCGGTCCCCGAAGATGCCAGCACACCTTACAAACCAGCCTATGTAAGTCCTGACCCATTGGGAATGTAGCCCAGCACATGCAAGGGTGATGGGGGGGGGGGGTGCGGGGAGGGGACAGGGGACTTTGTCAAACACTACAGGAGTGTAAAAGTGGTACCACAGAAGCTGTCTCATAAGATCGGGGGGTCACCTCTGACTTTCCGCATCGTTCATGGGGAGACCCCTAAGAAGGATACAGAAGCAGGCTACTCTATTCCCATCTGTTTCCTTGGCTAATGCTGGCTTTCTGCCCTCAGCCTGCCTCTTTATCAACCTTGCGAGGTACAGTGATGAGCGTGCCACTCATTCGTCACATGTTGGTGGGAAAAGCCCCACATCTTCACTTCTGAACTGTTCATAGAACCCAGGTGTTCTTTAGCTCTCCTTAGGATTTTACAGAAATAACCTAAAGATGGGCTCGTTCCAGGTAAAGCTGTTACATCAAGACACTGATGACGGCAAAGAAGGCTCAAAGGACAGCGTCCAGCAGGAAGACGAGCAGCTGGCCACTTTAACAGGACAGCAGCCAGGTACCAAAAACGGGCAGCCCTTAGGAGGTGTGGAGCTTGGTGTCTGGGCCTAGGTGAAGGTTAACTAGGGATCAAGGAATGATGTCATTTCCTAAGACTGCTGAACCCAGCCCACAGCAGCCTCAGTTTGTAATGAGCTGATTTGTTTGTGAATGCGTCCCCAGCCGTCTCACTTTAAATTGGACTTTTTTTTCTTGTAATGCTGGGGTTAGGCTTAGTAGGCAAGTGTCCTGCACAGCTGTGTCCCTGGCCCTTTGGAAACCGTGCTTTAGACAGTGAGTGACAGAGAATCCCCACGGGATGAAATACATGTTTTGTTTTCCAAGACAGGATTTCTCTGTGTAGGTCTGGCTGTCTTGGAACTTGCTCTGTAGACCAGGCTGGCCTCAAACTCAGAGATTCACCTGCCTCTGCCCACTTAGTGCTAAGATTAAAGATGTGTGCCACCACAATCCGGTAATGAAACGCAGGTTTTAATAACTTGCACTATAAGGAAAAGTAAGATGGGGAACATGGTAATTAGCGCATTGTCTCAAGGTCTTCATAAGACTGGTCTAGTAGTTACCAAGGTCACTGCTGAGCTAGGTGCAAAGTAGAGCTGTTCACATGGTGCTGATCTTTGTGAACCAAAACAGCAACGCTGCCTAAAATACTGAGCCGGAGGCCACAATACCTACTGGGCACAGGTTGGGTTTCCTCACCCTCTGTCCCTACTTCCTTCCAGCCTTTGTTGGAGTGGAGGGGATGGGCCTTGGATCAGAACTCGGACATTCCAGAACAGAGAGCTCTGGTCCTCCTCTGAGCGCCGTTGACTCACCTTTAGCAAGCTGACCATTCGCAGCTGAGGAGACCCGCTTGTATTATTGCTCGCTTTAATTGGCAGCTTTGGATTCCAGGTGCCTTCGACAGGTGGGAGCTGATCCAGGCGCAGGAGCTTCACGGCAAGCTCAGGTGGAAACGGGACGTGCACGTGCGGCAGCTGGATTCCGATGTCGCCAGCATCGCCGCTTGGCTTGAAAAAACGGGAGCGGAGCTGGAAGCTCTGAAGATGGCAGAGCCTCCCTCCAATATCCAGGAAATGGCACTCAGGGTGAAGGGACTACAAGTGAGTGGAGGGGAGAGGCGAGCAGAGTTAGCATCATGCTGCTGAACAAGCAGGTCAGGCCTGGGCTTGCATTGGCTGGCAGCATACGGGAAGGGTGTGTGGAGGTTAGTAGGTTACCTCAGTCAGGACCAAAACACGGTTTCCCTTTTCATATGAGAGTGTCTACGGAAAATCTCCACACCTAGAAGAGCCCTGCAGAGATTTGACTCAGATCCTCAGGGCTGGAAAGATCTGGATTGTAGATTTAGGTGATGGTAGCTAGCCCACGCGAGGCAGCGTAAAGCCAGCCTTCTGACCTGTATGTGCTCTCTACACGAGACTAGCAGTGGAGTCTTCCTGGGAAAGGTTCAGACTGGGAGGATCCGCTCCCTGGCTGAGGAATCCTTGGCCCCAGCACTGTGGCTATGCTGTGATACAGTTAAAGAGTTATTACTCATACGATCGGCCCTCGGGCTCAGGAGCACCAGCCCAGGTGCAGGGGAGGGGCAGCTTGAGCCCTGCATTTTGGGGGTGCCCGGAGCAGATAAGTCTGAGGTCCTGAAACTCGAGACAGGAGTCTTGAGGGTGTGCAGTGTCTTTTCGCCCCTGTGCTTTCCTATTTCGGATATGGAGGTTACCATTTCTACAAGAGTGCTGTTTCTGGCGTCCCTAGGGGCAAGAGCAAAGTAGCTAGCTACATGGTCTCTGTCTGGAAGACATTTAGTCTTACCTAGGACTGTCCCTAGGCTAGTGACAGAGAAGGGACTGTGGAGGTCAGCAGGGTCTCTCCATGCCTCTGGTCAAGCCCGTCAGAGGCAGGCCGCTGGTTCCCCACCCCTGCCAGCCAGCCAAGCGCACTAACCTTGTAAGGCAGCTCCCTCAGCTGACGCTTCCCAGCCACTCAGAGGCGCCTTCTCGCTTGTCTTGGTGCCCACTGCTTGGAGAAGTGTGGGGGAGGTCTGTCCTTTACAGGTATTCAGAATGAGCCCCTCTTCCCTGTTGTCCAAAGCCCTAACCTGATCTATTCCCTAGGAGATACTGAAAGCCTTCGATACCTACAAGGCCTTAATGGTCTCCGTCAGCGTGAGCCACAAGGAATATCTGCCGAGCCAGAGTCCCGAATCCACAGAACTCCAACACAGGCTCCACCAGCTGAGCCTGTCCTGGGACTCGGTCCAGGGTATGATGGACAGCTGGAGAGGAGACTTGCGGCAGTCACTTATGCAGTGCCAGGTATGTTGACTCAGCCTGGGGCCCTGTCCCGGCAGCAGCCTGGCTCGTGTGCTGGGGCTGCAGATATTTTTACCATCACCAGGCTGGCTTGAGTTAGGAAGGAAGTAAGTTCCCCTCCCCCCAGGGCCACTAAAATGACCCATGTTTACCTAGCATTCCCAGGTCTGTTGCCCATGCCCACCCTGGGAGTAAGGGTCACAGCAAGCATGCCACCAGGTTGAGGAAACTGTCTCTCTGTGTCCTTTTGTCAGAGAGAATCGTAGACTGCATACAGGAGCAGTTTGATACTTAGAACAATTCCCTGAAACTCCAGGATAGCAGAGTTCCCCTCTGAGGCCCGAGCCTGACCCTGGGCCTCATATTTTTTTTTTAAGACTGAACAATGTGATGTATATAATGCTGGCCTACTACCCAGACCACGTGAGTGTTGAGTGCACACTAGCTCTCCACCACCCATTAGCTCTGACTCTGACTTTAGGAACATGAGCCCATCACAGCCTGTCAACCATTGCAACATATGTGGTCTTCACATTTAAGTCAGTACCTAGAACCCCCACCCCCACTGCTGGAATCAGATTATGTCTGATGCCTCCCAGGGCTCAGCCAGGCGTACAGTCTTCCTACCTATCACTGAAACCTGGTCCTTCGCTTACTGACTAACGGATGTGAAGGAGCAAGCTCCTTCTAGCCACTTCTGCTCTGGCCCCCACCAAGAACAGAGCTCTCATGAGTGTTGTTTCTGAAGGACTTTCACCAGCTGAGTCAAGACTTGCTCCTGTGGCTGGCAAGTGCAGAGAGCCGCCGGCAGAAGGCGCGTGTCACCAGTCCAGAGGCAGACCACCAGGTCCTCCTGGAGCGTCAGAAAGAGTTAATGGTAAGTCTCCGCCGGATCACCAGTCACTGTCTGCCGCCATGGGTAGAGTCCTTGGCAGCTTCCTCCGGTGCTCCGGGAACTGTTGGTGGCTGTGATTCATGGGTTTATGCAGAGGTGAAGAGCCAGAGCCAGATGCTTTTAAGATTCTTGGGAATAAGGGACATCAGATATTAAGAGTACTTTTTGGAAGTCAAGGCCATTGAAGCGTGTTTTCTCCACTGTGGATATATTCACCCCTGGATCTCCAGTGGTCTTACGCTCCTGCACGTACCCAGATTTTCGGGTACTTGAGTCCACCAGGTAAAATGTTTATTTTGTTTATACATATTTAAATATGTATGTATATTTTGCATATATTTTCATACAACGTACACAAATCCCCTCATACATCTTGAATCCTCTCTTGATTAGTTACAATCCTTAGTGTAATATAAATGAGTTGTGTAGATGTTAAACAAATGGATGTCATGCCACACTTAGGGAATAACGAGGAAAGCATTCGTGTATTCGGAACAGCAGAAATTCTTTGTTGTTTTGATCCATGGCTGATAGATAGACTATGGGTACAGGACCCTTGGGCACAGAGGGCTGACTGTATGTTCGTCTGGGGGGGTGCATATTGCCCAAGATAAGCTATGTGGGTCATTTATGTTCACCTATTTCCTGGAGGTAACTGTGTCTTTATAGATTATGTTTCATTAATAAGCCAAGGTGAGACCTATACATTCTCATATGTCTCAGAGGGACTTGTTTTTACCTATAAGCTTAGAGGTAGTTTAATTTTCAGTATTTTATATAAAATTGCTGGGCATTGCTTCAAAAAAAAAATTCTATACTGAAATCTCTGTAAAGTTCCGCTCCTTATATAACAGCGCCCAAGAGAACTTTCTACATGAGTGGGTGTCCCCTGCCTCTGGTGGCTATGCCAAGAGATTGGAATGTGATTGAGACCAATTTTCTTCTTTTAATTTGAATGGAGGTAGGCAGCCCATCGAGAAGACAGCCCTTAAGTGACCTCCCGGTGCACCCTCCACGTAGCTAAGTGGTATGCTTGATCTAACAGCTCTTGGTGTACTGGCTTCAGTTTCCCTGCCCTGGTGTATAAGGGCCTAGGCTTTTCTTTCATAGCACACTCCTTCGCTTCTCCCCTCCAGTCTCTCAACATGAAATCATCTTTAGAGTTCAAGGGAATTGAAAACAGGGCTTTGGTTTCAACCTATTCAGCTGCTCTCTGAATAGTGTGAAACTATTTGGTATCAGTGAACCAAAGAAAGTTCCAGAATCGAGCTGTACCCAGCAATCATCCCAGAACACAGAAAGCTGCACCATCCTCCCCTCCAACAACTGTCTTATGCCATTTTGCTTTCAGCAACTGGAAAAGGAGCTGATAGACCGTCAGCCTCAAGTCAGCTCCTTGCAGGAGATTTCCTCCAGCCTTCTGGTTAAGGGGAATGGGGAAGACTACATTGAGGCCGAAGAGAAGGTCCACGTAATCGAGAAGAAGCTCAACCAGCTGCGAGAGCAAGTGGCTCAAGATCTGATGTCCTTGCAGGGAAGCCTGGTGAGTCCATTCACTTTCCAAGTAGCCAAGAGACCTCAGAAGAGGCAGGTGGGGTGACAGGTTGCAGCCTCACTGTGGTAGAGGTAGTGTGACTGTTCAAGCCCCATGCACGTGTTTTGTCATAACCATCATATCTATCAGTAGGAATATGTAAGATGGGTCCCACCATCATTTCTACCTTCATGCTGGATACAAGCCTTCACTTTCTCTCAGTACTATCCTTGTCTCCTTCCTAATTATCCTCACACCTGTTGAGCTTCAGTTCTCCTGAAATGTGCTGTCACTCAGCCATCGTACCAGACTGTGGCCTCCCCCAGCTGGAGCAGCCACGTGAGTCCATCAGTGATGGACGGAGACTCACAGCCAAGTGGGATTATGGGTTTCCAGTGCTTTGGCTATTTATGGCCTTCTGTCTTAAAAAGTCCGTCTTTTACATGGGAGGAGAGAGTGATTAGGATTTGAGCTAGGATGGGGACAAACTACTGTTTAAGAGTTCATAAAGCACAGCACAACTTTGTTTCGCTCTAAACCGAACAACTGGGTGTGGCTTTCAGAATCCAGACGCTTCTTTGGCCAGCTTTGATGAAGTGGACTCAGGGGAACAGCTTCCGGCAGCCTTTGCAAAGGTCAGTGCCCTTCCTTCCTTAAAACATACCCAGCGTGGCCCTCAGAGTCACTAAGATGGCAGAATCTTGAGAGTCCAAGACCCCATTGAACCTTTTGTGGTAGCACAAATCTATTTCAACCAACCTTCTGGCCAAAAGAAAGTCTAATGTTTTTAGTAACAATTATTTTTGAGTGTGTATACAGACACATCACTGTCTGCATCCAGAGGTCAGAGAACAACTTGTAGGCCCAGGGTCTCTCCTTCCATCACTTGGGTTATTAGACTCAGCAGAGAGTGCCTTTACTTGCTGAACTATCTCTCTGGCCTTTTAAAATGATTATTAAAAGTGATGTTTTTAAAAGACTTGACTCAAAGGCTCACTCTTGGCAAGTTATTTTTCTTTGAGGTCACTGTAGATTGTAGATGAGGGCCTCTGTTGAGGGATTTCCTCGTGTCTCCAGTAAATCAGAGCAGGAGACTGAAATATGAACATCTTCATGGCTTAACAGACCTAATCACTCCCAGTGTCATCAAGTTGAATCTCATGTGGTGTAACTCTAGTCCCAAAAGTGTGGCAGAAAAGTGACCTCAGGGAATGGGAATGGGGCAGCTAACCTAAGGAAGGACACAGTACGTTATGGGCTTCTTTGTTCCAGCAGTTTGGAGCAGAAGAGGAAGAGGAAGAGGAAGAGGAGACAGACACCAGGTAATGGAATTATAGTTCCCACAGTGACTCCCCATGGGTTCCCGTGGAGAGGACCAAACTCCTCTTCCAAAAGTGCACCCCAGCTGTCTGGGTTTTTCTGTTGCTGTGACAAAACACCCTGACAGCGCAATGGAAGTGAAGAAGTTTATTGTGGCTCACAGTGCCAAGGGTCCAGTCCACCAAGGCAGGAAAATCATGACAGCAGGCGCTTGACGCAGCTGGTCAGGGTGTACCCACAGTCACAAAGCCGCTAGAGAGCCAAATGGTTGTTCTTAGCTCACTTTCTCCTTTTCAGAGCCTCAGCCTGTGGAATGGTGCCTCCCACTCTTAGAGAAGTTAGCCTAATCTAGAAAACTCCTCACCCCATGCCCAAAGGCTTATTATCTCCTGTATGATTCCATACCTTGCCAATTTAAGTATTAATCCTCCTTCACCCCAGCTGTCGGCTTACTTGAACCTCACACCCCAGAGTCCTGAATTTCTTTCCATAAGCACGTAGTTAGATGATGGTGAGTGGGCACACTTATGAACCCTTCTGATGAGTGTCCCCACCTCTCTGTTGGCAGGATACCCCACCTTGACAGCCCTGGCAGCTCACAGCCAAGGCGCTCCTTCCTCTCGAGGGTGATCAGGGCTGCGCTACCACTGCAGCTGCTCCTGCTGCTGCTGCTGCTCCTGGCCTGCCTGCTGCCTGCCTCTGAAGATGACTACAGCTGCACCCAGGCCAACAACTTTGCCCGTTCCTTCTACCCCATGCTGCGGTACACCAACGGGCCACCTCCCACCTAGAGGGTTCTGCCAGCTGCAGCGCTGTGCCAACAGCCCTGTTGGCCATAGGTGCTCAGCTTGTGGTATCCGACCAATCCGGGAGTGACTCTTAGTCTCTATAAGGTCCAGGGACTTGCTGCAGACACCTCCCTCCTCTTGTCCAAGTGGACTCCAGGAGCCCAGGACAACTCAGACAAGATGTCCTTCTGCTGGGACAGAGAATCAAGTACAGCAGAACCTGGCATTCAGATAAAGTTACCAGATGGGTTCAGAGAACTCCAGAAAGGGGGAGGGGAGGTGCTTCCAGAAGACTCACACTGTTAGCGCCCAAGGCCCATGAACAATGATGTTCAGCACATAAATGAACTATATCCAAGAAGCTAGGTCCCTACCTTAGTAATGGTTCAGAAATTCCTGTGCACTGAGCTGATTGGTTGATTCAAATACATTTTAAATATTTAGAATCAGTTTCCCACCCTCCCCCCCAGTAGGCTAGCTGTCTATACTTCCCGGGTTATAAACTGTAATCTTCCACTCAGCACCCAGGTCAGCCTTTTACATTGCTTTAAAAATTTCTAAAGAAATTTTATTGCATGGATGTCATTATTTGTGCATATTTTTTAACAATGCTGAATCTGTATGTATGATGTAAACTTGGATTTAAAAAAAAAAAAGATTTTAGCCTGAGCTTTTGACTACTGTACAGTAAAATGCCAAACTACAGACTTGATAGGGATGTTTTTATAATTTAATTTTTTAAGACTTTTCATGTTTAAAGAGACACTTCAGGTCTGGTTGAGCTGTTTGGCCACCAAGGGTTGGTAAAGAAACTTGGAACTATTTGTGATATGTACAACTCAGATGTTTCTCATTAAAAAAAAAAAAAAAAAAGCCAGATTGTGTATTGGACTCTTAAGCAGGTCAGTGGCGTGCTTGGTCTTCCAAACATAACAAACATTACCTTAGACTCACCTGATCCCAGCCCCCTGCCACCCTGGACTCTGCAGGTAGCACCTGTGGCACAGACCCAGGTAGGTAGGGTGACTGTGCTGTTCCTCCCCAAGACTACCACTTTGTCTCCCTGAGACGCGGCTGTGGCCACCACATGTTAGTGTGGACTCATAGACAACCTGCACTTTCCTTACCAGCCTCTATTCCTGTCACCCAAGTCCTCTGGCTGCTTGCCAGGGATAGCCTCCTCCTCTTAGCCTGTCTCCCTTCCCTTCCCTCCAGGACTCACCAGATCATAACATAATAGCCACCAGGGACCTTTCATTTATCACCCCACTGTCCAGAGTCCTGCCAGCCGTCCTCTCCTGCCTCGGGATCAAGGCCCAGTCAGTTCCTGCCTGGTGAAACTTGTTCCAGAACTGCAGACACCACCAGAATGTAAGAGAGAATTGAGGTTCCTGGTGCTGCGGTGAAGTAGCATCCTGAACACTAAATACCTCTGCTGAAAGACGGAGGCTTGAATGGAAAATCTTCCACCAGCATGGAGAGATGGCTCAGTGGTTAAGAGCACTGTCTGCTCTTTCAGAGGTCCTGAGTTCAGTTCCCAGCAACCACATCTCAGCTCACCACCATCTACAATAGGATCTGATGCCCTCTTCTGATATGCAGATATATAATCAGATGGAGCATTCATATACATAAAATACACCTTTAAAAAACAACCCTCATCCAACAAATTCCAGAGGTACAAATCCCACAGTTATGGCCCCTAATGAAAACAACATAGAAGAACTTAAAGAATTCAAAGAATGATTGTAATTGTGATCAAACAACTCTCAACAAAGACAAAATAAGGGAGCTAGTCTAAATAGTTTGAGGTTTGTTTTTTTTTTTTTTTAAGACAATTTCAAATGGAAATGTTAGAAATGAAAATTTCAATAAACCAATTAAAAGCCTCCGTGGAAAGCCTAAGTAACAGAATGAATTGTGTTAAAACCAGGCAGGGATGGAAGACAAAGGAATTGGCTCATACCCAGTAAAGATCAAGAGAAATTTCATAACACTAACAAGTGGAACATGGAGAAGTTTTGGAACCCCATAAAACACATACTCTAATTTGGGGTGTGGAAGGAGAAGAAAAGCATAGTGAAGGCCTAGAAAACATGTTCACAAATATCATAGAAGAAAATCCCTCAAACCCAGAGAAAAAGATTTCTGAGGACACTAAATAGATAAAACCAGAAAAGAAATTCTCTGTAACATATTATAGTTAAAATATTAAAAATGCAAACTATAAAAAGGACTTTTGAGCTCCAAGGGAGGAGGATCAAGCCACTTACAAAGTCATGTCACTTACAATGACAGCTGATGGTTCAACAGAGACCTTTAAAACCAGAAGGGCCTGAAGACCTTTATTCCAAATGCTGAAAGAGCCTAACTGTTATACCTAGCAAAACCATCTGTTAAAGAGCTAGAGAGATGGCTCAGCACTTCAGAGCACTGTCTGTTCTTCCAGAGGTCCTGAGTTCAGTTCCTAGCACCCAAATGATGGCTCACAACCATCTGTATTGGTGTGTCTGAAGAGAGCCACAGTGTACACATATACATAAATAAAAAATTCTTTTTTTAAAAAAACACCTGTTAAAAATGAAGGACAACCTCACATGATGTCACGTGCTTCTAATCCCAGCACCATTGGGGAAAGACTGGTAACTGGATCTCTAAATTCCAGGCCAGCCAAGGTTATATAGTGAGACCCTCCCACACATACACAAAATAATAATAGTAATAATTTGAAACATCATGGGCTATTACCAATGTTCTTGGTCACACTCTAGAAATTCATAGGAAACCCTAGTACTGAAGACACAACACACTTGAGTCATGAAACATAGAGAAATCAAGCTGGCATTCACATGGAAGCTTCTTCATCCTTACTGGCTTTCACAGTGCTTGAAGGTGCTATGCTTGCTACCAAAGACGGAAATGAGTTTTTTGGGGGTTTGTTTGTTTGTTTGTTTGTTTGTTTGTTTGTTTGAGCCAGTCTCAATGCAGCTCTGGCTGGCCTAGAACTCAACCATGTCGACCAGACAAGCTTTGAACTCAGATATCTGTCTGCCTGTCTTCAGAGTGACAGGATGAAAGAAAGACCACCACCACTCCAAAGTCACCAATCTTGCCCAGCTGCGAGCCCTGGAAACTATAACAATAGCCAGCCTGGCAAGACATGCCCACTGCTACAATGGTGGCTTGTGTGAATGTCACAGGATTAACCACTTATCTTCCTTTCTTATCAGGGCCAAGGACATGTGTCTGAACAGATGATATGTCCTAAAGGGAGGATATATTAATGTATCAAACTAACTCCTAATGGGTTACTGTGATATCCATGGGTTTGTACATCCACCAACCTCCGGAAGAGAGGCTTTTCCCAATAGATGGTAATTCACACGGAAAACCTGCAACAAATCAAGACACTGAGAAACAAAAGAAGTAGAAGGCTCAGCCCTGTGTCTATGTCCTCTCCCTTCTAAAGGCTCATGGTGGAAGAGGGTATGGGGAGACTGTAAGAGTCAGCATCAGGGTGACAAGAGGACAGCACATATGAAGTCACAGCAACCGAGACAGAATGTACACTGCATGCAACCAGTGCTGGCCAGACAATCTCGGCATGGACAGGGTTGGGTGTGAAGTTCCTCTCCTGCCTGAGGAACTATTGGACGTTGATAGCGTTTGGGAGAGAGTCTATTTTCTTTAAGGTCAACCCTTGGTGGGGTGAGCATCCTCCAGTGAAGGCCACACATCTAAGAATGTCTGGGCAGCACAAACTACTTAAAAAAAAATTAGGCAGAGTTGGGTGGGTAAGGAAGAGGGTATAGATCTTGGGGAAGTGGAGGAAGGGGTAAATAGAATTGAAACAGTCAAGGAAAAGCTTTAATGATTTTTTTTCTTTAATGTATACTTGTGTGTGTTGTGTGTGGTATGTGCACGCAAGTGGAGGCAGGCTTTCTCTCCCGCCATGACTGTGTGATTTACAGTAGGAAGAGAGGTCCGTAAGATAGAGGAAACAAATCTAAATGTTACAACTTTTTTCTTGAGCCACTGAATTGTTTCAAGGTTCCCTGCTCTGCCAGAGACAAGTAGAAGTTTAGCAGAAGTTTCAGCTTCTTTCCCATCTTGTGCTCCAAAGAACGTGTTCCACAGGCCTTCACTGCCCTCAGGAAGGGACCCTGGGATGTGTGTAAGGGTTGTTTGTATTTTAAAGGCTACCGATACAGACATTTTTTTTAACCTAAGGTCCTCTGAGTTTTAAGTGTGGCCATCACCACCACCACTATCCCCCCCCACACACACACACATGTACGTACTCGAGTGTGCGCGCGTGCGAGCACACACACACACACACACACACAGGCACACATGCACACACATGCACACGGACTCATGCACGAAACACATGCACAGACGTACACACACATGCATGAACACATACATGCCCAGGCACAAACACATATGCCCAGGCACAAACGCACATATGCACAGGCACACAAACGCACACACATACTGTCCATCTTCCCACCTCCTGCCTACCCAAGCCTCTTCTGCCTTCTTTCATGCATATTCCCCAAACACTCGTAAGACACAACTCCTGTTTCACTGTCAGTCTTAAGCAAATTGCTCTCATCTTTCTTTCCCTACTTGGAGGGAGAAATCTTCAAATGACCACAGATACAAAAGTAACTTCAGCAATGACTGTCTTCACCGTCTCTGGAGGGTAGGTTACTAGTTGACTCAAATAACAGAAGTGCAGAAAATCCACCCAAATAAATGGAAGAATAAATGAATACTTTATATATAATTACAGAAATTCTACCCTACTAAATTGAATAATAAATTGAATAAAAATAAATGGGTTCTCTACATACTGGGACTTTTACATCAGTACACAGTGCCTGTGGTCATACGTCACAAGTGAGTAGGTGACTGTAAGTTAAATTGTTCCTGTTTAGGAAGCCTAGGAGGGGGTGGGAGGAGTAGTAAGTCTTCGGATGGTAGGCAGCATTCATGGTAATGTTCCCTCCTAGGAAGAATGACCACAGTTTTCAACAACATAAACCCCAAAAGAGAATTCATAGAAGAAAACCAAACACTGCTTAGCCCAGCAACTGTAAGTTTTTACATTCAACTCCCAACAAATACATTTTTAGAACCCAAATTATGAAAAACACTTTATGGCCCATTAAACTTTTCTCTGCAACAACTCCGTAAATATTGAAGAAGCATGGTAAGAAAAAGAAAGGACTCCCAGACAAATGGACAGTAAGTCTTAATTAAAAAGCATCACAGCCTTTTTGTTTATTCGGCTTTTTGAGATTAAGAGTCTCACTCTGTAGCCGAGGTTAGCCTCAAATCCACAGCAAGCTTCCCAAGTGCTTGGGCTCCTGGGAGTAAGCCACCACATGCAACTCAAATGTCCATTTCTTAAAAGACTCACAGTTAAGTCTGTTACCAACACATTAGTCAGATGATACACAGCATCTGTCTGAAAATATGACAAATTATAGTCAACCAACAGGCTCACAAGGACACATGACCACTGCCCAATGAAGTTATAGGTCCAGGGCTCACAAGGAAAATAAATGTACAACGCCGACAGTTCAGTTACTGGGAACTATTTCGGGCTAACAAACCTTTACCCTTCACAAAGAGAAAGCCCACCATCAAGTAGCAGGCTGGCCCATAGGGAAGATGATCCTTGCTGTTTTTAAACTCACGTATGTTGAGACAGCTCACAACTTAGAACTGGAGCCAAATTCCATGTAGTTTGAGAGCTACAGAGGAAAACCAGGATGTAGTGTGCTCAGCCCCACAGGGAGGCGTTGTGCCTGGGAGATGTGGCATTCACACTGGTATCCCTTCAAGGCATGTGGGAAACTCATGCACTGGAGGGAAAGTACCTAAGATGGCAGGACAGGAGTAATGAATGAGGCCCAGCCCTCTCCTGCCCATCACGGTTACTACTATGCCATGGTTCAAGCAGACCCACTCTAAGCTGAGAAGATCAAAATGAAAGGGGACAGAGAAGTCACTCAAGGCTTCACCAACTGTCATCACAGGCAGAATCTCGGAGCCAGAAAAAGCAGCCAGTGAACAGGAGACTCAAATTCCAATCCAGCCTTGGCTACAAGAAGCTGCAAAGACCTTAAGCAGATCAGGTAGTCCCTCTGAGCTTTAATTTGCTCGCGGATAAAATCTAGACTTGAATTTTTATGTCAGAAATTTCTAAGCTGTTTGTGACTGTTCCCAGGGGTGTCCGGGGTGCCAGGCATGTGGGGTTTATAAGTAGATCCCACCTAAGCCTCCATAACCATGCTTGATAAATTCTGTAATGTAGGGAAGATTTGGGGAGGGGGGGTCTGGGGATGTAGTACAATGGTAGAAAGCAAAAGACATAAAATTTTTGAAATTGTTTTTTTGCAGTGCTTGGGATAATGCCCACAGTCTTGTACATGCAAGACAAAACCTCTTAGCATTAAAGCTCCACGGAGCCCCCACCCCTGCCCCCTTTGTAACTAGGTGAACTGTGTAACCAGTCAGCACTAGACAGGAACTGCCAGATGTCAGTTCCAGCATTCATTGTGTGACCTTGAGTAAGTCTGCTTGGCCTGCTAGTTTCCACATCCTGACAATTAAAATAGAGTCACAATAATGGATTATGAAGATTAAATGTGAAAGTGGTGTCTGGCACTGAGCACTCCACAAATCCCATTTTACCCACCAGGTGGTATATTTTTGTTACTTATGTAACTTTTACAGTATCTTTTTTTTTTTTTTAAGCAGCTTAAAGACATGTATCAAGTATTACTTAACAAAACTATGTTTCAAAATAGAGCTAGAAACCCAGGGACTACCTTGAGTTTTGAGAAGTTATCAACATATGCAAACAGACACAAATAGGCACCACCCCTTCGTATGCTAGAAAATGCTAGACATGGTTCAGCCTCGCTTGCTTGTCTCTGCACATGAGGCAGAACTGAGAATCGGTAAGTAACCCTTTCTGCTTGCAAAACTCTAAAAGCACTGGCTTCCCAGATGAGCTAGCAAGAAGTCATTCAGGAAAGGGGTAGGAGGGTAGCTGCTGTTACACTGTTTCGGTTTTTAAATGCTCAAAATTCCCTAACTGTGTTATTCTCTTGTGGTCTCATCTGAATTTCTCACGGGAAAAACTCTTTGGGATTATTTTTGGAGTTAATCCCTTTCCTGGCGACAAGCAGAAAAAGCAGAGGTTGGGATTGTCCACATAGTCCTCTTGAGAGGTAGTTCATACCCAAGAATCTGTGTATGAAGGGTATTCATGGTTCTAGTCAAACTTGTGACTTGGGGGTTAGGTAAAGCCCACTCATCCACAGGTAAGTTTCTCAGGAGGTCACTTGCAGATTAAGACAGAAGATCCTGCCATGCCAGTTTAAGGCAGGGCTGAGGATTCTCCTGCACTGTTGTGGTTTCATGGCGGAGTCATGGGGGACAGGATTGTTCAGTAATCTAACCCACATTCACAGGTGCCAGGTCCTATTCATCCTTTGAAAGAAATTGAGACTAGCTATGAGTACAACTCATAAGCTGTCCCAAAGGAAGGTGAACACTGAAGGAAGCTACCACACATTAAAGAGAAATGACCTGTCTTTAAAATGGACATTGAACATTTCTCTGATACATTGAAAACCATGTCATCCTTAGACAGCCTGTGGGAAACACATGAGCAGAGATATTAGCACTTCAGGTGAAAGGGAAAACTAGGTCACTCAAAAACAACCAATAGTCTTTAGAGTGCAGATTAAATTTCAACCACCCATTTGTCCCAGAGCCCAATCAAAGATTGTCCTGGGCTGAGCAGTATGAGGCAGGACTAACCTGTGTTCCTACCAGACCCAGATGAGGTGCAAGGCAAAAAGAATCGACCTAGAGTGTAACATCCTCCTCCAATAGAACCAAACACGTGCAATGTTCAACCCTTAGAAGTAGGCAGAGAAATGGTGGTAAATAGCTAATTGGCTGGGAGTAGTGGCACATGTCTGAATCCCACCAGGGAGATGCTGCAGGATTAAGAAGTCAAGGCTGGGGGCTGGAGAGAGGGCTCAGCGGTTAAGAGCACCTACTGCTCTTCCAGATGGTCCTGAGTTCAAATCCTAGCAACCACATGGTGACTCACAACCACCATCTGTAATAAGATATAATGCCCTCTTCATATATACATATATAATACAGCTACAGTGTAATGATATATAATAAATAAATAAATCTTTAAAAAAAAAAGAATTCAAGTCTAACTAATGGTCACTGGAACATGTACTTACCTAAATACACACAGGACTGGGCACAGAAGGGTGCTTGAACACCTGAGTTCAAACTGGTACCTTTCTTAGCTATCCAAATTCAACCAAGAACTTCACTCTGTACTAACTAGACAATAGCTTGGAGCTAATTTGGGTTGTTCTGTCACTCCTGTCTGGCCGCCTCAGTTAAAAAGAAGAGCTTTTCAAGGCTGCCTTTCATCCCACTTCCTGCCCTCCTACCCTTGACCCCTGTCTGTAGGAGAACGCTTTCTGCACTGTTGCACTCGGGCTGTAGCACGGAACTGCTCATAGTTTCCAGCCTCCGAACCTCCAGCACCTGCGCGTTCCCTGTGCCTGTGTGTCTGAGGCAGCTGCTGAAGTCAGCTTTAGCAACAGCATCTCAATATCAAAATTAAGCCATATTCAAGTTCTCTCTCGTTAAGTGTAATCTTCCTAATGCATGACTCAGTAAACACAGGATGTACTGACCAAAGAAACCCTATTTTCGAAGGAAAGTATACTTAATACTGTATCCCCAGGTTTTATTTTTAAAAACATCCAATCAGCATGATCATTTAATTGCTTACTTCCAAAGTAGAGCTGCTACACATTTTGTGATTTTGACATATTCCTATAAATGTGTCTGAAAACTCCAGTTTCTAAAATGTGCATTACAATTGCCATTTCAGAAGGACTTTCTCCTTGGCTCCCATTAGCTTCCATTAGAAAGAACTAATGTGTTTACAAGTTTCACACAGCCCACCTCACGAATGTTCCGATAAAAAAATATTTTAAGAGACTTATAGGTTAGAGAAGATTTTTTTTTTTTTTTTTTTTTGCTTTAAATAATTACCTCTAAATGACTCTTTTTGAAGGAGTTTTAAAAAAAAAAAGATGTGTTCAGGAGTGTGGTAGTTTAAATATGCTTGGCCCATGACACTATTAGAAGGTATGGCCTTGTTGGAATAGGTGTGGCCTTGTTGGAGGAAGTATGTCACTGGGTGGGTGGGCTTTTGAGAGCCTCCTCCTGACTGCCTGTGGAAAGCAGAGCCAGTCTTCTGGCTGCCTTCAGACGAAGATGTAGAACTCTCAGCTCCTTCTCCAGCACCATGTCTGTCTGGATGCTGCCATGCTTCCCACCATGATGATAATGGACTGAACCTCTGAAACTGTAAGCCAGCCCCAATTAAATGTTGTTCTTTATAAGAGTTGCTTTGGGGCTGAAGAGATGGCTCAGCAGTGAAGAGCACAGACTACTCTCTTCCAGAGGTCCTGAGTTCAATTCCCATGGTGGCTCACACACATCTGTAATGGGATCTGATGTCCTCCTTTGGTGTGTCTGAAGAGAGTGACAGTATACTCACATACATGAAATAAGTCTTAAAAGAATAAATAAATAAAAAGGAATTACCTTAGTCATGGTGTCTCTTCACAGCAAGGGAAGACAAGTGTTTTGCTCATCCAATCCATACCATGAATGCTTGAAGCTTTGTGTGTATGTGTGTGTGTGTGTGTGTGTGTGTGTGAGAGAGAGAGAGAGAGAGAGAGAGCGCCAAATAAGCAGGCTCTAGGGATGTAAACCAAGCAGGATGAATCTGCACATAGACAGAAAGAGGATCTGGGAGAAGAACGTGGTACATCTAAGCTTATCTTTCCGGTCTCTGATAGAATAACCCAGAACATGTCATGAATCCTCACAGGCCTGAGAGGTAGGAATCCGAAAGGAGCTGATTGTCGGTGTGGTTTTCAATCCCACAATCCAGTGGTCTAGAAGACACCATTCAAAGGTTGATTTTATAGCCACACAGTTCTACAGGTCATTTCTGATAGATGTGTCACATGCCACATTCTTTTTCCTGTCTAAGGCCAATCTTTCCAAATCAGACTTTTGACCTTTAATTCCATAACCTTTAAGATGTTTTCCAAGTGGGCAAGGAGATAAAAGGTAAGTACACAGGGAGCCTTCTAAAGCTATACAAGTTAGAACTTGGCATTCAGAGGTACATCCTGGTACAAGGAACACCACAACCCAACCACCCTGACTCCTGGGAAGTGCAATGTGGGTACGGGTATGTGACCAAGGCAGCCTTAAGATGAACCCCCAAGATGTTAGGGTACATGTTCCATTTTTGACCATCTCTGTAGTCAGTCCGCCTGGCCATCACTGAGACTGTAGATTCTGGGAGCCCTCTTTGCTCTTACTGTCCTCTGTTGAGCTGCACTCAGACCCCGAGATTGAAGACTTGTACCCGCGAAGCGTGTGAGCATTCAGCATCTCCAGCAGCAGGTCATACACTGGGACCACATTTTTGCACTTCATGCTGAGCAGATGTTCCATGCCTTTGTTACTATGGGGGGAAAAGGCACTCAGAATGCTTCCCTCCATATAGCCAAGAGAACGTTGAAATACTACCCAAGGCTCCTGCAGAAAGCCAGCCTGCCCTGCCCTGCCCTGCCCTGCCCTGCCCCACCCCACATTCCCTGTATTCCCATCCCATTGTTCTATAGCTCTTGCATCCAGCTTCCTCAATAGTCTACATTCAAGGGCAAAAGTGATGATGTCATCTTCGCCTTCCACTCACCACCCAATGCTGCACTATGAGCTCGCTCATAAGAAGCACAAAAGCCATAAAACCATGGTTCTAAAGAATGTAACTGTAAGTAAGCTCCTTCACACTGGGACACCTGAAGCACCTAGCTCTTTGACCAACTCAGCTGGGAAGGCACATGTCAAGACACTGAAAATGTTTGCCATTCTTGGTTCTACCTTTAAAGGGTCATGTGTAGAAATTTGGGAGTTAGGAATCAAATCCAGCAATTAGGTGAACACACACATATAAGGATAGACTGGTTTCTGTTCTGCAAAAGGTCATGGGCCAAATGCTCATCAAAGAAGAAACAGGAAGTAAGTTTTCTTCTTTCCTCCTCCTCGTTAAATGCTAGAATCAAACACTCTCCTTCTCCATAGCTCTTACAGTTTCCTACTCAGGGGAGCACTACCCTTCTTTCTGTCTTCATCTTCTCCTGGGTGACATCAGTCACTGAACATCACTGTACCAACAATATACCAACATCTCACCACAACCTTGTCATCAGTGCACACGTTGTGTACTTCCTGAGCTGGCCTGTGCTCTATCCACAGTCTTGCTTCCTCAAGTTGAGAAGTTCTCTTAGATCTCTTCCTTGGTACCCTGATGCCATGGAAACCAAAGGACAACTTTGTGCACACCCCTGGTCCTCAACTGAAGGACAACCAGAGAGCCAGGCTTAGCATCCTTACAAAAATAACCTCAGGCCTTGGCTCTGGGTGGTCTAACGAAGGTGTCAACTCATTTTAGAGAAGACAAGTGCCCATTTGTTTAGGACTCCATAAACAAATTCTATAGACTAGCAACTACATCCAGGTGGGTCCCACCAGCTGCCACAAAATTCCTATCAGGTTTGATGTGACACTCATTTCAACACTTACTATGCACCAAACTTCGGTGCAGGTGCATACACTGATGGTGTGCCCATTCCCATCCAAACATTCTATCGTATCTACTGCAAACTTGCCTAAAAGCCCTGAGTACATGCTTTGCCTACACCCCACTGGAGCAGCATTCCACGGCTCTGTACCTGATGTGCCTGACATGAGAAAGAAGCATCAGAAGGTTGGCCAGACGGACTGACTGCTGCTGGGAGGAGACACCACTCTTTGCAATCACCCAGACCAGGGCATCTGTCACTGCGTTCAACAGGTGTGTCAGCTTCCGGCTACTCTCTGCCTCCTGGCTTGCTGTAGCCAAGGGGTACATGCCTGGACAAAGAAGGAAAGCCCCAAAGTCAGAGAAAAGGAAACTGAGGTCACATGCTCAACTGTTAAGCAAGCCTGGTTCCCGCCCCCCAGGTTGATCCAGGTTATTCTAATTTGCATATGCATATGTGTGGTGCTAGCCAAACAGAATGAGGAACTACCTCCCTCCACCCCTCCCACCAAGTGCTAAACCTTATCACAAGGCTGTAAGGGAATCCTGGCTGAATACAGGGTAGATAAGTGATGCCTTAAGGCAACCACCAGGTCCGATCTTTGGCTTGTCATGTAATTCTGCTTCTTACTTGCAGCAGACCGCTTTGTGACCACAGTCGAGATAAGATTAATTCCACTTAGGGCCAAGGAGGGCTTCTCTTCACCGCATTTAAGAAACAAACTGAGAGCTAATGCTATGAGTCCCCTTCCCAGCATATGTTCCCTGTGCCTCAGACAATCAGAGCAAGACCCCAGGGCCACCTCTGACCAGTCCAAAGCGTTTGTGGCTCCCTGATGGGGCAGGAAGACTACCAATCTTGAGTCAGGTTACCCATTTTCCTCCTGCTGAGTCTAGCTGTCAGACCCTGAACCAGTTCCCAGCTCCACCTACTTCAATTCCCTGTTTAGCAAAGCTTAAGGGAACATTCCCCTTAGCGCTCCCTTCCCACCATCCAGTTCTGCTATGCCCCACCTGCAGTTTCTAAGATACTCACAATGGCTACAAAATAACCAAACAGCAGCCCAGGAGAACCTCATCCCTACCCCCAGTTAAGCCCTTATTCTCCCTTTCCTGAAAGAACTCTTCTTCCAGGCTTTAACTCCTAAATACGAATAGACAACAATCGTGACTTGAACAACGGCACTGCCGACGTGGCTAGTGCCCCTTACCCACAGAATTTGATCAGCAGGATTTGCTTTCTGGTTCTGTTGACATTTCAGTCCAATTAAAGCAAATGAGTTGGACTCTGCTCAGCAAGGGCCGTGCAGAGGTACACAGATTCAGGAATAGCACTTCTCTGCATCCCCAGAGACTTTCAGAGAGTCTTATAATACATATTTAAATGATCCACCATTCACCTGAGAGGCAGAGGCTAGAGTGTCAGAATTCAGGGAGAGCCCAGATGCCTGTAAGCTAGAGTTCCCAGAAAGAAGTCAAACTTGTGTTGACGATTCTATAAGGCTGATTGACTGATTAGAACTTCCTGATTGTCCCAAGACAGGATATTGCAGGTTCAGAACCAACATTACCTCAAGCCATTTCTAGTCCCCTAAGTCATGGCCCACTTTCTGCATCTGACCTACTGTCGTTTTGACTATTAGGCACATTCTCAGAAGACCACTATTTTCCGCCAACCCAGAGCTGAGAGTGATGTCAGGCAGAGACCTATAGCAGTAGCTTGCTGCATTGCTACAACCTAATGTTCCCACCAATGTACTTGGTAAGTACCTGGGTTTATAACTTTGTGTTCTGTAACTATAAAAACTTCGTGAAACTACTTCCACTTTGGAACGTGCTGTTCTCAAAGCCTGGACTTGTGCTGCGGGGCCATGACCACTCATGTAAACTAATTCTTTACTCCCTTTGAAGCGAGAATGTTCATTTGAGATGACAAGGTGCTCTCTCAAGAAACCCAGGGCTGAGCCAGTCAGTGGTGGCATACCTCTTTCTTTAACCCAAGCACTTGGGGATGGGGTAGAGGCAGGCTGATCTCTGAGGCTAGCCTGTTTTAGCCAGGACAGCCAGGGAGGGATACACAGAGAAACGGTCTTGAAAAATAGCAAGGAAAAAAAATTAAGGGCTGGTTAGGAATAGTGGCACTCACTTAATCTCAGTACTCTAGGATCTCACTTGTGATAAAGCACTGGCCAAAACAACTTAGGGGGAGTTAGAGGTTTACCTCACTGTACATTCCATGATCAAGGGAAGAACAGGCAGGAACCTGGAAGCAGGAACTAAAGTAGAAGCCACAGAGAAGTGCTGCTTACTGGCTTGCTCCCCATCAGCCTGCTTCCTTACAGCACCCAGGACCACCTGCCTAGGGTTAGCACTGCCCACAGTGGGCTAGGTCTTCCCAGATCAATCATTCATTTTAAAAAGTGTTGGCAGACTTGTCCACAGTTTTTCAGTTGAGGCTTCCTCTTCCCAGGTGACTCTGGTTTGTGTCAAGTTGACAAGGCTAACTCACATAACTTGAGATGCAGAGGCAAGTGGATCTGGATGAGTTCTAGCCAGCCACTGCCACACAGTGAGACTCTAGGGGTGGAGGTCAGGGGTTGTGTACCTGCTTGCCTAGTGTGCACAAAGTCCTGGGTCTGAGCCCTAGTGCCTCAGTAAATAAACAAAATATCCCCAGAGCCTTCTCTGAAGCTGCTTCTCACCTCCTCCAAACCCTCAGACCCTCATCTCTACCTGCCCCTCCCCACAAGTTACACATTCACCCCTAGGCAGCCAAATGACACTCCTTTTAATGACACCCTAGTTATTGAGGCACCCCCCGCCACCCAAATAGTGTCACATAGCTCAGAAAACGGTGAACTTCTGATGTGAAGAAGGATGGCCTTGAACTCCTGATCTCCCCGCCTCCATCTTCCTAATTCTGCATGCCCAGTTTATATGTTATAGTTCTGGAGACTGCACCCAGGCTTTGGTGTGCCGTAGGCAGACATGCTACCTAAACCCCAGCTGGCTCTCTCTGCTCAGACCCCAGTTCCCACTAACTCCCCGCACCGCTGGCAGACTGAGCATTCTCTGTATTCTGTATAGGAAGCCCTCCTCCTTCTCCATCCTGCCTCCCTATTTATACCCATTCCTCCTTTAGATCTCCTGGTCATGAACTTCCTTCTGGCAGTTTCTCCTGAGCCCCAGCCTACATCCAGCTTAAGTTTTTTTTTTTCCTCCGAATGCAGGAAATGTGCCCTGTCCTTCCACATCCTTGTAGCTACCCTTCCACCTTCATCAAAGCCAGCACAGCACTTGAGGACACAGACCCTGCCATGTGTCACCAAATTCCTATCACCGCCTATTATCATCTGGCACAGAGGACACATTTATCTACAGAAAGAACTAGACTGGATTTGCACAGGTTCACTTTTTTTGTATATTCTTAGGCAGTCACATGATCATAACCAAGATTTTTGTGTGTATTGTGTAAGTGCATACAGAGGAAAGCGTTACTTTGAAAATGTAGAGACTTTTGAGCTGAGCACTTGAGAGGTGAAGGCAGGTGGAACTCTGTTTTAGGCTAGCCCGCTGACATAGCAAGTTTTAAGATAGCCAGGGATACATAGAGAGACCCTCTATATTATGCTGAGATAAGTCAGTCACAAAAGACCACACTTTTTCAACATAGGGTATAGCCCATGAAGTTGGCTTCAAATTCCCTACATAGCTGAAGCTGACCTTGGCTTCCTGACCCTTCTGTTATTCCTCCATGCTGAGATTATAGACACATCAAGGATTGAGCTACAGCCCTACTTAGATCCCCTTTTCATTCTCCCATTTGAAATCAGCTCTAGAACAGACACATCCATGGAGATAAAACAGATAGGCAGTTATCTTGCGGGGAAGGAAGGGTGGGTGTGGTGGATAATTGTAATTATCAACTTAAGTGGATGAAGGAACCCAGGGCATTGATGAGGCACAGTTCTGGGCATGTCTAAGAGGGCTTCCCCAGAGAGGATTAACTGAGGAAGACCTAGCCCCATGCCATGAACCAGAGTCCCATCAGCTGAACACCAACCAGAACTCCCTATCTGTTTCCTAACCAAAGATGTATGAGCCTCCCGCAGTTATGACCAGAAGCTTCCCATCACCTTGCCTCCCTTAGATGCGTCTTGTAGGGTACCTGGCAGCATCAATAAGAAACCATGTAGTAGGGAGTGGAGGCTGATAGCTAAGAAGTACTGGATCTCCTGGGGAGTGGCAGTAGTTAAACTTGATTGTGGTAATAATACAAACTGGACAGACGAACACAAACTGAACTGTGTACTTCTGATTTAGCACAAGGTCTTGCCATGTAGGCCAGGCTGGCCTAGAACTTCCTCTACACCCCAGCCTGGCCTCAAACTCATGGTTCTCCTGCGTACTAGGATTACAGATGCATACCACCACACTGAGCTTGAATTATATATATACTTGAAATGGGTGGATTGTGGTATTCTCTTATTAATAAAGTTGTCTTTAACATAACCTTCAAAACCAAAATTACAGTAGCAGAAATACCCACCGGCAGTGTATAACTCCCTTCAAAGAGCATGGCTCGGAATCAGTTGCCCTTCTCTGTGAACCAGCACAATCCTCAAGGGTAGAGGGGCAGACCCCGGGCCTTCTACATGCTTAGAGGCAGCACGGTCCCAGACGGAGCCTGGAGCCATTGTGATCCATGAGTTTGGGAAAAGGAGGCACACCTTTAAACGGGCACCTTCTGTGTTAAGTCTTTATAAGGAGGAATGTCTATATAAAATGTCTGAAACTAATTTAAAATCATCCCAAAATACCTGCTTTCCTGTACCTCTCTCAAGTCAGGAATAACATCCAGACTTTGGTCACCCATACACTTGCTCACTGGCATAGCACGTGGGTACACTCTAATTGCTAAATGGCAGGCCTTCAACAGGGGCAAAGGACAAGACCAAAGCCCTGTCAAATAATCAGATATATAGGAAGAAAAAAATCTCCTCCACCCCTAAAAATAGAAACACAATGATTCATTGTTAAAAAACCAAACCTAAATTACTTTTCATAAAACTAAAGAGACCTAATAAAGAGGGAAGAGGGGGGAGGGGCTCTTGGCACTATGTCCATATGTGTGGCACAGAGAGTCACTCAAGGACACAACAGACCTGCTCTTTCCTGGAAACAGTTGTGTGTTCTTCTCTCTAGCCCACCTGGCATTCTGGAGGCAAAACTGCCAAGATTTGAACCTACATGTTCAAAGATAAAGGAAAACCCAAGCTTTGCTCAGCTGGAGGGAAATAACTCAGAAAGTCTGGAGTGCTTTATTTTTAAAATCCTATAATATGATCATATAATTTCTTTCTGGCTTTGAAGAATAAAGGGAAATGTGTATGCTGCTCTCAAGCAAAATAAAATAGCCTGGGTTTAATCTTACAATTATTTCAGTTAATAAAATGTTTTGTTCTTTGGAAACCTTAAAATTGTTTAAATGAATAGGTTTGTTGCTAATGTAACAACTGTTTGTTGTTGTTTGTTTGAGACAATGTGTAATCCAGCCTGGCCTCAGACTCTCTCTGAAGCCAAGGAGGACCTTGAACTCCTGACACTCCTGCTGTTGTCTCCCGAGTGCTGGCAAGCATCACCATATCCAGCTCCCTGTCCCTAATTTAAGCTGTTTAAGAAGAATGATGCTATTTACAGGCTTATTCCGCTCTGTCTCCTAGAGTTAGACCCTAGTTCTGAGAGAATGTGGGTTTCGAATTCAGAAGTGACAAGGCTGTCACCTTATTTGACATAGGTTATCAGCTCAGTGCTCACATGGGTTTTTTCTTTATCTTTTTTTTTTTTTTTTTTTTTGAGACAGGGCTTCTCTGTGTATCCCTGAACTCATTCTGTAGACCAGGCTGGCCTTGAACATCGCTTTGGCAAACTGTGACTTGGCCACCAACCATGTTGACACTGGTATACTTGCTATGCACTTTACTTTTAACAAACCCTCAATTCTTTGGGGGTTTTTATGGGGTTCTTTGGGGTTGGCCAGTTTGTTTCTGGTTTCAGACACAATTGATTAGCTTTGAGATTAGGATGTATGAGATTAGACAGTAAGAAAACACTTTTACTCAGCTGACTTCCATTTAAGGATGTTCTTTATGCAGATATGTTTCCATGCTTTTTCCGTAGAATTGGTTTTTTTACCTTTTGAAGAATATGTTATTATTTCTTTTAAGATTTACTTGCTTTCTATTATGGTGGGCATATGTGCATGTGCCCTTGGAGGCCAGAAAAAAGCATCAGCTCCCAGAAGATAGAGGTTCAGGCAGTTGTGAGCACCCTGACTTGGCTATTGGCAACTGTACCTATGTCCTCAGCAAGAACAGTATACTCTAACTCCTGAGCCCTCTCTCCAGCCCTACCATTAGTGTTTCGTATACTGCACTTCTCCTAGGTTTCAACCTTTCAGTTTTCTATGTCTGGAAATACTTTTATTTTACCTTTGGTTCTGAAAGTATAAAGAATTCTAGAGTAACATTGTTTCTAAAGATGCTATTTATCTCTCTCTCTCTCTCTCTCTCTCTCTCTTTAAGCTTTAAAAACATTGGACATGCATGTGTGTGCAGATGAAGGCAGGTACCTGTGGAGGCCAAAAGAGGGTGTCAGATCCCCTGGAGCTGGAGTTACAGGTGTCTGTGAGCAACTCCATGTGGATCCTGGGTACCAAGCAGAAGCCCTCTGCAAAAGCAGCAGGCTCTCTTAGTGACTGATCCAGCTCTGCAGCTCCCAGCTCTGTTTCTTGACTTGGATTTCAAATCAGAAATGCACCATCATCTTTATTTTTGTTCCTTTGTATACATAGCTATCTCCCCCATCCCCTCCCCCAGCTTCTCTTTGCCATTTTTCTGCTCTGGGTGTGGGTGTCTGAAATTCCCAGTTACATCAAACACTGGCACACATGGATGGCTTGAGCCAGTCTGGGCAATAGAGCCAGACATAGGCATGGCAATGCACTGCTCAGAAAGCTGAGGCAGGGGGATCACGAGCTTGAAGTACATAGCAAGGAAAGAAAGAAATTCTTTTCTGTTGGCTTAAAGCAGTTTGATGACGACCCGTCCTTGCTGTGGCCATCTTTATGCTTCTTGCTCGGGGATTTAATTGAGCTTCTCGGAGACTGTGCTGACAGTTCTCAGGAAGTCTAGAACATCTTCGTCTGTGTTTCTTTACAAACTTTCTCCTGTGTGATTTCTGAGTGAGCAAAGTTGCTTCACTCAGTTGCTGGTCACTCACTACTGTTTGCACACCTGCTAACTTCCCTTCTGGGACAGTTTACATGTCCTCGAAGTTCGTTTGGGGCCGATTCAGGCTCTCTGAGTCCTGCCTTGCCCTGTGCCCACTTCTATCTATACAAAAGGCAGCAAGTGTTTTAATGACTGTCCACTCTCTCTTTCATCTTCGATTGGTCATTGTTCAGATTGAGTGGCTTTTCTCCTACTGGAGACCATCTTTTCTTCTTCACACAATAATTTTCAATTAGTTATTTTAAGTATTGTGAAATTTACCTTTGGGCCCTGGCTCGCTTTATGTTCTTTTTTGTTACCGTTGCTTTTTTTTTTTTCATTGCTTCTGAGTGGTGTGGGTGCTCAAAGTCACAGTCTTCAACATGCTAGGCCAGTACCCTTCCAACTGATCTACATCCCTGAGCCCTTTCTTAGATTTCTTAGAGTACAAAAGACTGAATCATAGGCTTTGACCATAAGAGAATGAGAATTCTTCCAGTAGTCTTGAGCTTTATGCTAGACTGTAGTTAAAAGATTTCACAATATTTTGATAATCTGACTTGTTTCTGTTTTATTTGATAGCCTAGGGTCCTGGGCTAACCTTACCCCATTACTATGACAACAGCTTTCTCAATATTCTATCCAATGTCCAAGATGTTACAAGGTTTTCCAACAGAATGGTGACAATGTGAGGTATTTCTCAGCCTATGTGAACCTCAGAAATGTTTTTTTTCTCCCTCACCTCGAAGCATGAGCAGTTTATTGCTCAGCCAGAGCCTTAAAGAGCGCCACCTGCAGGCCAGAGGTGCTGCATGCAGCCCTTTCCTGTCAAACACTCCAGCACAAATCCTACCTGCCCCTGCTGTTCAGATTGTTAGTGAAGGAGATGAGCTAATGTCGGCTAAGTTAGTCCTTGCTTTGGTTTTTGTTTTGTTTTCAATTTAATTGCTGCAAACAATCCAGAAAAAAGAAAACAAGAAAAGACAGAAATGCCTGGCTAGCCAGTTCCTGCATGACCTTAACCACGATGGCTGTAGAGCTCTCTCACAGTTTTGTAAAAGGTGGATAGCAACAAAATGGGAGGGGGGGGTCAGAGAAGTGCCTCGTTAGGCAGGTAAGGTCAGGAGGTAACCCAAATAGGAAGCACCCAAAGGTTGTCTTAAGGGTCTCCCGTCCTTCAGATGCTGTCTTCAGCACTCCCCACCCTTCTGCTTCACAGCCCAGCTCACTTTCTACTCTAGACCCACCACTGTCTGACAGCGCCCTATGTTCTCCCCTTCCAGTTATCAGGGAGCTGGCAGAATCGCCCTGCAAGCATTTGGGATCTCTTACAGCCACAGACAATAACTCACACATCTGCAAATGCGCCAACGTAAGCCAGGACTCGGGCTTTGTACTTAGTAATCTTCTGTTATTATATGGAATTGGGGCCAAGGGGATAACTGAGAGTCTCAGATCACGTACCAAGCATGGGAAGAACTCTGGGTTTGATCAAAAATCACCTTAAAAAGCGCCACGTATATCTGTCACTGTTCTCTAAATACAGTACCGGCCATCCACACGGCGAGCTCACGGAGTTAGCTATTAGAAGGAACCCGAGGATGATGTCAAGTATATGAGAAGCTACACGTGGGGTACAGGTGGATATAACTCCATTTTATATAAGATGGCATCCGCTGATTTTGGTATTAGAATCAATAATCAGTAGATACCAGAGAGAAGGGGAAGGAGGGAGAGGAGTTGGGACGGACAGTCACAAGATCGTGGTGGCCACCTTAAAGAGGAATGTTCCTGTTGATTGTTCTTATCTTCCTTGTGTGGTTTTCTTCTGTCTAAGTGCTGTTCCCCATCACCAGATATTGTTTATATTAGAAAAACCAGGAAAGCCAAAACACCCACTTAGCTCAGACACTGTTCTGATCGCCCATCTCTGGAGTCAAGCCCCTCCCCTTGTCCCTGCCGCACCAGGTCTGTTTGGGATCATTTTACCTTAAGGACACTCTTGCCTCAGTCTCTTTTTGAAATACACTTCTACACTGGGACAGTCCCCCGACATTGCCTGTGAGCGCCTTTCTGTGGCTACCCAGTTCCCTCCCGCAGTCTCCCCCGCATCTCCACCCCTGCATTCTGTAGAGCCGCACATCTCAGAACAGCACCAGCAGCATGATTTTTCATACCGTGCTGTCTCACCTGATATCATAAGCCATTTGACCGTAGCCTGAGTGTTGTTACTGCACAAATGAATCGGTGTATAGAATATGTATAAAAATAGAAGCTAAAGCATTAAATACAGATGATACGTGGCGATCGTGCTGAGCGTCTGGTATGAAGAAAGCCTGGATGATAAATACTTTAAAGTTTGTTTGTCTTTAAACTACTCTCCCCAACGCCCCAATGTTCACAAGACAGGGTTTCTCTATTGTAGCCCTGGCTGTCTTGGTCACTTATGACCAGGCTGGCATTGAACTCACAGAAATCTGTCTGCCTCTGCCTCCCAAGTGCTACAGTTAAAGGCATTCACCACCACCTTCCTGTCGGTCTTTTCTTTCTCAGTAAGTGGCCAGAGCCACCTTTCAAATCCACTGCCAGAAGCTCATCTAATGAATAATCTATGCTCAAGTTAGCAAACGTTAACTATCGTGGTTACTCACTGGAGTTGAGGAGGATCATCGCCTTCACACAGAGATACTCTTTGTGCTGGAGTTTTAACTCACGGAACCTTGATGTCGTCGCCAGAAGCATGTCAAAGATTTCCAGAATCCCTTCTACGCACTTCCCTTCATCCCTGCAAGAGGTCATTTGGGAATTGAAGGCACACGTAGCATTAGGCAGCCATCAAGAGCCTTCCTCTCAAGTTCCATCTTGTACATCCTCTGACTATATTGTAAGACCACTTAGCCATAGGAAGTCACTAAGAGAAAAACTGTGTCCTTATAGAGAAAACTATGCTTGGGTGTGGGCTCAATGGTAGAACCCTTGCCTGGCATCTGTAAGGCTGTGGGTTAAATCCTTAGCACTGAAGGGGAAGGGGAATTAGAAACAGGGCATCTCCTAAAAACTCTTAAACCCTGTTTCAGCCAGAAGTGTGCAGTGGGGACACATGGTTCCTTCCACCTCAGTGCGTAAAGATTCCTTGAAGACCCTGTCACTTCCATGGTTTACATACAAACTGTCATGTCAAACAGGCTCTCAGGAAATGAATGATTCAGCTTCTTACCAAGGGTGATCCCACACTCCCTCAGCAGTCGCTGGTGAGAGGCTGACAGGAACCAAGTCTTTCAAGAAACACAAACTTTCCTACTGTTGTAGGGCTGAGTTTAGAAACTGATTTAGGAATTGGGGGACATTTAAGTAGCATTTGAAGAAAGCAAAAGTGCCACGCCAAGAAATTACAATCTAGGGTGGGTTAGTCAGGGAAAGCAGACAGATGTGGGGCCAGGTGACAATTTCCTACTTTGACTTGCTGATGTGGGCTTTTTGTTTAATTTTTGTTTGTTTCTGTTTTGTCTTCTGTGGTTGTTTTGTTGGGACAGGGTCTTGCTGTGTAGCCTTGGTCGGCCTTCATCTTTTGTTCTCCCTACCTCCACCTTAGAAATGCTGAAATTACAGATGTATGCCACGCCACCCAGCCTGAAAGTTTGTTTTTTGTTTTGTTTTATGTTTTTGACAAACCTTTTAAGTGTGCCTTAAAGGAATGGACTGTTATATCTGCCTTTGAAATAAATTATTATACATGAACCAGAAAGCACGGGTTTCTCCTCATGCCAGCTAGGTACACATTAGGTGACCTCACTGCTCTCCAAAACTGTTCTCTTCCTTTGCAGAGTCCTGGAGGCCCTTGACTAGCAGTTAGATGATTTCACCACAAGTCCGCCTGAAAGCCTGTGGCACACAGGCCTGTGGGGTCTGCTTTTAATCTCTTATGAGACTACAAAGGGAGGCAAAACGACAACCAAAAAACAAAACAAGAAACCTGACTGTTCCGCTGGCTCCTCTCACCCAAGTCAGGTCACTTCTAGTGAGTGTGGGATTTCAGGAAAGAACCTTCGCAGAAGTCATAAGACCTGACAGGACTTGATACTACCAATTCTGCCTGTTAGAATTGTCTGTGACAGCAGCTCATTGGGATACTGCATTCCAGTGTTCAGATACACACACACACACACACACACACACACACACACACTTATACATGCACACACACTCATACACTTACACACACACACTTATACATGCACACACACACTCATACACTTACACACACACACACAAACACACACACACACACACACACACACACACACACACACACACACACACACACACTCTTCCCAAAAGGATAAATCAACTCAACTGAAATCAATCGTATTTTCCAGAAGTTGCCACCCATGCCAAAGGAAAGTCCATAAATACCTCTATTTCCTTACTGAAAACATTTAATTGTAATAAAATTAATTTTCCAAAACTGGGGTGTTTAGGTATTGGGGTACACCTTACTGAAAAAGCTCCAGGCTAAACGGTCAACCCTAAAGAACCATCACCTTTCTAGCAGGTGGGGACAGGCAACCAGTTTATGCAGGATTCAAACATTTTTAATAACATAACAGGCTATAAAAAGCAAATACAGTTTTAGAAATATATGAGGGACACAAAGTCTCCTCCTGAGTGGCTCTTAAGAACCTTGTGCTTTGGGATGAATAGAATGAAGAGGGGAGGGACTTCTAAAGACTGAAACCGAGTTATGAATAAGATGTTAGGACAGGGTTAAAAGGTTAAAGATGGAGACGTGTGATTGGAAAGTTCTAGAAGTATGCCTTGAATTAGTGCCAAATAAGGATTAAATTAGGAATTACATGTGAAAAAACGTCTTACTTGGTTACTTTTTCCATTAAAAACTATTCTGATTATATATATATATATATATATATATATATATATATATATATATATATATATAGCTTTGGGGTTGTCCATTTTCTACCTGCATCTCTGGCTGTGGGTTCCACACCAGTAGGTATGGCAACTGGACAGGGGGTGAGGGACCATTTGTGGCTCACATAGGAAAGGCTTCATAGGTACTTAGCTGAGGTGAAATAATTGGCTAAAATGGTAAATTGAGATTTAGGAATAAAAGCTTATGATCGTTAAGAACATTCAGCATATCAAAACTGGATGCACGTGCAGCCTGGAAGGACATTCAAAATTCCAGGGTCCCTAGAGCTCTGTCAGAGTTCACAGTGGGTCCTAGGGTGGCTCTAAACATCCTCCTCAGTTCAGTTTCCTATTGATGCTGCCACAAGAAGTTTCAGCATACATTTTTATTTAAATTACATTGTGTGTGTGTGTGTGTGTGTGTTTGCCTGTGCATCTGCATGTGTATGCCTGTGCAACTGTGGGCATGTAGAAGCAGATCTCTCCTACCACCAGAAGGGTTTTAGGGGTCACACTAAGGTCATCAGTCTTGATGAAAAGCTCCTCTATCTACTGAGCCATCTTGCCAGCCACACACACATTTGAGAACAAATAAAAGCTTGACTTCTAAAACAGATCTTCACATTAATTTATGTTTCTAGTGGATTCCAAAAACAAACAAACAAAACAAAAAAAAAAAAAAAAAAAAAAAAAAAAAACCCGACCTTACTACAAATAAACTGAAACTATCAGGTGTTCCTCTCATTCTTGGTTTCCGTTTTGTTTCATTTTCTGTAGACATCTCAGTAAGAACAAATGGCTCAGGTAGAAGCTTAGCTCTGCATCTGCTCAGTGAGCCTGAGGCTCTCAGTTCTGTGCCCAGCACCAAAGGTAAAAACAAAATGACAACAAAAACCTAAAGCAAGTGCCTAGAGCTTGTTTTAAGGTGAAACACCACGTGAAGGGCCTCTCATAAGACGATCTGTAAGTCGTTTACTTCCAAGTACTGTGAAATTATTTATTCACTTTGCAAGAAAGTTCTCCAACATTTATAACAGGGCCTCTTTCCCCAACTTTGAATAAGTAATTTATTTATGTTAATTTACCTATTATGTTAAAATGTGTGATATATGTGTTTGTACATATATATATGTTTGTGTGTATATGTATATATATTTGTGTGTATATGTATGTGTATATATATATATATATATATATATATATATATATGTATGTTTGTGTGTATTTTTGAGATATTATTTCGGGTGGTGGAGGCCAGCCTCAAGCTCACTACGTAGCTAAGGCGTACCTTGAACTCCTGACCTTTACTTTCCAGAGGATAAAATTACAGGCATGTGTCACCACACCCAGCTTAAAAATAGATTTCTTATATGAGATGTACTGAATCTTAGACTTGAAATTCTAGACTTCACAAAGTCAATGTGTTAAAAACAATATGAGGTTTTTAACTTAATTTTGTTTTGTTTTATCATGCTGGGGATGAAATTCCAAAGCCTCAATCACCTAACCACCGAACTCCACTTCCAGTTCTAACCGTAATATTTAAGAATACAGTGGAGAGATTGCTTTTAAGAACATCTCTTCCAGAGGACCCAGGTTCAATTCCCAGCACACTCATGGCAGCTCACAACCATCTTTAATCCAGTTCCAGGGGATCTGATGCCCTCTTCTGGCCTCCACCGGCACTGGGTATGGCACGGTACCCGGAAGTACATGCAGGCAAAACATCTGTATATACACAATTTTTAATAATAATTCAAAAAACCTATCAACAGAAACCATGAAGGGCTGTTGAGGTGAGCCCACCTGTAAAGCTGCCTGCCCCTAAGCCTGACAAACCCGTGTCTGCACTCGGGACTCACAGGGTAGGAGAGAACCAAATCTCTCAAGTTGTCCTCCAGCCTCCACACACCACAGTTTCCTATGCCAATGAACAAAATAGTATATAATTTTAAAAATGAAATAAAGTAGGTGCTCCAAAAACCTGTCTTCTCGATGTAAACACATTCATAACTCCTAAAACCTCTTCTTCTGTATCATTGAAATATACTAAAGCTATGTGACAGAAACAAATATATAGCCACAAAGACCAATGTGAGCCTCCTGAAATAATTTTTAAGAAGAACTTTGGTTTTTGTCTGTTTGTTTGAGACCAGATTTGTCTATGCTAGCTAGAACTCCTGATTCTCTCGCCTCAGCATACGTTTCACAAATCACAGACACACACAACCGAACCCAGCTTTTTGTGTCTTTTATTAGCTATCTAAGGGTAGGCACAATATTCATGAGGCTCAGGGTTCCTTACAGTAACACATACACATTCTTCTAGAGGTTAAAGAACCCGTGCAGAGAGAGGGGAACGTTAAATTTACACCCATACAACCAGGAACGTTAAATTTACATCCATACATGTTTTCCACCGTGACTCAGTTGCTGAGACACTAGATTTGGTGTCCATCTAGAAACTGAAACAAAAAGTAAAGTAATTTTAACCCCAGTGCACACCAATGGGTAGAACAGATGACATAGTATGTGCGTGCGTGCGTGTGCATGTATTTGTATGTGTACGTGCGTGCATGTGTGTGTGTGTGTGTGTGTGTGTGTGTGTTTGTGAAGCAGAATGAACAAATGAGGCAACGTCCTGGCTGGGTTTTGGCCTTTCCATTTGACTGACAATCTTGAGGTGACAGTAGGTGTGGTGGGTTTCTGAGGTGGGTAAAAACAGAGTAGGTCCTGGGGCTGTGGTCTAAGACAAGAGAATAAATTATGACATCAATTCGCCTTTTGCCTCCTCTTTTCCCTTCCAGTTCTCTTTCTCATGGGGGCAGTATGCCCCATGTATGGGCTTTAGAACCGGATCCCCACGTGCTCCATCACCGTCCACCCTGCAGCTGTAATCAATTACGTCACTTCCCTGCTCCCTCCCAGAAGGACTGGGGTGGTGAATGCTGTTTCCTCCAGAAGGGCTTCTGGGAAGATCAAGTAAGGTGCCGCATATCGAGTGCTTAGGATGGCACCTGGCACATACCAGCCACTAAGTTAGCTATTCCAAGGGTCACTGAAGGGTCTGGTACCTGCCCCACTGCTCTGGCCTTCCAGAGCCTCCCCCTCTTGTCCGCCACCTGAGCTTGCTCCTGCTCAAGCCACATCCCATGCTTCAGCTCTTCCCACAGGGTCTGTTCTCCACCAAAACACCTCCATTACTCAGAACAGTGCTCTTTGTCAGGGTCATCCATGACCACAGGCAGAATGGATGCTGATACCTTGGGGCAGCACTCTTCATCTGCGCAACGTGCCAGAGAGGGTCTTCTGAGGACCTACAGTGTAACAGGATTATGATGCAAGAGTTGGGGCGGGCACTCAGGTTCACAGCACCAGGTTTCCTGCTCTCAGCACACGCTAATGCGCTGAACATTCAACACTGGGACTTTTCCCATGGAGAGTTTCCAAACCACTCAAAAGGTATGCCAAAAGTTTTCCATTTCTCCTACAGCAAAGCTTGGCTGTCATTGGCTATTCCAGTTTATCTTCTATAGACATTTCATCTAAATCCAAGTTAAGTTCCTGCTCTGTGCTGTCTTCAAAAGAAAACTAAGTTTAACACATTTGTCATGTCCCAGTGTCTGTCAACTTTCCCCTGGCCTTAATAAAAAGCCCTCCCACCACATGTTCCAAAACCACCATTAGAGATAAATGGTACTGTTGGTATTAAAGCTATTGCACAGGAAAATAAATTGGGAAGTACCAAAAGAGTTTCTATCGCCTGTCCAGAGATGTAACTGGTCATTCAACTATGGGGCAACTTAAGAATATAATGTAAGTACAGAATTTTTAATGCAAAAGGAAAATCTATGTTGACTGTGTGCTCGGTGGCCAACACCCTGCAGGATGCACTTCCCTGCCACAGCCCAGGACTGTTGATGTGCAGCTGATTGGCTGGATTGGGGATACAAATCCTGGTACCCATGCCCTCTTCTTCGTGGGCTCTTGACCCAGTGAAGGAATGGATGGAGTTATCATCCTCTAAGGGCCCCTTTGGGTGTGAGAATTTAATTGCAGCACCTAGGACTTTGTTCCCATTCTGCTTTGTTTAGTTAAACAGATCAGAGATGAAATACAAAGTATTTTTTTTCCCTCACCTGTCCAGAACGAGGTCTGGAGCAAAGATGAGCTTGCCCGGGTGGTCGATGGAGCGCCACATCAGCCCCACCATTAGCACCTCCATCCAGCAGCTTTCCAAGAGCCGGACTTGGTCCAGCAGGCTGAGCTCCACAAAGCCTGGGGAAACAAGAATCCATTAAACACGCCTCCCTCCCCCTCAGCAACCCATTTCTAGAAAGGCAGAACGGCAAGTTATTAAATGCCAAGGAGGCACAAACTACACAGGGAAGGAACCAATACGTGTTGCAAAGAGGTAGTTAAATGTTGGTTAAAGGAACCTCGGCAGTGCAACCTGCAGTTTCCAGCCTCCGACCCCTTCAGAAAACAAACTTTTGTTTAGTATTTCTAAAGAGCCTTGGCTCTCCCAGAAGGATGCTAGGAAGGACCCAAAGGCAGAGCCAAGGCTTGTTAGCTATGGCTGTGTGGTCCTCATAACTCCTGTGCCCTACTGAGGAAGTCAAATCTCGACTATCAGAGAGGCTGCCTGCCTGTCCCAGTGCACAGCTTGGAGGATGGAAGATGGAGAGCTGGGGTCTAGATGATGGGGGATAGTAAGCAGAGAGAAGTGTCTGTCCCTGCACATAGCCAAGGCTTCCACTAAAATAGTTCTTCTGACTGTGTAACATTTCCCATGCAGAGTTGGGACTGTTCTGATTAGAGGTGCTGTCTTCAGATGATTTTATCCTAAAGAGCAAGGACAACAGCCAAAAGCAGTTGATTCTCTCATGGCATGAATTAGCCACAGAACTGGAACGAAACCCAGAATCTCTAGGGGAGTGAATGTCTTTAGCATAAAGCCGAGGACATAGGAACGCCATCCAGAACACACAGCAATAAGAGGAGCTGTGAGTATAAACACAGTAGCCAAAGGCACAGCCTGGGAATGAAAGGATTCTGCTTCCGAACATCAACTTAGATCCTTCCTAACTAGTAATTGTGTGAAGATGTGAGTGTGTTCATGTGTGTGTGCATGCACTCGTGTGTATTTGTAAATGCTAGGGAGCAAAGCCCGGCCTTGAACATGGCAGGTACACATTCTGTCACTAAACTACATCCCTATCCACCCTCCCCCAGCTGGTAATTTAATCTCTCATCAAATCTGTTTTTCTTGTAGGAAAAATGGAAGCGTTCTTGCCTCCTTCTGAGAATCTTCTACAGCTAAGATTCCTTCTAACCGTCTCTCCAGTATCCCTACAGCGTCAAAGCGCGGATGCTCAATCCTCTGGATAATGGAGCTGTAAATGTGCACCATGGAGAAGAAACTGGAGCATGAACATAAAGATGGACAGATCCAAAGCTGGAGAGACGGCTCAGTCAGGAAAGTCTGGCCTGGAAATGATGAGGACCCAAGTTTGACCCTCAGCAGCATTGCACCCATAATGTCAACACTGGGAAGAGACAGAAAGGTCTCCAGGGCTCACTGGCCAGCCAGCCTAGCCAATCCGTGAACTCTGAGTTCAGCGAGAGAGCCTGAAGGGGGCAGACTCCTGGCCTCTAGACACACACACACATAAATACGCTCGCTCACTGCTCGTGTGCATGCACGTGCACACACACATGCACACAGATGGACAAGTCCTTCCCAGAGTGACATGCTTGTGTTTGGCTCAGGTTCCTCATGCATGTACACTTTCCAGTCTCACTCACAGTCATATGTAAGACACCGTATGCAAATCTTACATAACCCAGAACACTAGGCTTGAAGAAAGGCTGATGGGGGAGGGGTGGGAAGAGCAGACAAGAAGCCGCTTTTCATAGTGAGCAGCGTCAAGTTCCCTTCTTCCTGGGAGATCCCGCAAACGGTGTTTAGAAAACACTCGAAATACAAACTAGAGGAAAGCGCCTCGGTGTTTTCCTTCTCTGGGAAACAGCAGACAAAATGAAATGATTCCAGCAAAGGTGGGGACGCTGGACAAAACAAAGCTGGAAGCAGAATCACTCCAGAAGGCTCAGAAGAAATGGGGCCCAGCCAACAGAGGCCACAAGAGACCCTCGCACCAGGGCCATGGTTCCCACAGCTCTTAATCCATCCGCTCAACACTGAATCTGCACAATTTGAACCACACACAGCTTCTGCCCTGCTGCCACTGTACCATGGGAACCTTGGCCTGGCTTACGATTCAGAGAGAGGGAGACTCTGAACCTATCTAGATTTATTGGATGGTTGTTAAATAAGTGAATGGCTCACCCTGAGCCTTTCATCTCAAAACAACAAGATGTAGGGCCAGCGCTGTCTCAGCCAGTAAAAGTGCTTTCACACAAGCCTGATGGTGTGACTTTGATTCCTCAAACCAGTGGTGGAAGAAAAGAACTGTTTCCTGAAGACTGTCCTCTGACCCTCTCCACACATGCACATGGTACACAGATGCACATATACGCATATCACATGTGCATACACATGTAATAATAACAATACCAAATACTCACCATATCATTAAACTACATTTAATAAAATTAACCTATTCACCATCATAACTCAGCCTAGCCTACCTTAAACATGCTTAGAATTGTTTTTGTTAAATCTGTTCAGTACTAGGCCTGTTTTATAATGAATCATCGAATAGCTTAAGTGATCTCTTGAATCTTATACTGAAGGAGAAAACCATCACACCCACAGTGAAGAACTGTGGGCTAAACCATCATAAGTTGAGGAGTAGGTGGGGTCTGGGGAAATAACCACTTTATAGAATGAAAAAGTACATATTCTGCATGAGCCCATATTGATAGCATGAAGATTTACTGGATTATTGATCCATAATGCTTCAACTGTTGATTTACTCTATTTGTATATACTACTGCTTCTTTCTCTATTGGAATGATAGTTTGCACACTCCTTCTTAGCATCTGACACACCTTTTACCCTGGCACTGAGACTGGCTCCACCTTGTCCCAATCTAACCATGCCCTTCCTTGAAAGCTGAGACCAGAGCTGGACGAACATGAAGTCCACATTTCTACCTTTTAACCAGGCCCCAAGACCCCAGACTTGCCCAAGTGATCCTAAGTCCTGTTCCAAAGCCTGGGTAGGTCCATCCTTAGAGTCTGTCCCAGACCACTCACTCCTGGGCATGAGAGATAAGCAACAGCCTTGTATAGGACATGTGGATATACCCAGTGTTACAGTGTGTGGAAGATGGATCTGTGAGTAAAAAGTAAAGAAAGTCAGATGTAGAAAGAGGTTATCTATATACCATGCTTCCTGAATTACCCTTTCATATAAAACTTGAGAGTCTGGGAATTCTAAACAGAATCTAACCTTCCAGGACACGTTATATATGTCAAGATAGGGAGAAAACCACCATCATTATAAATTACTAATTTTGCTCAACAGTTAAGAGCATGCACCGCTCTTGCAGAGGACCCAGTTCAATTCCCAGCACCTAGGCTGAGTTCAATTCCTGGCAGCCACACTGGACAGTGCATACTACCAGCTTCAGGGGATCTGACACCTCTGGCTTCCTTGGTTACCTGCAGCTGTGTTCATACATAAATTTAAAATTGAATGTAAAAAAAAAAAAACCTTATAAAAAAAGGTTACAAAACAAAGTGTCAAACAGATTATTAACTCCAGGTGAAGTTCACTGCCCCCCAAAATGTGAACAACAGGCCTTGTTACAAATGAATAGAACCAAGTCAGGATGTAGAGAGTCCTACCAGGGATTTTCTTGGCCCAGCCAATCATGTGCACCAGTTCCTTGTCAGCCAGCTTAGTGAGGGACATCATCATGGAGGCCTCGGTGAAGGGCATGCTGGGACGGCTCACTAGCACGTTGGGTGGCTCAGCTTCCAAGAGGGTGAGCACCAGTTGCTCTGGACTCAAGGTGCTCAGCAGCAGCTCCTTCACCCGGGGCACATGCCCACTGTTTCTCTTGGTTTTGCTCAGGCAGTGCACCTGATCACTGGAGCTTCTCTGTCTTCGGACTATACGGTACCCACACCTTTCTCTCCTGGATCCTAAAGAGGAGAGCAGATGACAAACCTGTGGTTTCTCTGCCCAAGAATACAACTCACTGGATGACCAGTCTAAAACAACGAGGGCCAGACAGTGTAGGTAAGCAGGTTAAGTGCTTGCTTGACTCACACACACAAGGTCCTGAGTTCAACTCTCAGCCCAGCTGTGTTGAGAGAAGTGTCAACATCACTGATATCATTCCAGCTTATATTTTGGAGTCTGTGGGCCATGGAGAAAGATAACTACTGTCTGAGTGTATTAACAGCACAATGTGTTTGGGAACTTCTGCTCTGTTTCAAGGTTATCACTGGCTCCTGAAGTCTGTTTCTCTTCTAAAGTATGCTGATAGAACCCAAGTCCCAAGATATGGAAGTTAGGAATTTTCCTCTAGTAGAAAAGGAGGAAAAGTCAGGACTTTAACATTGATATTCCAGCTAACAACACTTTAAAAACATTTATATACATGTATGTTTTTCCTTTTTATATACGTATACAAATTTATTTCAAATAAATTAACTGAAAAAGCCTGGAAAATACAAAAAAATATTAATTTTGTCATAAATTCTTTCAGTATTTTTTTCTATTATGCTTTTAAATAATTTACAAACAAAGTTAGAATCATAGTAAATACACTATTTCATAGACTGCTCTTTATCATTGAAAATATGTCACTTGGACTGGAGAGAAGGCTCTGTATCAACACCAGCCACACAAAGACTTCAATGACCTGAGTTCATGCTCAAAATTCAAGTAGATGAAGCTTTATATGCCAGGCATGGGGACATATGCCTTTGATCCCACCACTCAGGAGGCAGAGGTGAATGGATCGCTGTTGAGTGTAACACCAGCCTGCTCTACATAGTGAGTTCCAGGACAGCAAGGGTTATATAGTGAGACCCTGTCTCAGAAAAAAAAAGGAGGAAGAGGAAGAGGAGGAGGAGGAAGAGGAGGAGGAAGAAGAAGAAGAAGATGATGATGATGATGATAATAATAATGATGAAGAAGAGGAGGAGGAGGAGGAGGAGGAGGAAGGAGAAGAGGAAGAAGAAGCAGTAGCTGAAGCTGTAGTGCACATATATAATCCCAGATCTCCTACAGCAAGCTAGAGGACAGAGACAAGAGAGCTGCCCAGAGCCCAGAGGCCAACAAGGCTAGAGGTGCAGTGCTGAAAAAAGAAACAAGAAGGACTCTGTCCCAACGAAACAACAAGGAAAAACCGGTTCCCAAAGATTGTCTGATCTCCATGGATGTGCTGTAACTCACGCATGTGTGTGCACACACACACACACACACACACACACAATAATGAACAAAGTTCACAGCCTATAAAGCATTCTGTTTTATTAATAAAATACCTATTTTTAAAATCCAGTGTTGTTCTGGGCATGGTGAAACAGGCCTGGGACCCAAGCATAGAGAATTGTCACAAATCCTAGGCCAACCTGAGATACATAGTAAGTTCCAGGCCAGCCTCGACTAAAGAGTGCAGGAAACCAACCCTCAAAAAACAAACAAACAAACAAAAACTAAAATGTTCCATGTTGATGTAAGCATGTGATATTAGAATTTCTTTATTAAGTATTACAGTGAAAATGCGTCTTGAAGGTAGATTCAATTGCTTCTTTGTGATGAACTCAAAGAAGTCAATCTGTTGAAACAAAACATATGTCCATTAAAATGTTTGTGCTGACTGAGAGATTGCATGCAGTATCTGGCTTGTTCCGTAGATTTAAACTTGCTCATGTGGCTTCTGCTGTAAGAAGCTTTAATGGAGAGGTAGTTCAGTGGTTAACAGCACTGGTGTTTTTCCAGAAGACCCAGCTTCAAATTCTAGCACCTACATGGCACAGCTGTCTGTAAGTACTTCTAGTTTCAGGGGGTCTGACACCCTCACACAAACAAATATGCAGACAAAACACCAATAGACATGAAACAAAAAAAATTTTAATTAATAAAAAGTTTTAACACTTTAATAAATGGTCAACTTGTTTCAAAGAAAGATTAAAGAAAGCATTCTTCTTTAACTTCATAAACACTTGTGTGGTTAAAAATCTATTTGGAATTTTAAACACGTTTGTGTGATAGACTTGTTTGTATTAGTGGAGCTGATATTTTAGGTCATATTCTCCAAACAGATAAACAGTTTTTCCTATACAAATTATACCATAAGCTTTTTTTTCTACCAATTGTAAATGCCTGTCAGTAATAAATATTTACTTATGCAGGCCACTTATTCCTGATTCTCTGCTAATTTTTACAGATCTGTATTTCTATGCCTGGAGCAGTACCAAAATAGTTTTGTTATTGTAGGCTTATGAATCAGAACATAATAAAATTATGTTTTTAAGACGACAGGAGGAAAGCCAGGAGCGGTTGTGCATCCTAACCCTGTATCTCTTTGAATCTTCCCAGCTGACTGAAGTGTCCTCCAAGTCTGAAAATAAATAAGGACAGTAGAAGCTGGGGAGATGGCTCAGCGATCAGAGCACTCAGCACCGAGCACTCAGCACCTTTGCAGAGGACAGGTTCCATTCCCAGCACCCACATGGAGGCTCACAATCATCTGTATCTCCAGTCACAGGGGACCCAACACCCCCATCCTGACCCCCAGGAGCACAAGGCACACATGCACATGAGGCACACGCATGCAGGCAGAATTCTCATACACATGAAAGAATCTATAACAGTTCTGGACATTTCCCACAAAACAATGACTAAGAAGCCATGCTGCTCAAGTGCTTTTGGAATGGAGAAGAATGGCCTCAGAAATGTTGACATTCAAGAAGTAATTGTAAGAAAACAGAAAATGTAAACCTTATTTTTTTTTTAAATCACTGTACAAGGGCTTGTTTAGAGCTTAGTGGTAGACCAAGTATACCTAAGGCCTTGGGTTCCACCAGCATGTGTGTGTGTACACATGCACACACACAAACACAAAGCACTGAACGAATAAAATCATAGTGATAATAATAATAGTTTAGGACAAAGAAGGTAAAATAGCAGCATGGGGGGAATCGAAGGGTGACTGGGGTTAGAACTGAAAAAGAATTCTTTTACTTAGAAAGGAGTTGAAATCTCAAATCAATGATGTGTGTAAAGAGATGTCACTAAAGGAACTGGTGCAGCCAGAAGCAGAAAAACATGAAAAGGGATCAAACAAAAAGAAAAAAGTGTTAATTCAAGATAGCACACAGGACGCTGGGGCTTGCTTGGGTCACATCTGGTTGACCTTGTTTATTTTCACAGAAAAAAAGACTGTATTGGTGTAGGGACATTTGAACCTAATTTATAACCAGAAGAGCTAAAAGCTTAACATGTACTTCATTTTTAAAAAAAAATTATTACATTAAAATTTTTTATTTATTTGTGTGTGTGTGTGTATGTGTGTGTGTGTGTGTGTGTGTGTGTGTGTGTGCACAAGAGTATGTGCATTTGTGGGTGTACATGTGTCACTGTGTACATGTGAGGTCAGAGGAGAACTTGCCAGAGTGAGTTTTCACGATCTGCCTCGTGGGTCCTGGGGAATTAAACTTAGGTAGTCAGGGTGAGTGGGAAGTGCTTTGACCAGCTGAGCCTTCTGACCAGCCCATTTACACTTCATTTTATTAATAAAGTGCTATAGATACTTAAATTCAACCATGGCTAAATGAAACTGAATATGGATCTTAAGAAAATACTTCTCTGACTGTGTTTTGTCTTTTGTACAGTAAGAGGATAAGGAGTTTAAAAACAGATGCACATGCAGGGCTGGGGATGTAGCTCAGCTGGTAGGGCACTCACCTAGCAAGCATGAAGCCCCGGGTTTGATTCCTGGCACTACAGAAACTGTCTGTAAGCTCAGCACTTGGGAGGTAGAAGTGTGGGCCTAAGTTCAAGTTTGTTCTTGACTACTAGCAAATTAGACGTTACCTTGGGCTAAATGACACCCTGTCATAGATAGACAGACAGACAAAAGTTGGGGCCAGCAGACAGCTCGGTGAGCAACCTGCTTGCTGTGTAATGATAAAGACCTGGATTAGATCCCCAGCACCAACATAAAAAGCCTGGAAGATCACGATATGTGTATAACCAGCACTGGGAAGCCAGAGACGTGAGGATCCCTAAGTCAGTCTAGACAAATGATGAGTTTCACTTTCAGTGCCAAACTGTGTCCCAAAGCTAGAGCGCAATTGAGGAAGGTACCAGAGACTGACCTCTGGCCTTCAGACACATTTACACACATGCACGCATACACACAAACACATATATACAGACAAAATTTTAAAATTAGAAGTTGTCTTAGGTAGAGAAGCTAGGAAATAGCGATCAACCCAGTGAGAATTCTGATTCAAAGCTGACCTGTCACGCTGTTCTGGACTGTCTACCTTCACTGACACAGCCTTCTATCCAAGAGTAAAGAGATAGCACCTAACAATGCGGAGCTATGCCCCAGTGCGGGGGTACAAACCAAATACATGCCTGTTCAGCCGTGTTCTTGGATATTTACATCACAGGATGTCTTTATATGAAGTTATTCCACCACCACCACCCTGCAAAAGTCAGTGTAGGTGCACGCCCTCTCATCATTTAAGAAAGTCCAAAAATGCCAGCCTAAAAGGCAGGATCAGAAATAATAAAAACAATCAATGTAAGAGATATGATTCATAAATCAAAGGGGAAGCAAACCTTTCGAGAAGATCTTGGACGCATGTAGAATCCCTAGTCATTCAAGATTGGAAAAAAGACCCATCTATCCTCTGAGGCTAGAGAGGTCATAGATCTAAGAGGAGAACCTGTGTGTCCCAACTTCACTAGAGCAGAGGTCTGCAGTCCTAACTGCACTCTAAATATTTAACCTGTACCCACAGTAACTGTGGTCCTCATCACTCATTAAAGACACTTCATTTTGCATTAGCCAGAGACCACTACAGAAATCACCAGCCGATCAGAAAGCAGAGAACAGGACACTGTGGGGTGCTCAGCCCTGACTGATACATCTGCAGCACAGATCCTGCACCCAAGGTTCAGCGAACACTGGTGAAGATGGGGCAGAAAACTTGTAGGAAACAGAGGACCGAGAAATTTGCTGTGAGAATGGCTCCTAGAAATGAAAGGGGCGCCATATGTATGTTTCTCCCACAGACAAAGAAGTTCAGGCAACTAAGGCATGCTAAGACTGGGAGAAATTGTCCTTCCCAGGAAGAGCTGCCAACCAAGAGGTCAGCTCTGAAATCATATACATAAAAGTAACACTAAATGAACTGAACAGTGTGTGTATGCGTGTGTGTGTGTGTGTGTGTGTGTGTCCCTGTGTCTGTGTGTCTGTCTGTCTGTCTGTCTTTTATCTCTGTGTCTGTATATGTCTGTGTGTGTATGTGTCTGTCTGACTATCTTTGTATGTCTGTCTGTGTCTATGTGTGTGTGTGTGTGTCTGACTATCTTTGTATGTCTCTGTGTGTCTGTCTGTGTGTTTTGTGTCTATGTGTCTGTATGTATCTGTATCTGTGTGTCTATGTGTGTATAAAACAACAACAAAGAGGCCATGGTTTTTAGGAGGAGTAAGGGAGAAATTATGTAATTTTTAATTTAAATGTATACATGCTTAACATTTTTTAAAGACAGTAGAGAAGGACAACTGTGAACAGAGGATTTAGAGAAAAGCAGAAACCTGCCAGGAATAAAGGGAGGAACAGGGCTGGAGAGACGGCGCAGTGGTTTGGACACTGGCTGCTCTTGCAGAGGACCCGGTATCAGTTCCCAGCACCCATGTGGTGACTCGCAGCCATCTGTAACTCCAGCCCCAGGGAATCTAATGACTTCTTCTGACCTACATGGGTACTGCATGAACATGGTACACAGACATGCATGAAGGCAAAACACTCATATAGATAAAATAAAAATAAATCTTTTTTAAGAAGAGAGAAATAGTTAAGACCCCTTTCACATGCTTTGGGTAGGAGGAGCTCCCCAGAAGGCTCAAATAGGGAGGTACTGTTAAGATGTAAGTGGACAGGCAGAAGGGATGGCTCAGTGGTTAAGAGCACTGACTGCTCTTCTAGAGGGCCTGAGTTCAATTCCCAGCAACCACATGGTGACTCACAACCATCTGTAATGAGATCTGATGCCCTCTTCTGGTGTGTCTGAAGACAGCTATGGTGTACTCATATACAATAAATAAATAAACTTAAAAAAAAAAAAGATAACTGGGCTGCAAAGACTCTGGCTTCTTCACTGGATTGATCATCCTGATGGATTCATGGTATGACTTCATTACTGGGAGTCGGGGAAGTGAGATCCGGTCAGGAGATTTGTTTGTGCTTATCTGAAATGCACAGCTTACCCCTGGCCCCTTGTGCCCTTTCTTGCTTGCTGGTCACCATTGAACAGTTTCCCTCCACTCACTCCTCCCCATGAGGCACAAGCCCGATGACATGAGCAGAAACCTCTAAGAGCATCAGCCAAAATGAAGATTCCTCCTTTCGGCTGTCCCCTTGAAAACATCTCTGAGACACCCCTTTGAACATCTTCTGAGATTCCAGAAAGATTAGAAAGCCTCTCTGCTCCCCATTGCGTTTTGTTTTTGTTTCAGGGTCTCAGTAAGCCATCCAAGCTGGACTAGGGAGCCACAGTAATTCTGTCTTAGCCTCCCAGGGGCTGAGATTACTGGTGTGAGCTACCATGCCTGGCCCACATGGATAGTTCTTTACTCCTCTGTACCGAGCCTGGAAAAACCACACCGTGTCCGAGTCGGAATTCATGTAAGCATGATCCCGTGAGGAGAGCTGAGGGAAGCTGAGACGGAGCGCCAGACACTGTCTTTGTTCCTACCTGTCTGCTTACTGTTCCTCTCGAAACCCAAACAGCAGATAGTCTGCTGCCGAGATAAGAAAGGCAAGGGCTAGAGAGAAAAGTGAGGAAGCAAAGATGTTTCCTGCAGACTCCAGCTCTTCCTACCAGGAATCCTGCCTTGAGGCTGGGGCTAAGACTAGCCAACACAGACAGTACGGTAATGCATCTGAAGACTAAATCATTCTTTAAATACAGACACATCTTGAAATTCCACTTAACCTAAAACAGAAAACGTCTGTTTGTAGTAACTTATCAAAGGACCAAGGCCTTCTCTGTAAGCATCTCTAGGGACCGGTCCAGTCTCTTTCCACACAGATATGTAATATGTTATCTTGGGATTTCCAGGGTCAGTGTCTAAGCCGAGCAACAAGGGCTGGAGAGATGGCTCGGCAGCTGGGAGCCATGCTGATCTTACAGAGGACTCAGGTTCAGTTTCCAGCACTCACCTTAGGTGGATCACCGCCATCTGTAGCTGACACTGTAACCCACACTTAAGCTCTGGTCTCATATATACCCATAAAATAAAGATAAATAATTCATTAATCTGCCCTGCCAAACAAAACAAAACTGAAGAACAACCTAGATACTTCCATAGGGCAATTTAAATTCTGAATCTTGTTAGGTTTACGGTTTACCCCCAAATCTCACCCATTCCCAACTCAATAATTATTGTCCTTTACATTTTTGTCCAAAGCTTTCAGCTAGGTTTTCCTAGAAACATCTGTCTTTTCCTACTCTTATTTCATGTTTACATATAGTTTATGATTGATTATATATTGGAACAATGATTAAAAATAGGTTTGGGAAAAAGCCCACTAGTATTTAATATAAAAATAACTAAAGTGGTTGGGACAGAAATATCTTTTATGTATTTATAGAGATATCTATATCTACACTATATATCATATATATCATAGAAAGATAGATAGATAGATAGGTTGATTGACTGATTGATTGATTTAGATATATCTTTCAGAAAGTAACCATTGCATACTGGAGGTCATGGACATGAAGTATGTTAGTCAGCTTTCTGCTACCATAACAAATAACTAAGATATAGTCAGCTTATGAAGAGAAAAGGTTTATACTGGTTGTCAATTTTAGAAGTTTCAAGCAGACATGATACTTTTAAATATCTGATGCGAGCATTTGATGACAATGGCAGCAAGCCAGTATTGGGACAGAGGGGACCACCTGCTCATATGTCTGCCTCACGACAAAGATGCAAAATAGAGAAAGAGAAGAAGAATAGGTTCCCAAAATCCCCTTGAAGGGCACACCCCTGGCAACTTAAAGACTTCTGACTCAGCCCCACTTCTCAAAAGCTGCTTGAGAAGAGAGGTGTTTATGTTCTAATAGAGGCACCCAGGGGGAATAAGTCTTTATTTAGCACACAAGTCTTGGGAAAGCACTTCAGGATGTCCCACACAGAACATGCAGAGCATCACAGACTCTCGAAAACCAGAAAACATGATCAAATTAAGAGAAGTCCTATTGGACTCTAAATTTCCTGTGCATTCTAGTCACTGGCCACAGAAAAGAAAAGGACCGAAGAGTATCCAGGGAGCAGAGGTCCTGGGGCTGCAGAGACAACTCCATGGTTCAAAGCACTTGCCCCTCTTCCAGAGGCCCCGAGTTCGGCTCCAAACACCCACATTTGGTTGTTCACAGTGCCTGTACCTCCAACTCCAGTGGCCTCCTTACCTCCCCCACACACATCCAAAACAGACATGATTTTTAAAAAATATTTTTAAGCAGAGCTACTAAGAAATAATCAGGGAGAAAAGATGGACTTTTTTTTTTTTTTTTTTTTTTTTTTTTTTTGATTTTCAAATAGAAAGAAATTACAAGTAATTACAGGCCAAATAGTGGTGGCTACCAAAAAAATAAATACAGGCAGAGCCAATGTGAATATACAAAAATAAGAAAATGTATACAGATGAGTTTAAAAAACCAGCAAGCTGTGGGGTGGGAGAGCTCAGTGGTTACAAACATGTGCTGCTCTTGCAGAGGACCCAAGTTTGGCTCCCAGCACCCACACCAGGTGGCCCACAGTCAACTATAACTCCAGTTCCAGGAGACCCAGCAACTCTAGGCTCTGCAGACACCGCAGTCACATGTATACATTAATACATATAAATGTATAAATTTATTTTAAAGAGAAAAAATTTCAAAGAAGAAAAATATAAATACATAAAATATTTGTGCTTGTATGTATATAAACTTTAATCTCTAAGTTGACTATAAGTTATATGTGTACATTCATACATGCAAGTATATACAGTCATCATCAAAATCTGTGCTCTATGTGCTTTTCATATTCTGACATATATATGGTATGAGTCGGAAACAAATATACACACATGCATATGTAAATATATATGTTTATGTACACATTTACACACACATATATGTAAATATATGTATATGCACATGTTTACACACACGTATATGTAAATCTATGTGTATATGTATACATTTACACACATGTATATGTAAATATATATGTATATGCACATGTTTACACACATACACACATGTATGTGTAAATACATATGTATATGTACACGTTTACACACACACACACACACACACACACACACACACAGAGTTTTCCCCTAAGTCTAGGGAGCTGCTGAAGAGACAGGACTGCATCTTCCCCATAGTCATCTGAATAATCATCATAGATCCTGCTTTCTTGTCACAGGCTTAACTGCAGACGATTATGCCAGGATGTCACTCTTGGCTGGCAGGTGGGCCTCCTGCCATTAGAGTCTTTCAGTGGCTATAAGTCCGCCAGCCTAAACAGAGACTTTCCTCTTGCTCCTCCACTGAGCCGTGTAAGACTCTCACCTCTAAAGCACCAAAATCTCTGTCCTGTGCTTGCTCACATTTCCCCAACTCTGTCTACAGCTGCAAGGAATAACGGGCGCACTTTGATGGATACAAATACTTAACAATGATTCCCAGGCCCTAAGTCTGCTGGGAGGCAGGCCCTGAGTCTGCAGTCCCTCGGCTCTCACGGGCAGCTGGTGCAATGAAAGGGAAGCAAAACTCACCACACTTGACCATTCCTACTTCGTAACACTTGCGAAGGCGGCAGGCCTGGCAGCTTTTGCGCCGGTTCTTGTCTATGGTACACTGATTCGTGGCTGGACAGATATAATCGTTATGTCCTATAGCAAGGAAAAGGGTGGTTAATGAAACGTTTGGATGGTAACACTATGTAGTCAAAAGACGGGACAGATACAGGCAAAGGCACCAACGTGAAGAGGGTATTCGGGCACCTTTTGTCACTAAGGATTAAAGGCCCAATGCTACGCAAGTCCCCTCCCACTGAGCTATATACCCAGCCGTGGTGTCTTTATTCTTTTTTAAAGGTTTATTTAATTTTTTACATTTATTTACTTAGAAAGGGAGAGGATGTAGGTCAAAGGTCCAACTCAGGGCATCAAACTTGGCATCAAGCATCCTTATGGACTAAAAGTTTGTTTTTATTGTTCTCTCTCTCTCCCCCGCCCGTCTCTCTCTCTCTCTCTCTCTCTCTCTCTCTCTCTCTCTCTCTGTGTGTGTGTGTGTGTGTGTGTGTGTGTGTGTGTGTGTGTGTTTGTATGATGCATGTGGACGGTCCATGGAGCCAGACAGGGTATTAGATTCCCTGGAAGTAGAGTTACAGGGGGCTGTGTGCTACCTGACATGGATGTTGGGAAGCAAATCTGGGTCCTCCGGGAGACCAGGGTGCACGCTTAACCAAGTCCCAAGTCATCTTTCTGGGACCTCATTTCTTAATTGCATTGCAGTAATAAACAAAATAGTCTGCATTTCTCACACTGTCTGTGATGACCAGATTTTCATATTAGCAATGGGTGAAACTCATAAGCAAATGATGAGAGAGAAAGAAAGAGAGAGAGAGAGAGAGAGAGAGAGAGAGAGAGAGAGAGAGAGGAAGAAGGAGGAGGAGAAGGAGGAGGGAAGGGAAGGAGGAAGAAAGGAAGGAAGGAAGGAAAAAAAAGAAGGAAGGAAAGAATTTGCCAAAGAATGTATTGGAAAGGGGGCAACTTATAGAAAAACAGAATTCTAAAGCTGATGGCATTACTGAGGTGGAAGAGTGACCACCTAGCATGCATGAGGCCTTGGGTTCAACTCCTATTGCTGACTAAAACAGGGCATGATAGCACATCCCTACATCCACACATCCCTATATCCACACATCCCTACACCCACACATCCCTGTATCTACACATCCCTACATCCACACATCCCTGTATCTACACATTCCTACATCCACACATCCCTACACCCACACATCCCTGTATCTACACATCCCTACATCCACACATCCCTACACCCACACATCCCTGTATCTACACATCCCTACACCCACACATCCCTGTATCTACACATCCCTACATCCACACATCCCTGTATCTACACATCCCTACATCCACACATCCCTACATCCACGCATCCTTGTATCTAGTACTCCAGAGATAAAGACAGGAAAATAAGGTTAAGGTCATTCTCAGCTATATACAGAGTCGGTGGCCAGCCTGGACTAAGTAAGGGTGTCCCAGAAAGAAAAGAGAAAGACAGAGATAGAGACAGACAGAGAAATGAGATTCCATTAACAGAGAAAGTACAATGACAGCATGCAGAGATACATGCATTTGTGGTCAAGCCATAGTGAGGAAGGTAAAAGCTAGAAGCATCTTGACTCTGGCGGAAGGAAGGAGGTGTGATTGCAAAGCCTGGTCACAGGGGCTGGGAGGCAGATTCATCACTGCTCTAACTGGCTACGCAAGGATTTCCTTTCCCATTCTTTATATTAGTCACAGAATTCTAGATACATGTTAGCACATACCAAAAAGATCATTTAAAAACTAACTTCAACTGTGTAACATACAAACATATATCATTTAGCTTTTAAAAGTATGTGAAATGTGATGTTTTTCAAGCTTTTCTTAAGACTTTTTTATTACACTCAAACTATTGTGTTTGTTTGTTTGGTTGGTTGGTTGGTTTTGAAGACAGGGTTTCTCTGTGTAGCCTTGGCTTTCCCAGACTTGCTCTGTAGACAAGGCTGGCCTCGAACTCACAGAGGTGCACCTGTCTCTGCCTCCCAAGTGCTGGAATTAAAGGCATGTGCCACTACCACCCATCCTATAGTTAATTTCTTTTTTTAAAAATATTTATTTATTTATTTTATGTATATAAGCACACTGTCTCTAGACACACCAGAAGAGGGCATCAGATCCCATTACAGATGGTTGTGAGCCACCATGTGGTTGCTGGAATTTGAACTCAGGACCTCTGGAAGAACAGTCAGTGCTCTTAACCACTGAGCCATCTCTCCAGCCTTATAGTTAATTTCTTATTGCAAAAGTTAACTTCTTTCAGCTGGAGAAATAGCTCCACAGTTAAAAGCACTGACTGCTCTTCCAGAGGATCCAGGTTTAATTCCCAGCACTTACATGGAGGCCCACAACCTTCTCTAACTCTGGTTCCAGAAGATTCAATGCCCACTTCTGGTCTCTGAGAGAATCATGTAAAGACATACATACAAACAAAACACTCATGGACATACAATAAAAAATATTTTTTAAAAACTTTTTAAAAAGGTAGCTTCTTGGAGGGCGGGGCAAAAATGAAAGCTTCTTGGGGACTAAGCGAAGGCTCAGTTCAGTGAATAAAATACTTTCTGTGCAAACATGAGGAGCCATGTGGTTCCCAAGTAAAAGTTAACTGGCAGCAACATGTACTTGTGACCCCATAGTAAGGTAAAACCATAGCAAGAAAGGTAAAAGCTAGAGCATCTTAGCACCTTATGCTATCCACAGAATTCTAAGTATTTGTTAGTACACAGCAAAAGCATACTTTAAAAACTAACTCCAGGGCTGGAGAGATGGCTCAGTGGTTAAGAGCACTGACTGCTTTTCCAGAGGTCCTGAGTTCAATTCCCAGTAATCATATGGTAGCTCACAACCATCTGCCCTCTTCTGGTATGTCTGAAGACAGCTACAGTGTACTCATATATATTAAATAAATAAATAAATCTTTGGGAAAAAAAAGACAGAGTCAGAGAGAGACAGAGAAAGAGCGAATTCTGTACGATTTGGATGCAAGCTCAAGTTTGAGAATCGATTCTGTCTGCACAATACAAGGTCTTTCTGTTTAAAAGAACAAAAACAAAACTCCAACTCTGCAACATACGTACATGTAGCAATTGGCTTTAAAATGTATGATGGGGGAGGGCAGGGCTGAAGGAGGTGGATACCTAAGCACTGGCTGGCTTGTCTCACTAATCAGGAGCCCCAGGTTCTCAGAAATGAAGGTGGATAGCAACAGAAAACAACATCCAATGTTAACCTCTGACTTCCACACATGTGCACATACACCCATCAAACACACACACACACACACACACACAGCATCTCTAATATGGAGATAGGTATAGATGAACTAGAGATATGCACACACAGAGAAATAGGAACATAGATGAATGCATGTCTATCAACATATGTCCATACATGGATATATACATAAATCTAATCTCTAACTCCGTCTCCTAAGAGGACCTGGTTCAGGAACTTTCCATGAGCAGTAAGAAAGGAATGCTCATATATCTTTTTATCATCATTTTCCAGTAAGGGAAGGAGGGTTCCATGAAAAGACAGCTTATTTCAGAACTAGGGCAGGTAACATGCAGAAGGCACCTGAAACATTTTGTGCCAGGAAGAAGAAAAGCAATCCCCAAAGAATTACAGGAACATGTTGAAAAGGCAGGAAGAGTCGGCTTAAGGACAGCTCCTTGCCAGATCTGAGATAATGTGAGCCTCCAAAACTAATGACAGTAACCCAATGCAGAAAGTTAGACTGATACAAATTAATTCATTGACTTCATGAAGAATATATTTGCTTAGGCCCAAACGGTTGCCAACAAAAGATTTTTTTACAAAATGGGGGAAGAGTAATTTTGCAGAATGGGTGTCTGGCAGCCAGCACCTTAATCAAGGAATCAAAATGAACCCATAGTAACAGAACAAATTGAAATCACACACCACATGAAAAAGGCTAACGAGAACACACTAGCATGACTGGGCTGTCCTTGTTAATAATGCAAGCAGAGTCTAATGGTGGAAGATCAGACAAAACCGGGGCGGGGAGGGGATGTTAGTTATGCAAGATGGTGGTGTCCGTCTTCCAAAGTAGTGATGATGGAAATAATACAAGCTCTGGGGGACAGAGACTAAAGGCAGAACCTTTAAACATACAGTCAGTTCCTGATCTTGACCCTTGTGCTGGAGAGGACATTAGCAAAACTCCAAGTCTGAGTTTTTGGGGTGGTAACACATGGTGCTAGCTTCCCAGATTTGATGGTAGTGTATTGGAAACATAGTGATGAAGTATATTGGCAACAGTTCCCCAAACAGTCCTGGGTAAAATGTTCTTCATATCACAGATAAATACTTTAAGTTAAAATTCATTTTTAAGTTTAAAGTTCATCAAGAACAAAAAAATTGGTACAACATGTGGTGGAGCACAATTGTTATCCCAGCACTTGGGAGGATGGGGTAGAAGGACTTCAATACCAGCCTGGCTACAGTGCAGGAAGGTTCTCTCGAAAATGCAAACCTAAATGCTTTCATTCACTTGCTTTCTCTCTCTCTCTTCCTTCCTTCTTTCCTTCCTTCCTTCCTTCCTTCCTTCTTTCCTTCCTTCCTTCCTTCCTTCCTTCCTTCCTTCCTTCCTTCCTTCCTTCTATCTGTATAGTCTTGGATATCTTGAAACTTGCTCTGTAGACCAGCCTGGCATCGAACTCGCAGAGATGCACCTGTCTCTGTCTCCTGGGTACTGGAATTAAAGGCATGCACCACCACTGCTTGGTTTCACTGGCTTTCTTAAAATACATATAGCTAATTAATTGCTCCATTGCTATAGTTCAAGGTCTTCCTTACTCATTTGAGCTGCAGATAGCGTCAGTGCCTTTTTGTCATAGAGTAGGGTCATTTTCTTGCTGTCTTTTGACTGCATACTCTGCCCTGAGCTCCTTTAGACATCTGTGGTTTATCCCCTAGTTCACAGTGATGTATGCTTTCTTCCAGGCCAGGAAGAATGCATCATGATTTCAAATTTCTCTCTAATCTATGTGATAGCATTAATTTTTATTTATAAGCCAAGCATTGTGGTATACATCTTTAATCACACACACACACACACACACACACACACACATACACACACATATGAATGGGTGGGTGGGTGGATGGATGGATGGACAGACAGATGGATGAATGGACAGATAGAAGAATTTATGTGTTTGTGTGAATGTCTACAAGTATGTGTGTGCACTTCATGTGTCAATTCCCATAGAGGCAAGAAGAGGGTATCAGACATGCTGGAAATGAAGGTGCGGTTGTGAGCTGCCATGTGAATGCTAGAATTTGAACTCTGGTCCTCTGAAGGAGCAGCCAGCGCTCTTATATATAAATGTAACAATGGTTAAAGAAAAAGGCTATGAATTTGAATGAGAACAAGAAAGCATATGGGAGGGGTTGATGGGGGAAAAGGGAAATATATAATTATAATCTCAAAAACAATAAAAATATATAAGAAGTTATTTTTATCTTTAAAAAGATCAGGAGGTTTGACATGAATAAAAGAACTGAAGGAGATGCAACCCCATTGGAAGACCAACAATGTCAAGTAACCTGGACCACTGGGAGCTCCCAGAGACTAAGCCAACCTCCAAAGAGCATACATTGAACCATGGCTTCGTGCATACTAGGCGCTCTACCAACTGAGCTGTCCCCAGCCTGGGAAGTATCATGAAACAAAAAGAATGGAACTTTCCGTTAATAACTTTCATGTCTTTATTATGCTGCTGATTATATGACACATTTTCAAAAACTTAGATGCATGCATGATTTAAATAGGGAAATTTTACTGTATATAAGTTATACTTCAAACTAAAGTTCTATACTCTTTTCCTCCTTGAAACAAGGCTGTGTGCTAAAACTCACGCTGGCCTGGAATTCTCTCTGCAGATGAGCTATATCTGCAGCCCAGCTTCCATATTTTAAATCAGTGAGGAAAAAAGAAAGGTTTTAGTCACTAAAATATATGCAAAATGTATTTTAGAGATAACATATTAATTCTTATGCTATTCAATATACCAAAATGTTTCTTTTCCAATTAAATAACACCATGTAAAACTCAACCATTACAGATTAAGTGCAAGTTGATATAGTTTTCCAATGTCAAAAGACCTACATTTAAAAATTATATATGCAAGGTTGATAGGATTTAACCATGTAATGATTAGATATTTTTGCATGTAAACTTAAAAGATAGAAGCTGGAAGAGCTTAAAGCTACAGTGAGTTCAAGGTCAAGTTAGACAGCTTTGCAAGGCCCTATCTTACGAAAAATAAAAATAAAAAGATAGTCTCAATGCTATCAATACTTTGGTAAAAAGCAAAGTAAAACCCTCAGGGGAGTAGGGGTGTGGCTCACTTGTTAGAGTCTGCCTAGCATACAAAGCCCTGGGTTCCATCCACACACATCCATCCACTCCTGTAACCACGGCACTTGAGAAGTGGTCGCTGGAGGATCAGAAGTTCAAGGTCGTGAGTTCAAAATCAAGCTGGGCTCCAGGAGCCCCTGCCTCAAAACAAAACAAACAACAAAACTCATTCACAGTTCACTTTAGAAGAAATAATTTCTATACCTTTCTAAAAAGTAATTGAAGGAACCTACCAAGAATTTTAAACACTAAAGCGAAGTATGATGGCTCACATACGTAATCTAGGCATTGTGGGATGGAAACAGGAGGTTCAGGGGTTCAAGGTCAGCCACAAATCTGAGGCAAGCTTGGGTTATATAGATGCTCACCGAAAAGGGAAAAGGAGTGGAGATGCTGGGTGGAACTTTAGACATTACCATGACATTTGGACCTTGTCCATTTGTTCTAAGACTACATTCAAAGGAAAACATTTTTCCCCCGATGTTGTATAAACAAATATAAATCATAGCATTATTTGAAACAATAAAAATAACCGATAATATCTTCAACAGTAAAGACAAAGCAATTAATCTATAAGACTGAATTAGTTAAGAACTGTGAATGTTAAGAACTTTAACTCAATGTTAAAGGCTTTTAGACCTTCAACAACAGGAAATATCTGCCAATTTCATGATATGAGAAAGAACACCAGGGCTGGAGAGATGGCTTAGTCAATAAAGAGTAAGGTCAGGCTTAAGGTGGCTTAGTCACACAGCATGAAAGACCCAAGTTTGATCCCCTGCCCCCATGTAAGAGCTAGGATCACCTCTGTAACACCAGCAGGGGGCGCAAGAGGGACCCTTGGAGCTGTCTGGGTGGCAACTGGTTCAGTAAGAGACTCTGACTCTAAAATAAGGTGAACATCAACTGAGAAAGACACTAAATAGTGACCTCTAGCTTTAAAGGGACATTTATACACAGTCACACATGTATGCAAATACACACGCTCACATGTGCATGCACACATCACAAACACATGCACATATCACACACACATATGCACACATCACAAACACACATATGTATACATCACAAACACACACATGAATACACACTCACACATATGCACACATCACAGACACACACATGCATACACACATGCACACATCACAAACTCACACACACCTATAATAATGAATACTTTTAAAAACGCATGGTAGTGTTATGACTACATGTATGTCTGTGCACCTCATGTGTGCAGTGCCCTTGTAAGCCAGAAGAGAGCATCAAATCCCCTGGGACTGAAGTTACAGATGGTTGTGAGCTGCCATTCGGTGCTAGGAATTGGACCAGGGTCCTCTGGAAGAGCAGCTAGTGCTCTTAATCACAGAGCCACCTCTCCAGCCCCAGTAAATAATTTTTGTTAGTTTAATACTAGCTTGGGCTATGCAGGGTTCTAGGCTACACCGTGAACCCATCTAAAAGAAACAAACTAAAACCTTTTAAATCTGAATTTCAGAATATTTAAATTGCTCTGATCATATAGAGGGAAAGTAGACCTGGCTTTATAATCTACTGCTCCAGTGATCATAAATAAAAATACTAAATGAATATATATATATTTATTTCACCACTACCACTCCACGGATGCTCCCATTGCACAGAAACAGAGACAGGAGGGAGGCAAAGTCGTAGGGCTAATAAATGAAGTAGCCAGTGTACACTTCAGGGACACAGAAAGATGTCTCATGCCTTCGGTCTCCAGATGTTGCCAGTGCTTTTCTCTTGAGATAAAATGTCCTACTAACCTAGAATTGCCAATGGACAAGTTAGATTGTCATTCCCAGTCTGGTGCCCCTGTGCTGTTGGTGGATTGAGAACTGGGACTGAGTAGAAAAGGAATGCTTGAGGCAGAGATGACCCGAGAGAAAGATTAGGGGAGAAGACAGAGCGACAGAACAGGGACAGTGACTTTGGGGTCAGGGAGGTGCCTCAGTAACTCAGTAAACCCATGCCTGCAACCCCAGTGTCAGGAGGCAGAGCCAGCAGCATTCTGAGAGCTTGCCTAGCCAGCCAGTCCAGCCTAACCGACAAGCTCCAGCTTCAGTGAGAGATACTGTCCAGGAAATAAAGACAGGGAGTGCTGGAGAGATGGCTCAGGGGTTAAAGACCCTTGCTGCTCTTACAGAGAACTCATGTTCAATTCCCAGCACCCATCTGGCAGCTCAGAACCATCTGGAACTCCAGTTTCAGGTGATCTGATGCTCTGTTTTAGCCTCCCTGGGCATCAGGCACATGTGGTACACAGACACACATGCAGACTAAACCCTCAAACACATAAAGTAAAACAATATTTTAAAAATAAAAATTGAGGAAGAAAATACCAGATGTCTATCTGTGGCCTTCATCCATATGCACACACATGGGTACATGTGCTCCCCACACACATGCCTCTCCACACACATGCACACACATACACACACATCTACCTGTACTTCTCCATGTACATGCACCCTTTCACACACATTAAAAAGTAAACATCTTTAAGAAATAAGTGACTTCAGCACATCGGAGCTGGTAAGGTAGAGAGGTGACGAGGGAGGGAGGAGAGGCAAGGACAGTCAGGCTAATTAGCCTTGAAGCCAGGTGTGTGCAGTTGAAGTTTATTAAAACTATAGTTAAAAAAATCACACACACAACACAGGCTCTGTGGGAAAGGTATCTGTTGCCAAGCATGATGATCTGAGTTCGAGCCCCAAGACCCACAGAGTGGAAAGAAAGAACTGACTCCAGTACACTGTCCTTTGATCTCCACACGTATGCTATGGCATATTCATGCTGCACACACACAAATTAACAGCAAACACACGATGAACAAGTGCACACCAAGTAAGTAACCACCATCAGTGACTTCGGGGAAGGTCGAGACAGTCTGATATCAGACTAAGAACTAGGAGACTGCAACCCACGAGCCCAAGGACAACATACTTCTCAAAATCTGTTACAGTTAACTCCTGACTCCGGACCATTTCCACAAAGTACATTTATTCTCTTCCCCTCAGGAGCCAGCCCACCATCATGACATAAGCATACCCTATATTAAACCTAGAGCAGAACGAACAGACAGACAGACACTCCTTGGCTCTCCCGATGAGCACAGATTTTTTTTTCTTCCTAGCAGTATCTTTACAACGTTGTAAATAGATATCTTCTGTCCTTTACTAAACATCCCCCTTCCCCAGTTAGGTAATGTAGGGGCAAACTGACCCCTCTAATCTTGAGGTCCTGGGCTAGAAGCATGCAATCCAAGCACCCATACTCCCTCACTCAACCCACTCCCAAATGCACATTCATCTAAGCTGCTCACATTCATGACGTAGACCAGCCAGGCCAACAGTGACATTTATACCAGATCATCTCTGCAAAACTGCTTGCAAGCCAAAGTGTGAATGCTAAAGAAATGGGTTTTTCATAGTTTTGTACCTTGAATGCTTCTTTTAAAAAAGGCCTTACATCCTTCACACGACCAGACACCGTAATGATACCCAGATGCATAATCGCTGCAGACGGCGCAGAAGTGAGCATCCCTCTTTGCATTTGGACTAGTAACAGGGCTGGCACAACTGCTCCCACTAAGCTTCCTCTTCAGTGTCTCTCTGGGGGAAGCAGAGAACACAGCCATTGTCAAAGGACACAAAAGCGGGGGTGGGGGAGAATAGCATGAACTTTACCAAATTTAATCTCTTTGCCTTCCAGGGCTAAGGATAAATATGTTCCAGGAAACCTGATATCAGATCACAGGGAGCTCTGGTGTGGGGGTGACTGACATTTGAGTGCCTACCTGGTGAGGACAGCCCTCAGAAGGCTATGAAGCAGGCTGGGATCAGTAGCTCTAAGGAGGAAGAGCCCAGCCCAGGAGCAGCAGGGGCAGCCACGTACTCCCACCCAGGGGCTGGTTTTTGCCAGGACATGCTTCTTTGGGGGAGGAAGATAGTAGAGCTATTGCTAGTTTAGAAATGATGAAAACAATCTTCACCCTTTAAAGAGAGGTGAGTTAAAAGCACTCGTTTTAAGACATGACCCACAGTTTTTATGTTTGTTTCTTTATCTTACCAATAAATAAAAAGATTAAGAAAAAAAATAAATGATTGTGTATTTCCTTAAAGGTTGGTTTGGTTTGGGGCTCAGCGGTGCTGGGTTTTGGGGTGCTGTGGGCTAGACCCAGAGCCCCAAGGATGTTAAACATGCCTCTAGCTCTGAGATGAACCATCTGGCTCCTGGCTCCCCTAAGTTTTATAATGATATTTGAAATATTATAAACAAAACAAAACCATTTCAAACCCAACACCTTCACCCAGACCAAACTGATAAAAGTTTTGTGTTTGCTGCATAAAAAGACTATCCATTACGGTGAACTCTTTTCATAATATCCATCCATAAGCACAACTTTTTAAGAACTAGAATATCAGGGTAGACAGAGCAACATGTCTCCGGTATCCTAAGAGTGTAGGTGACCAGGTAAAGACCTTTACTAACACACCTTTCTTCAGACTAACCTGTAAAGAGAAGGTCATCCCACCGCCCATGATTTACGGGACTTTACCTGGTTACAGGTAAGGCGTGCTCTAGTGATCTTGCTTCACACCAAGGACTCTTTTGAGGTTCCGCATAGATAAGTGACGATTGGCAGTGGGTGGCTATCGGAGAAAAGTGTCCAGAAGTCGGCCATAGCACATTTGGACTGGCGGCCTGTCGAACAGGCCCACCTTCAAGGCTGCTGGTGCTGCCAGGAACGCTGTAGTTCATCACAGCGGGACTATAGAATGTCATAGCTGAGTATTCATGGCGGCTGTCTACGTAGGAGGAAGGGATATAGATGGAGCCATGCTCCAGGGGCAGGATGGACTGGCTACAGTTGTAGGAAGCCGGGGAGTTAAGGCTTGACGGTGAGTTTTTGATCTCCATGTCTTGAGCGGGTCGCAGCTGAGAAAATTCCTTGTGTGAAGAGGTGCAGGTGGACATTATGTCCTCAGAGACTCGTGGGCAGGTGCCACGGCTGCAGACGGAAGCAAACAATGTCTGGTTAGTTCAAGCTGCCAGAGTAACTAAGAAGTATTTGTTTTAGCGAGGGGCAATGGTGCTTACATTACAACCCTAGTACTCAGGGAGGCTGAGGCTGAGGGCTTTCTAGTTCCAGGCCTGCTTGCAGTGAGATGTAGTCTTGAAAAAAAAAATAGAAACAAGGGGGTGTGGGGAGGGAGGCCGGCTGGGAACGAAGCCTTTGTAGACCCAATATCCAGGAGGCAGAGGCAGAAGGATCAGAGGTCCAAGGTCATCCTCTCGTCAGGAGTTCAAGAACAGCATGGGCTATATGAGCTCTTCGAGGTATGACTCAAAAAAGAAGAAGAACAAAAAAAGAAGGAAGAACAGAGCAAACGCGCTCCGTGGGGAAAGTGCTGCTTAAGTCTGACGACATGAGTTGAGTTTCAACACCCACAGTGGGAAGAGAAGAATCCTGCAAGTTGTCCTACAGAGGCTTGTGCCCCTGCACCACAACACCGCCCACACTCTGTCTCCCCGTCTCTGTCTCTGTCTTTCACACAGTTTCTCTTTTAATTCACGTATCCATGCCATCTTAACGATGCTCACGCACGTATCAGGAGAGGACGACAAGTGTCCTGGCAGATGTGTGAGAACGTGGCCTGCAGAGGGGTGGACACGCGGGTGTTTTATTGGTGGTGATTTATTGATTATCCCATTCTCTTTTACTGACTCTGAGACAGGTTCGTATGCATCCTGGGCTGTCCTCTATGTATGTAGCCAAAGGTGACCTTGAATGTCTGATCCTCCTGCCTCTACCTCCCTCCCAAGTGCTGGGATTCTGTGAATTCACCACCGTGATGAGTTTGAACAATACCAGGATCAAACTCAGGATCCTACACTGGCTAGGGGAGTAGCAACAAAACCACACACCCCCTTTCACTTCCTTCTCTACTCCATTGCTGCTGACGTCAACTACAAGAGTCTAAGATGTTGTCGTTTGATTTTATATGTACGGATGCTTTGCCTGTTGTGTGTCTGTGTGCTATATGTATGCCTGACACTACAGAAGTGTCAGGATCCTCTTGAACTGCAGTTGCAGATGGCTGTGAACCACCATGTGGATGCTTGGAATCGGAATCAAATGCAGGCCATCTGGGGTAGAAGCCAGTGCTCTTAACTGCTGAGCCGTCTCTCCAGGCCTCAACCACGAGAACTTTAAACCGAAATAATTTAATCACAAAGTTACCTTTAAATTTAAAAATACAGAAATGCATAAAGGCATTTTCCCCTAGAACTACGTAAAGTCAACTGTAAGCCGTTACTGAAAAATAAGCCTAAAAGGGTACATCAGTGAGTGAAACTATTATAGTTTTAACCTACTCAAATATGCTGTAAATTTACAATAACAAAAACAAGAAATTTATCATAGAAATCATCCGACCACAGTAATATTTTCTGTCTATTGCCTCTAAACTTTAAAAGCAACCTTCAGTATAGGATTTATACATTAAATACATACATACATACATACATACATACATACATACATACATACATACATACATACGGCCAGTAAAACCAAACTGAGCTGAATACTAATTTCAGTAGAGGGCGCTAGAGAGACGCCAAGAAACAAAGAGGCTTTCTCCAACTTCTGGTCCTGGTAGAGACAGGCAGTATGAAGGTGGAAATCCAGGGTGGAGCTTGTCCCAGCCGAAGGCCCAGAATGAAATCTCTTAGTAACATTGCCCTCTGAGTGGGAATGCTTTTTTCAGAGGCACCTCTCTAGACTGTGGCCCAAAGATTAAACACTGCAGAGTCATCCATTGTACAAGACTCTTCTCCCTGGCATTGTGTATGCTCCAAAAGCCTTCGGCCCTTGAGAGAATCTGGTTCCCACTTTGTGTGCATGCCCTGGTTTCTGGCAGCCAGCCTCTGAACTGCATTTTAAAGGAGGCCTATTGCTTTATCGGCAACCCTAGATCCTCCAAACAAGCTGACGTCACTGCTAGTCAGTGGCCAAACCTCACCTTGCCTAGCAAGTTCTAAACTTCTTCAGAGCTGTCCTTCCTTAGGTATTTCCCCTCATCCCTACAGGGCTAAAAGAATCTCTGCATAGTTTATACTTATCTCATCTGATAGTATTTCTTTGCATTAAATTTCCCCAGCTGAAGGTATCATACAACTGTCTCCTGGTTTGACCCAGACTGCTATACCAACAGAAGAGACAATCCAAAGACTCAAAGGTAAGGGAAACTTAGTGGATGATAAGGAGGGAATAGCATCCAGTGCTCTTAACCGCTGAGCAGTGTCTTGAGCCCCAGTACCGTCTTAAGCCAGCCCTCACGGCGCTGTGTCCCCGGCTCTGAGATCACTTTCCACCTGCACCATCTGAGCCCATCTGGCGATGCCAAATCCCAAACCAAAACACATTTAAAGAACTGTAAGAATAGAATTTAAACAGCATGCCTTCTATCAACCAAGAGCTAAGTGCATAAGCTCTCAGCATGCATAGCAAATGTATTTACAAACAAAATTAGGAGGTGATATTAAATTTTAAATTCCTTGAACATTATAAAAAGTATAAAAAGCCAAAATTAGAAGATGCAATTTAACAAATGTCCAAAAATGAGTATAGTCACTATGGTGTATATGCTACCTTTCTTTGTAAAGATTTATATATTTATTTGTGTGTGTGTGTGTGTGTGTGTGTGTGTGCAGGCACATGCATCTGTATACACACATGCAGGCCAGAGAGGGTGTTGGGTACCCTTCTCTCCCACTCCCTGCCCATTCCCTCTCCTAGATCTTATGTTTTTCTCTGCTAGGCTGTAAACCAAAAACTCCAGAATCTCCTGTCTCCATCCCTGCTGGAGTTGAGATTGCAAGCAAGGGCGATGTAGCTTGTTACACCGCTGCTGGGACTAGAGCTCTGGTCCTCGAGTTTACACGTGAGTCACTGGGTCACCTCTCCAGACCTACCTTTGTTTGTCTTGTTGAGGCAGTGTTTCGTGTAACCCAGGCAGGTATTGAACTTGCTCCCTTACGAATGAGGACATTGAGCTCTTCCACCTCCCCAGGTCTGCAATTACAGATGTGCACAACCATATCCAGTACATGTGGGGCTGTGGATCAAGCCCAGGACTGTTTTCACGGCAGGCAAGCACAGTACTAACAGAACCACATCCCGGCCATTTACAGCCTTTCTCATGAGCCACGTATGGTGGACACACCTGCTCTCCCAGCATTGGAATGGCAGAGGCATGAGTGATGGCTGAGACCAGCTTGTTCTGCCAGACCATCTAGTGCTATGTACTCTGTCTTGGAGAAAAAGAAAGTCACCCAACAAAAAAACCAGAGAGATGCCACCAAATCTTTCTAAGTGTAAACCTCCATAAGGAACAAACACAGTACTCTGGATCACCAACTGAAAACTAATTAAATTTAGGAAATTGTAAGCCAAGAAAGAGAACAGTACATTTCAAACAAATTTGAGCAAAGGACTTCGAGATAATGCAAAGTGAACAAAAACATAATTAAATGGCTTGATGAGATTTCGGCATTGTGATCAAAGAAGGTCTCACTGAATCCACAGGCTCTTAGCTTTTGGTCTCTAAAATAAGTGTAGTTAACACTCCAGCATCCAGAAATTCTGTCTGTAACCTCCTGTAGCAACCATCTGAAACCTCTGCTGTGTTTTCTTTGTATCCGGCCTCTTATTTAAGATTTATTTATTCTTATTTCTGTGTATGAGTGCTTTGCCTGTGAATGTCTGTGCACTGGGTGTGTATCTGGTACCCAAAGCAACCAGAAGATCTCCTGGAGTTGGAGTCACAAATGGTGATGAGCACGTCCTCATCTCCTGCAGCCGAAACCTTCAGGTCAGCGGTTCAACTGGCTCTGTCAGGTATGAGCCATGCAAAGACAAGTGCTGAGATCACTCCAGTCACCAACGAGCTGCCACAGTGACACTGCCTAGAAAACAGTTCTCATCTGCGAGCGAATCGCTAATCAACTGCTCTAGGCTTCCTACCAAGTCCTAGTGCTTTCAGTATTGCTGAGCACCACTGCTAATGGATGGTCATTAGAACTCACTCTCTGGCTGAATATCTTCTGATACATGCAGATTCACGGCTATCTGTCAGTGACATCCTGAATGACTGGTAACATAGTCACCCATGTCTTTTCTTCCTAAGTCACAACCTCTGGAAAGCTTTTGTACAGGGTCATGCATGGTGATACTGGTCAGGAAAAATGCATTTTGGATCTAAAGCTAAAAAATAAATAACTTTTTTAAGACCCCCCTAAATATTGACAGTGGCTTTATGGGAAAGAAAAAAAGGTTGTCCCTGGAAATAACATGACATCCCAAAATGAGTAGACTGACCTACGTACGTATCTAGCAGAAGGACAGACATCGATTACCATCCAGCCGATACCCATGTGTATTCTGGCCCAGTGCACAGAGCACAACATCGAGACCCGGGACTCCACAATGACTGAAATCCAGGTCTTAGACAAGTGGCCTAAACTCCTCAAACTTAGCTGTCAGTAGAAATGAGAAAATAATATGGAATGCACATTTTCCCGGCGCTCTGGGGAAGAGTGTGAAAACAGTCCATTGACTTGCCACTGGCCACACCAGTGGTCAGGATTCCCAGACACTTTAAAATAAAGGCTTTTGCGTCTGAGTTTTACTTTTTTAAAGCTTGTGTTTGACAGAAATCCATCACCTCAATGGCTGGGCTGTCAGGACCCTGTCTGCTCTGTGTGTGCAGAGATGCCAGCTCACGGGAGGGCCGTATCTTGGACCTCCAGGTGAGAGCATCTTTGACAGGTTAACTCACTTCTCCTTCCAGCTGCCCATCCCCATCACAAAGCATCCCATCCAAACATCCCCCACTTGTGATCCCCATAAAAGTAAAAACTCACACCCACAGACATCAGAGAGAATTCCATGGACAAGAAAAATACGTATAAACACATTTCTCTCTTTTTTTTTTTTTTCTAAGGCAAGGTCTTGTGCAGTCCAGGCTTAGCATAGAAATTGTTATGCAGCCAAGGTTGTCCTTAAACTCCTGATCTTCCTGCTTCCATATTTTGGGTTCTAGGATTATAGGCAAGGACCACTGTGTTTGATTCATGTGATGCTGTGGATAGAGATCAGGACTTTGTGCATGCTAGGCAGATAATACCAGCTAACCTATGCCCCCAGCCCTCAGAGGTACCTCTGAAGCCGCATGAACTCTGTGTGCCTCTGTTTAGCAGTTACTGCTTTTACATGATCTTTTCCGAAGAAAAACATTAAGACCCTCAATCAATTTCATAATAGGAACAGAGAAAACATACCCTAAAACAACCTTAAAACTGACCATGTGTAATTGACTTACATGTAACTCTTTAAAACTGAATTGAGAAAAAGCTAATTTTTCTCTATCGTAAATCTTAGAGTGGTATTTCTTTTAAAAGTTTAAATGCAACTGTCTGTAAACAATACTGCAATAAGTATAATTTTTAAAATTTCTATAACAATGTACTAAACACTGAATTGTGAAGTCTAATAACCAAATGTTCAGTTTTCAAGGGCTTCAAATATATAACCAAAACAACTTTCCTGGAAATGCTTAGTTTATTCCTCAGAATTTTATATAATCTCTTTCTAATCACTTCATAAAGTTTCTCAAAACATCAACTAAAATTTTAAAATGAAATATATTTTAAGTCATTGCCTGCTTGATACACATTTAATAAGAATCACAGAGTTTTGGTCTTTAAAGGGGATCATAAGGCCTATTAAATGCTAATTTTTATATTTGATGTATTGAATTTAATACCAAATTTCACACTTTTATATTAAAAATAAATTCTGAGAAATGTCAAATCTGACTAGATCCATTTGGGTTCCTCTGACCCATCTTATCCTATACATACTTTTTGTTGACTTCAAACATTTATATATCTTGGGCAAGGCTTAAAGCGTTGCCTTTAAAACTTGCATTTGATATAAGAATTTTAGATCCATCTAGACGACTATTGTATGTAAAATGGAACCCTAAAGTTCCTGCTTTAACACTGACTGATAAACCCTCATCTTTTACTTCAAATAGCATGTCTGGAGAACAGTGGGTCTCGGCCTTCCCAGTGGGGCAGTCCCTTTAGTATAGTCCCTTTAGTATAGTCCCTTTAGTATAGTCTGTTATGGTGACCTCCAAGCACAAAACTATTTTTGTTGCTACTTCATAACTGTAATTTTGTTACTGTTACGCATCATAATGTAATGTTCCTGGAAACCAAAGGTTCCCAGAGGGGTCGCGACCCATAGGTTGAGAACCATCTTTGTAGCGCCTTTTCCTGGAAAATGAGACTACCTATCACAGCCCTTTTGTTATCACTATATATCCGCTCTTTAATCTTTCCTTTCACTCTTTAAATAGCACTTACACAGAGAGAGGAAATATCCACTGTGCACCGGATCATTACAGTAACAATGAAATTTCAACGAATGCTCACAAAAACACTTGAAATAGAACAGGACTTAAAAATTTTTCCTCCGAGGTTACTATGTACCGAGCACAAAACTGCCTTCTAAATTCTAAGTGGAATCGTCAGGCTTGCTTTGTAAATAGCGCTCAAATTCATAGTTGTATTTTACACACACACACACACACACACACACACACACACACACACACACACTTGACCTAATTTTCTCCTCCCGCTATGAAGCAGTCCCACAGGTAAGCGGGAAGAAGCAACAGTTAGATTCCTCTCCAGCATATAAGAGAAATCAGATTTCATCTTTCTCAGACTAGCCAGGAAAGAAGTTAAACTATTTTTGACCCGGCTAAGGATTGCCCGTCGATTCATTTCCAAGCCACGATCACCCGCCTAAGACAGGCTTCTTCCCTGGTCCACAGTGCTCAAGCGAGACGCTTCAGCCTCTCATCCACTGCTAAGAAAATCACAGGCATTTTCTTCCTCTAAAAGGACAATTATATTCAAACAACCAACCCAAACGTCAATAAAATTTCCGTTTCCAGTAGTATTCAGGACAGTTGTATCCATCCCCCTGCCCCAGACCCTTTATTGTTCTAAACTCCGCTGGTTTCCCACAAAGTCAATTAAGCCGCGAGCAAAGGGACTCTTACCTGGTAGGTAAACATTCTCTAAATGCAGACACGTGCTTTCCTTAGTCACTAAGCCGCCGCTGGTTGTCGCTCAGCCCTGCAGCTGAGCCAGACTCCAAGGCAGACCCGGATGCCAAGGGATGCCAGTGGCAGCACAAGCCGCTCCCTCCGGGCCAGCTCCCCACCTCTGCTCCCAGAAGTTTCAAGAGGTGGCTGATTCTAGAAGCCTCGGAGGAGGCAGGGACCTGAGAGTACGTTTCAAAAAAGCCAGCAGCCGGAGAAGCTGCAAAGATTACCCACGACAAATGGACGTTAGTGCGTCTTTCTTTTAAAGACCTAGAAAAGAGTGTGGGAGGGTAGCGGGAAGCCCACGTGACCACAAACCCGGAGCCGGAGATCTCAGGCACTCCCGCGCCGCTCAACCAGATCCACGGGATGTCGACTTCCAGCCACTTCACAGTCATCCACTAGGGACACCTCCCTTCCAACAGACTGAGGATGGAGGACCGAGATGGGGCCTGGGAACAATTTCTCACCAGATCCCCAGGGATTCTGGACTTGACCGTGTGAGTCCAGAGACCACACTTCATCCTGTTTCTGTACTTTGACCCACGCGCGTGTCATTAAATGCTTAAGTCTGACAACTCTCCTTGAGAAGCTTGGGCCAGGCCCCGGGTTCTGCTAATAGCACCGAAATAAGCAGTAATAACGGAGTAATGAAGTCAGATCCCTTTCCAGGGAGTGTTAACTTGAGCCCCAGAAAGGCAGAGCAAGGAAATGGGCTGGAGGTGGAGGCTTGAAACGCGCATCTATCAGCGGCTGGCGATGGAAGTGGAGAAAGAAAGTGAGGTTTAAAAACGGTGTGTGTGTGTGTGTGTGTGTGTGTGTGTGTGTGTGTGTGTGTGTGTGTGTGTGTGTTTGGGGGGGGGGGGTAATAGGTTAGATCCAACCCGCGTGCCTCCTGGAATTCACCTGGAGAAAATCTGTGCTTTTAAGAGGTTCCTCTTCTTCCTTGGCGGAGAGGGTCTCTGGCGCCCCCGGATGGCAGCTCTGGTCCTCCTAGTCCTCCCAGCTCTACCGCATTAGCCTGGAAGTGGCCCTACCATACAAAGGCTGGGATCATACCTCAGTCTTTGAAGAAACAATTGGCTTTAAGGCACCCTTTAGTGGCAAACATTAAAAGGAAAACAAATGACCTGTAGGCCAACCTGGTCACTCGTGTACCTAACTAGTCAAGCCATCTGCACACATCATGGGAACGTTTGTGAAGGGTTTTTAAGATCTACTTTTTATCTTCTAAATTATGCACACGTGGGTATCTGCACATGAGTGCAGATGCCCACGGAGGCTATAGGCGTGGGACCCCCCTTCCGGGCACGGGTGCTGGGAATAGAATGAGCTTCTATGCAAGAGCAGCGTGCTATCTTAACAGCTGAGCTGTCTCTTCAGACCCGGAATGTGATTCTTGGTGGATGGTAATCTAATAGAAGAAAACCAAGGGGGCATTCGGAGGGAAACTTTACAATGCCAACCTCAACATTTTTGGTGTAACCAAAATGCCTTCGGAGACCTTCCTGAGGTCTGGGTTTTTGAGTCCCACAGGTAGGGACCACAGACTGCACATATGGAGAAGAACCGGCTTTAAGAACTATGAGCAACAGCTACCAACAGTCTCACTGTCCCCATTTATGTGCAGCTCGTGTAAGCTAAGGAATCCTCCATCTGTAAGGTGAGATGTCCCCATCCTTGAGGCCTAGGAAAGGTATCATGGATGGGAGAGTGGCTAGCTGCTGAGACCATTCCTGTGAAGATAAGCAAGAATGAGATTGGTACCTCCCTGTGCCCTTTCCGGTGTATCCCTGTGTCCTGTATCACAGCTCTTCCTCCTTTCCTGTCTTGGCTAGAAAAGTTGAAGCAGAGGTTTTTAATTTAATGATACTTGCTAACAAGATCCATCTGGAGGGTGGCCAGGATGGCTGGACCAACAAATGGACCAGTCAAGTTAGTCTGACAGACCTGAGTTTCGGCCACAGAACCCAAGTAGCGTGGATGGATTTACATAAGGTCTCGGTTCAGTTCCAGCACCCACGTGGTGGCTCACAATTACCTGTAACTCCAGTCCCAGGGGGAACCAATACTCTCTTCTGACCTCCAGTCACATACACGGTACGTCTCTCACACACACATGCCGGCAGAACAGAAAAATAAATAACTGAAAAAGGTGAAGAAGAGGACATCTCCCTGATTGCCACATAAAGGATGTATGGCATGGGCACATTCGATAATACATTTTTAATATTAAAAATTCATCTACAATGGAACAGTGAAGGAATCTCATCCAGAGCCAAGAGGCAGGTAAAGGTGGTTCGAGGAAAAGAAAACTGACTTTATTAAGTATCTATACCAAGCCAGACGGCTCGGCATCCCATTTAATCTGTATACCAGTTCCGAGAGGCAGGTCATACTGGGTCCACCTTCCAGATGAGGAACAGAGGCTCACAGAGCTTACATCCAGTACGTAAAGCTACAAGATGAAAAAGAAACCCAGTAGCAACCGTGGCTTTTATACACCGTTATGAACATTTAACTACACGATTTTGTGTGTGTGTGTGTGTGTGTGTGTGTGTGTTAGCTATATTTCCATTGCTGTGATAAACCCCATGGTCAAAAGCAACTTGGAGAAGAAAGGTTCATTTCAGTTTACAATTGCAGTCCACAGTGAAGGCAGTTAAAGCAGGAACCTGGAGGCAGGAGCTGATGAGGGACAACGTAGGGGACTGTTTACAGACTTGCATCTCCCATCTTGCCCTGCCTGCATCTTTTACAACCCAGAACCACCTGCCCAGGCCTGGTACCTCCTACAACGGGCTGGGCCCTCCCCCATCAATCATTAACCAAGAAAATAGCCTGAAGACTTGCCTACAGGTGATCTTATGAAGACATTTTCTCAATTGAAGTTAGCTCTTTTTGGGTGACTTTGGTATCTTTGCATCAAGTTGACAAAAAAAAAAAAAAAAAAAAATAACCAATACCTGTATGTGTGTCACCTTTTTATTTTATAGACAATGGCTATATAAAATACATTCTTTTTCTTCCTTTAAAAAGGTTTTGGAAGAGTTTTGTTATGTAGCACAGGGTAGCTTTGAACTCACTATGTAGCCCAAGTTGCTTCCAAATTCAAATGTGCAATCCCCTTGTCATGCCTGCCTATAGAGCAAACTCTACCATTAATTGTCCCAATTTTATGAATGAGAAAGTGGCTATCCATGAAGATTAAGTGACCTTCCTAAGATCGCAAAGCTGAGAAAGTTCTGTCCTGTGTCTGTTTAAACCACATCTACAACAGCCATGTAGTAATGTCCCATGCCTTTAATCCTGATACTCAGAAGGCAGAGGCAGGAGGATCTCTGAGTTCAAGGCCAGCCTGGTCTACAAAGCAAGTTCCAGGACAACCAGGGCTACACAAAGAAACCCTATCTGAAAAAAAAAAAAAAAACAAATAAAATTAAAACAATAATAACAACAAAAGTCCCCAAACATCTACAATGGATCAGCAATAAACTGACTCCAGGTTTGTTCTACATAGAACCCCGATGCCTCCTACAGACAAAACCCTCCTCAGCATCTCTTTTCACTCGCTCAGTGCCAGAAGTGGAGCCCTGGGCTGGGTGTCAGGCTTCCTCAGAAAGTGCCCTGCTCACGGGGGCAGCATGTTCTCACTTCAAAGACCCTCGAACACCCACAGCTTGCTGCTTATTACACAAGACATAGCATTGCAGAACATCTGAAGCAAAGAGTGAGCGAAGGTGAGGAAATTGCTTCTCTGACTCACCCTGTCCATCAGGAAGGATAATGGCAAACCAGATGGGTGCTTTGTCTGCTTGAATGACAGTAAGAAGGGCGATTATCCTCCAGTCTAGCTGAACCATGACTAAAAAAATGAAGGGACTCTTGAGACAGTGGATGCTAATGGTTAGACCAAAAAGCACCCTGCAACCTGGTAACAATGGTGCTTTTGCTTAGCACAGTCAGTCTTGTCTCTGTCTCCTCCAGCTGCCTAGCAAAGCAATCACATGGTGTGACAGGAAAAGGTCTCCTCTCCCCTAAACACCCCATAACAGAGACGGAACACCTTACTAGTAAACCTTCAGGATAAAGCTCTGAATTATTAAAATTCACTCGTGCTACGTATGATAAGCAACATCAATTCGATAGCTTGGTTTTGCTGCTGTTTTTGGTGCTAAGGAGGGAGCCTGGGTCTTTGACGATGTCATTCACCTGCTCTGCCACTGAGCTGCCTTCCCAGAACATGCACTACTTTTTAACGAATGGGTGTTTAGTCTATCTACGATCCTCATGATGACTCTAACTAAATTAACTTGGAGCATGACGTGAGCAAAAGTGGAAAAAGTAAAGAATGCTGTTTATAACAGATACGCTTTTTTTGCAAGGAGCACAAAAGCAGCTTCGCCAACTGTCTCACCCTGCCCCTTCTCTAAGGATGCTATGCCTACTTCAAAAGACAGTACTGGCTCCATCTGCCCTGCCTCTACAGACACCGGCCCTACGGAATGTGCGCTCCACCTCCCTGCAGTGGGCAGCTCAACTCTGACACTGACTGCACTGTCATCTTGTGTCTTGGGCATCCCCCACAATCCCAAAGCCCCCACTTTGCCCATTCAGGCATTCACAAAGGGATCAATTTGGAAAAGCAGAGAAAAATGGACAGGGGGAGCATTTCTGTAAGAAATGATCAAAGAAGGGAAACAAACAAAAGACTGTTCAAATTAACTGCTAGGCAGGACTCATGCTAAGGCATACCTTTGGATTGTTGGTCTTTCTGTTCTGAGTGTAGCTGGAGAACTCAGGTCCTGAGCTGCTCTTCTACTCTAAAGCGTAGGATCGGAACTATTCCACACTCTGTGGATATAACTCGGTCTGTTTCAAGAGGATCTGAGGCTGGAGAACCCACACCAGTGGAGTTTAACACCGCCACCGATGGTGATCAGCAACTGTGGCATTGCCTATGTGGCCGGGATCCTCTCCTCTGCCCAGACCAACGTGGCAGGTCAACATAGTGGCATACACCTTTAATCCCAAAACTCAGGAGGCTGAGGCAGGTGAATCTGAGTTAGAGGCCAGCCTGGTCTACAAGGTGTTCCAAGACAGCCAGGGCTACACGGAGAAACCCTGTCTTGAAAAACCAAAAACGAAAGAAAGAAAGATAGACAAACAGGTCAGAAGAAAGGAAGAAAGAAGGAAGAAGCAAGCAAGGAAGGAAGGACTTTGTACATTGCTAGAGGAGAAAAATAGAGGTAAAAAACTGGTGTTATAAAGGATTTACTGGGGACTGGAGAGATGGCTCAGTGGTTAAGAGCACTGGTTGTTCTTCCAGAGGTCCTGAGTTCAAATCCCAGCAACCATGGTGGCTCACAACCATCTGTAATGGGATCTGATGCCCTCTTCTGGTGTTCTGAAGACAGCAACAGTGTGCTCATATACATTAATTAAATCTTTAAAAAAAAAAAAAACCTACCAAGAGACCTGCTTAGAAATTATTACATTATACAAAAATAAGGTTTGGTTAAAGGAGCTCTCCCTCTGCAGGGCAGTGTTGGGAAGATGACCCTGGCTAACCCAATACCTTATCAGGAAGAACACAGCTCTGCCAGGCACTCGGAATGACCCTGGCTAACAGCTGCCCAAGGAAAACAGTCCTGGTCTGTCCCAGGATAGCTAGGACAATATTTTTATATTTCAAATCTCTCCATTTGTCCAAACAGCCAAACCTTGGAATTTCTGTCTCTGCAAAACATGTTTAATTGCTCAAAGAGACTATACATGCTGAGGGGGGTTTCTGTCCATGGCCTGTCATTATGCATTAGCCAAAACCAGTGTGTGCTGTTGTTAAAGAGTTTTCTTCATTCTCTGAGGGCATGGGGTGATTCTCACTGGGAAGGCTCGGTGCTGTTTTAACAATGTGACTTAACATTGAGCGTTGAGTTTGAGTAGAGGAATGTAAGGTTTGTTGAGCACATTTCCAGACAGACCTCGGACAGAAGCTTTGCAGTTTTGTTCACCTGCTTCCCTGGATCCCCCTAGATTCCAAAAGTCTGTCCCTTTCTACTGGTGGGGAAACTGAGGCTCAGGGTGGGGGTGTTCCTATATGCATATGGCTAAACAAATATTCCACCTCCAGTTTATTTATATACCTGCTAATCTTCTGCCTTCCTGTCTGTATGTTTTTTCCTGTGTGACATAACCTGGGTGGTGCCATTCGAAATGTCATCAAGTTCTGCTCTAGATCTGACCACCTATGAGCATAACTGTCTAACTGAACTCTATACTGATGTATATACTTAATTGGCATTCCAGGTACCTAGGGCATATCTGTGTCCCCAGGTCACCAACAAGATTCTTCTGACTGGTAATTTACATGAACCATCTGGGCAAACCAGTTTCTGCAGCCAGCCCCCTGCAAACCACCCACGTGTGTCTCAGTCCTACTCTGACTGTCTGCACAGAAGCAGCTGTAGTAACTTTGGTGCTGCTCCTTGATGCAGGACCTCCACCTGAGTCTCTCAGAGACCTCGAGTTGCTAATGGTCTGGCCGTTTGAAACCAAACAGCCTGAAGGATGTATATTCCTAGCCTCACCCCCAGCTTCGAGGAGTGTTGTCACATGACCTAGAAGGAAAACTGGCCCTGGTGTGACTGCACACGCCCATTTAGAAGGAGAAGATAACGAGCCTCCAGAAATGGTGGTAAATTGTAAGATACAATTTCATAAATGACTCAAATGCAATTCTGGAAATGCAGCATCCTCACCTCTTGTGGGTCAGAATAAAACAGTATTAATAATAGGCCAGACAGTGTAACAGTTCCCAAAAATGAGGTCAGGAAGGAGAAGGGCTATAAGCAGACATGGTTTAAGAGGCCACATATTCTAATAAGACTGACTGATTCAGTACTTAAATCCCTTTTTTTAATTGACCATTTCTCTACTTTTTCTGTATTTACCATTTAAATTTTTTTCACTCATTAGAGAAAAATACTAGAAATGTCTCATATTGAACCCAAGAAATGGCTCGGTGGGTAGAGGCAAATTAACCTCCAATAGCCTAAGGTCAGTCCTTGGAATCTACCTAAAAAGGTAGAAGAAAAGAGTCAGCTCCCACAAGTTGTCCTCTTGAATTCCACACCTACTACATGCACGCATTGCACACCCATCACACACAAGTATGCACACACATGCACACACACACAACTAATAATAAATAAAAAGAAAAGAACTTATAGTGTCATTCAAATCTATATGAACATTAACAAACATTGCATAAATTATTATTTTTTTTAATCTAGATCTACTCAGTGAGCTTGTGGCCAGCTTGGTCTACAGAGTGAGCTCCAAGCTCCATAGAGAAAACCTGTCTCAAAAAACAAAAAGAAAATCCAGATCTGCAGAGGTTTGTCAAGGATACAGAATTATAGTTAGAAAGGAGAAGTGAACTCTATCATTCTATAGCACAGTAGGGCAACTGTAACTATCAGTAACTTACCGTGTATTTCAAAATAGGAAGGAAGGCCTGGTATGGTCCATGCTTATGGACAAAGCATGTGACAGAAAGAGACAGGAGGATCAGGAGTTAAAGACCACATGTGAGGAGCTCAAGGCCACCCTGGGCTACCTGTCCCTGCATAAAAGCTAGAAGACAAAATGCTGATTCCCCTTAACACAAGGAAATAATAACTGTTGATGAGGTTATCCTAATCATCCCACACCACACACACGTATCCAAATAATCCACGGTACCCACATGGAGTGTGCATCGAATTTTATGTGCATGTGTGTGTTTACCTGCGTGTATATCTGTGCACCATGTGTAAGCCAGGTGGCTTCAGAGATCGGAAGTGGGTATCCAATTATTTGGGACTAGAATTACACAGTTCGGAGCCACCATGTAGATCTGGGAATCTAACCTGGGTCCTCTGGAAGAGCAGCCAGTGTTCTTAACCACAGATTCATCCCTCCAGCCCCAACTATGTGTCAAATTTCAAACGAATAAAAAGTAAAAGATAACATTATTATGTTAAAAAAGAGGAGGTTGCCATCTGCAACCATAGACGTCTGACCTGGATGTTGGTCTATATGCACCTCCTTGGGGACTTTCCATCTCTGTGCTGATACCGCTGGTGTCTCCAAATGTCCACTGGCAGAGTTCCTGTCTCACAGGCTTGTGAGCATCACCCCATCCTTTTCCTCTCCTCCTGCCTGCTCTCTCCCACGCCCACCTCACTCTAAAATTCAATTTAGGAGAGAAAATTCTTGACAGATTCTCTAGTTATTTTCATCTTAAAAGTTCTCTGAGAGTCAACATTCCATTTATTCTTTCATATGACAATTTTCTTTGAGGATGCCATTTGCCTGGTGCATTTATGTCTTTAAGGGTGACCCCCTCGATGCTGAACACCGTATTACCTTAAGTGTCTGAGCTATGAGGAAATACGAGAGTACTTGCTCTCACATGAAGAGGACACAGCCACCATTCCGCACCTTACCTACTTCATTTCACTCAAATCTTGGTCTCAGTGGCTTGCATTTCTCTAACAAAATACTTGAGATCAACTTAAAAGACAAGCGGACTGGTATGTGCCTGTAGTCCCAGCACTCCAGCCATGGCAGGAGGACCCCGAGCTCCAGGCCTGTTTGGTCTATATAATGAGAATCTACCTTTCCTGTCCTGCACCCAAAAGAGTTTCCTTTGCTTGCTGGTTTCAGGATATCTGGTTGGCTGGCCCCATTGCTTTAGACTTAAAGCAAGACAGAGTACATGGCAGATAAAGTTCACCACCTTATGACCAGAAGAAGAGGAAAGCAAGAGAAGAGGCTGGAGTCCCAGAGTCCACATCAGGAGCATGCCCCGTGGGCTAACTTGCTTCCACCAGGCCCCACCCCCTAAAGCATCCACTGCCGGTCAGGAGTAGGTGGGGCTGAACTCCCGAGGTTTCAACACGTGGGCCATGGGAGAACATCCGCGATCCAAGCTAATCCTCATCACAATCCGACAAAACCGGCACTGTTTATATTACCACCTCACGAAAGAAGAGACCAGGGACTTACATAGAAACCACACAGCCCGTGAATAGCAGCAGTTTCAAACGGGACCTGTTTCTTCCCAGAGCCGGGGCTCTCCGCGTTGCTATTTCCCCGGGGCTTTGTTCAATAAATGTAAGGAGAAAACAAAAGCCACCCATGAGCCCTACTCAGGGCCTGACAGAAGTGGGTGAGGAAACGTAAAGCACAGGTGAGCTGTGGAGTTTACTAGCATCCTCACGCTCCAGTGCTGATGTGTATTCTCCTTCTGCATTTAACATTATTTACTATGTGAGACCTCAGGACCTGCAGATAGTGATTTGGGCCCCACAGTCTGCAAGACCATCTGCTGCAATTGACTGGGTTCTTTCTACTTAGAACCTCTGCGAGCATTGCACAGCGTGCTCATGTCGCCCCCTAGTGGATGGGAAAGAATATGACTGGCTAGATTCCTTTTCTTTTTACACAGGGACTCTCGCACAGAAGCTCAGGCTGGCCTGGAACTCGCAGTGTAGACCAGGCTGGCCTTGAACTCACAGGGATCTGCCTGCCTCTACCTCCCGAGTGCTATGATTAAATGTGTGTGCTACCATGCCCCGTTTCGCGTAGCTATTGGTTTAATACAATTTGTGATTAGTATGACTTGTTGAAAAAAATTTTAATTAGTAAATTTTCTCGTTAATCTCTAAGGACAGTTCAGAAGGAATACAAGGTAGTTAGGTAGAGTGACTTACATTCAAACTTACAATGGCTGAGTTGTGAAGGCGCAGGCAGCCAGCCGTGAAGGTGTAGACAACTAAAGCAAGCATTCAAGGCCACAGAAGAATCTCAAAGCCCAGGCTGAGCAATAATATTGGAGGCTGCAGAGGAAGATCTGAAACCCTGTAGAGCTAAGGGTCTTAAAAACCCAGCCTAGGGGTCCTAACGCTAGAGGGCGCCAACTTGCCGCTTCTTTTTCTACCACCACCGAAGGTGACAAACACCGAAAGAACAGAAAGATAGCTTTAAAGAGGGTCTCTTTTTCTGCCCACTAGTTTTCTTTTCTTTTCTCTTCTCTTCTCTTCTTTATTTTTTTAGATCATATTTATTAGGTTTATTGGGAAGCTGATCTCGGATGGCGAGTTCACTAGCCCCAAGAACCGAGGTCAGGATGTCGCCATGTGGAAAGTGGGAGTAGGAGAGGTTGGGGGGAGGGGTGCGCACAAGCAGAGAGAGAAAAGGAGAAGAGGTCCGCCCATTATTTCTATGCAGGTAGAGCATATTAACTCACAGCCAGCTGAGAGATCACATTTTTAGTTGTAGGTCAGGAAGTCAAGGAAGAGAGAATAGAGTGAAATAAAGGCCACATCTGATGTAGCTGTCTCTATAAGGACCCTCTGATTTTGACTAATCTGGATCTCATAGTCGGCACAGAATCTGCCGTTCATCTTCTGCTTGTATGAATTTTTATGAGGTGCATACAATGCCAGAGGAAGTCAGAAGAGGGTATTGGATCCCTCTTCTGTGATCATAGTTGTATGTGAGGCACAACTTGAAGCTTTTGGATGCTTGTTTGCAGGAGTTTATTTATTCGTGTCTCACTGATGCAGCCTGGGCTAGGCTGCAACTCTCTGTGTAGCCCAGTTTGGCCTTGAACAGGTAGCAATTCTCCTGCTTCTGTTTCTAAAACACCAGGATTACAGTCCGGTGCCACTACGCTTAGGTTCCAATGCAGCCTAAAGGGACTGTCCTGGTTGGGTGTATTCCAACCACAGCTCTTGTTTCTTTCTCTGAAGCCACTCCCTCTCTCCCTGCTGTGTGCCATTTGTTAGAGGACCAAAGTGATTTGTGGTCCTGTGTGCTAAGCTGGTCACACAAGTTCACTGAACTGACCCATTCTCTTAGCCAGTGAGCTTTGTTTGAGACATAGAAATGTTCCAGGAGAGCTGTTGGGAAAGTGGTTAGGGTTAGGGTTAGGGTTAGAGGTAGATGGATCTCTGTGAGTTTGAGGCCAGTTGGTCTACATAGCCAATTACAGGCCACCCTAGGCTACATAATGAGACCCTGCCTCAAAAAAAGCAAAAAACAAAAAACAAACAAACAAAAAACAATAACAACAAAATCTTGCAGCATAATAAAGGATAGTTGAGTGGTCTTATGTTCTTACACAGTTGGACCCTGGAGCTCCAGGCCAATAAAGATCTGGTAAGGCATTCCACACGGAAAGTGGGCTCACGTGTGTGGTAGTGATGGTTCATGCCCACTTAGAAACCAGCCTGTTCCAAAAGGCAGAACGGAGAGCATAGCATGGTTTATCTTTCCCACGGGACTGCAGGGAATCCAGCGCCTCCATTGCCTCAGAGCCGGGCATAGCAAGGACTTTACATCGCTTCATCTTTCCGTCCTTTGAAGATATACATACTTACGACAGTGGCATACTAATCCATGTTTTCATGCACAGCTCATATAGAATATTTGATTCAATCTGCCTGGCCCACTCCTATTGCAGTGTTTCTGGTTGTTCTATAAACTCCACATACGCCCCTTCCCTTGCAAACAAAACCCCTTCTCTTTTTTCCATGTTAGAATTTTGCTCATGGCTCTCTAAAATCATCTCTACTAACAGCCGTGTTTAGAAGGTATAAGGGTGCTAAGCTACAGAGAAGGGATATTATTAACTTGCAGGTTGATTTCAAACAACTACTGAAAGCCATCAGCTTAGGGTGTTGGTAAGTGATACTAATTAAAATTATATCAAAATGCTGTAGGAGGGACCAGCGGAGTAGGTAAAGAACATTATTAATGCCAAGCACTCTCTCTCCCCCAAGATCCATGTAGTAGAATGAGAGAAATGACTTCAGCAAATTGTCCTCTGGCTTCCATGTGTTCTGTAGCACTTACAAACACACACACACACACACACACACACACACTTCATATGCACACCCACAGAATAAAGAAATATCTTTTTAAAAAAGAGATCTTGCTTATTTCATTGCCCTGGCTATCTTTTTATTTTTATTTGTTTTGTTTGAGATGAGGTTTTTCTACGTAGGCCTGGCTGTCCTAAAACTTGTTCAGTAGACCAGGCTGACCTTGAACTCAACCTGCCTACCAAGTGCTGGGATTAAAGACCTGCACAATTGTGCCTGGCTGTTCTATTTATCTTTAAAAAGAACACAGGGAGGTCTGGAGAGATGGCTCAGAGGTTATGAGAACAGCTGCTCTTGCAGGAGACCAGGGTTCAGTTTCTAGCACCCACATAGCAGTTCTAAGTTGCCTGTAAATCCAGGTCCAGAAGACTCAACCCTTTCTCCATAGGTACACACACGGAGCACTCACAAATATATAGACACTCAGATATACACATAAAATAAAAATTAAAAAAATAATAAGCTGGGTTCGGTGGCACAGCCTTTATTACCAACACTTGGAAGGTAAACGATCTCTGTAAGTTTAAAGTCAGCTTGGTCTACATAGAGAGTAGCCAGGAATACGTTATGAGACACTGTCTCAAAATCAACAACAGAATAAAGAGAGGAAGTGGGGAGAAAGAGACTAGAGGATGGGAATATGAACCAGCAGGAGGGGACTTGCCTAGACCTTGGGTTCCATCACCCAGGGCTACCAAAACAAAACAAAAACTACTAAGGTGAATATGAAGTATATTTTGGTAAGCTCTCATAAAGCCAATTTATGTGAGAAACTGTGAAAGCATTGGAGCCATGCATTTTAGACATTTGCAGAGCTGGGTACAGGTATAGCTTAGGGGAGCCTAGCACGGAAAGCACGTGTGGAGTTGTTGCCAGTGCTGCAAAGTTCTGGAAAACGTCCCAGATGCTCGCATTTAGAGCCAGACCCAAGTCTGGCTGAGCTGAGAGACAAAGCGAAGCCACCAGGAGCCAAGTCAGGGAAGCCACTTTCCTGCTGCAACAGAGACCAGTAGGAACGCAACTCTGCCCCCGCCCAACGCCGTGCCCCAGAAGCGCCCTGGCACAACCCACACACCCTGATTGACTGGAATCCAGGCATGTTCTGTAGCCAGTGCCACACCTTCTGCGATACCTGTGTGGGCTCAAGTTGGGTAAAACTGGCTTTGCTGAACTGATGGGATCTTTGGGACCCCAAGTTTTGTAGCACCTCAGAAGCAAATTCTGAGCAGGCAAGTGGCCCTGGCCTACATGGCCATTTGGGTATTCTGAAGCGCAGTCCAGGACACTGGGTAGGGAACAGAGGTGAAGGCCAGAGTACTGTGAGAGAGAAGAAACCCAGGCTGTGAAGCCTAGAGTCCTGCTATGACAGCCAAAGAACCGAGGCAGAGTACAGAATGTCTGGGTCTGTGCCCTTGAGCTCGGGTGCCTCTGGTACCACAAGCACACACACACACAAGGAAAACACTTGAAAAATAAAACTAAATCTTAAAGAAATCACTAAAAATAAAGGAAGATCATGAGTCAAGAATGTGAGCAAGGTAGGCCATGTTGTGGTAAACCTCTAACTCCAATAGACCCGTGCAAGAGCACACAATTCAGTTATAACATTCATAAGCTGCCTTGATTGGGCAGATTCACCACTACACTAGCCTATTCCCCAGCTATGAGATCCCTTGCTACTCTGGCTTCCATGTGGTTCAGCTCCATCTTCCTTCCACCTCTTCTTCCTCCATCTTCTTCTTCTAATGGGAAACATTGTAAATGTGATGTAAGTTCAAGTATTGCTTCTGGCACATGCTTCAAGTCTTGGAGGATTATTTTATTTTTAATAGCCCAAGAAGTCAGGATTATTTTTTTTATATAAATGGCAAATGCTTTCCAAAATTAATGGCATTTTGCTTAAATTTTCTCAGTTTTAACACATCCACAGGTTGCCATTCGAGTTCCTGATAACCCTGTGGATGATCATTGTCTGGAAGGCTTTGTTGTATACTAACCAGATAAACTAAAGTTTGTTTTCTGATAACCTTTGGTTGGCTTTCTTTAATTTTATCTTCTGTCTCTACCTGAGCATTTTCCTTAATTGAAGTTTTAAGTTCCTCCCTTAAGGCCTATGCCCATGCTTCATCTCTCTCGTGTGTCGCCCCTCCTGTTCCTTTAGCTCCTGAATTCTCTGCACAAGATTCTGCCTCCACATCTTAAGTTTTTCTTTATGTTGTGTTTCTGATATTGTAGCATCTACCATATTTTGATTTACCAACTTTAGAAAATTATTTTTTAAACTCTGCTTCCAAACTTTATCTGTGTCCTTGCTGTTCATTATGATCTATGAAATGCTGCATCCTATTTCCTAGCATCTTTTCCAGCTCCTGTCTCCAACCTTTATTCTCTTTCTGTTGCTTATCTTGACTTATAGAATCCTGAAGCGTTAGTTCTAGTGTTTCCTCTAGCGTTGCCAAGTCTTAAGTTTATCTCTCTGTTGCTCAGTCTCATTCATGAGCTTCTGCAATTTTTTTTCTACCTTCCCCTCCAGCTTCTGTCTCCAACCTTTATTCTCCTCTTTCTGTTGTTTATTATGGTCTATAATTTCCTATCCATTCAGTTCTAGTGTTTTCTCTAGTCCCTTTTCTAAGGCACATAATTTTTATCTAGAATCCTTTCTTTTGAGAAGACACCGTAAATCGAGAATAAATAGCTTCTGGTTTCTGCCTGTACCTGAATCAGACTCCGTGCCATGGCACTCTGTACGCAGACCCTGCTGGGAGAGAGCTGGTCCCCCAGCAGTGCTGACACACCTGAGAGTACAGGAGGGTGAATCAGCGAGACCAGCTCAGAGATAAGCAGATGGCAAGAACCTAAGCAAAAACAAAAAATAAAATAAAGGCCACTTGGCATCGCCAGTTCCCCCACCACACAAAGTCCTGGGTACCCGACACACCAGAAAAGCAAGATTCTGATTTAAAATCACAACTCGTGATGATGTCATAGGACTTTAAGAAGGTTACAAATAATCTTCTTAAAGAAATATAGGACAACACAGGTAAACAGGTAGAAGCTATTAAAGAGGAAACACAAAAATCAAACAAACAGGTGAAGGAATTGAGCAAAAACATTTAGGATCTAAAAATGGAAATATAAACAATAAATAAATCACAAAGGGAGACAGCCTTGGAGATAGAAAACCTAGGAAAGAGATCAGGAGTCATAGATACAAGCATCACCAACAGAATACGAAAGATAAAAGAGAGAATCTCAGGGGTAGAAGATACCGTAGAAAAATTGACACAACAGTCAAAGAAAATACAAAAAGTTCCTAACCCAAAACATCCAGGAAATCCAGGACACAATGAGAAGTTCAAACATGAGGACAATAGGTATAGAAGAGAGGAAAGATTCCCAATTTAAAGAGCCAGTAAATATCTTCAACAACATTATAGAAGAAAACTTCCCTAACCTAAAGAAAGAGATGCTCATAAAAATACAAGAAGTCTACAGACCTCCAAATAGATTGGACCAGAAAAGAAATTCCTCCAGTCACATGATAGTCAAAATACTTAAACGCACAAAACAAAAAACATATTAAAAGCAGTAAGGGAAAAAAGTCAAGTAACTTATAAAGACAGACCTATAAGAATCACATCTGACTTCTCAATAGAGACTATGAAAGATAGAAGATCCTGGGCAGATGTCATACAGATCCTAAGAGAACACAATTGCCAGCCAGGCTACTAACTATATCCAACAAAACTCTCAATTAACAAAGATGAATAATCAAGATATTCCATGACAAAGCCAGATTTATACAATATCTTCTCACAAATCCAGCCCTACAAAGGATAATAGATGGAAAACTTCAACACAAGGAAGAAAACTATACCTTAGAAAAAGCAAGAAAGTAATCTTCTTTCAACTAACCCAAAATAAGACAGCCACACAAACATAATTCCACCTCTAACAACAAAAATAACAGGAAGCAACAATCATTGGTCCCTAATATTTCTCAACATTAATGGACTCAATTCCCCAATAAAAAGACATAGACTAACAGACTGAATATGTAAAGAAAACCCAACATTTTGCTGCATATAGAAAACACACCTCAGTGACAAAGACAGACATTACTTCAGAATAAAAGGATAGAAAACAATTTTCTAAGCAAATGGTCCCAAGAAACAAGCTGGAGTATCCATTTTAATATTGAATAAAATCAACTTTCAACCAAAAGTTATCAAAAAAGATAAGGAAGGACACTTCATACTCATCAAAAGAAAAATCCACCAAGATGAAATCTCAATTCTGAATATTTATGCTCCAAATGCAAGGGCACCTACATTCATTAAAAAAACCTTACTAAAGCTCAAAGCACACACTACACCTCACACAATAGTAGTGGGAGACTTTAACACCCATTCTCATCATTGGTCAGGTTATGGAAGCAGAAACTGAACAGAGACACAGTGAAACTAACAGAAGTTGTGAGCCAAATGGATTTAAGAGACATCTATAGACTATTTCATCCTAAAACAAAATAATATACCTTTTTTTCAGCACCTCATGACACCTTTTTCAAAACTGACCATATAGTTGTTCACAAAACAGACCTCAACAGATACAAGAAGATTGGGGGAAAAAATCCCATGCATCCTATCAGATTAACATGGACTAAGGCTGGTCTTCAATAACAACAAAAACAACAGAAAGCCCACATACACATGGAGGCTGAATAATGCTCTACTCAATGCTAACTTGGTCAAGGAAGAAATAAAGAAAGAAATTAAAGACTTTTTGGAATTTAATGAAAATAAAGGCACAACATACCCAAATTTATGAGACACAATGAAAGCAGTGCTAAGAGAAAAACTCATAGCTCTGAGTGCCTCCAAAAAAGAAACTGGAGAGACCATACACTAGCAGCCTAAGGGCACACCTGAACGCTCTAGAACAAAAAGAAGCAAATGCACACAGGAGAAATAGACCTCAGGAAATAATCAAACTCTGGGCTGAAACCAAGTATAAATAAAAAGAACCATACAAAGAATCAACAAAACCAGGAGCTGATTCTTTGAGAAATCAACAAGATAGATAAACCCTTAGCTAGACTAACCAGAGGGCACAGAGACAGTATTCAAATGAACAAAATCAGAAATGAAAAGGGAGACATAACAACAGAAACTGAAGAAATTTTAAAAATCATCAGATCCTACTACAAAAGCCTATACTTAACAAAACTGGAAAATATGGATAAAATGAACAATTTTCTAGACAGATACCAAATATCAAGTTAAATCAGGATCCGATAAACCATCTAAACAGTCCCATAACCCCTGAAGAAATAGAAGCAGTCATCAAATGTCTCCCAACCAAAAAAAGCCCAGGATCAAGTGGGTTTAGTGTAGAATTCTATCAGACCTTCATAAAAGCCCTAATACCAATACTCTCCAAACTCTTCCACAAAATAGAAACAGAAGGAACACTACCCAATTCCTTCTATGAAGCCACAATTATGCTTATACCTAAATCACACAAAGAAAGAAAGAAAACTTCAGGCCAATTTTCCTTATGAATGTCGATACAAAAATACTCAATAAAATTCCCACAAACCGAATCCAAGAACACATCAAAACGATCCTCCATCTGATCAAATAGGCTTCATCTCAGGATACATGGATGATTCAATATACAGAAATCCATCAACATAATCTACTATATAAACAAACTCAAAGAAAAAAAACCACATGATCATCTCATTAGATGCTGAGAAAGAACTTAACAAAGTTCACCACCCATTCATGTTGAAAGTCTTGGAAAGATCAGGAATTCAAGGCCCATACCTAAACATAGTAAAACCAATATACAGCAAACTAATAGCCAACACAAAATTAAATGGAGAGAAACTTGAAGCAATCACACTAAAATCAGGAACTAGACAAGGATGACCACTTTCTCCCTATCTATTCAATATAGTAATCAAAGTCCTAGCCAGAGCAATTAGACAACAAAAGGTCAAAGGGATACAACTTGAAAAGGAAAAATCAAAATATCACTATATGCAGATGATATGATAGTATACTTAAGTGACCCCAAAAATTCCACTAGAGAACTTCTACAGCAATAAACAGCTTCAGCAAAGTGGCTGGATATAAAATTAACTCAAACAAATTAGTAGTCTTTCTCTACTCAAAGGATAAACAGACTGAGAAAGAAATTAGGGAAATGGCACCCTTCATAATAGTCAAAAATAATATAAAATACCTGGGTTTGACTCTAACCAAGCACGTGAAAGATCTGTATGAAAAGAACTTCAAGTCTCTGAAGTCCAAGTGGATTAGAACCTCCACATAAAATCAGATACATTCAAACTAATAGAAAAGAAAGTGAGGAAGAGCCTCAAACACATGGTCACCGGGGAAATTTTTCTGAACAGAACACCAATGGCTTATGCTCTAAGATCAAGAATCAACAAATGGGGCCTCATAAAATTGCAAAGCTTCTGTAAGGCAAAGGGCACTGTTATTAGGACAAAACGGCAATCAACAGAATGGGAAAAGATCTTAAAGATCTTTGCCAATTCCACATTCATTAGAAGGCTAATATCCAATATCCAAATGTAAATAAAATATATCCGAGAGAGAGAGAGAGAGAGAGAGAGAGAGAGAGAGAGAGAGAGAGAGAGAGAGAGAGAGAGAGAGAAGGGAGGAAGAGAGGGAGGGAGGGGGAGAGGGGTTGGGAGAGGGTAAAGATGAAAGAGGGGGAGAGGGAGAGAGATTGGAAGAGGGAAAGAGAGAATATTGCAGTAATAGTAAATGACAAGGTGTCTCCTTTAAATCCATCCCTGTCTATTCAAAATATCCCATAAAGCCCAAAAGGTATTGTTTCTCATCTTTAAGTATCATATATATGCCTTTGTCTCCCTCTGCTGTTCAATTCAGGATACTGCAGTCCTCTCTGTTTTATTCTCAGAGAGGGGCTGACTGTAGAAAGACCAGAGGTTTCTGTGCTTCAGAGCCAGCCCTCTGTCTTTCGTTTGGTTTGCAGCAGGCAGTGTGTGCACTGATCTCAGGCTGCTTGCAGTGCAAGCAGTCAGGAGAGTGGGTCTGGCTGTCACGAGTCCTGTGTAGACACAAGGGATACAGGAGAGTGAACTCTGGTGTAGATGTCCAGATCAGCTCACTGTGTCTGCCAGAAAACTACCTCACAGGCAGTTGTGCCCCATAGTTCCCAGCGAATCTGATATCTGCACACCTAGACTGGTCAGATCAACCACTGCACTAATCTAATCCCCAGTTGTGAGACTCCTTACTACCTGTGGCTTCTCCAGGCCGTGTGGTTCCGCTCTATCTTCCTTCTTGTTTTTTGGGGTTGTTGTTCTTGTTTTGGTTTTAATCATGGCAAGGTTGCCCCGAGGCAGAAATTGCCTATTTCATCTGTAAATAAAATACTGTGGGGGGGGGATAGGGGGGAGGACACAATCTGCAGAAGTCACATGATGGCTCTGCCAAGACAGGGCAAAGAGTCCTTCATAATCCTGCTTTACTAAGGTCTGTACAGATGCTTCTATGTTATAAGAAATTAGGGAGCTGTAAAGGTAGTCAGCTGTGTCCACAATTGATTGTTTGAGAAGCTGTGTTTGGTGCTTCCTATATACCCAGGCAATGTTTAAGTTATTCTCAGATTTCTTACGGGGTTGAAGACTTGTTATAGTCTCATAATCAAAATCAAGTTGTTTAACATTGAGAGAGAGGTTCTAGAGTGGAAGACACGGTTTTCAAATGGCATTACAGGCTAAAATCTAAACGTAATCTAGGGATAGAATCGTAATTCTTTAAGTTAGAAGTGATGATAGAGTACTCTATCTAGTTGACAAATATGATGGGCAGGATGTTAATTGTATATCATACTATGTAATTTACATGATATGGTTTTGTTCACTGCATGCCTGGGAGGGAGAAGAGGTTTTTTGTTTTTGTTTTATTGGACAGAAAGGGTAAAATGTGGGGGTTGGTGCTAATACTAAGGTCCTGTTCCCCAATTAGTTCTTGATCCATTAATAAAGACACCAGCGACCAGTGACTGAGGAGGGGACAGGACACTGAGAGTTGCTCGGGAGGATGCAGGCAGAATCTGAGAGTGGGGAAAGAGGAAGCCGAGAGTAGCTGCAGTAGATGTGGGTTTTGGGTTTTGGGTGGCCAATAGCCACTCTATCCAATTATGCCTGGGTGGCAGGACAGGTTTAGCAGTGCCCATTGACTAAGTTAGCAAAGGCATTTTAAGATTAACTGGTGTGTGTGTATGTGTGTGTGTGTGTGTGTGTGTGTGTGTGTGTCATCCTTGGATCCAATATTCTTTGGGCAGGGGCTGGCATCCTGGCTCATTCCCAGAGTTAAGGCAGGATAACAAAAGCTACACCCAACATAGGCATAATGGCATAGCCCATGATCCTAGCACTCGGGGTGTGTGATCATGACTTTGAGGCCAGTCCAAGCTACTTAGCCTGTTCCTGTCTCAAACACGTGTACACATGCATGCGTGCGTACACACACACACACACCACAAAGGAAGCAGCACCTAGGTTCTAGGGTCAGTTTCTAGAGTCTAGAAATTGGAAAGGCAATAAAGCCAGCTTGGATTTCAGAGTAAGACCCTCTCTCAAAACACAGATGTAAAAGAAGTTACTATAAAGTAGAAAGTGAGTCTAATTAAATATTAAACATTTATTAAATTAACTAAAACAATTTAATTGAATTACAATAAACATTAAATACTAGGACAATAACAATACAGTCTATTGCCCATTCTAGTTATAAGAATGCTCAGTGACCTTCCAACCCCTTAACAGGTCATATTTGATATTCACATGCCTAGTTAGGAAAATTCAAGTAGCACAGTATAACTTTACTGCTAAGGTGCCAGGAGCCATCTAGGAAAGGCTACGGCTAGTAGGTGACCTCATTCTAGGATTGCTTCTTGCAGCTGATCTGCCATTCCTGTCACTATTACACAGCCTAATGATTCCTGGGCATCAACTCACCCTATTGGGGAGACTTCCTGCAGATCAACATAAAGATGACCTTTCATGAATTAATACTATTTAGATGAATCAATGATTGTATGGAATTTCTGGTTTGATTCAAAAATTTTGGGAAGAAAGTTTTAAAATGGTTCTAGTTGTTCTGCTAGAAAGATATAATAAAGTTAGAATCAAGAATAGAATGTGACCACTCCTCATATAGTCAGTAAATGCTGCATAATAAAAAAATACAATGAACTTTCATATAGTTACACTAAAAAGAGATACAGGCTTGAGACAAATTTGTGTTCAAAGAAAACTATTCAGGTCCAAAGATGAAGCCACAGGTGTGCACATGATAAGGCAAGGCGATGTAAAAACTGCTGCTTTGATCTTATAATGAGCTTACGAAACGAACACTGCTTTGAACTTGTTATTGATATCTTTCTGGAACTCCCCTTTTATATAACATTTTATTTACAAGGTAATTCTTTCTTACATAGATAACTTTTTGTCTAAAATACTATAAAAAAGCTGAAAGCAATAAAGATGGTGTAACCATTTTTTACTTCATCCAGTTGTGTGTGTGTGTGTGTGTGTGTGTGTGTGTTCTCTGTGTGTGTATTCTCTGTGTGAGTAACTTTCCCTTCCTTTCTTGGCAAAAAAAAAAAAAAAAAAAAAAAAAAAAAAAAAAAGCCAGAAAGATGCTTCTGGCTGACTCACCAGAGAAAAGAGCACTAGCAATAAATCCTCCTTGTACTTTCCCAGTGTTTATTTAAGCATTAGTGGCATGTTGTTGCATTATCAACCAACCAAACCCTCCTGAGCTCCCAGAGACTAACACACCAACCATTGAGCACACATGAAGAGACCCATGGCTCCCGTTGCATATGTAGCAGAGGCTAACATTGTCTGGCATCAGTGGGAGAACAGGCCTTTGGTCCAGTGAAGGTGCACTTTCCCAGTGTAGGGGAACACCAAGGCACTGAGGTGGAGAGGGAACACCTTCATGGGTGCAAGTGGAGGGGGATGGAGGATGGGAGTGGAGGGGGAGAGGAATAACATTTGAAATGTAAATACAGAGAATATCCAATAAAATAATTTTTAAAAGAGTCATGTTGTGTTTTTTTAGTGCTATTGAAACACAGAACAATAATAAAAAGTTAAGTTCCCTGAGTGCTTATTTAAGCATTGTTAAGTCTCCCCAGTGCTTATTTAAGCACAGAGAGGTACAGAAAAAAGAAGCCAGCAGTTTCAGCCACAGACTAAGCAAGAGTGTTATGTTTCCAGAGTCATCAGCTTCTTGCCCCCAGTGCAGTCAGAACTGCAGTTAGGCCGGAAATCATCAGTTTTCCATCAACTCTGTTCCTCCTTGGCTCCAAACTCCAAAAGGCAGGGGTGGGCCCCAGGCACTAAGGAGGGATGTTTATCCAATAAATCACTCATTCAAGACATGGGCTACTGACTATAATTATAAATACTACAGCTAATTATATGTTTATGGTTAAAATGCAGTCAGTAAAAGTAATTAGATAAGTGTCATATATCTCAAGTGACAATACAGACTAAGCCAGAAATAATAGATCATTCCAAAGACACAGAGGAGAAGAGATTCTAGAGGAAACTTTCCAGTTTTATTCACAATGTAGCTATATTCTGGGTGCTGTAGGAGGAAACAGCTGTATATAACTTCTTAGCAGCCTGGAGAAGCAGAACTTGCTCACTTGGCCTGTCCAGGCTCCCAGTGAGAAGCCATCTTTGATCTGTTAGAGATTTCATAAATTTGGATGACAAGCTTCAGCTGATTAATGATATCCTTGTCTGCTGTTTTCATGTTAAATCCCAACATCTTCATAATGGTTTCTCGAAAGTCAGCAAACTGTAAAGAATCACCACACAAATCATTCTGTGATGGCTAGGAGTCACTCACTCATCGAGGACGATGAAGTCAGTATGATCTGAAATTTAGCTTTATGAAACATTTCCTTAAGGCAATATATCTTTGGGAGTGGTAAAGGGTCTTGCCGTGCAGCTAAGCCAGCATCGGACTGTCTTCTTCCCAGTGTCCCTAGCACTGGGATCAGAGCCAGGCTTCACTGCTGGCTGGGCAAAGTGGCATTTTCTAGTTAGAAACATCCTTTCTATGACAAGAATTCTTGAGAATTTCTTATGCATTTTTATCTCTTTTTCTCATTTTTTCCAACTTTATTACTCATATCATTTTATTGCTTATAGTCAGTTCTCTCCTAACATGTGTGTCCCCGGGACTGAACACAGGTTGGCAGGGTAAGCAGCAAGCACTCTTATCCGCTGAGCCATCTTGCCAGAATACTTTTTGTTAAGTGTTCTGTTACTCAGCCTAGCCTTATAATTCCTGGGCTGGAGAGACAGACACATGAGCCTCAGTCTCCCAAACTAGGAACTGTCAGCATGTGCCACGGGGTTGACAAACTGCCTTTTGAACTACTAATTTGCTTAATGACAGTAGCCGTGTTCAACACATTTCTCAATCCACCCAAAGCCAAAAAGATCAGCAAGGGCAGCAAATAAGAAAACAGCCACAAAGCCAACTGAAAGAAAACTCCAGCTTTCACTATGCCCGTGAGAGGGGACATGGATATCCGAAGTCAGCAGAGGCAGCACCAGAGGGCGACAAACTATCCACTGGAGTAGAACACAGACACGATGCCAGAAACAAGCCTGAGACCTCCAAGATCAGCACACGGACTCACGGGGAATGGAAAGATGGAGGCTTCAAAGCATGTGAGACCCGTAATAGCTCCAGAAGGCAAGCTTTCTGAGCCGAGGCTGCAGAGTGCTCGCAAGGGAGGGAGGCTAGCAGAAAAAGGGAACGATGAACTAAGGGGTTATATGAAAAGAACGTAGCAGAAGGAAACGTCATATACGCCCTCTACCTCCAGATAAAGGCTTGTCAAGAAACCACTTGCACCTGCAATGCCAGCCACAGTTCAGGGCCTGCTGGGCTACAGGAGTTCAAGCCCAGCTCTGACAACTGAGCGAGACCCTGTCTCAGGAGGAAAAGGTTAAGGACTGGGTGTAGAGGTGAGAGGCCGTGTGGTCTCCTGGCCTCTGCAAGGCCCTGCATCTCAGTACCTCAAAAACAAGAAAAGTAAAAAAGCATCCTTGCGGCCTTAGTTCTCTTTCCCGTTTTGCAAGATGGCGGGTGAAAAGGCGGAGAAGCCTGATACAAAGGAGAAGAAACCTGCGGCCAAGAAGGCTGGCGGGGATGCTCCTGCCTCCAAGGCCGGGTTCGCTGGTGCAGCCAAAAAGGGGAACCCTAAGGTTAAAAAGCCCAAGAAGGTGAAGCCCCATTGCAACCGAAAGAAACCATGCCCTGGTTAGAGGAATTGGCTATGTGTTCCAGAAAGGCCTTGTACAAAAGGAATACTCAGCTGCCAAGACCAAGGTTGAAAAGAAGAAGAAAAAGAAGGTCCTTGCTACTGTCACGAAAACAGTTGGTGGGGACAAGAACGGTGGCACCCGGGTGGTGAAGCTTCGAAAAATGCCTAGGTATAATCCTATTGAAGATGTGCCTCGGAAGCTACTGAGCCACGGCAAGAAGAGAGTGGTTTTCCTGGAGCAGCTGGGTAGTGGCTTGCTACTTGTGACTGGACCTCTTGCCCTCAACCGAGTTCCTCTGTTCAGAGCACACCAGAAGTTTGTCATCGCCACCTCTACAAAAGTCGATATTGGCGAGGTTAAAATCCCCAAACACCTGACTGACGTTTACTTCAAGAAGCAGCAGCTACACAAACCCAGGCACCAGGAGGGCGAGATCTTTGACACAGAGAAGGAGAAATACGAGATTACAGAGCAGCGAAAGGCTGATCAGAAAACTGGACTCTCAGATTTTGCCAAAGATTAAAGCCCTTCCTCAGTTCCAAGGCTATCTGTGATCTCAGTTCTCCCTGACAAACGAGATGTATCCTCACAAACTTGTGTTCTAAATTGCTAACAATTTAATTAAACAGCTTCATATGAAAAAAAAAAATCACCCTTGCTTTGGCAACAGAAGAGGGCAGTGTTCAGCTAAAATAATCATATAGATAGATAGATAGATATATAGATAGATAGATAGATAGATAGATAGATGATAGATAGATAGATAGATGATAGATAGATAGATAGATAGACAGAGACAGAGACAGATATAGATATAGATATAGATATGTAGATGTAGATGTAGATGTAGATGTAGATGTAGATGTAGATGTAGATGTAGATATAGATATAGATATAGATATAGATATAGATATAGATATAGATATAGATATAGATATATCCATCCTAGTGGAAATGTGGAATGTGCTCTAAACCAGAAATACGGAGAAGCTGGACAACCATAGAATTTTAAAGTAAATAAGGGACTGGGGCTGTTCATCAGTTAAGAGCACATATTCCTCTTCCAGGGGACCAGAGTTCAAGTCTCAGCATACACACCAGGGGATTGATTCACAACCATTACTCTAGCCTCTGAGAGCACCACACATACACAGCATTTGCTCACACAGACATGCACATGATTAAGAATAAAGTAAATCCTTTACAAGTATCAAGTGAATAGACAAACAGTAAGCTATGTGGAACTACTTTAGGACAGAAATGGAAAGGCAGTATCACTGTTCAGGTGATGAAATACACCCCAATGCACACACACACACACAAGTACACACATACATGTATACACTCAAGCATGTGTGCATGCACGGGCACACACACAACAAAACACCCATGAAACATGGCAGCCATGTTTGGATGCTGCACTTTGGCAGAAATGGAGTTATCAATTAAGAATGTGCAGACGTGGGGAGGATATTTTAAGTCTGAAACATATTTGGAATAGAATCAGTTAAAGACTATGACCAAAGTGCCTCTGGGATAAGGATCCCTGAAATCAAGCAACAGCTGCAGGAAATCGCCTCAGAAATGAGTCGTGAAACAGCATGCCCAAGGAGAGATGTAACAGAAGGTATGATACAAGGAGGCATGCAGGAGCAAAAGCAAGCCAGACAGCACACATGCAGAAAGAAAGCAGAAAGGAGACAATGCTGACACAGCTTTCTGCAGGGCATCCTACAGTCATGGATCAATTTCTAATTACTTAAGCAACTACTATGGGAATATGACCTATATTTAATCACCCCCAACTATCAGTGAGGCCCTGGGTTTGATCCCCAGTACTACCAAAACTGTGTTTATATGTTTTGTTTTCTAAATAAAGCCATGTTAACTGAAACTCTCAGAAAAAAAGAAAAGCCACACATATGTTAAACATTATCCAAGGCTGACTGTTGCAGGTGCAGAGTGGATTTATCCTTAGCTATCCTGTCCTCTTGAGTCCCCTTTATTGTCCACCTTTATGTGTGACCTAACAACCTTGTGACTCTTCAGGAAATTCTGTTAGAATGCACAAACAGGCCCTTTGCTTCCACCAACGCAGAGGCTAAGAATGTCATCTGATAGCATCTGAGACCAAAAGCGGAGGTTTCTAGCGTCACTGTACAACACACTACCGGAAACACATACCTGCTGCACTTTAAGCCTCTCCCTGACTAGCGTACAGATAACGGAGACTGCGGTTACTGGGCTTTGACAATTATTGGAGGGTAACCCCTAACCTAACACTCTTCTAACTCGGGCCTGGCCACATCTCACTGTTTATCTCCCCTGTGGCAACTTCCTCTCTCCTCTGTTCTTCCTCCTTTTCTTTGGTTTCTCCTAACTCCTCCCCTTCTCCACCCCAACCAGGTAACTCAAAAGCCACCTACTTCTAATCCCTCTAGTAATTGGCTGTAACCAATTTTATTTAACCAATAGTTTTAAATAAACAAACAAGGTTTGCACAACCAAAGCTCCTAAACTTGAAAAGTCACTCAAGTGACTGGAAGCCATTTGTAGGCCTAGACCTTTGGATATAGAATTTAGCATTATAATACGTAACAACAAAGCAAACCTCAACTTGTACCAAAGGATCGTAACAGTAGGGGCTGGAGAGATGGCTCAGTGTTCAGAGCTCTGGCTGCTCTTGGTCTCAAGCACCCACATGGCAATCAGGTCACAACAACCTGTGACTCCAGTTCCAGGGGATCTGACTCCTGGCTTCCTCAGGCATTAGGTACACATTTGGCATGCAGACATACACTCACTAGAAAAAACATTCAGATAGATAGGCAGACAGACTGACTGACTGACTGACTGACTGACTGCTGGGATGAAACAGTGGTGAAGAGCCCTGTCTCCTCTTCCAAAGAACCCAGGTTCAATTCTCAACATCCACAACTATCTGTAGCACTAGTTCCAGAGGATCTAGTACCTACTTCTGGCCTCCAAAGGCAATAAGTACACACATAGTATACAAACGCACACACAGACACACACATAAATAAATATAATTTTTGAAAATGTCTTGTCAGACTAGCGGCACACGCTGTTAATCCCAGCACTTGGGAGGCAGAAGCAGGAAGATCTCTGCAAGGTCAGGACTAGCCTTGTCTACATAGAGAGCTGAGGCCAACTAAGGTTAATATAGTGAGACACTGTCTGAAAACAAACAGTAATTTAATAAATAATAATAATAAATGTGTCTTTGATTTGTAATGTTCTTTGTTCTGTTACTAAAAGTTTCATGAGAGTGCTAGCACATTGGAACATGGTATTTGGGGTAGACTACATCATAGCTAGGCCTTCAGAATATGTTGAATCCCCTTTGAGGTGGCAGTCATGGGTGTATCTCAAAAGGGAAAAGCCTAAGCATGTTTGGGTGTGCCAGCCCAAGGACGGAGATATAGAACATAAAACACAGTTTTCTATTTTACATGTTTCGACCATCCTAGTTAGAGGTTGTGTACATAAAGCTAAGCTAAAATAAGCATATATCCCGGCTCTAGCCATGTTGGAGTCACATGGAGATACACTTGACCCAACCTTGATCCAGAACAACTTCTCTTGGGGTTATGGCTCCTGACACAGAGCCTAAATATAAAACTACATGTTTCTTGGTGCTTCCTGTCACATAGGAAAAACAGCTGCTGTCGAAACAGACAAGCTGTTGTACTGACATCAAGAAGAGAAGGAAAAGGGCCTTGTAAGATGTCAGGGTGCTGATCCTGGTATCCAGGGACACATCTACCCTTCTGAGGGGCTCCACAGTTCAAACCATCTACGATGCCATTAGCTAATACATCTCTTTTTATCAAAGTTAGGTAAAGTCTAAGCTGAGGTGAGTGTTGATCACATCAATGAAATTAGTTTTTAACAGTCATAAGAAAAAGACCTCTTGCTCTCTCCCCGGGACCCCTTTCAGCACGCTCCTGACTGTAGAAGGTTCAGGAAGGCTCTGGGCTGGCATCTGGTGGGCCCTCTCCTTCTCTGGTCTTGCTGCCTCCCCCTCAGGATCTGATGGGGTTTTCAAGTTGTCTGTTTCGGCTGCTCTCTTCTCATTCACTGTTTCGATTTTTGTTACAGATTGCCTGAGCTTCTCAATTGTTTTGTCCTGTGTAGGGTTAAAAGGCAGGGGAGAGATGGAGAAAAACATGCTCAAATTTTCTGGAAATAAGAGACAAGGCAACTCATCTTTCTTTGTTTTGAGGCAGGGTCTCACTCTGTAGCCCTAACTGGTCTGAAACTTGGTATATGGACCAGGATGGTTGATAGAGATCCTCTTCCATCTACCTCCTAGTGCTGGGATTCAATAAATACGTGTGATATAACTCCTGGCTCACATGACTTAAAAACAAAACATGAGAATCAGGAGGTGGTGCCTTTAATTCCAGCACTCAGGAGGCAGAGGCAGGTGGATCTCTGAATTTGAGGCCAGTCTGGTCTACAAAGCAAGTTCTAAAACAGCCAGCTTTACCTACAGAAACCTTGTCTTGAAAACAAACAAACAAAACCAAGAAACAACCCTCCCCCAAAAAAACAACCAACCAACAGAAAAAATATTCAATCTAGGGCTGGAGAGGTGACTCAGCAGTTAAAAGCACTGCCTGCTTTTCCAGAAGACTCGGATTCAATTCCCAAGCTCAAAACTGTACCTAACTTTATATATATATGTGTGTATATATATATATATATATATATATATAATACATATGTGTGTATATATATATGTATATATAATACTATACATATGTATATATATTATGCACACATATATATGTAACTCCAAATATATATTTTTATAATACTATAAAAACATTTTATAGTAAAAAATAATTAATTAAAAATAATCTATTGACTTAATAAAATACTATAGTAAAAGTTGAGTGTGCATACTTGTGACCTTAGCAATGTATAGGCTGAGGCAGGAAGAGCAGGAGTTCCAGACCAGCATGTGCTATTGGGTGAGCTCCTTTCTCAAACACTTCAGTAAAAACAAAAGAAGGAGTTGGAGAGAAGGCACCGCCCTGAGGACCTGAATTTGGTTCCTACAGCCCACATTAAGCAGCTCACAACCTCCTCTAACACTAGTTCCAAGAGATCTTGGAATGCCCTCTTCTGGCCTCTGTGAACATTTGGGTACATGTGGTACACATAAAGTAAAAATACATACAAATAAATCTTTAGAACCTAAAACAAAAAGCAGATGGTTTATAGTCGTGACGGTTTGAATACAAGTTATTTTTGAGAAGTAGTGAGCCATGCTCAGGCTTCGACAGGAGAATCATTTTATCTGGTGATTGCACAGACACCCAGTTTCCTGTAGCAGCAGTTCTCAACCTGTGGGTCAGATGACACTTTCACAGGTGTCACCTAAGACCACTGGAAAACAAATATATTTATGTTACAACTTGGAAGAGTAGCAAAATTAGAGTTAGGAAGCAACAATGAAAATAATTTTATGGTTGGGGTCACCACAACATGAGGAACTGTGTTAGGAAGGACAAGAACCTCGGTCTTATAAGCTTTAATACTATTTTGCGTGTATACAAAATTATTTCTAGCTTGTATATGCACATGCATATATATGTTCATGTGTGTGCATGTGTACATGCATAAATGTGTGAATTCATGTGTTTGTATGTGCGTGTGTGCCCTTATGCCACAGCACAGTAAATGGCCTAGAAGAAATAATGTTCTAAGGAGACACTGTGTCTCTCAATCCGACTATGAGACTATTCAAACCAACACTCCAAAGAAATGAGAATTTCCACAGAAATCTCATGCTGGGAGAGGAAAAGTCACCAGCCAGAGGGGAAACCTGTCTCCTAGGAGAAACGTTTATAGAATTCTAAGAACTTGTCACACCAATGAGACTGGGATGGGACAATGATGGGTCCATGGATCACACCTTGACCAGGAGTGTGCATATTAAACGTGCATATTTAAACTCTGTTTAAACTGCAATCGCACTTCAAGACCCCAAAGATGGACTCAGGGTGACAGCAGTCACTAGATCTCTTTGTCCTTCTTTACAATGTGGTCAAACTGAACAAATCTTTAAGCTTTCTACCCTTAGTTTGGCTCTTCTAAGTCAACACTGTTAACTGGCTCTTTTCTACCACAGAAGTCCTTTTGATCTACCCTGATCCCTCAAGAGTACCCCCACTTTATTCTGCAAACCACATGTTCCAGTATAATGAACTAACTAAGAAGTATAAGATCTCACACATGAAAACAGGAGGCAAAGCCTGGTGAGCATTTGTAAAGCCAGGTTCTGCACTTACTTTAAGGACGTTTATTCTTGTCAGTTGAGTCTTCATGTTTTTATTTGACAATTTTAAATCACTGAGCTGCTTCTGAAGTCTCTGAATTTTCTCTTCCATTCGTGGGGCTGCAGCCATCTTGGAATTCTGCTCAATATCCAGTAACATCTCTAACTGTTTGAACTTGCTGTGTCCATCTGCGTGGACAGTCTGGGTCCTTGCGTTTTCTTTTGTAGAAATTAACTGTATTGAAATTGAAAACTGTAATTTAAGATGTTTGGGGTGAGGTTTAATGATAACTGCATAAGTTTCATAGCATAAATATAAACTAATAAAATAATCAAGAAAATCAAGTATGTGTCACAATAGACTTGTCCATCTTTTCTGGGAAAAATTAAAATGTGTTAAGAACTTGAATAAAGTTTCACATGCAGTTTGATACTCAGCATAATTCATAATAGAAAAAAATAGAAATCATGCAAATATCATACTAGAATACTTCAAATATGCGTGATAAAATATACATTCCCTAGAAATTATTTTTAAAATATCTATTAAACAAAAATAATAATACAGCTAAATAAAAATATAAAAGAAACTACGCTTATTTTAATTATGTTAACATATTCATAGACTACCAGGTTGTGGTGGCACAGGCCTTTAACCCCCACACTCTGGGAGCAGAGGCAGGTGGATCTCTCTGAATTTCAGGCCATCCTGGTCTACATCGTAAGTTTCAGGACAGCCAGAGATGCACAGAAAAAAAACTTGTCTCAAAAAAAAAAAAAAAAAAAAAAAAGCATAGCTATATATAGAAACTCTGTCTCAAAAACAGTGTGTGTGTGTGTGTGTGTGTGTGTGTGTGTGTGTGTGTGTGTGATATATGCATCGAAGACAGTCAAAAGAAGCTATTCCCATAAAACAATGGTTGTCTCAAATCTTGGAATTTACTGATGTTGTGAGGTGGGTTTGTTAGATGGGGGTTCACGTATTCCTGACTGGCTTGGAACTCACCATCAGGATAGTCCTGAACTTCTGGCCTCCAGCCTCTGCCTCCAGAATGGTGAAATTGCAGGCATGTGCTGCCATGCCTGGTTTATGTGTTGCTGGAAATGGAACCCAGGGCTTCCTTTATGCTAAGCAAGTACATTACCACCTGAGCTTCTCAGCCCATGTGTTTATATTTTTATTAATTATCTGCCACCTTGCTGGAGTGTCTCATTAAGACCAATAATTTTCTTTCTTGGTATTCTGAGAATGTTGGCTATTTTAGGTCTGAGTTGGTCTCATTATATTGTTTATAATAATGTATTTCTTTTCAAGCCTCTCTTCTCCTTCCTCTTTTTCTCTGCTTTTCCCCCTCCCCTTTTCCTCTCCTATTCCCTCTCGCTGCCCTCTCCCATCCCCACTGTGGAAATCAAACCAAGGGTTTTAAATATGCTATGCACATGGTCTACTGCTGAGTTCCCTCCAAGAGTCCCTACATTTGTGATTTATTGTCTCTAGATGACAAAATATCCTTTTATATTTTCTTCTCTACTCATACAGATGGTCTTAGTTACTGTTCTATTGTTGCATAGAGACTCCTTGATCAAGGCAACTTATAAAAGAAAGCATTTAGTTGTGGGCTTACTGACAGTTCCATCATGGCAGGGACCGTGGCAGCAGGCAGGCACTTCACCAGAACAGTAGCTAAGAGCTTGTATCTTATTCACAAGTTGGAGGCAGAGAGAGACATGGCCTAGACCCAGTGACACACCTCCTCTGATAAGGCCACACCTCCTAGAGCTTTCCAAAACAGTTCTACCAACTAGGAAGCAAGCGGTCAAATATATGCATCCATGGGAGCCATTCTCATTCAAACCACTGTATTTTCACCTTCCTTAAATGAGCCTGCCTAGCTGTCTATTTTATCTTTCTAAAGAACATTTTACTAGCTTGTTTTGACATATATATTATAGATAATGAAAACATAATAGACTACAATATAATGTCATTACACTTTTTATATGCACTGAGAAACAAAAAGCATCACCAGACTTAATTGGCTGTGATGCTCACTTACTGCAGCGGTAAGGCACCACAACAACATCTCTGAAAGATGGATGCCTAAATAATTGGTTCCTGGGAGGGCAGAGGCAGGAAGAGGGATGGGAAGATTATTACTGTTTTCCTGAGAGCTTTTAAAGGGGTGGAGAAAAGGATTGCTGTTTGTGCTTTCTTCAAATTTAATAAATGGTTTAAATGTCTTGCATAGGCATGAATCATTACTGCTCAAGAGCTCTGAGAAGGCCAGGCCCACTCCATGACAGGCTTCAAACTGGCAGTTCAGGAGACAAATCTAAATCTCTGTTTCCAAGAACTGGGCAAGTCTACCTGGCCTGAGGCAAAGACGACCAGTCATCAGCAGTTTCCAGACTTCCTCAGCCTCTTCCTCAAAAAGGGTTTCCAGACCTCCCCAGCAATCATTTCTAGGCCACACACCCTAGTAATGGTTCTAGAATGTCCCCAGAGATGGAGCAAGATGAAGGTCACCTACCCTGGACTTCCCCTAATATGCTTTAAACATGGCCCGTGAGCTTACTTGGTTGTAAGACCCCAGCATGCTGGACTTCCGCAGAATAAAACACTCTGCGTTCATCATTCTTTCTCAAACCACGGAGCCTTACAGCTCAAGCTTAAACACTGTGAGGCACATTTTTTTATGTCATTTCAGAGTGAAGTTTGGCATGGTGGCACGTGCCTCTAATGGCTACAGAGGCAGGCAGATGTCTGAGTCAGAGACTGGCTTGGACTGTGTATCAAATTGCAGGGCTACATAGTGAGGCCCTGTCTCAAAACTAAAAACAAATGTCATTTCATAATATGGAGGGTTTTGCTTTGTGAGATTTGTTTAATCTTCTATGTATGAGTACTTTGCCTGTATTCATTTATGTGCCTGGTGCCTGAAGAGGCCAGGATAGGGCATCAGATCCCCTAAAACTGTTGTTCCAGTTACGAGCCATGATGTGGCTCATAAATCAAACCCAGGTCTTCTGCATGAGCAATAGTGCTCTAAACTGTGTAGTCTTGGGTGCTCTCCAGACCTAGTGAAGGAGTGTTTGTTTGTTTGTTTAAAATCTCTTCAAACAAAAAACAAAACAAATCAAGAAAACCAAACAAACAAACAGAAACCTGAATGGTCCCAGCACTTGGGGGGCAGAAGTGGGTGGATCTCTGAGTCTGAACCCAACTTGGGCTCCGTAGCTAGTTCCAGATCAGCTAAGACCACATGACACGACTGATTCCTGGCATGCCAAGGGAAAACGGCAAAAACACACTCTAATGGACGGGTTGAGAGCAACTAGTCAACATAACTGAGCAAGTGAGGTCACACTCTGAGCCAGTCTCATTCTAGAACTGTGTGCCATAGGTTTGGGCGGGGCACAGAATTCAATGAACAAGCAGCTGGCGTGCATATTTTACATACCAAAGCAGACCTGGCCTCCAGGTTCTCCCAGCATTCCTCAATCCCTACCCGGTGGTTACACAGGAATGAAGAGGAATACCTTCCATCAAGTCTGTCACAACACTTGGGATTCCTCTGAGTGCCTTTCCTGATCATCCTCACTTAAGAGTGAATTAAGGCCCGTTTTAGCCAGGGGAGTCGGTACACATCTCTAATCACAACCAGGCTAGGGAGACAGAGGCAGAGGGGACGGTAACTATAAAGTCATCCTAGGCTACAGTGAGAGTTTCAGTCTAGCTTGGATTATATTTTGTTGTTAAATTAAACTCTGTCCAAACAGAAAAAAGAAACTATTAAAAATCAGTCATATTAACAAGTGCCATCATAATGTTTACCAAACATATGCACAGTAGAATAAAAGAGAAGAAAAGAAGAGAGGGTTTTTTTTTAAAGAAAATCATAAACAATAAGGATTTGAAACATATTCCCCTTTGGCTATTCTCAAAAACATGTGTAAGTCAGATGTGCACACCTGTGATCCCAGCACTTGGGAGGCTGAGAGTTTGAGTGCACCCAAGACTACACAACAAAATGCTAACACACACACACACACACACAGGAAATACATAATTAGCATAAGCAGCTTTTGTAATGTAAAGCTATTGAGAAAACTAAATGTGATCATTCTCAGAGAAACATGTCGCCTTCTGGCAGCTCTTACTTTCTTCCTGCCCACATCTGAGCAATTCAGAGGGCAGTTGACAGCAACCTTTCCCTCCAGGTATCCCAAGGGTCTTTTCTGTTCCATGTAATTTTCTTCAGCAGCTTCTTCATAAAGGTGGTGCAGCTGCTCGAGTCTCTTGGTGAGCGTCTGAATTTCCTGCTGCAGGACTTCAGTTTTCTGCAACACATAGCATTAAATGAACACTTCCCAGTGCTTCAAGCTTCCCTTGCTATCTCAAACTGTGAACACGTTCTATTTCCACAGACCCTGCTGTGATACTGAGTTGCTGGAGAGATGAGTAGAGTTGATGTGGGCTTTTTTATTGTGTGTACGGCTGACATGTATCACCGTCACATGCATGCCCAGTGTCCAAGGATACCAGAAGACTATCAGACGCCTTGGAGTTGGAGTTACGGGTAGTTGTAAGCTACCATGTGGGTGCTAGGTTTCAGAACTGGGTTCTCTGCAGGAGCAGGAAGTGCTCTTAGTCACTGAGCCATCTCTACAGCACTGGCTGTTTGGATTTTTGAGTCAGTTTTTAAGAGTACTGACTGATCTTCCAGAGGTCCTGAGTTCAAGTCCCAGCAACAACATGGTAGCTCACAACCATGTGTAATGGGATCTGGTGCCCTCTTCTGGTGTGTCTGAGGACAGCTACAGTGTACTTACATACATAAAATAAATATATCTTTAAAAAAAAACAGAAAAGAAATAAGTAGAAAAATCTTCATATACAAAGATAAGATATATTCATAGTGCAAAATAAAGTTGTATAACAATTTTGTTGTTGTTTGTTGTTACAGGGTCTTCATATGGAGCCCAGGCTGCCCTACAGTTCATAGTCTCACCCTTGCCTTGGATTATAGGCATGTACTATAATGACATGTACATGTCATGCCTAGCTAATATAGTACTAATTAGGTTAATACTTACTGAATTTATCCTGAACTATACTAAGCATGTATCATGTGTTAACCCGTTTAAGCAGGACTGACATCTCTTAATTCCAATTTACAAATGGAACTAACACACAGTGGACATAAACAACCTGCCCAAGAACACACAGCAGGGCTCTGTGCTCTGACCAAGCTATGGTGTCTCCAGTACAGTTAAGAACGACTTGTTCTCTCCTTCCAGTTAGTAATAAAAAGGCAATCAAAATGACAGTGCAGAGCTGGAGACGGACCATCCCGTACTCACTGGCCACCCGGCGCGGGTGTGGGAGGCACAGAGGTTCCGGTGCTCACTAAGAAGCATCAGGAGGCAGGAATGTTAGGCACTCAAGGTCATCTCTTCAAATGGAGAGATGTGTAACCTGTTTCCTAACCAGAAGGCTGAGAATGAATGTGATTAATAGCCCGGTGACCTTTGCACTGTGTGGCCAAGATGACCAAATCACACCCTCCCCTAGACTGTCACCGTGAGCTTGTCAGTCTAGAGAACCCATCTTCATGGAAGATATTGCTTGTAGCCGAACCCATGTCTTAAGCTTTATTGTGCACATGGGACTGGGTTAATTATCACCAGGAAAGTATTCGCCAACTGGTGCTGTGTTTAAATATGCCCAAAATAAGCCCGTTAGGATCAGACTCGGAGTTTGAACCGACACCAGCTCCTGAACTGTGCTGGACCGAGCTACCTCCCTGCCTCCCTTGGATCGTCACTCTGTGGTGCTGCTGTGGTAATCGCAGAGATGTTCACATCAGGCAGTTCACAACCATCTGTTACACCATTGTCTGGTTTCTATAGGCATGCACACAAGTAGCCCATATTTACATAGACACATATACATAAATAAAATAATAAAAACAAATCTTTAAAAAATATCATAAACGAGCCGGGTAGTAGTGGTACAGGACTTTAATCCTCGCACTCAGGAGGCAGAGGCAGACAGATCTCTGTGAGTTAGAGGCCAGCCTGGTCTACAGAGTGAGTTTCAGGACATCTGGGACTCCACATAGAAACCTTGTTTTGGAAAAATTACAAATGAAGCCGCAGAGCTCACTAATTGGCTAATGTCAAATCTACATATTAAACTAATAAAATTGGGGTGCTGGAGAGAGGACTCAGATTGTAAAATGTATGCTGTCCAAGTTGGAATTCTCATCACTCATATAAAAAGCTTAGCGTACATCTGTAAGTCAAGTGCTGGAGGCAGGCAGATCCCTAAAGCCCTAGTCAGTGAACATCCCCAGGGTCGGCCTCTGGCCCCCACATGCACTGACACACACATGTACTGGCACACACACACATGTACTGGTACACATATGCACTGACACATATACATATATATTCACATATTTAGGTGCACTCCCACAAACATATACATAAACAAAACATTCAGCCAGATAATAGTGGTACATGCCTCTAATTCCAGAAGGGAGATCTCTGTGAGTTCGAGGCCAGCCTGGTCTACAGAACAAATTCCAGCATAGCCAGGGCTACACAGAAAAACCCTCTCTTGAAAAACCTAGAGAGAGAGAGAAGAGATAGAAACAGAAACAGAAACAGAGAGAGGGAAAATAGAAAGGGACAAAGAAAAAGAGAATTCAATTGGAAAGAATAATTTTTCTGAGCACACTTACACATTTCCACAACTGTTCATTTGTGCCCATTTCCTTGATCCTCTCTTTCACGGCCTCTTCTGTGGCTAGGATGGGGCTGATGCTGTCACTCAGCAGAGTAGCCAACTGACCAAGGAAATCCTGGTGGTGGGACTGCTCAGGTGTGGTTTCCCAGCTGCAGGAATGTGGAGCTCTCTCCGTCTCAGATGTAGGCTTTTCTTTGTGGATCAAATCTTGTTGACATTTATCGCCAGTGGTTTGCCCATCAGCTGGGCCTTCGGAGTAAACAACACTGTCTCTCTCCAAGCTGTGGTCTCTATCGTTGTCCTAAATGTACCAACACAAGGATTACACTTTTCACTTGAAACTTGATGTGAAAATATCTATGTCCCTCCTTATGAACTGTGACTTCAGTATTAACACACCACCTCAGGAGGAAAGGCCTTTAATTTGAAACATTAGAGTCCCACAAAAAAACAAGGGCACTGACTTAAAAGAAGAGACAGTAACAGCAAAAGGGAGGAACTGAAACAGCCATTGTGGGAGCAAACTCTACAGAACATTCAGGCTCACGGCGTTCAAGGAATTTTAAGTTGTAATTTTAGTTTATGATGTTTAATTATTTATTGTTATGAGGGAGGTGGCATGTACCACTGTATACATATGGGGACCAGAGGACAACCTGCAAGAATCCCTTTTCTCCTTTTATCACATAGTTCGGGAATCAAAATCAAGTCAACAGACTGGTACAAAATGTGCCTTTACCTGCTGAGCCTGCGCACTGGCTTTTTTTTTTTTAAGATTTATTTATTTTATGTATATGAGTGCACTGTAGCTGTCTTCAGACACACCAGAAGAGAGCATCAAATCCCACTACAGATGGTTGTGAGCCACCACCATATGATTGCTGAGAATTGAACTCAGGACCTCTAGAAGAACAGTCAGTGCTCTTAACCACTAAGCCAACTCTCTGATTTTTTTTTTTTTTTTTTTTTTTTTTTTGTGTTCATGTTTTTGTTTTTTTGTTTTGTTTCGTGTTTGGTTGGTTGTTTTTTTTTTTTTTTTTTTTTTTTTTTGGTTTTGTTTTTTGAGAGAGGTGTTTGGTTTAGGGCCTGGACAGGGGACTGAAGTGCATATTTTACATATCAAAACAGACCTGGCCTCCAGGTTCTCCCCAGCACCTCTCAGTCTCTACCTGGCATACCCTGCCTCCAACTTTGAACTTTTCAGTCCAGGGGCTAGGCTACCCTTCCCCCAGAGGCTCCTCCTCATCTCTCTCTCTCTCTCTCTCTCTCTCTCTGTGAGATGCACCCCCTTTTTTTCTTTTTCTCTCCCTCCCCACCCTTTTCCCCATGATGATTTCCTTGGTCTCAGTGAGATCAGCTTCCCAACAAACCAGCCTTTAATATAATCTCATCGGGCTTGAACTGGCCTGTTTCACCGGTGGTGGAGAAATAACCTATCAAGAAGGCCTTGCTGTATAGTTCAGGCTAGAGAGCCTTTCCTGGCGCTGGGAATGTAGTTGTATGCCACTATACCCAGGTGGAAAGGAGAATTTTGTAATTCATAATAAAATAACTGATTTGGGCAAGGGTCACCAATGAATATTAAAATGGTTAGGTAAAGATCTGTCAAGGAAGCGTGTTTTCATGAAGAATTTTTATACTCATGTCGGGCTGAAACTGTAGCTCAGTGGTAGCGTTAGGTGCTCACCTAACATTCTAAAGGCCCTAAGTTCAAACCCCAATACTGCAAGAAAGAAAGAACCAGTGCTTAACAAATGTAACGGCCTCGATAATGTAAGTGAAAGAAGTCACATCTCTTCCTCCTGGCCTATTTCTGCTGCAAAGATGACGAGGGTAAAGGAGAATGCTGAGCTTTTCTTACTTAAAAATCTTTTCTGCTGGGCTGGAGAGATGGCTCAGCGGTTAAGAGCATTGGCTGCTCTCATCCAGAGGTCCTGAGTTCAATTCCCAGCAACCACATAGTGGCTCACAACCATCTGTAATGGGATCCGATGCCCTCTTCTGATGTGTCTAAAGACAGTGTACTTATATGCATAAAATAAATATTCTTTAAAAAAAAATCTTTTCTGCTGTTGCACATGTAATGATGCGTGGGTGAATGCAGACAGCCGGCGTGTGTGTCGCGGTGTGAGGATTGAGGCCAGAGGACAACTTTTAGAGCTGATCTTCCCCTTCCACCATTAGATTTGGGGATTGAACAGCAAGATCTACTATCAGCAGAGAGCCCCGGCTGGTCCGACTAAGCTCCTCCCATGGGAGGAGTCCACCTTGATGAGTCAAATTCAGTTGTCCTGCGGTTTTTGTTGCTGGGTGATGTTAAGAGATTAAAAGAAGTTACGAAGAATAATGGAGGGAATGGTGAGTTTGTATCACTAAAAACCTGGAGGGGAAAGGAGCAGGGAAGAAAAGCTAGACCTGCTTAGATTCCAGTTCTTGGAGATCTTTGTTTTTTTTTTTTTTAAGGAGAGATTTGTAGCAAAAGTTCAAAAGGGGGCAAGGTGTTAAAATCTTGAGATGCAAATAAAAATTGGAATTACACTGAAAGTAGTTGCTGATGTGTGTGTGTGTGTACGCGCGCTATATACACATGTTGATGAGACAGGCTGACTCCATGACAGACTTTAAATGGGCAATTTAGAAGATCAGGCCTAAAAACCCAGGTTTCAGGCACTGAAGCCAGAAACTGCCCTGCTGCCTGGCCTGAAGCAAGGGCAATGGGTCAGCTGCAGTTTCCAGCCCTCACACCCCAGAAATAGTTCTGGAATGTCCTTAAGAGATAGAGCAAGATAAGGCCACCTACCCTGGAATTTCTGAACTACAGACTCCAGCCCCCATACCTCAGTAATGGTTTTATAATCTTTCTGAGAGATAGAGCAAGGTAAGGTCACCTACCCTGGAATTCCCCTAATGTGCTTTAAATTGAGCCTGTGAGCTCACTCAGGTGTCTCTCTGTCTCGGTAATGGGAGACCCCAGCATGCTGGACTTCTGCAGAATAAAACACTCTGCATTTACACACCATTTGAGTCTGGGGTACCATTCTTCGGAGAATTGTGAACCCTTACAATGTTTATGCAGATGTCATAGCTGTGTGTGTGTGTGTGTGTGTGTGTGTATGTGTGTGTGTGCACAGATGTGCATGGCTGTGTGTGTGCAGATATGCATGGCTCTGTGTGTGTGCACAGATGTGCATGGCTGTTTGTGTCTGTGTGCACAGATGTGCATGGCTGTGTGTGTGCAAATGTGCATGGCTCTGTGTGTGTGTGCAGATGTAGATGGCTCTGTGTGTGTGCACAGATGTGCATGGCTGTGTGTGTTTTTGTGCACAGATGTGCATGGCTATGTATGTGTATGCAAATGTGCATGGCTGTGAGTGTGTGTACACAGATGTACATGGCTGTGTGCGTGTGCACAGATGTTCATGGCTGTGTGTGTGTGTATATATATGCAGATGTGCATGGCTGTGTATGTATGTGAAGATGTGCATGGCTGTGTGTGTGTGCAGATGTACATGGCTCTGTGTGTGTGTGTGCACAGATGTGCATGGCTGTGTGTGTGTACACAGATGTACATGGCTGTGTGTGTGTGTGTATGCAGATGTGCATAGCTGTGTGTTTGTGTGACAGGTGTGCCCTGCTGTCACTCTCTTCTTTACCCCTTTGAGAAAGGGCATCTAATGAACCTGGCAACCAGAAAACCACAGACATCATCCAGACCTTCCCTGTTCTGTGCTGGAGATGTAGGCATGCCTGACCATGCCTGGCTTGTTACATGGATGTTAGGATCCCAACCCTGGTCCCCGAGCTTGCACAGCAAGCATTCTTAATTGCTGGACCATCTCTTCAGCCCTTGGGTTGTCCCCTGCATGGGATCTCCCATCAGCTGAGTCACACAGGTCCTTGTTTTACATACTAAATTGTGATGGTCTGAGAAGCTCACAATAAACATTCACAGATCCCTGTCCAATGGTCTGCCTCCTCCCTTCTCTTTCCAGTGCCCTTCCTTCTGGAAAATCTATAGAGCTGGACGTCAATGGCCAAAGGTGGTGGCCCACCAAGTCTGGTCTACACCCAAGGACTGGAAGCCCAGTGTATTCAGAAGCAGGAGATAATGTGAACCACAAACGGACAACCCCAACCCGAAGCCTGGTGTATTCAGCAGCTTGAGCCAATCTCAACAAGAAACTGATGACTCCAACCTCTCACTTCCTCATGCCTCCAATCGTTAGCTCATGGCCCCATTCCTCGCCACCTGGCAGTCCCAATGGCATCGGTCCACCATGCTTCTTTGGGTCTTCCATTCACAAGAGGACTGGCACCCTACCAACCCTTTTCTCCTGGGGAAATAGAAACTTACTCTCACCTTCACTGGGAAAATATCCAAGGACTCTTCCGGTCCTTTCCGATTCATACGGGGAGAGACTCTGCTGGGGCTGGATCGCCTTTTCTGCAGAAGCCCTGCCTTTGGCTCGGCCAGCTCCCTTCCCACCAGGTGTTCCCTGGGTAGGACAGCAATGGTCAACAACACAATGAAACCAGCTCAACCAATTTTCAGTATGGCTAAAATAATTTTTTTCTGAGACAAAATTTCTCTGTTAACATCCCTGATTGCCATCGAACTTATTTTGGGCGGGCTGAGGGGGGAGGTGGGGGGATGGGGTAGGGAGTGGGGGGGGTTGAACTCAAAAAGATCTACCTGCCTCTGTCTCCCAAGTACTGGGATCAAAGGTATGCACCATCCACACCCAGCTCTACTTTTTTAAAAATTTCACATCTGAAATACATCATTATATAACTGAATCAAGTAAAAACATCTAACAAATTTATAACTTTAGCAGCACTATAAGAAAAGAGACAGGATGAAACAGAAACAAAAAAAAAAAAAACCCTAGAATTCTAATAAAAATCAAAGACATTCACCAAAAATTCAAGGTTTCTTTAGCTTATAGGTCACATTTTTTAGGGCAGGAATTCAAGATAGAAACCTGGCGACAGAAACTGAGACCATGAAGGAACACTGCTTCCTGACTCGCTCCCCATGGCTTGCTCAGCCTGCTTTTTTTATAGAACCCAAGACCCTGTGCAATCCCATATCAATCATCCATCAAGAATATGCCCCACAGACAGCCCAGGCTTATGGTGTAATTGTCTCAATTGAGGCTTCCCTCTTCCCAAACTATCCTTGCTTATATCAAGTTGACAGAAAACAAAAATTATTAAATGTTTTAAAAATTAACCAGCACATTCCAAAGTATCAGGTATTCAGTGAAATTCCATTAAATTATCTGATCAGGAATATGGCTTAAATACAATTTGAAAACATATGATGAAAGATATATATATATACACATACATACTCCCTACCTTAAACGGTTCTCTAGGTCTATAACTCGCTCAGTTAGATCCCAGTTGTATCTTACAAAATATTGAGAATTTGTGTTTTTCAAAATCTTAAACTTCATTAGAGCATCAATAAGGTCCTGAAGGTTCTTGATGTCATCTCTCAGGGATATTATCTGTACCGCCTGCTGGGCATTAGTTTCTTTGTAACTCTCTAACTCAGTCTTCATCTCTTGCAAAGATGTTTCTTTCATGTAGAGTTTGCTTTGAAGATTTCTCAGCTAAGGGGTAGGGGAAAGAAAAGTTAGTGAAAGTAACTTCTTGCTTTAAATACCATGATGTTAAGTCACTGTGAATATAAGTTACACATTGCTAGAGAATAAAATGAAGCCTTTCACATCTTTTCCTTAACAGTGTATCTCAATGTTTAAAAGACCTTTAAAATAAAACACAATGGCACAGTGAGTTTGAAACAAACAGTTTATCAACATTTAAAACTGTGTGAGCCTTTAGTACTTCCATAACTATTAAGTTACAGGAATAATGGATTTGGGGATTTCTGCCAAAAAGGAGCAATGCTATCACCTTAGATGCTTTCTGGTGAGCGGCTCACACACAGGCAGTAACCCCCGGTCTGTCTTAGTCCCTGAACTCATTTGCACTGGTAGAAAAATAAAAGGGGGAGAATCTAAAGGAAGAGCAAAGATGTATGGCTGACTGTTGCTGGGCATAGTGGCACCTGCTTTTAAACCCAGCACTTGGGAGGCAGAGGTAAGAGGATCTCTGTGAAGTCATAGGCCAGTCTGATCTACACAGTGAGTTCCAGGACAACCAGGGCTATGTAAAGAGACTGTCTCAAACAAAAGTGGGGTGGGGGCTAGCTGTGAAATGAAAGAGAGAGATGGCTTGGCGGTTTAAAGAACTGGTTGAACTTCTGGAGAACCCAGGTTCAATTCCAAGCATCCACATGATACCTCCCAACCATCTCTAACTCCATTTCCAGGGGAACTCACACCCTCTTCTGGCCTCCATGGACACCAGATCTGTGTGTGTGTGTGTGTGTGTGTGTGTGTGTGTGTGTGTGTAATAAAATTCAAAATTATTTTAAAAGACAGATAAAGGGGAGAAAAGACCATAAACTTATAAAGAGAAGCAGGAAAGATGGCTCGCTGGAAGAAAAAGAAAGGCAGAGGGCAATGAAAGAGGCCACCAGTGGGGTGTGATGGCTCATGCCTGCAGGAAAATAAGGGTGCTCAAGGCCAGCCAGGGCTATATAGTGAAAGCCTGTCAGTAATAATAATAATTGTTAATAATAATAATGTTATTATATGATAATTATATTAGTTATTATTAATAATAAGCAATAAATAGAGCCACAGTGACAGTTTTAAGCCTGTGCTTGGAACTGAAATTGTTTAACAACTTTAAAATCTCAGGGGTTGAAATCCAGGTGTGTTTCATTTTGTTTCCCAACATTTATTTTGTGTTTGCTCTCACTGGTTCAAATGTCTACATGATAGAATAGATAGATAGAAAACACCTGTGTGTTTTCAGGGCGCTTTCTCTGAGCTGCATCAGCAGGACAGAACATGGTCCATGCTGCTGACTAGTCCTCCAAGGGCTAAGAAGCTCACCCCACCAGAGCCCAGAATCCCAGACAACCCAGAAGACAGCCACAGCACAGTGTTAGTGGCATTAGACACCAAGCTAACTCCACGGGCATCTCTCCTCTCTCCTTGGACAGGTAAGAACATGGCTCTAGTAAGCAGCCACTGGCTCACACTTATGTGACCAAGGATATACACCAGCCCTAGGTGGTCAGAGCTCCAGCTAGCATCATGTTTTATGAAGCAACTGCAACTTTGTCTTTCTGGATGTTTACTACCTGAGAGGCTGCTCCTCTACAGAAATGACCATGGAGACCAGCTAATTCCTCCCCCCCCCCCCCATGATGTACCTAATAGACACACAGAGGTTTCAGACTGTTGTGATGGTAAGTGTGGCTCCCTAGTGCATTCACAGCCACCTGAACCCTGCTTTTCTGTATGTCTGAGAGTCAGTCATGTCTTCATTCCCTCACCACTCCTGGTCAGGATTGCAGAGCCAAGCCACAGGGCTAGGGTGCTTGACCCAACATCTCCGTGTTTGCTAGTAAATAAAACACACTCCATTTTAGATCTACAGTGAATGTCTAAGCGTTCTGTGAAATTTCACACGGAGCATGGCTCTGCAGCCCTCGTGTAGAACACCTAGCTTATTGGGGTAAAGGGAGAACAGACGCTAGACTCAACAATGATTTCATTAAAACTCTAGGGGAATTCGACCGACCAAAGCAAACATGTGAAGGAAAGCCTGGAACACCCCCCGCCCCCAGGGCCCAGACACATTTCCCTCCTGCCTTGTGCTGTGCTCTAGAAATGCAGTTTGCTAGTGAATAAATTCAAATTGGGGTCTTTCTGACAGACTGTCCTGAGGGACTGAAGGAGTGTGTGATGATGGGGATAGCGGCTCAGCATAGTCACCTCCCTTACCTAGGAAGTCCTTTGGCACAGGTTAAAAGCACCCACTAGGGGCCGGAGAGATGGCTCAGCTGTTAAGAGCACTGGCTGTTCTTCCAGAGGTCCTGAGTTCAATTCCCTGCAACCCAACTGTAATGGGATCTGATGCTCTCTTCTGCTAGGGACAGCATACCATGACAGTGATTGTCTGCAGCAGGCAGGGATGGAAATATCTCAGTAGCTCTTTTTTTTTTTTTTTTTAAAGTTGTTCCCATTTCTCCTAACCTTAGCCCTGGACAACAGCTGTATAGATTTCATTTGTGTGTGACTGCTTTTCAATGGGCCTGGTGTGCATATCCTCTTATATCTGACTTTCCTACTCCCTTCTCCTGCTCTGGTGAATTCTGTGAAACTAGATGTTCCTTGATGTAATGATTCCTAAACAATAAAAAATTGAGGCACAGGGGCCCAGCACAGCACAGTCCTAATGGCCCAGGTGCCTGCTGTGTGTTCTCATCTTGGAAACAATGTAACAACTGTTACAATGGCAGTTTCAGATTAATGCTTGACTTGCAAAGAAAGTTTGAAGAAATTATTAGAAAATGAAATAGAGCCAGCATTGGGAACCCAAGAAAGGAAAGAGCTATTGAAGGTATAATAATCTCAAATTGTACACATTTGAGAATGGTTCCTGGATAAGAAAGTACAGAATGCATAAAATCTTATACTAGTAAAACTAAGTCAAAACACTGGGACTCTGAGGAGAGTCATTGTGTGCAATGTGCAGAAGCAGAAAGCTGGAGGAACTACTAGGTTAAGGTTTAACTTGAGTCTCTCTGGCCACTGCCTGGCAGATTTGCCCGTGTTGTTTATCATTAGAGCTTCACAGGAAAATGCAAGCAGCTGACCTCGGAGCTCGAAGTATAATAAGTTAGAAGATAAAGTTTAAATAATTATAAGTTTGCAATTATTATTATTATTTTGGCCACAGGCCTGGGAATGGGGAAAGCTTGAAACATTGAGGAACAATTGTAATTCTTGATTCTTTGTGGGATATGGTTATTCTTTTGAATTTGATTTGGCAATGATGATACAAAGTCTCTTTTTCCTACCTGCTTTTGGAGTATCCATAAAAGACTGGGACAAGAAAAAAGCAAGAGAGCAAGAGCCAGTGGAGAGAGGGTGAGGAGAGTGTGTGGCGAGTGTGTGTGAGTGAAAGGAGAGTGCATGTGGTATGTGTGTGAGGTGTGTGTGAAGCGTGTGCGTGTGAGTGAACGGGGAATGCACAGAGGTGTGTAGGAGTGTGGAAGTTCAAGAAAAGAAAAGCACACAGAAGAAAAGCAGAGCATGTAGAATAGAGTGTGTGCACAGCCTCAAGCTGTGAGCCAGCCAGAGAGAAAAAGCAGAACAGAGCTGGGGGGGTGAGAGAGAGAGAGGGAGAGAGAGGGAGAGAGAGGGAGAGAGAGGGAGAGAGAGGGAGAGAGAGAGAGAGAGGGAGAGAGGGAGACAGAGAGAGAGAGAGAGAGAGAGAGAGAGAGAGGGAGAGAGAGAGGGAGAGAGGGAGAGAGAGAGAGAGGGAGAGAGAGGGAGAGAGAGAGGGAGGGAGGGAGGGAGAGAGAGGGAGAGAGCAACTTTAACCTTTGAAAATTTGCCTGTCAGTTTGTATCTGAAAAGTTGTCTGTGTCTGTTTCTTATGTGCCTTCCAGATATCCCTGCTTCTAGTAGAGAACTCTGATCCTGTGTAGAGGCTGGACCCCAACCCTCTTCTAGTGCATCTGAAGACAGCTACAGTGTGTGTGTGTGTGTGTGTGTGTGTGTGTGTACATATACATATATATATATATACATGTGCATATATTTATATATTTGGTGTTTATATGCATGTGTATATATACATATGTGTATATATCCTATATATATGTGTATTTATACTATATACACATGTGTATATACTATATACATATCTGTGTATATACTATATACATATGTGTGTGTAGTATATAAACATATATGTGTATATACTATATATACATATATGTGTGTATATACTATATATACATATATAATAAATCTTTTAAAAAGATGTATTTATCTTATGCATGAGTACAGTGTCGCTATCTTCAGACACACCAGAAGAGGGCATCAAATCCCATTACAGATGGTTGTGAGCCACCATGTGGTTGCTGGGAATTGAACTCATGACCTCTGGAAGAGCAGTCAGTGGTCCTAACTACTGAACCATTTCTCCACCCCCCAAAATAAATCTTAAAAATAAATAAAAGCACCCACTAATCTTGCAAAAGAGCCAGGTTCTACTTCTAACACCCAGTACCCACGTGATGGTCTGTCTGCAACTGTAGTTCCAGAGGGTCCCACACCCTCTTTCAGCCACGTCTGCATGCAGTCAAACACCCATACAGATAATGATAAGTCTTTAAAGCACACTGTATTTGTATTCAACTTACAGTATTTGACTTTATATGTTACCTGTGACTTCTTAACTCATTATTCCTGCAGCCCGCCTATGCAAGAGTTTTATCTCAATACCACATTTTCTAAACTAGTCCACACAAGCACCGACTGAACAGGCTCACATTTATTCTTCCTATATCTGGCCTTACCCAAATATAGCTCTCCTGCACCTGTTTCTCCACTATAGGGCAGAAACACATTGCAATTATTTTTTTTCTATTACACAAAGAGATAAGTTTAATTATAACAAAAAATTGAGATGCATGCTGGGAAGGGGAAAACTGCCTTATCAAGACAATTGGGTCCCCTGTGGGACTAAATGTAGGTTGCCTGGGAAGCAAGAAATGACTCATGCCTGCGCTCAGGTATCTTGCTGCAATCGCTAAACTTCCTTTTATAACATGAAGATGTTCATGAGGATACTGTGTAATAATAATTGTCACTAAATTTGTAGTTCTGAGACAAGGTCTCATTAGGCAATCCAGGCTGAACGTATTATCTTATTTATGTAGGCTTCTGAGTACTGGGCTAGGAGTGTGTAACCATGCCTGGCTTGAACCTTATTTTTAACATTATATTTATTTGTGTGGTGTTGATGTTGCTGCTGGTGGTGGTAGTGGTTGTGTGTATGTGTGTGTGTGTGTGTGTGTGTGTGTGTGTGTGTTGTACCTTGATACTAAAGTTGTAATCTACCATGTCAGGACAGCTTGGTGCAAAATGGAAGACTCCCTTTTCTTAGTGAGGCTTCCTCTTTTCTAGCTGATCTGGGGAGCCCAACCCCAATCTTTTATCTGAGCAATATCACATAATCTTTGGCAAAATTACACGTTTAACTTTCTGGAATGCCTCTTCATGCAAATGAGGGGTCCCCGGAACCTTAAACCTCAGCCAATGAAATTTCACCCTAAGAGGAACCCCTTCCCACTTTCCAGGGTTCATGTGCATGTGTGTGTGCTTATGAATATTGTATGTATGTGTGTGCACATGTATATGTATACGTATACATCCTTTGGTTATCCCTGAATAAAGTTTATGCACATAAGCTGGTTTGTTGAACTTCATTTTTAAAAGCTGCTTCATTGAATGGTGTCTAAGAACGCTGTAACACTAACATCCTTTGAGAAGGCCTTCTCCCTCCATTCACTGCCACAACTGGATCCTGCTAGCCCACCCGTTCGCTTCATCCTTCCCCATCTGGTGTGCTGTGTGTAGCAGTGCCTGGGCTCACCGAAGGAAGAAGCAGAAAACAGAACGGGGTGTGTGTGTGTGTGTGTGTGTGTGTGTGTGTGTGTGTTGTGTGTGTGTGTGTGTGTGTGCGAGAGTGCGTGCTACAGCACACATGCAGAGGTCAGAGGACAGCCTGCAGGAGTTAATTTTTCTTTCCACCATGTGTGTCCTGGATGAAACTTTGGTTGTCAGTCCTGGCAACAGACTTGTCTTCACTGAGCCGTTTCTCTGGCTTTGACGTAAATGCCAACAGGGCTCTTGCTCTCTTGCCTTCTTGTAGTTGCTCTGTCTTCCTGTCCCCTCCCCCTATATCCCATTTCCCCTCCCCCCCTTCCACCTGTTCATGGTGGCCTCTGCTTCTCTACTCTCTCTTTCTCTGCATTTCCCTGTTTCTACTACCCTTTCAACTCCCCTGAATAAACTGTATCCTATACTAAAAAAGCCAATGGGAGCTATGGAGTACTTCTTGAGGGAGGATATACAGTTGGAGATCAAACCCAGAAGCATGCGCACTGCTCAGCACGCACCTCACTGCTGAGTTACATCCCTAGGCCCTGTGCAGACCAGTCTGGCCTCTGAGGTACTCCTCCTTCTGAGGCTTCCTGAGCACTGAGTTTACAGTGCATACCACCTTTCCTGTCTAGAATTTTTTTAAATGTATATAAGTATCTAAAACCGTGTCAAAATGATAAGAACCTTTTGCTTTTTTTTTTTTTAATGTGCACAGAGAGTAGCTTCAAAAAAACACTTTGAAAGCCAGGTGTGGTAGTGTCGTGAGCTGGTGGTATGTGCCTGTAGCCTGAGCTACTTGTGATCCTAGAGGGGAGACTCAATAGAGTCCATGAGTTTAAGGCTAGCTGGGGTCACACAGTGAGACTCCGTCTCAAAACAAGGGACCAAAGAAAATCTTTGAAATTCTTGAGAATAATTTCCATATTTCCTTTAAGCAAGGCACCTGGAACCTTTCTTGACAGTTTGGCTTAAAAGTTTTTTAAGGCTCAGGAAGATGGCTTGGTAGATAAGGGCACTGTCAACAACCTAAGCATCAGCCCCAATGGGGGATGTCAACCCACAGGGGGAAAGTCGAGAACTCTCTCCAGCACTCGGGAACTGAGGCAGGAGGATTGCAAGTTCAAGGCCAGCTTGAGTTACATGCTGAGAGTCTTAGACAAACAAAAGAGCACAGACCCCGACAACAGTTCAGTTGGTAAAGTGTCTCATATGTGTGGTGGGTGAATACACACACCAAACATACTATTGCTACTACTACAAACTGCATCCGACTCCAACTAAACAAGACCACAAACGCTTCAAGTGTTATCACTGAGACATACTGTAGTGAGAAGACTGACTACATGTTGTCCCCATGTCTTTGTCATTCATACAGTCCATGCCATGGCCTGGTGGAAGGAGTAGGCCTGGATCCTGCAGGCTGAGCTGTGATATTTACTAATGTTTTTCTCTCTGCTCCTTCTCTCCTCATCCCAAGCCTGGGTTGGCTTTCACATCAAGAACAAATGAGGACTCTATCCCTATACTATAGGAAATCTAATCTCTCAGGAACATACTTCCTGGCTCCTTATCAAATATGACAGCTAGGACAAATGTTTTATTAACTTAGTTCTTGAAAACCCATTTGCTGTGTTATTAATTATAATGCTAAGAAACTGATGAGCTGGTCTGTCTTTTGTCAACTAAACTAGAGTCACCTCAACTGAAAAAAAAAAAAAAAATGCCTCCATTAGATTGCCCATAGGCAAGTGGGGGAGGGGGATTTTCTTGATGAATAATTTATGTGGGAAGGCCCAGCTCACTGGGGGGCAGTGCCACCCCTGTATAAGAAAACAGGCTGAGCAAGGCTTGGAGAGCAAGTCAGTAGGCAGCATTCCTCCATGGTCTCTCCTTCAATGCTTGCCTTCAGGTTCCCACTGATCTTTCCGATGGACTCGTGATGTCTAAACTGAAACCAACCATTTCTTCCCCACGTTGGCCTTGGCCATGGCGTTTATCACAGCAATAATAGAAAGCAAACTAGGACAATATATATATTATTCTGTTTTGGTTTGTGGGTGTGTGTTGTACATTGACATGTGTTTCATGATCATGTGTATGTGACTTGGGATATGCCCAAGTGTGTGTGTACTGCAGAAGCCAGAGGTCAGTTAGCTACCTTCCTCCCCTCACATGCTCTGCTCTTTATGTTTTAAATCTTCATTATTGTTGTTACTGCTGCTATTGCATGTGTGTGCATGTGTACATATGCACAGTATATGTTTCTGTAGAGACCAGAGGGCAACTCTGTGAAGTCTTTCCTCTCCACTTTACACAGTACAGTGGTTTGAATGAGAAATGTCCCCTAAGGCTCGTGTATCTGAACACTTGGCTCCCCCCATTAGCAGAGTTGTTTGGGGAGGCTGTGGAGCCTTTAGGTGGTAGAGCCTTGCTGGAGGAAGTATGTCACTGTGGGCTTTGAGAGTTTGCAGCTTCAGGCCACTTTCAGTTGGATGTCTGAGTCCCGTATGCTGTTGAGGTGTGATCTCTTAGCCTTCCGTTCCTGCCACAATGGCTTCCTCGACACGATGGAAAGTTAGCCCTCTGGAACTGTAAACTAAATAAGTTCTTAAGTAGCGTTTGGTCGTGGTTTTTTACTACAGCAGTGAAGAAGTGACTCATGGATTCCGGAGATCAAACTTAAGCCATTGGGCTTACCTTGTTAGGTAGATACCTTGGCCAGCCGTGCCATTTCATCGGCCCCTCCACCTTCATTTTTGAAACAAGGTCTCTCACTGAACCTGGATCTCACCAGTCCGGCCAGCAAACCCAAGGGGCCTCATGTCTCTGTCTCCCAGCATTTGGATTACAGGTATATATCACAGCACCTGGGCTTTTAAAGGGGCCCTAGGGATCCAAACTCAGTTCTTCATACTTTCATGACAAACACTTGGCCAGTTAAGCCATCTCCCCAGTCCCTGTTTTTGTTTTTGCTTGTTTGGTGTAGACAAGATCTCCTGTAACCCAAGGCTGTTGCCCCATTCAATTGACCTTCCTCAGCCTTCCGATACTGGGATTACAAGTAGGGACCATCACACATAGAGGTAAATATACTTTTAAAATGTAAAATAAGACGAAGAGAAATACAAGATTTACAGAGAAGCATGCACACACACACACACACACACACACACACTTTTCTGGGACTGAGTATGGAATCATGACCTTGTATAGGTAAGACAAGTGCTCTACCAGCTGATCTACAATCCCAGTCCCTCATTCATAGCTCTACTCACATCTTCTTGGATGGAAACTGGGACCAAGCTCTTGGCAGATGAGATAGCAGAGAAGGGCTTTACTAAGGGACTTGGCAGAAAAAGAACAAATTGAGCGTCCCCGACTTGGTGTATGGAAGTTTTAATCCCAGGCCCCTCATAACTCATAATGTGACTATGTTTGTAACTTAAGTAATTAAGATGTGATCATTAATCCATACTGGTCTGTAATCCAGTGTCCTTTATTTTCTGAGACAAGAGTTTCTCTGTGTAGCCCTAGCTGTCCTAGAACTCACTCTGTAGTCCAGGCTGGCCTCAAATTCACAAAGATTTGCCTACCTCTGCCTCCTGAGTGCTGGGATTAAAGGCATGAGCGACCACTGTCTTGCATTGGTGTTCTTTTAAAAAAAAATTATGACATCACTTTATTTGTGTGCGCATAACATGTAGAATAGGTTTTCTTCTATTGTGTGGGTCCCTGGGACTAAGCTGAGGTTGTCAGCCCTGGAGACAAGTGCTTTACCCAGAGTCATCCTACCAGTTCTATGACTGGTGTCCTTGTAAGAAAGAGAAACTTGGAGCTAGTGAGATGGCTGCACAGTTAAGAGCCCTTGCTGCTTTTGTGGAGAACTGGTGCTCAGTTCCTGGCACCCATATCAGGTAGCTCATAGTCAACTGTAACCAGCTCCAGGAGATCGAATGTCTCCCAAGCCCCTGGAGTCACCTTTCCACATGTGCACAGACACATCCCAAGACACATATCCACACATAGATATAAATAAAATGAGTCTTCAGAAAGGAAGGAGGTAAAGGGATAGGAGGAGGAGTGAGGGACCTTGGAACACAGATGCTGGGGAGGGGGAGACTCCAGGAGAAGATCGCCATCTACAGCCCAAGAAGAAACATCTCAAGAGGAACCGCCCATATTTCTAGTGGCTATAACCTCTAGGGGAAAAACTGCTGTTTAGGTACCCAGTCTGATACTTTGCTCTATCAGCCTTAGGAAGCAAATGCAGCCTCAGGGAGAGCTGCTTACCCATGGTTGGCCTTGGTAAACATTCGGAGGATTCGGCTTGAAGGTAACCATAGAGAGTCAAAACAGACGTGAGCAGCTACAGGAAAGCGCCCTTCACAATGACAAAGAACATTGAGCCTCCCTGACCAAGGTTTCTACAAGGCCGGAACAGTCAACAAAGCCTCAGGATAGTTAGGCTCAATTAGAGAATCCCTACAAACTCTCCACAGGGAGTAAAAGTCAAAAGGCACTTCCTACAAATGTAGGGTGTGTGATGCACTCAGATATTAGCAAGTGTTAAATAAGATTAAGTCGTTTCTTCTTAGTATCTGGTGAGGGATCAAAAATAGGAACTCATTCTTTCCACTCAAAGTATGTAGGACAAGGAGGCAGAGAGGCAGGTTGATCACACATACACACACACACACACACACACACACACACACACACACACAAACACACACACAGAGAGAGATATGCTTACAGTTATTTATTATTATGCTATAATTTTTATTTACTTTAACCTTTTAAATTTTTGTGCATATGGGTATTTTGTCTGCATCTATGTCTGTGTGCCTGATGCCTGCAGAGACCAGAACAGGGCATTGGATCCTCTGGAACTACAGTTACAGACAGCTGAGAGCTACCATGTGGGCGTTAGGAATTAAACCTGGGCCCTCTGGGAACACAGTCAATGCTCTTAATTGCTGAGCCATCTCTCTGGCCCCTGTGTCATAAATTTTGAGAATGGTATTTCATAAGCAATATTCTGACTTCCGAAAGCACTGAACTAACCACCATCCTCAGTAGAGGTGTTAAAGCAGACACGATTCTAAACCGAGCTATTCAGTAACGAGAGAGTTCGCTGTGGGGAGGGGACAAAACCAGGTTAAGATGACCCCTCACCAAGAGCAGAGCTCTCTCTCCTAGCTTTTCAAAAGAGATAATTCCCACTTTTGTTTTTGTAAGCCACATACCTCAGCTAAGAGAGTCTTGTTTTTTACCACCAAGCTGGTCAGGTCAGGATGGACAGGGTGGGCTGCCTTTTTGTTGTGTATGATTGGGTTCCTGGTCGGAACCACTTCAAGAGGTGGACCAAAACAAGCCTACAAAGAGAAACTGCCAGTTAATTAACTAAATATGTATCCTGAGAATCAAAACCCACAAAACCACACAAATGCTCACAATAAGTAGTTGCAAACAGGACTCAGCTTCAAGATATTTATTCTGAGATGCCATCCTAGCCAACCAAACCATTTCCAGGCAAACAGCAAGTATCACACTGACCTGTTTTATCTTCTTCTAAACTGAATACTTCCTACCTATCAATGGTTTCTACTAGCAGGAAGCAAATGCAGCCCATCTGAATCGTGTGCTGTGATCCCTGAGAGTACAGGAATCAAGACCGGGTACATAAAATGTCTGGAGACATTTCCATGTGTATCTAATAACTCTAGAGTGGGCAGGAGGGATGGCTAAGTGGGCAAGCATGAGATCAGGAGTTCAGATGCCAGCAGCCCTATAAAAAGCAAATCATGGTCCTATGCAGGCCCGTAGATTGCACTGGGCAGGCCAGGGTGGAGACAGGAGGATTTCTGAGGCTTGGTGGTACCAGTTTAGACAGGAAAAAAACTACAGGCTACAAGTTCAAGGAGTGACTCTGCTTCAGAGGAATAGAGTAGTAGGGGATAAAGGTGGAGGACACCCAACACACTCTCTGACCTGCAAGCATGTTCACACATGCACACAAATGTCCACATGTGTACATATGCCACACACCCCCAAATGCATAAACAAGCAAAAATTTTAAAAGTAGGCTCAGGAGAGATGACTGAACAGTTTAGGGTACATGTAGCTCTTGGAGAAGACCTGGGTTCAATGCCCAGCACCCATATAGCAACTCACAACCATCCAGGTGGTCAAATGTCCTCTTGGGACCTCCCAGGGCATCAGGCATGCCCATGATGCGGATGTATGCAGAAAGGGAAAACAATCGTGTACATAAAATAAACCTAAAATGAACGAGAAAGGTGGTTTCTAGGGGCTAGAGAGATGTTAAGAGCACTTGCTGTTCTTCCAGAGGACACACAGTTGGATAGTTCACAACCACCTGTAATTCTAGTTCAAGAGATTTTACTTCCTCCTTTGGCCTCTGAGGGCACCTAAACTCATATGCACAAAATGCACACACACATATATTTTACACTTATATATAAAATAAACTCTTTTTTTCTTTAAAAAAAAAAAAGCAGTTTCTAAAAAGAAAAGAAAAAAAAGGTAGCTATTAGAGAACCAGGCATGGTGGCATATGCCTGTGATCCTGGCACTCAGGGGACAGAAAAAGTAGGGTGAGCCAACCACTCATGCATACATTTTCATAGTCCCCTTTCCTTTTTTCTTTTTGGTGTGTATATGTGTGTGTGTGTTTGTGAGTGTGTGTGAACGTATGTGTGAGTTTGTTACTGTGTGTGAGAGTGTATGTTACTGTGTGTGTAGTGTATGTATGTTAGTGTGTGAATGTATGTGTGTGCATGTGTGTGAGTGTATGTTAGTGTGTGAGTGTGTGTGCATGTGTGTGTATGTGTTTGTGAGTATGTGTAAGTGTATGTTAGTGTGTATATGTATGTTAGTGTGTGACTGTGTTTGCATGTGCATGAGTGTATGTCAGTGTGTGAGTATGTGTAAGTGTATGTTAGTGTGTGTATCTGTGTGTTTCCTTAGGTGCTGTCTGCCTTGGTTTCCGAGATGTCTCTCACTGGCTCTTTGCTAGATGGGATGACCCTGCATCTGCTTCTGTAGTGCTGGAATCACAGGTACATTTGGCTGGGCCTGTGGGTTTCTTGTGGATGCCAGAAGCTGATCTCTGGTCCTAATGTTTATGATATGAGCAGTTTACCAAGTGAGCTACCTCTCCAGCCTCCCACACTTTCTTATCTCGGCAGCTGGGGTGGCAGATAAAGTAGAGACAGTTCATATTGTTCATACTTAGCTGGAAACACACTTTCAAATTTACAGTAGTACATAAAATAAGTGTTTCCAATAAATGTATAGGTAGGTAGACAGATAGGTAGACTGACCAATAGATAAAAATTTAAAAATAATATAAGTGAGAGAGGACTGTTGTGATGGCCTATCTGTCATCCTAGCACTAGGGAAACTGAGGATATAAAGTGTAAAGCTTGCCTGACTACATAGTGTCAGGTCAATCTTGTATACAGTCTCAAAGAATCAAAGAGCTAGATACGGGTCTCAGTTCTAGATACACCTGCAGTTCTAGAACCCTGGAGACTGATGTAGGAAGAGACATGAATGTGAGGCTGGCCTGGGCTATAGGGTGAGATGATGTCTCAAAAAGCAAGCAAAAAACAAAAAAGAGGGATATCATTTAGCCTCTTTCTTTTTTTACTTTTTAAAAAAGATTTATTTATTTATTTTATGTATTTGATTACACTGTCACTATCTTCAAACACACCAGAAAAGGGCATCAGATCCCATTATAGTTGGTTGTGAGATAGCTTGCTATTGCTGGGAATTGAACTCAGGACCTCTGGAAGAACAGTCAGTGCTCTTAACCACTGAGTTATCTCTCTAGTTCCTCCCACTCCCAAACAAACCTTTGTTTTTGTGTGTGTGATTGATCGTGTACCTGAACTTGGATGTGGTGGTCAGAGAACAACTTTTGGGACTTGGTTCTCTCTGCCTACCTTGCGGGTCTCAGGAATCAAACTTGGGTCATTAGGCTTTTGCACTGAACACCTTTACCTGCTGAGCTCTGTCAACAGACCCCTGAATTTATCTTTTGTATCATTTTCTAGCAAAGAAGTGATAAATACACCAGTAAGTAGGCAATCAGAGGCAAACTTTCCCTTTCTTAGACTAGCTCTCAATGGTACATAAATAGTATCTTACTTCTGAAAATGGGGACAAAATACCAGAGTCCAACTCACCACTGGGACACTTTCCAGAGCTGATAGATGTGACAGGTGCCTGGCTTCTGGTGGCTTAGCCTCACAGGCCTCTTTGGTTTGGCTATTAGCAAGCCTCCCTGGATCCGAGTGACTTACAGGCTGGAGTGGCCTTGACATACTGGAGACACAGGAAGCATACAACAGATCCACCAGTGGTGACCCACGGTGCCTCTAAGGAAAGTTTCTGTATAGAGTTCAGGAAGAGAGGTTGAGGTCTCTCAGGCCAACAGCAAAGACTTCCAGAAAGTTCTAGAAGTGTCTCAAGTGCTTAGGCCTCAGAAAGAGCTGCCCGCTGAATTTGTCTCTTGGAGACAATGTGGACCTAGTTTCTAAAGAGAGTGTAAAATAGTTGAAGTGTCATTAGAAATATATGAATATATTTTTTCTAAAATATTTTATATATATTATATTATACATTTAATTATATATTTCTAATATATAAGTGTTTATATATAAATACACACATTATATATATATGTGTGTGTATATATATATTTATGTTAGCTCTTGATATATATCTGAGTCATAGCTTTATGACCTGTGAATTTTTCTCATTTAAAAGTTTTTGGCCTGTCATAGATGTTAACTACAGCACTTAAGAAACAATCAAACCACAAATGCAGATTGATAATTTCATACACCAGTTTACAGAGCTCTTTATGACCCAGAAGAAAGTATCAATGCAACCCCATGTTACCTTTCTTTAAGTGTTAAGGTCAAAACCAAGGTCCTTGAGTGCTAATGTTACTGGAGGTCCAGATCTGGGCTGGCTGTTTCCAACTTCTCCTTTTAAATATTTATTTCCTTTATATTTCTATGTGTGTGCCTGAGTGTCTGTGTATGTGCATGAGCCTTCAGTGATCAGAAGAGGTCCTGGAATTGGAGTTACCAGTAGTTGTGAACAGCCATGTGTGTGCTAAAAATCAAACCTGGGTCTTCTCTTAAAGAGGCCAGTGTCCTTCATCACTGAGCCATCTCTCCAGGGCCTGGTTCTCAGGTGGTTGGTGTCTTACTCCAAGCACTAAAGTAAGCACACTCGGATTCATAAAGAAGCAAGGAAGCAGAGCAATAGCGCAGACCAGAAGAGACAGACCAGCGCAGACACTAGAGCAGCAGGCCACTCAAGGAAGGCTATTCAGGGGCCCTGATTATAATTTCAGGCTTTCTTTTATGGAGGTTTAAGAGAAAATAAAAGGCCAATGAGAGGACCCAGTTATGCTGCTTGTCGCCACACCCCTAACACCTGAATTTTGATTCCTAGGACTAACCTGATAGGAGAAACTGAACACACACACACACACACACACACACAAACACTCATACACCTCCCGCTAATCATCTTCTGATCACCATTGCACACCATGGTAAGTGCACATGAACACACACATAATTAAAAAATTTTAGATGGAAGCTGAGTTCTATTTAACATTGTTTAAGGTTACAGCTTTAAGGTTCTACAAGTCTAAAAAACCCCACCTTCATACTCTCTCTGTGTCTTACTTTCTTACACATAAGATACAATTTACTATTGTTCAATTAGTGAAAGAACAAAACATAATTTTTCTTTTACCATAATACGATCAAGAGAATATCCCAATCCAAGATCAATTCCCAGGAGACCCCCTAGTGAGTGGGCATCCTGTACAATTTGCCAGTAGAATGTTTGCACGTCATGGAAACCGTTGCTAGGTGAACGCATCACAGACAGCAAGGAAGGCAGAGACATCTCAGGATCAGTTACACTGCGGTTAGTTTCCTAACCAAGGAAGTAAAAGCACAAGTACTTTTAACCAAATATTAGTGAACATTAAAAAAAGGAAAAAAAAAAAACAACAACAAGAAGCAAACAAAAATGTTTAAGAAAGTAAACCTATCCACGTGAATGAACAAATACTATCAAACATGAAAATCCTGTTCGGAGGCTTTTGTGAAGGTCTTAGGATAGATCAAATAATTACACTGAATATATATAAATATATATATATATGTATCACATATTATCATATCTTTATTTATATAAAACTTCTGGTTAGTAACAAAGTGCTGTTCCGACAGGGAGACCGCAAGAGGGTGACGCGTCCACTCAGCCTGGATGAGGGAGGCAAACCGCTCCCCTTCAGCCCTCAGCTCGCCCTGCGCTCGCGACGGCGGGGGGGGGGGGGGGGGGGGGGGGGGGGGGCGCCTGTGTCTGGCAGAGCCGGTGTGAGAAGAGACAACACTTCCCTGCCGCCAGGATAATCCAAGAGTTTTGCCCGGACCTTTGAGTACACATAGGGATAGTGAGGAGCCCGGCGAAAAGCACAGACTATGGCGCTGAAACGGATTAATAAGGAATTTAGTGATTTGGCCCGTGACCCTCCAGCACAGTGTTCTGCAGGTCCAGTTGGAGATGACATGTTTCATTGGCAAGCCACAATTACGGGACCTAATGACAGCCCATATCAAGGTGGTGTATGCTTTTTGACAATTCACTTTCCTACAGACTACCCCTTCAAACCACCCAAGGTTGCGTTTACAACAAGAATTTATTATCCAAATATTAACAGTAATGGCAGCATTTGTCTCGATATTATAAGATCACAGTGGTCTCCTGCTTTAACTATTTCTAAAGTTCTTTTATCCATATGTTCACTGCTATGTGATCCAAACCCAGATGACCCCCTAGTGCCAGAGATTGCACGGATCTATAAAACAGACAGAGACAAGTACAACAGTGTATCTCGGGAATGGATTCAGAAGTATGCCATGTGATGCTACCTTAAAGTCAGAGTAACCTGCATTATAGCTGGAATAAACGTTAAATTACTGTTCCTTTTTTGATTTTCTTATCCGGCTGCTCCCCTATCAGACCTCATCTTTTTTAATTTTATTTCTTGTTTACCTCCCTCCATTCATTCACATGCTCATCTGAGAAGACAAGTTCTTCCAGCTTTGGACAATAACTGCTTTTAGAAACTGTAAAGTAGTTACAAAAGAACAGTTGCCCAAGATTCAGAAATTTTTTAAAAACTGGAGCATGTGTATTATGTGGCCAATGTCTTCACTCTAACTTGGTTATGAGACTAAACCAGTCCTCACTGCTCTAACGTGCTGAAGAAGCCATCTGAGGGGGGTGGTGGATGCTCTGCTGTCACAGCGAAGGAAGCATTATTCTAGCAGCATCCACTCTTGTCTAACCTTCCACTGTTACAGATTTGAGGTTACATGATATACTTTGTGCTTATAACTAATGTGGCTGGAGAATTGGTATTGAATTGTAGCATCAGCAGAACAGAAAATGTGATGTATTTTATGCATGTCAATAAAGGAATGACCTGTTCTTGTTCTACAGAGAATGGAAAAAAAAAAAAAAAAAAAAACTTCTGATCCCTAAGAGGATAGAAATGACTATTCCATCTATTATTTCTAAGGAAAAGATGATTTGTTTCAAAACTGAAATTCTTATTCTAGAAAAATTCGTTTATAGCAGAAGTTTGTCCCGTGTGTGTGTGTGTGTGTGTGTGTGTGTGTGTTTATTCTTGATGTCAAAATAGCTAAGAATATACTTCAAATAGCCAAGAATACTGATAGCCTGACCTCAGTCTAGGGTCTGAGCCTTTGCATAATATTTTTGAATCTATAAGGCCATTCAAATGTAAATTTAGGGCTGAAAATTACTGTCCACTGTCTTTATTTAGTTATGTGCAATAAATGCTAAACAGAAAAGGCTGGGCTGTGGGGGTATAGGCCTTAAATCCAAGCACATACACACACATAAACATACACAAACACACACACATAAATGATAGCAGGGTCTCACTTATGTAGCTTGGGCTAGTCTAGAACTCCCTGGCCTTGAACTCACAGAGATCCCCTAGCCTCTGTCTTCCAACTGCTGGGATTAAAGGTTTGTGCCACTATGGTACATTTAAATTTTTGATAGATATTATAAAATTGAAAATGGAGCCTGGGAAATATAATATACAGCATTGATAGCAACCTCCATTATTAGCATTTAAATATTTTGTCTTTCTAGTGTCAGGAAAATGGTTGTGGTTTTTTTTTTTTTTTTCCGTACTCGTTTGCCCTGTCCTCGGGGTTTCACAGGCTTGCCTTTCTTTTTATGAAGTACATTCTCGTTTGCTTTCTGAGGCAGCAGGCTTTATGTTTTTTCTCTCATATGTTAGACTCTCCTTTTCTTTCTATTTTCTTTCCCTAGTTTGTCATCTCCTGAAATGCTTTTTTCTTTTTTTAAAGATTTGTGTAAAGAGGGCTAGAGAGGTGGCTTAGTGGTTACGAACATTGGCTCCCCTGAGAACCTGGATTCCACTCAGAGCATGTGTATAGGATTGACTCTGGACCATCTAAGTAATTCCAGTTCCATGGACTCTGACAAACCCTTCTGGCCTCCTGGAGCAAACTGTACACAGATATACAGGCAATGAAACACCCATGCACATAAAATAAAAGTCAACAAAATTTTAAAAAATGTGTGTGTGAAAGATCTCATATGGGGGCTTGAGGAGACACTGGGATGAATTATTGATTGTCTAATGGACAGACAGACATAGACAACAGGAGTTCAGACCCCAGAACCAGAGATGAAACTTCATGGTGGCGACTCTGGGAATCAGGGCTCTCTTCTTATACCGTACTGAGGATAGATACAAGCACGAGCCTGCAGCCTGACCCTCTGATTCCCAGGCAGGAGGCAGAGGAGGTGGGAAGCTGGATGTGTAGCCCACTCATACGCGCTTGGATGTAAACTCACTCCTGCCGCCTGGAAGTTTTAGCTGGAGACTCACAGACAGTGTCTCAGTAGTACACTAGTGGGTGACTGAGACAGAGGTAGAGCTGCTGTGTGGTATTGTAGCCTGCGCAGCAGCTGGATTCTAACGTTACATTCTTACTGTGTCTGTGTGTATGCCCCAAATCTTCACCTGGAGGTCAAAGGATAATTTCCAGGAACACTTCTCTCTTTCCACCCTGTTTCGAGGCAGTCTTCCATTGTTTCTGGGGTGTCCAGCTTCTATGTGCTTCCCTCGTTTCTGCCCTTGTCTCACAGGAGGAACACTGGGTTACTGCACCCTGCTCTTCACATTGGGTCTGGCTGTCAGGCTTGCATGGCATGAGTTTGTACCCACGGGCCATCTCCTCTGCCCATCTTCTGGACTTCTAAACATCGCAATGTTCTAGGGACTGGATGTCCAAGAGGCATCTAAGAACATTTTAATTGAATCGATTCTCTTTGAGAGTCTTATCCCCCAATATGATCCTTTCATCAAACAGGTTAAAATGGCAATTCTACCTGCCTGGTTGCTCAGCCCAAGTTTTTACTTTCTCTCTCTCACTCCAAGCCCCTTGCTGAGTCCGGTTTCTCTCAGATCAGAAGCCCAGAGGAACTTCTCTTACCACACTTGTAAGTATGGCACTTAGACTGAGGTTTGGAACAGCGGCTGTGTTTGCCTAGCACCTGTGTTGTGTGCATTTCAACTTTCCAGTGTAAACAGAAAAAAAAATCACTAAAATATCATTTTCTCATCTCCTTCTGATATGAGCGCCTATCCTTTTAACAAGTAAGTGTGTATGTGTGTGTGTGTGTGTGTGTGTGTGTGTCTGTGTGTATGTGTGTTCCTAGATTTTCCTTTTTGTTTTTCAAGAAAAGGTTTCTCTGTGAAACCCTGAAGTCCAGGCTGGCCTTAAACTCAAGAGTGCACTGCTATGCCAGGCTGGGGTGGACTGAAAAAGAAAGTCCTTCAAGGCTCAGATAGTTGGATACTTTGTTTCCCAGTTAGGGGAAGATGAGGAAGTGTGACATTGTTGAAGGAGGTATGTCACTGGGAGAAGGCTTTGAGGTTTTAAAGCCTTTTGCCTTTCCCTGTGCATTCTCTGTTTCCTGGTAGGGGTCTGAGATGAGAGCTCATAACTGATGCTCTGCCATGTCTGCCCGCTGCCATGCTTTTTGTTATGGTGAAGGACCATTTGAAACCATAAGCCCTGTACTGGCTGGTTTTGTGTCAACTTGACACAAGCTGAAGTTATCACAGAGAAAGGAGCCTCAGTTGGAAAAATGCCTTCATGAAATCCAGCTGTAAGGCATTTTCTCAACTAGTGATCAAGTTGCGAGGGCCCAGCCCATTGTGGGTGGTGCCATTCCTGGGCTGGTAGACCTGAGTTCTATAAGAAAGCAGGCTGAGCAAGCCAGGGGAAGCAAGCCAGTAAGTAACATTCCTCCATGGCCTCTGTATCAGCTCCTGCTTCCTGACCTGCTTGAGTTCCAGTCCTGACTTCCTCTGGTGATGAACAGCAATGTGGAAGTATAAGCTGAATAAACCCTTTCCTCCCCAACTTGCTTCTTGGTCATGATGTTTGTGCAGGAATAGATACCCTGACTAAGACAAGCCCCAAATTAAATCTATGAATTGCTTTGGTCCTAGTGTTTTACCACAGTAACAAAAAGCGTTACTAATTCACTGGCTCATCTGACTTTTTTTTTTTTAATAGCATGTTTTTGATCTAGGGGTGTCACTTAGCAATCGGTGTAGCATTTGCCCAGCAGGTACAAGATCTTGGCTTTTGTCCCTAGCACAAAAAGTAAATAATAGCATGGCTATTTTTTCATCTCTAAAATTAAATATTTAATTACTGTTCATATCCTCCATCAGAATATAATTCACTGTGATGCTGGGAGCATTTGGAGCAGAATTGTTGGCTGTTAAACAATTACTTGCTCGATGAATGAATTATACAGGTTACACAAAGCTACTGTAGCTGAAAATCAGTCTTCTTAGCCGGCAGAGTCAATAAACTTATGAGGCATCAAGGTTTGGGGCCTAACCTACTTATAGCTTTAGGCCTTGGGTTTATGGGTTTAAGACCATTTCCCTACCTGTTAAATGAGGCTTGAACCTCTTCTTCACCAACAAGATAGTTAGTAAAAGTCTTTGAAATGCAATATACAACAGAAACACTGCAATTTATGGGACCATTTTCTTGCATTTAAAATTTTTTATTGCATGTGTTTGTGTATGTATAGTTTGTGTGTAGGAGCCCTGAATGTCAGAGGAGGGGACTGGGTTACCTGGAACTGGAGTTACTAGGTGGTTATTATCTGTTATGTGGGTGCTGGGAGCCAAGCCTGGGTCTTCTTCAAAAGCAGCAAAATGCTCTTAACCATTGAGCCATCTCTCCAGGCAGAGGATCACTTGACCTGAATCCTGCTCCCTACACACTGCTGGAGTCCCATGCTCCTGCTCTGAGGCCCCTCTTAGCTGCTGGCTGAGCCTGCCTGTGGGCTTCAACCCTGGGAGTATAGCAGTTTCGATTTGAGTTATGGGAGGCTGAGTTGTATAGTTCAATGATGGCAAACTTGTCTCGCTATGCCAAGGCTGTGGATTGATCTTCCCTACTGTTACTAGAATTGAGAGTCAGACCCTGGACTCTGACAACCCAATAAACCAGGCTAGCCACCGTCCTTAATAAGCCAATTAAACAAGTAATGGTAAGATACGGAGAAAGGAGATGTATTCAATATGGCCACATTGGCAAGAGGGACAAAGAGAAGTCTTATCTTCTGAGTCCTAATATGAAACTAAGGTTTAAGTAGAGAGTCGGACTTAGACAGAGCTGAACAGTGAAGGTCGAGGTGTGGTCCTGTCCATCACAGTCTAAGTTACAGTCCTGCAAGGTGATCTCTGAAATCTCTTTTCCGGAAACACATTTCTACTCTGGCTGACACAAAGCAGCTTCTCTCCCACAAGATACCAGAAAGAAATTCAATTCCCTGGGGTGCTTTCTCTGCAGATGGCTAACCAGAGGGACACATTTGCCTCGTTAGGAGAGCCTCACTTTTGCTAGAGCGTTATAGAGAGACAAAGTTATCCCAGGTGCCACCCCCCCCACACACACACTTTGAAAGCTCGGGGCTATGACAACGTGGAAAGCCGCAACGCCCGCTCCAGGTCAGTAGCCGTAATTAGCCTAAGGCTTCCAAGCTCCTGCCTGGAGATCCAAAATCACACCACTTTGCAGGACTCTGTTGCAGCAACCTAGGTCACACGAGCTTGCTCAGACTGGCCCCAGTTCTGCCCGGGTTCCGTCCAGACTCCGCCTAGACCCCGCCCCCACCGCGCCCCCTACACACTAGCTCTGATTGGCTAAAAGCAAAGCGGGAAGATCCCGGCCCATCAGAGGCGGGCTCCACACAGGCTCTTTCCACAGCCAGTCACAGCTGCTAGCCAGTCTTTGGTGACAGTCTTCTTGCTGCCTGGGCCCACCAGCTCCCGCAGACTTTCCTAGGCTTCTGCTGTCAGCGGGTCACGACGTCATTCCGGGTCGCCTGCGCACCTTCACTGCTGGGAGCGCGACGCAGGCGCACTGGCTGAATTTTCCCCGGAGGCCCTGAGCACGTGGGTTGTGCTGTCCGGCGCGCGCGTGGAGGGTCTGGGACCTGATTTTTGCTGGTGTTCATCGTGGGTGGCAGACTAGCAAAGGCCATGGCACCAGCGGGAATCCTGAACGGGAAAGTGGTCTCCGCGTAAGTACTTGCCACTGCTGATAGTGGTGGTGGGCTCAGAGCAGGGCGTGTGGATTCCCAGGCATCCCGACTCTGCAGGAGAGGTGCTTAGATGGGCTTTGGGGGAAGAGGGGACATCGATACGGCCCCTAGAATCTGAAGACTGGTTTCCCGAAGCCTGAGAAACACATGCCCGGCCCAATGTGCAATTGCAATAACTGCCTGGGGTGGCTGCATTCCTGTTTTGGCGGCAAGTCTGGACCTGACTTGCTCTCAAAAGTGTAGCTGCTGGCATCATCCTGCCTAGACATGGGCTGCCTGGGGAGTCCAAATTCAGAAACTCAGCATAACCGCTCGTCTTGCAATTTGGTGGTGATTCGATTATGGCAAGATATGACCCGGGTTTGTTTGTTTTCTGACACAGGCTGTCCTGGAACTCACTCTAGCCCATACTGGCCTTGAACTCACAGAGACCCCTTCCTGCCTCTGCCTCCCAAGTGCTGGGATCAATTGCATGTGACACCTGGCCTAGAGGGTTTCCTCTAATTCAACGCATTCCTCATTACACCAAATGCTGTCTTTTACTTTCTCTTTGATTCCGGCCATGCTTCACTTCCAAAGTATCGCACACTGTAAGGCAAGCTCTACCCTCTAACATCCACCTATCCGTCCCGGCACTAAAGTTATTTCTTAGTTTGGTTCTTGTGCGCTGACTCTATTCCCTATTCTATTTGACCACCTGTTCTGGCCCTGCAGATCTAAATGCTTAACTAGTGGAAATGTCTGCCAGGTGTCCTCTCAGAAAGTGGCACTCTTTGGCTTTTTTTTTGGGAGAGAGGGCTGGGAATTGAGCTGAGCGGGAAGTGTGTTTAACCCCTGGGCTGCATTCCTTGCTTTTTGTTTAGGGAGTGAGTGTTTGGGAATGCTGAGGAGGGAGGGAGGGAGGGAGGGAGGGAGGGAGAGAGAGAGAGAGAGAGAGAGAGAGAGAGAGAGAGTATGGTGGTTTTTTTTTTTTTTTTTTTTTTTTTTTTTGTGACCTTACCAAAGGGTGCATTTACAACATTAGGTATCACTGGTTATTTATTAACTGCTGTGGCTGACAGTAATAGTTCAGTAAACTTTTGACTCGGTCAGAATAAGCTTTGAGAGAATGATGAAGCCTACCCCAGAGTAAAGTGATCCTTTGTTGAAGTTTGGGGGGAAAAGAGGAGAAATATAAATTAAATGATGAATCTTACAGTAAGGCAAGGAAGAACTCCAGATTTTTGGACTAGAAATCTTTTTGTTTGTTTGTTTTATTTATTATATATAAGTACACTGTCGCTGTCTTCAGACACACCAGAAGAAGGCATCATATCTCATTACAGATGGCTGTGAGCCACCATGTAGTTTCTGGGATTTGAACTCAGGACCTTTGGAAGAGCAGTCAGTGCTCTTAACACTGAGCCATCTCTCCGGCTTCTGGACTAAACATCATAATACATATGAGTGCTTTTTTTTCTTTGTTTTTTTTTTTTATCTTTTTATTTTTTAAACACTGGGTCTTAGGTAACCCAGGCTCGACTCAAACTCAAATGTAGCTGAGCCTGGCTTTGAATCACTGATTCAGTGCTTACTCCTGAGGGCTGAAGTCACAGGTCTGTACCACTACTCAGACTTTTGTTTCTCTGTGTAGCCCTGGCTATCCTAGAACTTACCCTGTAGACCAGACTGGCCTCAAAGAGATCTACCTGCCTCTGCCTCCTGGGTGCTGGGATTAAAGACATATATCAATATGCCTGCTTTTTTTTCTTTCTTAATGTGGAGGCTGGAGAGGCGGCTCAGGGATTAAGAGAGCATATCTTATTCTTTCAGATAACTCAGTTCAGTTCCTAGCAACCTGTTCAGACCATTCACAACTGCCTGTAACTCCAGCTCCAAGGGAAAGATGCCTTCTGGGTACCCATGTACAGCCATGGCACACACATGCACATAATTAATACTTTTTTTAAAAAAAAACACCTTGTATATATTCTATTTAAGGTTGTCCACATATTATGGAGTGCATATAGGTAGTAAATGTATATGGTTACTGTAGTGAAGTAAATACATGGGTGGTTACCTCTTATGCACAATCCTGGATGCAGTATCCTTGATTCCCCATAGTCTCTGTTCCACCCTGGAGCTCCCGACTTGTTACTCTTCCATCTCCTACTTTGTATTCTTTGGGGCTTCATCTGGTTTCTATCCCTGCCCTGTTTTATTTCTAGCTGTGTGCTTGGGTTTAACTTTCTATAAATGCAATTATGTAGCATTTTTCTTGCAGTGTCAGGGTTGTTTCCTTAAGGATAGTGTCCTATGGTTCTGTCCATGTGACACAGCTTGTCCATTTCTTGTCTGTTGAACACTTGTCTGTTGAAGTCATGGCTACTCAGGGGTAGAGGAACTGGCTTCAGAAGACTCTGGAATGGCATAAGAGCAACCATTAATAAGGCCTAGATAGGTTGTTCCCATATTTTAGCTCTTGTGAATAATTCTATAGCTGTTATTAGTAGACAGGTTTCTTTACAAGGTTGTCATTTAACTTTTTTGGTTCCACATCCAGGAAAGGGGTTATTATGTTAGTTCTGGTAATTCCATTTTGTTTTTAATTTTTAAAACTTGTTCTGATTTTTAAAAATTTAAATGGATGCATAATCTAGATATATTCATAGGGTATTTTATAGGGTTTTAATTTTTTATTTTTATCTTATGTGTATCTGTGTTTTGTTCCCATGTATGTCTGTGTAAGGGTGTCAAATCCCCTGGAGTTGGAATTACAGTTATAAACTGTTATAGGGGTGCTGGGAATTGAACCTGGGTCTTCTGGAAGAGCACAGTGCTCTTAACTACTGAGCCATCTCAGCCCCATCATGTAATTGTGTGTGTGTGTGTGTGTGTGTGTGTGTGTGTGTGTGTGTGTTTGAAACAGGTTTCTCTTGTATAGCTTTGGCTGTCCTAGAACTCACTCTGCAGACCAGGATGGCTTTGAACTCAGATCTGCTTGCCTTTGCCTCCAGAGTGCTGGGATTAAAGGTGAGCATCACCGTGCCCTGCCTGTCTAGTTTTTTTTTAATTTAAACATAAATTAGCCCATTTAGTGTAGATTAGGATTTACTGGTCTTTCAATTCCTCAGTCTTTTTTTTTTTTTTTGATTCTGAGTTGAGTATGGCCCCACCAGCCACTGGTGCCAGTGAAATCTTAGAGCCAGATCCCATAGCCCATTGCTTCGTCTTGGTTTTGCTGCAGAAGGATATTTCTGATTTTTAAAAGGCAACTCTGCTATTTTCCCTAGTGGCCATATGAATTGATGTTTCCACCAACAGTGTACCAGAGTTTCCTTTTCTCTGGTCTTACACACACACACACACAGTGAGCTTGAATGATGTTTATGTGTGTGGAAACCAGAGGACAACTTGTAGTAGATTCTCTAAACTGAGGGATGGAGATAGGAATCAGGGCTGTTAGGCTTTCTCTGTAAAGACTTTTAATTGCCGAAACTTTGGCCTTGCCTTTTTGATAATAATCATATCCTTATGGGTGTGAAGTTTTATCTCAGTGGTTTTGGTTTGCCCTCAGATACTGAAGTGTGTGTGTGTGTGTGTGTGTGTGTGTGTGTGTGTGTGTGTGTGCCTGTTAGTTTTATGTCTGAGTCTTTTTCAACATGTAGATTACTGAAGTACCTGTTTCTGGTTAGGACTTTATTGAATGTGAATAAATATATTCACACCTTCTTACTGTGTTTTTTCTTGAAGTGTTTATATTAGCTTGTAAAGAGATAATTTAGGTTTCCGACTTGGTGGGTAACTGGGAATTGGTGGCATGGGTATGTTTTGGTTGAATGGAGAGGAAATTAAATATAAGCTCCATTAAAACAATAGCTGGAGAGATGGCTCAGTAGTTAAGAGCAATGACTGCTCTTTCAGGGGACCTGAGTTCAAATCCCCAGCACCCATCTGGAAGCTCATCTGTAACTCCAGTTCCAGAGGCTCTGATGGCCTCCATGCATCAGGAACACGCCAGTTCACATATAAACATGCAGCCAAAACATCCGTATACAAAAATAATAAAATAACGTAAGTGATATGAGGATAGATATGCAGTTTGGTTTATGATTTTATTTATTTATTTAATGTATGAGTACACTGTCATTATGTTCAGACACACTGGAGGGGTGCATCAGATTTCATTATAGATGGTTATGAACCACCATGTGGTTGCTGGGAATTGAACTCAGGACCTCTGAAAGAGCAGCCAGTGCTCTTAACCGCTGAGCCATCTCTCCAGCCCCTTGGTTTATGTTTATATCTAAAATACCTATAAACCTTTTCACTTCTTACTAGTTATGTGGCTTTAAGCAAATTTTTTAAAATTCTGTGCTGTAATTTCCTCAGATGTAAATTAAAAGTAATGTCTAGATTTTGAGGGTTTTAGCAAAATGAAAAGATAGTTTTAATTTTGTGAGACAGGGCCTCTACATTACCCTGGTAGTCCTGGAACTCACAAACATCCCTCTCCCTTCTAAGTGCTGGGATTACAGGTGTGTACCACCATGCTGGCTACATTGGAGTTCTTACATTAGCTGTATTAATAATCTATAATTGATGTATATGTGAATGCTTGCCTGGTTTTCTTTTTGAAAGCAGTAGCTGGCTTAAATCTATTCCTGTGGTTTTCAACACTGGTTGCATATTAGAATCGATTGGAGATTTCTGTCTTTATTCAAAGTGATAGGATATAGGGCCAGGGAATTCTATTCTCTGCTTTGTCAATAGATGCTGAACATCCAGTGGCTGGGCAGAATAGAGAATATGGTGGGACATGGGAGGGTGGAGGTGGGAATGATTTTAGATCTGCTAGTAGGATGGAGGAATTGTAGCCATAAAGAAGTTTTTGAAGAACCAGATCAACCATAATATGCAAGTATTATGGGATGGGATGGGAGAGAGCCAAATTAGCTTAGGAAGTAAAGGTACATATTTAACTGCCCAGCTAAATTGAGGTGCAGTTTTAAATAATTTTTTTTCTTGTGTGGTTATTAGGGAATAGCATAAGATAAAGAAATACAGCCGCCTGCTTGTTGCATGAGGAGCTGAGAGTCATACTCCCTGGGCCAAGCATATACAAACCATCACAGTAGACCAAGCTGGTCTCAATCTCACATGTATCTGCCAGCCTCTGCACTGCTATGTATGCCTGGCTGTTTCAGGCATTTTTTGTGTCTTTTGTGCATATCCTAATGTGCATATTTCTGTTGGGAATGTGTATAACTGTAGATTTTGGCTACTTTGGGTTTTTTAACCTACAACCCTCTCCACCTCAATCCCTTGCAACCCCCCAATCCTAGGTAAGAGAGAAAGAAGGTTATAGGGGAAGTAGGCATAGATCTTGTGAGGCTACTTACTGCTGGCTAAAGGCATCTTATTCTTTGGGGCAATGTTGATCTTTGACTTCAAGATATCAATTTTTTTTCGTTGCCTCTTTGCTCACAATTACTTGATAAACCGCAGCAGCCTCCTCCTCTCCTAGAGTTCTGGCATTTTCATACCCTCTCCAGAGTCTCCAGATTTCCAAAAGTAAACCATCTTCAACTGGCAAAATCACAGCCCTGGCAGAACAGGAAACAAATTGTAGTTAGCTGTTGTGAACAGCCTGAAGCAGGTCCCATATCCCATACTCGGGATTAAAACAAAAGCAGTCCCATAACATAATATCAGTGTGGTTCAATTGAAAGGGCTCAGCAGTTGAGAACACTTAGAGAGCTCTTACAGAGACCCAGGTTCAAGACCAAGGTTCCTTTGTGCTTACAAATGACTTTTTTCTTCTTTTTGAGACAGGATCTTAATACAGCCAGGCTGGCCTTGAACTTAACTATGTAGCATATATCTTTGTGGACTCCTGACCCTGCTGCCTCCCATCTTTGGAATGCTGGGGTTGCAGCCATGTGCCATACTTGGTTAATTTTGAAAATTTGTTTGGTGGGTGCTGGGATTCAAACCTAAGACCTTGTTAGGCAAGTGTTTTACTTTTGAATGTATTGGCCAACCCTAAGAGTTTTCTTTTTTCTTTTTAAATTTTAACTTATCATTGTGTGTGTGTAGGTGCTGATGCGCTGTGTCATGATGTACAGGTGGAGACCAGAGGACTCTTTGTTGAGTTGGATTTCCCCTGACTGAGGGTTCTGGGGGTCAAACTGGGACCCCCAGGCTTGCCCAGCAAGAGCCTTTGCCCACTCAGCCACCTCACTGGCCCTCGGCAGTTTTCAGTATATTCCTATAGTGGCTCTTTGTCACTTTGACCGAGGAGCTGTCGTACCTGTTGACAGTTCTCAGTGAACTTCTTTTGGTAGTCGAGGTTGCGAGCTCATTCATAGCACCTGCATGCTTGAGCCATAGCTGTGGGCCTCCTGAACCAGAGGTGATCTTTCAGCTTGAGCAGCCTGAACTGTATATTCATAGAAGTTCTTGGTGGTAAGTTGTCCACACTTTTCCTTTTGCTAGGTCAAAGACATCCTATCCTCCCCTCTGCCTGGTAAAGCCAGGACTTCATACTTACCCCTGAGCCATGATCTCCTTGTCGCGCGCCCCACGTCCCACCGGCAGGAAAAGGCATGCAACAACAGGATTCTTCTGCGAACAACCTTTATTGTACAACACTCTGAGCAGGGGGCCCACGTGGAAGAAAAATGCACTGCTTATATATGCCCAGGAGACTCATGTCGCTACCTGATTGGTGCGCCCTCCAGTAGCTCATTAGCATGCCCCGAGCGCGGGCTGTGACATCTGTGGCACATGCTTGCTATGTCTCTTGGGCTCTGTTTGCTGAGTCATCTGCGGGAAGCCGGCGCCATGTTTGGGTGCGGCACAAATGGCTCTCTACATCTCCTTAGGCTCTTTTCTTCCTTTTCAGGGTGAGGGTAGTTTCAAGATGGGGTTTCTCTGTGTAGCCCTGGTCTTCCTGGATTTAGCCCTGTAGACCAGGCTAGCCTCAGATTCACAGAGATCCTCCTGCCTCTGCCTCCTGAGTGCTGGAACTAATGGTGTGCATACTACATCTGGCTCTCTTTTACTTTTTGAGATGGTTCCCATTAAATTGCCCAGGCTAGCTTTGAGCTCATTCTGTAGGTCAGGCAAACCTCAAACCTGATGTCCTCCTGCCTCAGCTTCTCAGCTAGAATTATAGCCTTCTGCCACAAGCCTCAACCTTTTTTTTTTCCTTTGAAGGGAATGTCTTATTATATAACCCATACCATCCTAGTTTGGGGGGGGGCCTTTGGGGATATAGACAGTTATATGTCCTTTGCATATTATTATCCTCTTACTTGGTGTGTTTTTTCTATGCCAGGACATCTTCAAAGCCCAAAACTCTAACAGTGAATAAAATAGCCCAAATCTCTACCCTTGTAGAGTTTGCTGACTGATATCCATGTGTACATGTACTTGATAAATCAGATATCCAGTAGTAGAAAGTTCTAGGAGAGCTGGGATTTCTGTGGGTAGGCTCTGTTAATGAGAATGAATGTCATATTCTTGTCAAAGTTACCTATGGGCTTGGACATGGGCTGTGAGCCCGTCTGTTATGGGGAAGGAGGCTCTGAACCAAGAATGAATAACCTGCGAGCGCATTGGACCTTTGACCTCAATGGTTAGTAAATAATCACCTGGGGTCAGCAGGGATGGCTTCAGGGTGTTGCCATAAAAATAAAAAAGGTTCTGTTGCTACTAGTCCGCAGTCTCACTCTGCGGGAGCCGCTCCAGTGTGGAGCCAGGCACCTGGTCCCACAAGGTCTTCTACAGTCCGGTAAAATCATGACTCAACAGTCAAAAACTTATCAAACAGATTTATATGTTAAATTCTTAATCCATAATACACCCAAACAATAAATTCATTGCCAGTTAATAAAGCTATAAACCGCCCACCTAGACAAGATTAAACCGATCTAGTTCACCTTGATCTGAACCATCCTCCTCTGCTGCCTCCATCTTGAATCTCCCGATTTCTCCTCTCCCCCCATCACCAAAACTCTGTCCCCGCCCCACTTTCCACGGTCCAATCATGTATTGCCTTGACATCAACCTACATCAGGGCAAACTGAGTGGCCCTTGAGTGAGTGGCAGAAATGACTTTGTAGGTGAAATTTGCCCCAGGCATCAGGGTGAACACTGCCAAGTGCCCCAGCCCTCAGGAAAGGGTCTGCCAGTGTCAGAACCACCTTGGTTCTTAGATGAGAGCAGTTCTAGGGCCTTATTCTGTTTTATTTCAAGACAGGTTTCTATGTATATAATCCGTAGAAGTCAGAAGAGGGTGTCAGATCCTCTGCAGCTAGAGTTACTGGAGTCTGTGGGTGCCAGGAACCAAACAGTTTCTCTTCACAGCAGCTGACCTCTCTCTGGGCTCCCAATCCCTTTTTACCTTAGGTTTCCTTTAGTCTTCTCCAAAACAGAATCGTGGGCTTTTCAAGGCTATTTTCATGTACCAGCTCCCTCTCTCTCTTCTTCAAGCAGATATATTTTAGACTTCTGTATCTCTTACTGGTGGTGATGTCCAGGTTTACAGGGGATTTGTAGCTATTCTGTTACCGTAACCAGCTCTGACAGCCAGATCTATGGCTAGATAATGTTAGATATCAAGACGAAGTCTGGCGTGTGCCCTATGCTGGCACGATTTTCCCTGTTGGCATATAGTTGGTTGCAGCTTCTTGGTTCTTTATACACAGAGCCATCCCATCTTGTCTCCTAACTCTTGTCTTGTAACAAAACCAGTGGCTTATAAGCCAAGTGTTTTGTTTGAGTTGCAGAATTATTTTTAAAAATTAGATTACATTGCAACACATTCATATCTGTAATTATACTCAAAACCCTAGATGCCTGATTCTTTGAGAGATGATATAGAGTTTAGCAATCAATGTTCTGTTCTGTATTCTTGCAGTACTGGCCTTGAAACTGGGGCTGTGTGTGCCAGGCAAAAGCCCAGCTACTGAGCTACATCCCCAGTCTATGGTCTGAATGCCTAAAGTCAGGAGCTTGTTAGATCTGAATAGGTGGTGATCTGCCCCTCCCTTGAGTAGGGTGGCAGGCAGGGAGACAGGATCATTCGTCTGTTCATCCGTCTGTCTGTCTTGAAGTAGGGTCTCACTCTGCTTCCACTGTGTGGATTCCAGATGTCTTAGAGTTTCATTACTGTGAAGAGACTACAATTGAACCAATTTAAACTTATCCCTGTCGAGCTTATAGATGAATGAGACGCAGACTGTGGTTATTTTATTTGGCTTTGACAATTACTGGGGGGCGTCACCTGTAATTTGCTTTTTTAACTGCTGATCTGGCTACTGTACCCCGATTACTTGCTGTTTCTCCTGGCCATTGCTTGTGGCTCATCTCTCATGGCAACTTCCTCTTCCTGTCCTTTCTTCTTACCCTTTCTTTCTGTTACCCCCAACCTGGTAACTCAAAACCCTCCAGTAATTGGCTGTACTATTTTTATTTAACCAATACTTTTAAATTAAGTTTTAAACGTTTACACAACAAAACTAGACCTATAGGTATAGGAGTTAATAACAGTACATAGCAACAGATCAAAACTTAATAAGAGACACCATTACTAAGGCATTTCTTATAAAGGAAAACATTTGAATTTTGATTTCTCGAGACAGGGTTTCTCTGTGTAACCTTGGCTGTCCTGGAACTCACTGTAGACCAGACTGGCCATGAACTCAGATCCACCTGCCTCTGCTTCCTGAGTGCTGTGGTTAAAGGTATGTGCCACCACCGCCTAGCATTATTTTTGAGTGTGTTTGTCTGTCTGTCTCATGTATATGTATATCCATGTGTGTCTGTCTATTCAATGTTTTTTTAACTTTAAACTTAAAAGATTCTTGTTGGGTCGTGGAGGTTCACACCTTTAATTCTGGCACTCAGGGAGCAGAGGCAGGCGGATCTATGTGAGTTTGAGGCCAGCCTGGTTATGATAGTAATAATGGCAGCCTGCAAGCAGACATGGTGTTGGAGAAGCCAAGAGTTCTACATCTTTTTTTAAAGATTTATTTATTATATTAAGTGCACTGTAGCTGTCTTCAGACACACCAGAAGAGGGCATCAGATCCCATTACAGATGGTTGTGAGCCACCATGTAGTTGCTGAGACTTGAACTCAGGACCTCTGGAAGAGCAGTTAGTGCTCCTAACCGCTGAGCCCAAGTTCTACATCTTGATCTGAAGGCAACCAGGAAGAGATGGTATTTCCACACTGGACAGAGCTTGAGCATAGGAGACCTCAAAGCCTGCCTCACAGGGACACACTTCCTCCAACAAGGCCACACCTCCTAATAGTTCTATTTCCTATGAGCCAAGCAGTCACACACATGAATCTCTGGTGCCGTTCCTATTCAAGCCACCACACCAGGGTTGAATTGAGGTGGTCAGTCTTGGCAGGAAGCTCTTTCACGGGGCTGTCTTTCTAGCCTGGCATGAGGCTCTCATTGAGTAGCCCAGGCCGACCTGATCTATAGCAGATCTATCAGTACAGCACTTTTCCTCCTCGGCTCTCTAAGTTAGGATTACAGGCGTGAGCCACCACTGCTGGTTTATAATGCTATTTAACCTTTCTTTTTTAATCTATTAAGATGTTTTTATTGAGACAGTGGGTTAAGAACACTGCTTACCAGGTTAGGTTCCTAGCACATGGTAGCTTACAACTTACCTATCCAGTTGCAAGGATATGAGCCCCTTCTGTCCTCCAGAGGTACCAGGCACACACATAGTACATATACCTACACTTAGGCAAAACACCCATGCATATAAATAAAATAAAAATAAATTCTTTAAAAATTAAATGTTTTATTTCATTTAGTTTTGTGTGTGTGGTGGGTTCTTGGTCTGCGATTACTTACTTTTATTTGGTGGAGGTCAGAGGACAACTGATGGTCCCAGGGATTGAATTCAGGTTATTGGGTTGTCAGACACTCCTTAACCCACTGAGCCATCTTTTCGGCCTTATAGTCTACTGTTTGTTTTTTTGAGACATGGTTTCTTCATTATGTAGCTCCAACTATCTTGGAACTCTATATGTAGATCAGGCTGGCTTTGAACTCATAGAGATCCACTTGCCTCCGCCTCCTGAGTCCACCTCATCCACAGTCTGATCTGTTTCTTGCACTTCTGACTTCTACCCACTAGATGGCAGTACCATCTTAAAACTGTGTCCGTGCCCATGTTCTTGCATCATCGCTTGGTTGTGATTATTTTACTGGTACCCGTCGATAAGATCCTGAGAGACTTGAGTGCTACACTGGCTTTTCTGTTTCTGTGCACAGTTCAATACTGATTGCTCTTATGTAGAGACTGGCAAATGTCTTCCCTTAGATTCTAAGTGGTTGATAAAGAATGCTGTGAATCTGGCATGGATATTTGTATTTGGAGAACCATGAGTATTTCTGGTTGCATCTTCTGACCTCACTTGGTTCTGAAGTCCTTACATGGAAGATCTAGTCCAGGAGCAGTGGAGAGGCGTGGGGGACAGTGGAGACAGTGGAGAGGTGTGGGGGGCAGTGGAGAGGCGTGGCGGACAGTGGAGAGGCGTGGGGGGCAGTGGAGAGGCGTGGGGGACAGTGGAGAGGTGTGGGGACAGTGGAGAGGCGTGGGGGGCAGTGGAGAGGCGTGGGGGGCAGTGGAGAGGCGTGGGGACAGTGGAGAGGCGTGGGGACAGTGGAGAGGCGTGGGAGCAGTGGAGAGGCGTGGGGGGCAGTGGGGGCAGTGGAGAGGCGTGGGGGACAGTGGAGAGGTGTGGGGACAGTGGAGAGGCGTGGGGGGCAGTGGAGAGGCGTGGGGGGCAGTGGGGGGCAGTGGAGAGGCGTGGGGACAGTGGAGAGGCGTGGGAGCAGTGGAGAGGCGTGGGGGGCAGTGGGGGCAGTGGAGAGGCATGGGGGGCAGTGGAGAGGCATGGGGGCAGTGGGGGGCAGTGGAAAGGTATGGGGGACAATGAAGAGGCATGGGGGATAGTGGAGAGGTGTGGGGGGCAGTGGAGAGGTGTGGGGGGCAGTGGGAGCAGTGGAGAGGTATGGGGGCAGTGGAGAGGTGTGGGGGCAGTGGAGAGGCGTGGGGGACAGTGGAGAGGCGTGGGGGGCAGTGGAGAGGCGTGGGGGACAGTGGAGAGGTGTGGGGACAGTGGAGAGGCGTGGGGGGCAGTGGAGAGGCGTGGGGGCAGTGGGGGGCAGTGGGGGACAGTGGGGGACAGTGGAGAGGCGTGGGGACAGTGGAGAGGCGTGGGAGCAGTGGAGAGGTGTGGGGGGCAGTGGAGAGGCATGGGGGGCAGTGGAGAGGTGTGGGGGGCAGTGGAGAGGCGTGGGAGCAGTGGAGAGGTGTGGGGGCAGTAGAGAGGCGTGGGGGGGCAGTGGAGAGGTGTGGGGGCAGTGGAGAGGCATGGGGGCAGTGGGGGGCAGTGGAGAGGTGTGGGGGGCAGTGGGGGGCAGTGGAGAGGCGTGGGGACAGTGGAGAGGCGTGGGAGCAGTGGAGAGGTGTGGGGGGCAGTGGGGGCAGTGGAGAGGTGTGGGGGCAGTGGAGAGGTGTGGGGGCAGTGGAGAGGCGTGGGGGGGCAGTGGAGAGGTGTGGGGGCAGTGGAGAGGCATGGGGGCAGTGGGGGGCAGTGGAGAGGTGTGGGGGCAGTGGGGGGCAGTGGAGAGGCGTGGGGACAGTGGAGAGGCGTGGGAGCAGTGGAGAGGTGTGGGGGCAGTGGGGGCAGTGGAGAGGCATGGGGGGCAGTGGAGAGGTGTGGGGGGCAGTGGAGAGGCGTGGGGGCAGTGGAGAGGTGTGGGGGGGCAGTGGAGAGGTGTGGGGGCAGTGGAGAGGCGTGGGGACAGTGGAGAGGCGTGGGAGCAGTGGAGAGGCGTGGGGGGCAGTGGGGGCAGTGGAGAGGCATGGGGGGCAGTGGAGAGGCATGGGGGCAGTGGGGGGCAGTGGAAAGGTATGGGGGACAATGAAGAGGCATGGGGGATAGTGGAGAGGTGTGGGGGGCAGTGGAGAGGTGTGGGGGGCAGTGGGAGTAGTGGAGAGGTATGGGGGCAGTGGAGAGGTGTGGGGGCAGTGGAGAGGCGTGGGGGACAGTGGAGAGGCGTGGGGGGCAGTGGAGAGGCGTGGGGGGCAGTGGAGAGGCGTGGGGGGCAGTGGAGAGGTGTGGGGGCAGTGGAGAGGTGTGGGGGCAGTGGAGAGGTGTGGGGGCAGTGGAGAGGCATGGGGGGCAGTGGAGAGGTGTGGGGGGCAGTGGAGAGGCGTGGGGGGGCAGTGGAGAGGCGTGGGGGGCAGTGGAAGGGCGTGGGGACAGTGGAGAGGCGTGGGGGGCAGTGGAGAGGCATGGGGGGCAGTGGAGAGGCGTGGGGGGCAGTGGAGAGGTGTGGGTGCAGTGGAGAGGTGTGGGGGCAGTGGAGAGGTGTGGGGGCAGTGGAGAGGTGTGGGGGCAGTGGAGAGGCGTGGGGGGCAGTTGAGAGGTGTGGGGGGCAGTGGAGAGGCGTGGGGGGGCAGTGGAGAGGCATGGGGGGCAGTGGAGAGGCGTGGGGACAGTGGAGAGGCGTGGGGGCAGTGGAGAGGTGTGGGGGACAGTGGGGATAGTGGAGAAGCGTGGGGGCAGTGGAGAGGCGTGGGGGCAGTGGAGAGGCGTGGGGGCAGTGGAGAGGCGTGGGGGGCAGTGGAGAGGTGTGGGGGGCAGTGGAGAGGCATGGGGGGCAGTGGAGAGGCATGGGGGCAGTGGGGGGCAGTGGAGAGGCGTGGGGGGCAGTGGAGAGGCATGGGGGCAGTGGGGGGCAGTGGAGAGGCATGGGGGGCAGTGGAGAGGCGTGGGGGGCAGTGGAGAAGCGTGGGGACAGTGAAGAGGAGTAGGGACAGTGGAGAGGCGTGGGACAGTGGAGAGGCGTGGGACAGTGGACAGGCGTGGGGGCAGTGGAGAAGCGTGGGGACAGTGGAGAGGAGTAGGGACAGTGGAGAGGCGTGGGACAGTGGAGAAGCGTGGGGGCAGTGGGGGGCAGTGGAGAGGCGTGGGGGGCAGTGGAAGGGCGTGGGGACAGTGGAGAGGCGTGGGGGGCAGTGGAGAGGCATGGGGGGCAGTGGAGAGGCGTGGGGGGGCAGTGGAGGCAGTGGAGAGGCGTGGGGGGGCAGTGGAGGCAGTGGAGAGGTGTGGGGGCTCCCACAAATGAAGACTGCAGTGATTGGAAGTCATTCCACCACAGCACTTAGACCTCTGGAAACTTGGTGCTATAATCATTGAAGAAATTACTGCCATTTAATTTCCTATGGTCTGAGACCAGCTTCCTGTCGACAGGCGAAGCTATGTTTGCTCTTCAATGTCCCTTGCTCCAGCTAAGTTGACACCTAGCTTTTCTCCTTCTCTTTATTTAAGGTTTTTAGCAGCCACCCCAGAAGGCAAGGGCAGAGTACTTTTTCTTCCTCAGAGCGACAGAATAGACAGCTTATTGTAAAATAGAAAGGGGCCGGTGAGATGGCTCAGTGGGTGAAGAACGTGAGCCTGACAGCTGGAGTTCAGGACCGCCACCGCCCCTGTGGGAGGGGAGCCTGACCCCCATGTTATCTTCTGACCACATACACACAATGGGGTACAAACACCCAAATGTTATCAGTTTGTCTTTGTGTAACCCTGACTAACCTTGACTTGCTTATGTTGACCAAGTGCTGGGATTAAGGGTGTCTGCACAGATTTCTGAGCTTCATTAGTTAGTTGGTCTTAAGTGTGTAGACTTAAAATGACACCCAAGGCTGTTCTCCAACATCCATGCACATGCATGTACCTCCATATACATGTGAATACCTGTATACATGAAAACATGCTTATTTACCGGAGAGCTGCTATTAGGAAAAGTTTAAGAGAGGCAACATAAATGATTTCCCACTAACACCTTTTTTTCCCCTAAAAAAGAAACTTCAAGCTTAGGTTCTTTGAACGGTAGCATGGAACTCTGGGTCATTCTGTTCTATAGTCTTATCCTACTGAGTAAAACCAGTGTTTTCCAGATCAGCTCCCCTGGCACTGGGTTCCTGCAGCATTGTCACCTGCTGAGTTTTATGTATTTCTCCCTAAATTCCCAACTGTAGGTCTCAAGTGCCCACTAGCTTTTAGAATATATGTAAATAGCACGACTCTGTTGGTATGAATCTGCTCTGGGCCTCAGCATGTTGGTAGTTTTCTGTCACCATTTCACAATCCCCAAAGCTCAGAGTCCACGTAGCTGTGACATCTATGTGCCTCCTGCAGATGGGTGTAGCATGCCATCGGTTTTTTTAGGTTAACCCATCAGCAGTGCTGTGATCTGCCTGGGGCTGTGGCTGCCTGGCCTTGCAGTGGCGGTGGTTTCTCTCCAGTGCCTCAGGTCGCAGCTCCCTGCTCCGTTTCCAAGGACAGGGGCGTGCCTGGCCGTGTGACAGATTGCGACAGTCTCTGTGCTGGCCGTCCCTCCCGTTTTCCAGGGGGCCGGCAGGTGCCTGCTCCTGGCACTTGCTCATCTTTTTGCCAGTTGGCTGGAGGAAAGCCGCTGGACCCTTGTGAGCTTGTGTTTCATTTGTGAGAGGCATACAGAACGCCTCCTGCCTTCCTACTTGACAAGGGAGTTGTCTCAGAAGTGCCCACCCGTTCTACTGTTGTTTTTCTTCCTCCTCCTCCCCTTTGAGACTTTTTTTAAAAAATGTCTTTCTACTAGTTACACAACCCAGATTTTGCTTAGGTTGAGATAAGATGAAAACTGGCCTATCACATGCCCCTCTGCCTTCCCATCCCATCTTTGTTTTTGAAACACACTCTCAGGCTGGACTCACACTCATCAGGTAGCTGGTGATCACCTCATACCCCCGGCCTCCTCCCTCCCAGCTGCTGGGTGTGCAGCAGGCCCAGCTTGCCCAGTGGAGCACCGGACACGGGGCACTTTGTGCTCCTGTTGTCTGGCCTCAACCCTCAAGCGCTTTGCTTGACAAGCCAGAGGGAAGGGAGTGGGAAGAAGGGGCAAGTCTGGGAGCTTGGCAGCAGAGTTCGGAGCTCGCCCTCAGCTCTGGCCTCACACCGTGACGGGGAGCAGCAAAGGGCGTGACTGCAGGGATGTGGAGACCGGCAGCTGCCAGACAGCCTGTTCTTGTTCCACAGCAGAGCTGCAGCCGTGATCCAGGTCAAGTCAGGGTCAAATCCAGGTCAAAGCAGCAGCAGCAACAACAGCAGGGACTCGAACTATGGCCTATTCTATTTTGAACTTTATTCTTGCGTTGAATAAAGCTTTGAAGAAAACAAGGTCACTAACTAGAAATAAAATTTGAATAAAGTAAAACACTGAATTCTTTTTATTGAGACATAATCTTTGCTATGTGCTGGCTTGCCTGATACTTGTATGTAGCTCAGGCTATCCTCGAATGCTCAGTAATTTGCTTCAGTCTCATTGAATACAGGATTACAGGAGTTTCCCCACACACCCAGATCTTATTTTTTTATTTTAAGACAGGCTCTCTTAAGTTTCCCAGGCTGACCTTGAATTTTTGATCCTCCCGAGTAGCTGAGCCACCGTGCCTGGCCCTTAAGATCATGATGGTCTCTAGGCTGGGTCTTCTGAAACAGCAATTTGTTGAACTACGTCTTTGGCCCCCAGTTGGGGTATTTTAAACATCTCTCCCTGTACTTGCCTCTGGTTCAGTCGACATCATTATTAGAGAACAATCTAAGGGAAATTGGTGGGAAGGCCATGAGATGCATGCCTGACCATGAGCATTTTCAAGAGATGTATCCAGCGGTCTGCCTCACTCACACTTGCCGTGAAGTCAGTGCTAACTCCCACCTTTTCTTTCCCTCTAGGCAAATAAGGGAGCGACTGAAGAACCAGGTTAGTCAGATGCAGGAGCAGATACCCGGCTTCACTCCTGGCCTGGCAATCCTGCAGGTATCGTCGCATCTTCCTTTTAAACCATGCTTACCTGTCCTCCCCACAGCAGCAGATCTCGCTCTGTGCCAGTGTGGGTGCTTTGCTCTTGGTACTTTTTACTCTATTTCTGTGTGTAAGGTAGGGTCCCATATATCCCGAGGATATATCGATATGGGCTAAGTAGGCGAGGATGACCTTGAACTCCCATCTTCTGTTGTAGGAAGTTGTAATCCTCTGCCTCCCAACTTCCAGGATTACAGGCATGTACCACCTTGCTTGGTTTTGTGTGGTGCTGTGGGTGAAACTCGGGGCTTTTTGCATGGTGGACAAGACCATTACCCACTGAGCTGTATTAACCCCACCTACCAGGTCTTCTGGGTCCCTTTGTACTCTTACATTTTAAGCAGAACTTAGCTATTAATAGTTATCGTATTGGGAATAAAATTCGGGTTTATTTATTTACTTATTTCCAAGTACATTAACTCTCCTTAAAAGATTTTTTTAGTCTGGGTCTCACTGTGCAGCCCTGGCTTGAAACACAGTAAGTAATAAATAACTCGGGGTTGTGGATAGAAAGTAGATTCTGCCAACAGAGAGGGTAGTGTCTACCCAGCTCTTGTGCTGTTTAAGGCTTATTGTAAATATACAAGCTGTGTGTGTCCTTTATTCAGGAACTAAAAAGTCAAAGGTGGGGTAGCAACTCCAGGTCAGGATTAAAAATTTTTCAATAACACTGGCTGGCCTGAAATTTTCTATGTTGGCTTCTAACTCAGAGTCTGTCTGCCCTCCTGCACACTACCAAGCCCTGCCTAAAAGATTTTATTTTTAATTAGACATTATTTGTAACTTAATTATTTTTAAGCACCTGTGCGAGCATGCGCCCTTGTGTAGGTATGTGCACACGTGGATGCAGGCACGTCATTGAGGCCGGGCAGAGGTACCAGATTCCTGGAGCTGGAGTTAGTGATGGTTGTGAGCGCCCAGTGTGGGTGCTGCAGCAAAGCTCTGTTCCTCGGATACGCTGAGCCAGGACTCGGATTAAGTGTGAAGTCTTGATTTCAAAGTGCCCATGGAAAAACTCTTGATATGTTAGCGTAAGCGTTATGAAGAAAGAACTGTTTTTGAGGCGGGCCCTGCTTTTGTACCACAGGTGACGCTGAATTTCAGGGTACTGAGATTGTAGGTGTGCAAGAAAACGCACCACAGGCCTGCCTACAGAGCTGTCTGCCAGGGCCGTTTTCTCGGTTGAGGTTCCTTCTTCCCAAGTGACTCTAGCTTGTGTCAGGTTGCATAGAACCATTCATCACACCAAGAGTGAATAGTAGTTTTATGTTTGTTTTTGAGACAGATTTGGTGACCGAAGTCCATTGGCCTTGGACTCGTGGCCTTGTCCTCCTGAGGGCCGGGACTGCCATTGTGTCGTGCTGGGCCAGCTCAGTTGTTCAGTTTTAGAAAATATTTGTAAAATATTGAAGCCTGAGTAATCACTGTTGGTTCTTTCAAGAAAAGTTGGTTTTCTGTGGAAACATGCATCTGGTTCATCTGGCAAGGCAAAATAACACAAATGTTTTCCCTATTAATAGCCACTGAGCTTCCTTCACAGACAGCAGGAGAGCTGTGGGAACTTCCTGGTTCTTTACTCAAAAGATTCCCAGGTTGAAGTTTAATAACATTGATAATTGTTTACCAAGAGCTTTCCTTGGTGAACCAGCCGTCTATTTTTTCTGAAGAGCATTGCTGGGTAGATACGTGGAGAATAGTGGGGTTGGTGTCCTTGGTCTGTGCTGCCACCATCAGATTTGCCCACTGTTACTTTTGTACCATCAATATGAAAGTCAACACAGTTAAAGAAAAAACAAATGACATCAACTATGTAAAGGTTGTCAGAATTTAAAATGGTTTTCCTTATGAAAGCCTTGACAGTCGTCAACATGACTGCTTCGTAACTGTATCATCCAAATCTCTGCCAGAATGCCATAACCTTCTACAAAACCACAACCTTATACAGAAAGCATTTCTGCAAGGCTGTCTACTCAGCACTTTACTGCCTGTCCAACCGTAGTCTAACATCATCATTACCATGCAGACACTCCCTATATATCCCTTGAACTCTCGCCTCAACCTCAGGCACCACCGACATCATCCTGACACTTCCTATGTAGCCCAAGCTTATCTTGAACTCCTGCCTCCGCCATCACCATCATCACCATCACCACCATCACCATCACCATCATCACCACCATCACCATTACCACCATTACCATCACCATCATTACCATCATCACCATCATCACCACCATCATCACCATCATCACCACCATCATCACCACCATCACCATCATCACCATTACCACCATCATCACCACCATTACTATCACTATCATCACCATCATCACCACCACCACCATCATCACCACCATCACCATTACCACCATCACCATCACCATCATCACCACCATCACCACCATCATCACCACCATCACCATCATCACCATTTCCACCATCATCACCATCATCACCATTACCACCATCATCACCACCATCACCATTACCACCATCATCACCACCATTACCATCACCATCATCACCATCATCACCACCACCACCATCATCACCATCATCACCACCATCACCATCGTCACCATTACCACCATCATCACCACCATCACCATTACCACCATCATTACCACCATTACCATCACCATCATCACCACCATCATCACCATCATCACCACAATTATCACCATTATCCAGACACTCCATATATCCCGAGCTTACCTTGAACTCCTGCCCCAGCCTTAACTGCTACAATTATGGGTATGCAGTACCTTTTCTTCATGAGAGAATATTGCCAAACTCTGGTTTCTCTCTGTCCAGTTTTCTTCCTGATCTGAAGATTCATCCAATAGAGAGGCAAATAATTTGCTTAGACAGATGTACAGGTGGGTACGTGGAGGGTTGATTTGGGTGGCAGAAATAGCTTTCATTTGAAACTTCCTTCAGAATCACCATCTTCTTGCTCCCACATTCTACACATATGCCATTTAATCCTTTGCTAAACCTCTGTCCCTTGTGTATCAGAAAACTCAGAAGGGGTGGTAGTTGAGTACTGCCTCCCCCAGCCACGCTGCTGTTTGCCCACACAGCCTTAAACCCAGAAGATGATGGCTCTGCCTGGTGTTCCTCATGTGTGGTAGCTTTTCCTTTGTTTGTTACCTCAGATAACTAAGAACCAAAGTCATTCTTAATTGTTTGTTGTGGGGAGAAATGCATGTCATAAGCAAGAATGGTGACTCTGGGCTGGAGGGGTAGCTCAGTGGTAGAGCACTTGACCAGCATGCACCGGACACTGGGTTTTATCCTAAACGCTGCGAAGGAGAAAAAAAAAAAGAAAGAAAATGAAACTCACTTAAATCAGTGAACTAAGTCATGTCACTGGGTCCAGCAGTTCAGAGAGGTCAAAATGGAGTCAGTCGCACTAATGTTAAATGCCCTGGCAGACCATTTCCCCAGATGTGTTAGTTGTCACCTGACATTGCCCTGTCTGTTCCTTTCCGATCCTCCCGACCTCCCTCCATGAAAGTAACTTGTAAATGGTGGCTGAGCTTTCTTCAGCCTCTTCTGTCTTCAAAACAAAACAAAAAACAAGCACCTCTGCTTTATGAACTGAAAACCAGCTCTTTGAGCTGTTGTGATTTCTACCTTTTTCCTTCCTTCCTCTTCCTCCTTCAGTGTTCAAGAGGTTCTCATATATCCATTGGGTCTTATTAATTCTTTATGTAGCCAATGATGGCTTTGAACCTCAGGTCTTTCTGTTTCTACTTCCCTAGTGCTGGAATGACAGCTGCCTGCTACAACATCCAGCTTAAGTTCTTCTTTTAACCAAACATTTCTTAGCAAGACTTTTTAAAATCGACTTCAAATTTGTTGATTTTTGGAAGTATCTACTGTGGTCTAAGTAGCTTCTGCTGCCTGGGTCTCAGCAATGAGACAGTCCTGCGGATGCTCCAGTCTTGCTCTTTGGCAATAAAATGTTACCATCCCATTTTTTTCCTCAGACCTCCTGTCTTTTTTTGCCCTGAGGTTTTGATGTCTTTCTACCATGCCAAAGGTCTAAGGTCATCTCTCGTCACAGCCTGTGTGGCACATGCTGTAATCCCAGCATTGGGTCAGTAGAGGCCAGAGGACTAGGAGTTCAGGACCAGTCTGTTCCCGTGTGAAAGAGACCCTGTCTCTAAATAAAAGAAGACAGAATCTCATTCTCGTGGGGCTGCTGTCCTATGGAGTCTCTGTCTTGGATCTTGAATCTATTCCTTGCTTTACATCCCTGTTCCTCCCGCTCTGGGTCACCCGTGACCGCTCGCTGGTTTTCTGTTTTAAGTGTACGGATAAGCCTGCATGTATGTCCGTACTTCGTGTATACCTGGCAACCACATAGGCCAGAAGAGACATTGAATCCCCTGGAACAGATGGTTGTGAGCCACTATATGGGTACTGGAAATCAAACCCAGATTCTTCAGAAGAGTGGTCAGTGCTCCTAACTAACCCCTGAGCTCTCTCTCCAGCAGCAAGCTCTTGTTAAAATACAAATCTCATTGTAACTCAACTGCACTCCCTCTTTGCTGATGAGAAGGCAGTAAGTGTTTATTGTGGTTCAAAGGTTCTGTGTATATTTGTGATTGTGCTGTTAAATTACCCATGAGATAAAAAGCTGTCCCAACAGTAATTGATGTCCATACATCTTGGGGGCTTGCCCAAAGCCAGTCAGAAGGGATGAGTTTGGCACCCCAACCAAGCACAAGGCACAAAACAGGTTTGTTTCTTTTTTGCCACCATAGAAATTAACTTTTCTTAAGGAAATAATAGTTTATTCTGATTCAATTACAATAGCCATGATAGGTCAGAAAATGTGGATTCAAAGGATCTGAAAGACTTGCAGCCATGGAAAGGTTACATGAATTTTTATAGTCACAAAAAAAGAAAGCTGTTAGTCAAAATGTTTGCAAAATGCATAGATAGGCCCTCTGGTAGGTGGGCTACACCAAAGCAAGGACATCTACTTAGACAGTATCTTGTTCTCAGTTTTAGGGTTAATGGAGGCTAAACATGTCAAGCTTATTTCTAGAGTCTTATCTAAAAGTTGTGAGGTCAGATACAAGATGAATAACTTGGAGCTGTAAAGATAGCCAGTGGTCACTTGGATCTTCCTGGCGACAGTCTCCTCACATTCAGAATGTTCTACTTAGCCAGGTTCTCTGTCTCCAGGATCTTGAACTCATTACATTAGCTCTTAACAGGGTTGGTGTATCCAGGGCCGTGGTGCACAGTCATAAATTCAGTCCAGGCTGAAAAACCAAACTTAGGACGTTCATGATTTGGTCCAAGTCTATACTTGTTGGACTTTCTTTCTTCTCAGACTTACTTTGATTTCTGCTATAAAAATATGTGTGGTAGCCTTAGCAGAGGCCTGGGCCCTCTAAGCAGAGGCTCTGATGTGAGTTTTCACAAGGTGGTCAGTGAATTTCCTGGTGGAGACTTGGTGAACACAGTCCCATTCCAGAAGTTGAGGGTAACTGTAAGTCTTGAAAATGGCATTAGAGCTGGCCTTGGTGAAGCTGTCCGGAGTGGCAGAGTAGCCCCTGGCTGGTGTGTTACAGTCATTAATACTGGTTATCCAAACATCTTGGCTACAGGCACAGAGATCATGCTATTGCCTCTGAGAACAGGGATGAGGCACATGAGCAGAGCCACTATGACTGTCACCTTGCATGGGAATGGGGCTTGCCAATCTGTGTTCCTATAGGAACCTCTCTCAGAGCGATGATGAAAAGCTTGGCCAAAATGATAGACCCTCGGATGGCTCAGGCTACCTCCTTGGAGGACCTAACTAATGCCAAGACCAACATGACCGTTATGCCCACATCTGCACGATCTTTAGAACAACATCCTTTTGGGATGCTCTCAAGAAAATGTAAGTGATCACAGAGTCCTTGACAGGCAGGGAGAACAGGTAGATCTCATCAAGGGACTTGATCTTTGGGTCCTTGACCAGATGGCCCAGCTTGGTGATGGGGATCCACTCCTTGTCCTGTTTTACTTTCATGAGCTGTGGGACCTCACCATGGCCCCTGAGTTGGATTGAGCCTAGGCCACAGTCTTCCTGAGGCACCTAAGGCACCTGCCATAGTCCTGTGATGGTTGGTGGGGTCTTTGGGTTTTGTTGTGGTTTGGTTGGCTGGTGGCTTTTTTGAGATAAGGTCTCACAGAGCAGAAGCTGACATTGAACCTGCTGGACAGCCAAGACTGGCCTGGGAATCTGCACATACCTCAAAAATGCAGGGCTTATAACTGTTCCCAAGGGTGGGATGGTGCATGCCTGTGATCCAGATGCTCAAGTGGCAGAGGCAGACAGATGTTTGTGAATTCAAGGCCAGCCTGGTATACATGGCAAGTTCTTGGCCAGCCAGGACTATAGCATGAGACCCTGTGTGAAAGAGGAAAAACAAACAAACTCTAACATACAGTCTGTCTAGCATGTTATAAAAAGTGTTTGCAAAGGCCCTGAACCAGGGTTTATAATTCCAGCATGTGGGAGGCAGAGATAAGAGGGTCATAAATGATTCTGGCCCATTTTGGGGTACATGAGACCCAGGGTGATCTCAAACTCCTATTTTCCTCCCTCCTGCCTCAGCCTTCTAAGTACTAGGATTACACATCTGGCTTATTTTATCTCCTTAGGTCTGTCTAATGGTTTGAGGCACCAACCCTTTGCAGGAAGGGACTAGCACTCAGGATGAAACATTAAGTAACATTCTAGATAAATCATTGGGATTAAGATGTGTTCTGGGGAACCAGTCTACCACCCACCCGCTTGACTACCAGTCAAGAATTTTATGTTCTTTAAACATTCTCGTATCTATCTAGTCTATGATTGATTATATAACCAGCTCCTCTATGGGAGGCTTAGAACTGGGGATGTACTGCAGGCTCAGCACGCAGGAGGTAGGACCAAAAGACAAAGCTAAATCTCCAAGATCCAAGTTCTTCTTCTATAGGACTCTTCTAGTTCCTTTGAAGTCCAAATTAGTCAGCAAAGCTAAGAACCAAACAAATATTGGCCAACCAGAGCTGAGATTCATACTGTATTCCTGGGATCCTAAGGCAGCATCAGACTGCATACAGAAAGTTCTGGAAATGCTGTTATGAAGGCCATCCTCTGTCACCCTGGGCCCTATCCTGAGGATAGGACCCTTTGCCCTCTACAGAATGGAGAGAAACAAAACTTACTGCAGAGAGATCTTGACCTGAACATGAGGCAGTATTTGTGAAATAAATTTTTAAAGATAACTTAATGCAATGAAGAATTCCAAACACAGTCACGATGAAAATGCATGTGGTGCAATGGGGTCAGGGTTCAAAGGGTACAAAGTCTCTGACACCAACATCGGTCAGGTGGGCGCTGGCTTGCTCTCCCCATGGTGTCTGTTCTGTATAAGCTAGCCCAGTATCCTGTCTTACTGTTTCACTAAGTCTGGCTGAATGTGAGCATTTTCCGTTGCCCCTGGATGGTCGGTGCTTTGGGTAATTCTGTCCCTCTGGTGTATTTCTGGACTAATGATAATTTCTCAATTTCAGTTACTCATCCTGTTGTAAGTAGTCCCACATTTCTGAGAGCCTGTGGCATTCTTGCCTTGTTTACAGTGCAGGCACAGCGCAGTACACCTGCATACTCTTGTTGGTGGTAACACGGGTTATCCTTGTTGCCCAGGCTGGCCGTTATCTGGTGGGTTTAAGCGACTCTTTGCATCAACCTTCTGAGGTTCATGTCATTGCTTCCTGCTCATGTTCCTTCTTTGGGCGTTGTCAGTGGATTGTGTGAACGAAGTTAGGGGGTACAGAGTCAAGCCACTTGTACCCAGCCTTTCCCTTCCCCAGCCTCCTCTGCCTTCCATAAAAGCTCTCTTCATCAAGAGTAGGAAGGCTCAAACATTTGTTTTATCCAGACTAAAATTGCAGAAGTTTCTCTGTACACTTTGCCCTTCCGTAACTGTCTGATTTGCATGTATTTATTATTCCAGGTTGGTGACAGAGATGATTCCAATCTTTATATAAATGTGAAGCTGAAGGCTGCTGAAGAGGTAAAGCCAAGATCAGTAATGCTGGAGTCCTTCCTCCCCTCCGCCCCAGGTCCTTTTGGTAACCCCTTACCCTGTGTGGCCCTCCCCACAAAGCTAACTGCCACCAATAGACCAGAATTTAACTATTGGACAAGACAGAATCAGGTGACCTAGCCGGCTGGTTTTCCCCTGTGTGTTTCTCAATGATTTTTTCCCCCTGAGAGCCACATACTGGCTGTGGAATGCTGTTGAATGTGATGGTGACAAATGGGCCGATTCTTCTCCATACACAGGGAAAAATGATGCCTTATACTCTATTGTCTCAGTCACAGTCCTTCAGAGAGGCAGGAAGTCTGTCTTAGGGTTTTGCTGCTCTGAACAGACACCATGACCAAGACAACTCTTATAAGGACGTTTAACTGGGGCTGGCTCACAGGGTCAGAGGTTCAGTCCATTATCATCAAGGCAGGAACATGGCAGCGTCCCAATAGGCATGATACAGGAGGAGTTGAGAGTCTACATTATCATCTGAAGGCTGCTAGCAGGATACTGACTTCCAGGCAGCTGAGATGAGGGTCTTAAAGCCTATGTCCCCAGTGACACACCTACTTGGACAAGGCCACACCTCCAAATAGTACCACTCCCTGGGCCGAGCATATACAAACCATCACACAGGCCCAGGTCTCAGCCTCTCATACCATTTCCCTGTTTCTTGTGTTCATTCTGCAGATTGGGATCAAAGCCACTCACATTAAATTACCAAGAACGTCCACAGAGTCCGAGGTGAGCGAATAGATGTACATGGCGAGGTGCCTCTCTGTCTGCTTTGGTGGTACTTGAGGGCCTGAGATACGCTCTGCAGATAGAATATGTTTCTTTACTGCTCTCAATTTTCCCTTTCAACATCTGTAATTAATTAGTACAAATCAACTGTGGCCCTACTTTTAGGTATTAAAACATGTCATCTCCCTGAATGAGGATGCCACCGTGCACGGATTCATAGTGCAGCTGCCTTTAGATTCAGAGAGTCCCATTAACACTGAGGCAGTCATCAACGCCATTGTACCCGAGAAGGATGTGGATGGGTGAGTGCTACCCATTGGTTTCATTTTGCGCACGCTTCTGTTCTGGAAACACTGTTTGTTTCCATTCCTTCCTCCCTGTTGGACTGTTTCAGGCTGACGAGCATCAGTGCTGGGAAGCTTGCCAGAGGTGACCTAAGTGACTGCTTCATTCCGTGCACACCGAAAGGATGCTTGGAACTCATCAAAGAGACAGGTGAGAGTGGGGGAAGCCGGCAGGAGGATCGTGAGGACTTGCCTCCGCCTTCCAAACGCTGGGCTGGCAGGTGATTTTCACAAGTTCACTGGCTCTGAGCCTGTTTCCTTAGCTGCTGAACTCCAGCATTCATACGCCCCGGACGAGGAGAAAATGGAACATTTTCTTGAGCTTCTTTGTGATTCCGGTCCATTTCCCTATGACCCAGTTCCTCTGGATTGCTGAATATCTAGAAGGTTCTTTCTCAGGAAGCTGCATCTTCCGGTTCCTTCAAGAGAACTTGCCACAGAACCAGGGATTCAGACCCCTGCACTGAAAGCAAAAGATGCAAACGAAGAAAAGACCAGAGAAAGTTTTTTTTCCAAGAGATAACAGAACCAAGATTTGAACCCAGGGTTAAGTGCATTCAAAGCAATGTATTTTGTGGGTGGGGTGGGATGGGGTGGAAATCCTAAATGTAAGAATTTCAACAGTACAAAGTGAGCAAAGTCATGGCTTCCTGTCCTTGGAACCAGCACCAAGTCAACTGTGTGGTTCCAGCACTGGACAGACGGCTGGAACGGATCTTGTGAACATTCACCCATGTTCCTTTATTACATAGCTAGTACCTTCCTGTCTTAGTTTCCTTATGCATGCTCTTAGCAGAGTTTATTTTTTGCGCAGAAATGAGTCCCGCTAGAAAGAAGTAGGTCAGAAGCTTCAAGCGAGGCATTTGGCCAGCGTTGGTAATGAGAACTGTCTGTGGTGGCCAGCAAAGGGCAAGTCAGAAGCCTTGGCCCAGTGTGACAGTTCAGAACCACAGTTTACATTCTCCAGTGTTTAGCCAATATTTATTACAGCTTTATAGAAAAGAATCCCATGAGCTACTACACCTGTGGCTTCCTAGTGTCTCACAAGCTACTGTTGCCCTAAGGTAGCTTCAACTCTTTGCTGAGTCCTAATTTGTATTGTAAAGTGTCGTTCATTAATTGATTTGCAGTACTGAGAATGAAAGCCAGCATGTTAGGCCCTTGTTCTAAGGTTGACCCATGCATTCAACCAGCAGTGTACTTGTTAATTGGCTCAAACTACGAGGACTTCAATTGCAGTAGTCATGATGTTAGCATTCTCTAAGTGCTGGTCTTCTGCTGAAGCTGATTCGTTTTTGAGAAGTGTGGTTTCAATGTCAAGCAACCGTTCATAGCTTTTCAGCCTTGATGGGGCAGAGTAGTTCAGAGCGCTCTGCTTCCCTCTGTGTGAGCCGCTCATTTCAGGCCACTCCCTCCCTGCTCTCTTCTCAGGCCATACAGTCATAGCTGCATCTCCCAGGCCAGCGGGTGATCACCTGTCACCTCTGTGGGATGCAGGTTGCCATTCTCAAAAGCACATCAAGGCCTGTCTGTGCTCTAGAGAGACTGTTCAGGGCTAATCCAGGCAAGCTAGAGTCTCAGAAGAAACACAAGCCTCGGGGTAGTTCAGTGGAAGAGCCCAGCCTGTGTGAGGTCTTGAGTTTGGTCTCCAGCGCTGGAGTGAGGTGGGGGATGTTGTCACGGTGCCAGGAGTACAGGTGCTGAGTCAGCAAAAGCCTTTCCAGTCTCTTGTCATTGCTGTCCCCGTTCTTTCTCCCCCACAGATAACCCTGTGGTTCAGGCCCTAAGCTAGACAGAACTTTGGATGAGAAACTGTATGAATAAACTCCCTGAATTTGGCAAGTCTTACTGATCCTCATCTGATTTCCTTCCTTGCTCTAACCCCTATCCACACGCCGTAGTTTTCGTGACTATTTTGTCCATGTAGTCTAATCTGATAGCTTCTTCCATATGGCTGTTAGCTGTGTGTTAAGGTTTCTTTTTTGAGTGTAGGATCTCTTCCCACTTCCCTATGACTCAATGAACAAATCTTGGCCTAAGCAGAGCTCCAAACCTTACTGCGGGAAGGATAGCGTACAAGTCCCAGTCTGAAGCTGGAACAGAGGCTGGTTGGCAAAGGGGCCTTAGGCAGGTTTCCGCTTGGTGCAGAGGAGCTCTGTTTTCTATCCGGGAGGTGTGTAAAGATGGCTTCTCCATCTCTACTGTGTGCTGGCTTCTCTTCCAGGGGTGCAGATTGCCGGAAGGCATGCCGTGGTGGTTGGGCGAAGTAAAATAGTTGGTGCACCCATGCATGACCTGCTTCTGTGGAACAATGCCACGGTGACCACCTGCCACTCCAAGACTGCCAATCTGGACAAGGAGGTAGGAGGTCCAGAGTAGTATGGACGTCTGTCCAGCCTGCGTGCGTGTGTGCGTTCATTCTCTCTCTTAACCCAGTGACTATACTGCATGCCATGTCTCATTTTCCAAGAGGAAAGAACAAATTCAAATCACAGGCTTGCCAACATTTATCCAGATCTTCCTGACATTCTGACCATAGACTTTCTACACCAGCATGCCCATGGCGCTAGTACCACCAGTGGGATGATGCGTTGTACAGCTCTCCTGGGCATGTTGTTGGCCTTGGGGATGGAGATACTCTAGAAGCGGCTGAGCAGCGGGCGTTCTTTGTTATTTTATTATTGTTTGGTTGGGGTTGAATCCCTTAGAGTAGGCAGTATTTCACTACTGAGCTACATCCTTACCCCCAGCAGCGCATTCATGATCCTTACATTGGATTCCTGCATCCAAAAATCTTCACATGGCTCTGTCCCTGTTTGATAGTGTAGTTTTTATATGTGAGCGAAGAACAAAATGGAAGCCTGGCTCCCCCTTTTAATATTCTTAAATTGCCCTGTGATTATGGTGGTAGTAATTGTAGTCTGTAAAGGAGGGTTGCATCACCAGGAATGTCGTCCTGAGTCTGAGGCTCCAAACCTCTGCTTCCTCCAGCCCCCACTGGTTCTCATTGCCTTTCTGTTAGGGAAAATACCTGGGGAAAGGGGGCTTCTGGCATGTGTAGGATTGAGTACAGTGTGGGATTGGGCCAGCAGAAACTCTGGTGTGCTTTTGAGTCCTTACCCAGTATCCCTGAAAGTGTTGCTGATAACTAAAAATGTAATACCACGGCTCGTGATTTTCCTTTCTCTCTCTCTCTCTCTCTCTCTCTCTCTCTCTCTCTCTCTCTCTCTGTTTGTGTGTGTGTGTATCTGTGTGTGTGTGTGTGTGTGTGTGTGTGTGTGTGTGTGTATCTGTGTCTGTGTGTGTTTTGATTGTTTTATTTAAGTCTGGGTCCCTCCCCATCCCTAGGTAAATAAAGGAGACATTCTAGTGGTTGCAACCGGACAGCCTGAGATGGTGAAGGGGGAGTGGATCAAGCCTGGCGCGGTGGTTATAGACTGTGGGATCAATTATGTTCCAGGTGAGTGGTTCGGGGCAGAGAATCAGAACTCTTATTTTATATTAAGTACCAGGGTTTAGTGAGCCTGGCTGTGAGTAGGTGAGTAGTTGTCTTCTGTGAGCTGTCCTGCCTGGGGTCAGATGTGTGGCTGGCTCCCTACTGCTCTGTGCTAATCCTTAGTTGACTTAGTCCAGAGAGAGTGGAAGAGGAGACAAATGTATCACTGCTTGTTTGTTTGAGACAAGATATCTTCCAGTGGCCAAACCTGCCCTTGAATTCATGGCTGTCCTGTGCCAGCCTCCTGACTGCAGGGTTACCAGGTGTGCAAGCCCTCACCTGGCTTCTGTTCTGCCCTCATATACCCGTCACCCTGTGCTCTAACGACGGCTCTAGATAGACTTAGTCATATACTACACTAGGTGTTTCTTACCTGTGATCATCTTGCTTTTCCTGGTTTACTCAAGGTCACACAGTTACTCAAGGTCAACTGTGGTCCAAAATATTAGATGGAAAACTCCTAAACTGTCAATGAGGTTGTTTCTTTGTTTTTGAGTCAGTCTCACTCTGTAGTCCTCGATGACTTAGAACATATGTAGACCAGGCTGGCCCTGAGCTCCCAGAGATGTGCCAGCCTCTGCCTCCAGGGGGCTAAGATTAAAGGCCAGTGAATTTCAAATTGTTTGCCATCCAGAGTGGCTTGAGAAGTCTTGTGCCATCTTTGTTGTCCCACCTGGGACAGGGGCCACCCTTTTGCCACCTTTGCCTGTTATTCGCTTGGTAACCTTCACTTATCAGATTTGAACTTATGTCATTAAATTTGGTGGCAAGTGCTTTTACCCACTGAGCCCTCTCCTTTGTATCTTCTGTTCTCTCAGAAGAAATGTCCAAGAACGGTACAGGAATATCTACATTCATACATATATATTAACCTAGAAACAGTAACCATGTAGATTTATATATTTACTATATATAGTTGTATATATATGAAGGGAGGTTAGACTATATGTAAATATATATATGTATATTATATGTAGTAACTATTCTTCTCTCTCAGCCCTTGCCCTTGTCTCATCATTTTATTAAACCTCTCCACGTGGGGGGGGGGTGGCGTGACTATATGTAATTATATAGTTACTGTTCCTACATGCATATATTACATATATTCTTTAATTGCATTTAGGAACAGTAACTACTTACATGCACTGAGCAGTATGGCAGGCCTTGGGCTCTGTGCCTAAGTATGGCTAGTTATGGACTCCATTCATTCATTCATTCATTCATTCACTCACTCACTCACTTATCCATTTGTACATTTATACATTCATTTTGATTGCGGGACTCAAACCCAGGGCCTCGTGCGTGATCCACGCGTGCTCTCCCCCTGAAGCACAGCAGCAATCACTGTTCTCCGTGTGTGTGTGTGTCAATAACTTCTTCAGTTCCTCTCCTCCGTGTCAGCTCCTGTCAGTTCTTCCTAAATCATACCTGATTTTCCTCTCAGCCAGGCATGATCTTTGTCTTCTGAAAACCCTTCTCCCCTCACTCCAGTCCCACAGGACTTGGCGTTTCCGGTGTGTCTGGTCTGCTCTGGGAGCTCCTCGGTGGTCTCTGGGCTGCTTGTCTGGTCTCCTGCCGCCCAGCTCTCAGCTCTGTGCAGTTGTTGAGGCAGTTACAGCAAGGATCTTTTTTTCCTCCTTCCCATCTGAAGTTTAAAATGCAGACACTGAGCTGCCAGGAGCATTCGTCACTGTCAAGTTCTCACCGTTTCTAACCTCCCTCCCACTCGGCCTCGCTTTTAAGACAGTAGCTCATAATTGATCATTCATTTGCTGGGTGTAATTATCTAACGGGTGCGGAAGAAATTGCTCTCCTGCGTCTCCCCACTGTGAAGTTTTGCAATGTGACATCTCAGCTCAGTCTGCTTACATCCCCGCATCTCTACTACTATGGGCATTCTAAAGAGATACAGATACAAAAGAAAAGCCTGGCCTGGGGGTGCAGCTCAGTGGAAGAGTTGCCTGGCTGTGCTGCACACTAGATTCTACCCTTCTTACTTCAGGAAAGGGGGGTTTGTTCGTTCGTTCACTTATTTAGTTGAGATTAAAAAAAACCAAAACGGGTCAGAATTTTGTAGATGTGCCTGAAACTTTGGCATGAATGTTGATTTCTTATATAGATATTAAAACAGTATAGGTGGTTGTCCATGTTTTCACTGGTCCTATGCATATGGGCATGTAAGTATTGATAAGGCTGAAGTGTTCGGTCCCCTGGGAATGGTGGAATTATGCTGTTATGGGCTAGAGGTACGCCTCAAGACCTACAGACCGATCTTTGAACATCTTCACCTGATGAAGCAATCTGGTCCACCCCTTAGGCCACTGCTTGGTTCATATTTTTTAGATTGTTCAATTCTCGGAGTATCTGTGGTAGGAGAGTTTAGCAAGCACCAGACTCTGAGTTTTATCTTATTAAAAACTGAGCCTGGTGGTGGCGGCACATGCCTTTAATCCCAGCACTCAGAAGGCAGAGGCAGGAGGATATCATTGAGTTGAAGGCCAGCCTGGTCTACAAAGTGAGTTCTAGGACAGCCAAGGCTACACAGAGAAACCCTGTCTTGAAAAAAAAACTGTTAATAGAGATAGATAGGTAGATAGATAGATAGATAGATGGATAGATAGATAGATAGATAGATAGATAGATAGATAGATATTATATGAGCCACTCAAGGATAAAAGGAATAAATCTCCTTACAGATTAAGAATTAATTAGTGCATACATTTTTCCAGTTTTTAAATTTTGGTTTGCAGTGTTGGGGAGTCAAACTTAGGACCTTGCACATTCTGGGCAAACACTCTGCCACTAAGCTACATCTCTGGTCACCTCAAAAGACTATTTTCCAGGAATTGAGTGGAGCTGACTGACGTTCCTGCTCAGCTAGTGAAGATGCTTGAGACATGCTAATGCTTTATTAGAAGGGGCAGGTTCCCCACCGCTTTGTCTGCACTCACAGTCTAAGAGCTTCTGTACTGGCCTCTATAGTTAGTAGTCTAAACTGAATTTCAGAGCTAGATGCAAACCCAACTTGGGTTTTATGTTTGGAAGTTTCCACTGAAAGAAAGCTTAGAGCCAGGAATGGATTTACTATACGTAGTAGTCACTTTCCTCCCAACCACACGATGTTGGTGAGGCTCTTGTCCCTTCTTCAGCAGGGAATTAAGTCAACCTTCATAGTGTTTGGTCAGTGTGTACATGTTACTAGGCATGTGTGGAAGTCAGGATAACTTTTTGGAATTGGTTCTTGCCTCCCTTTGCCTTGCTGAGATAGTTTCATTTCCACCATCCTGTATTCCCCCCACGCACTCCCCCAGACTAGCTGGCCCACTAGTTTCCTATCAACCCCTCAGCCTAGGGATGTTGGATTTACATGTATATCCATGTCTGACATGTACTCTGAGGGTCTGACCCGGGGTAGGAGGCTTATGGCTCAGCTTTTACTTTTTGAATGATTCTTTCTACTTCCTCCTGCATTTCAAAATGGCCTTGGGGAAGACTACGAGGAGAATCCTTCTTGCCATGGTGTGCGGCTTTAACTTCTTTAATAACCTATAACATTGCAAGCAGGTGTCTATTTAGGCCTTTGCATTTTTAGACCGCAGGTCAGTGGGGAGCCTGGAAGGGTAGAGGACAGTTATAGTGTATGGGTTCATCCCAGAGACAGAAGCTTCTTGGTTTGGGGTTTTATTTTTTGGCTTTATCTGAAAACCTCCTCTCCCAACATAACAACATGCTCAAAGAAAACTGGAAATGTGCCAAAGATTCTACAAGACCCTCCTTGGGAACTTCCAAGGATTCAAGGTCTAGGCCCAGCATCTCCCGGAAGTGCACCAGAGCAGGGTGTAGGATGTTCTTTGTGTGAGCAGTGGTGCATCTCTGAGTTGGTTCCCTTGAATAGCTATTCTTCACTGGAGAGATTTGTGCTTCTGGTCCTTTTAAGGGAGGTGTAATTATATTCTTTGCCTTGAGCAAGCATTTAAGTAACTGCTCAGTCTCTGGAACGGGGATGTTGAATTGTTCCTCCGGCTCCTTCCTGGAGCTCAGTAACTGCTGACAGTTGCTGTAGAAACGTATCTGGCAGCTGTGACATAGTTGGAGCTTTGTGTACTTAAAAAAAAAATTCCTTTGTAGGCCTTAGCAAATTAACATTTTAAAAGGTCGAGCATTTTAAGAATAAGAAACATATTTAATTTATCACCAGAGGGACTATAAAAGGATTCTCTGGGATCTGAAAAGTCCCCTTTTTTAAAAGTATTTATTTTATTTATTTATTCTTAAATTATTTTAATTTTCTTTTCTTGCCACTTACTCATGAGGTTTTTCAGATAATGTAGTCTTCCCTAGAAGATGGGGAGCACCTGCCATCTAGCACTGGGGTTCAGGATAGAATCCAGGGCCCATCCCGTGCTGGCCTGGTGAGTGCTCTGCCACAGAACTGCACCCCAGGCGTGCTTGGTAGCTTTAATTAAAGTAGACACATGATTTTATGGGACTAATACCCTCTTAAATTTTACGCAGATCTTTCTGCGGACAGGGAACCAAACTCATAATCAATCACTGAAGTTGGAGACAATTATATTATTGTAGCTCTGAGACTCTACTTTGATCTCTTCCCCCTTCTCTGAACCAGATGATACAAAACCAAATGGAAGGAAAGTTGTGGGTGACGTGGCATATGATGAGGCCAAGGAGAGGGCGAGCTTTATCACGCCTGTCCCCGGAGGCGTGGGGCCCATGACTGTGGCAATGCTGATGCAGGTATGGTGCAGAAAGTTCTGGATTGTTCTAAAAAGACTTTTCTACCCAAAGACACCACTAAGACCCACTCAGAAATTAGGCTCGGATAGGAGTCTGTTGAAGAAAAGAGGAGGGAGAGAACAAGCAACAATGGCATTCCTCACATTGATAGGGGTGGCAGCATCCTTCTTAAGTCCTTTGGAATCTAGAACTGAAGGTCAAACACGCTGCTGGCTGTACACCTCCTGCTGTGGATGAGACCGAAGCCCTCAGCATGGCTTTCCTCACTTCCTTCTAGCTGTGGTGTTTTACTAGAGGGCTGGCAATTGATTGAGTTGGACCCTTGTGACCTGGGGCTGGGACCTGATGTGTGGAGTCAAACCATTCACTGCTTCTGTCTCCATTTCTCTCACTTCTCCCAGAGCACAGTGGAGAGCGCACAGCGCTTCCTGAAGAAATTTAAGCCAGGGAAGTGGACAATTCAGTATAACAAGCTGAACCTCAAGACACCTGTCCCAAGGTAGGAATGAGATGTTCTTGGTTAGAACTTGGTGGCTGGTTAGGGTTAACTGCCAGGTACCATGGACATCATTGATTGAGGGGAAGGAGCGAGTTACTAGTGTGGGGTTAATTAAACACGGTGACTAAAGAGTGACACCCATCCTTGTGTTTTTAAAGTGACATTGCTATATCACGATCTTGCAAACCAAAGCTCATCGGAAACCTGGCCCATGAAATTGGGCTACTCACAGAAGAGGTGGAATTGTACGGGGAAACAAAGGCCAAAGTCTTGCTGTCGGCACTGGATCGTCTGAAGCATCAGCCAGATGGGAAATACGTTGTGGTGACCGGGTATGTATGTGGTGACCAGGTGTGCACTGCTGACCGGGTATGCATGTGGTAACTGGGTGTGTACTGGTGACCCAGGTGTGTATGTGGTGACCGGGTGTGTACATTCTGTTTCAGGCAGCCTTTACATTCAGACAGTCCGTCATCACCAGGGAGGCATTTGCATGTGTGGAAGAGCCATCAGCTTGGTCTTTTTGTTGTTTTAGGTTTTATTTTTGCTTTAAATTATGTGCAGGAATGTACATGCATGAATGTAGGTGCCTACAGACCCTTAAAGTGGAGGATAGGGCTAGAGAGATGGCTCAATGATTAAGAGCCTAGGCTGCTTTTCCGGAGAACCAGGGCTCGAATCCAGGCACCCACAGCTGTCTGTAACTGCGGTCCTGTGGAATCTGACGCCCTCTCCTGGCCTCCACGGGCACTGCATGTTGTGGACATGCAGGCAACAACCCCATGCATGTAAAATAAAACTTAATGTCATTTGTTTGGAAAAGAACTTAAAAACATGGGCTATCAGGGTCAAGTGTCAGTTATATTTCTTGTGGTGAGTAGAGCTAACATTCTTTCCAGTTGTACTTATTATTATTATGTACATAAATGATATCTGCATGCAGGGCGGGAGTGTAGAGCTGGTTCTTGCATGCCACCTCTGTGTGATTTCTGAGGAAACTCGGGGTAAAGCTTTGAGGCTGGAGGCATCTCGGAGACCCTGCTTTTTGTTTTTAATGATTTCAGAAATTACAACTGGGAGGCAGCAGAGATCTCTGAGGGCTTTTGTTCTTGTTTTGTTTTGTTTTGTGTATTAGTGTGTACGCTTGGCTGTAGAATCCAGAAGAGTGTGTAACATTCCCCTGGGGCTATAAATGGCCGCAAGCTTTAGTGGTTTGTTAGGTACATGGATGCTGGCACCCGAACTCAGTCCTCTTAAAGAACAGCAAGTGCCCTGACCACTGAGCCATCTCTCCAGTCCTTGTCTTTACTATTTAGATTAGGTAATTATTAGACTGTGCAGTGATTTTGGTTGACATTAATTCTATTGTCTCTTGGCTTTCTTCTTGAAGAATTACTCCAACACCCTTGGGAGAAGGGAAAAGTACAACCACAATCGGGCTGGTGCAAGCCCTTGGCGCCCACCTGCATCAGAATGTTTTTGCGTGTGTGCGACAGCCTTCGCAGGGCCCCACCTTTGGGATAAAAGGTACTTCTGGCCAGAGGCACCTGCCTCTGAGGCCTTTGGTTTTCCCAGACTGATTCTTTACCCACGGGGGCTTTAGCTTGTTTAGATAGCTGGTATATTTGCTTCAGACATTTGTACCTGAGGTGCATTTGAGGAAGGCTTTCATTGTTGCCCCGAGTCTATCACTTTGACATACACAGGGATTCTCAGGATGTGTAAAATGGAGTTGAAAGGGCTTTTGTTTGACCCTAATATCCACTCTACTGGCACAGTACCAGTAAAGGAAATCATAGCTGCTGGTCCAGGCTTACGCTGAAATAGTCCAGCCGCACAGATGTCTCCCTGTCTGGAATGAGAAAAGGCCGCCTTCATTTAGTGAATGTTTTCTGCTGGGCACTGTGCTAAGTCCTTTGTGTTTCCGTCCTTCTCCCCTCCCATGAGATTCATGTCTGTTTATGATGGCAGCAGAGGGACTTTACTGGTGATTTGGTTAGTGGCTCCATCACATTGGTAGTTAGGTAGGTAATTAGTTGGTTGGTTGGTTGGTTGGTTAGTGAGTGAGTGAGTGAGTGAGTGAGTGAGTGAGTGAGTGAGTGAGTGACTTGGTTCATGCCACAGCCCACATGTGGAGGTCAGAGGACAACCTGCTAAGTTCGTTTTCTCCTTCCGCCATATGGATCCTCGATGGCAAACTCGGGTTGTTAGGCTTGGCAGTGTGCACCTTTACCCCACTTAGCCCCTAGTGCAGTGGTTCTCAACACGTTGGGTCATGACTCCTTCAGGATCTCATTCAGACATTTACTTTATAAGTAAAGTAGCAAGATCACAATTATGGAGTAGCAACAAAAAGAATTTTATTACTGAGGGTCACCGCAACATGAAGAACTGTATTAAAGCGTCCCAGCATCAGGAAAGGTTGAGAACCGTTATAACTCGGACCACAGCAACTCTTGCCCCACGCCTACTTCAGCCTCTACACAACACTTTTGGTGAGGTGAGGACACGGGGTCAGCATATTTAACCTAATTTCCGTCACTGTGGTTCTGTAGGACGATCCTCCCCCGCTGTGGGGTGTTTATTGACTTTACCTGTTTATTTTGCATACATTCATTGGTTGCAATTAAATTAAGGCCCTCACACATGCCAGGTGCACACTGCCACTGAGCTACACTCAGACACACTTTTCCACTGTGCATCTTCAGTGTACGTGGTGCCATGTTACACAATTCTGCTTTCACACACGTGTACATTGCACACCTCGAACCCCGCACCCTCTCTCCTCACCCCCCTCCCGTTACTTCTCTCTGTTTTCCTAGACCGCTTTGCTTCTTCTTTCAAAACAGACTCTTAATGAAAACGATTTTTATTAATTGTGACGTGTTCCTCGCGGCGGCCTCCTCTTCTGCTAGCCGACAAGCTAGCATGTTCCGCTTGTTCCAGTAATGAATGGAAATGTTCTCAACAGGCACACCTCTTCCTCCTGCCAGGTCTGACTCGCTTCTGTTGGTTAGCTTCCTTTTGTCTTTGAGACAAGGTCTTCCCAGGTATTTCAGGCTGGCCTGGAATGCACTGTGTAGCCCAGGTTGACCTGTTTGCCTCCTTCCTGCTGGAATCATGTGCCACTGTGCCCGCCTTGCCTTTGCGCTTGTTGTCATAACCCCCTTTGACTCCAGGAGCCTGTCCTCCATCTCCGTTTGAGAACCAACTGCTCTCTTTCCCCCCTTGCATAGTCTTCCTCACAAAAATGAAACCCACTCCTTCCCGCTGACATCTGTCCTAACGAGGCTATGGCATGCTGGACATCTTGACTACATGGGCCACAGAACCCTGGTGGTTCAGCTGACTTCTAGTCTAGGAGAGTTGGTGTCTCTGTTCGGTGTGTACCTTCAAGATTCCTTTTCGAGAAGCTCGAGTAGCTTCGTGAGGAGGAAATTACACGGGCTTGCCTTTATGGAGCTGTCATCGGGGTTTTTAACATGTTAGGAATCACAGGGAGCCTGCTTCTAAAGATAATGAGTGGGTATGTGTGTGTGTGTGCATGCTTCTGTCATTTGCACTCTGATTTCAATTGAGAGACTATTCAGCGTGAGCGTGATCGAGTGTTTCAGTGCGGTAAAGGAAATTAGAAAACACCTGCTCACATCTGTCCCACTGACTGGAGAAAGTAAACAAACAATTTGCTTAGTAGTTATGAAAATGGGTTTGTTGGTCTTTGCATTCTAATTCATGGAGAAGCAAGTTAACCTGAGTCCCTGCCGTTGCTCTGTCCCCTAGGTGGCGCTGCGGGAGGTGGCTATTCTCAGGTCATTCCCATGGAAGAGGTAAAGCAGGTTTTACTGAACCCTATCCTGTGCAATAGATTTTCCCTTTCAGAGATAAGATTTTTTTTTTTTTTAATGCTTAGTGGGCACACCACTTGTTTCTTGACAGGAGCAATATATTAAACAAACAAACAAAAAATCGTTATTTGTAGACTTGAAACAACAGCTTGGACTCAGGTTCTACCTTTCAATGGGGATAATCGTTTTGAGCAAGCAAACACATGCCATGTGGTCTCCAGAAGCATCAGAGGCCTGGGGATTCAGAACTGTGTGGGGACCCAGAGGGGGACAACCGTCTATGCTCTTCCCTTGTGTAACCTCTGACCTTGGTGGGGGGAGGAGGAGGAGTGAAGGGGAATGCTCTGCTCTCTGGACATTTATGTGGAGACTGCTAATTCCTTCACTGCAAGTTGTTTTGAGGGACGAATAGCCGGGCATTGTTTTTTCTTCAGTAGTCACTGTGTAGTTCAGGCTAGCCTTGAACTGGTGGCAGACCTCCCTCAGCCTCTTGAGGGCGTCAAACATATGCTTTGCATATAGAAGCCCACTCGTGAGCCTGTTCACTTACAGCAAGTCAGCCAGCATCCACTGGTGGTAGTGCAGAGACTGAGGTGGTTGTGGGAGGCTGCGGGTTTGGAAAGACAGATCTGCTAGCGACTGCTGTGACCTCTGCTCTCTTGTAGTTTAATCTCCACCTCACTGGTGACATTCACGCCATCACTGCAGCTAATAACCTTGTGGCTGCTGCCATCGACGCTCGGATGTTTCATGAGCTGACCCAGACAGACAAGGTAGGATGCAGAGTATGGGGGGGAATGTGCCTGATTAACGTTAGTCCCTTGGGTGCTGATGCAGGTGCCATGACAGTAGGACCCCTCACACTTCATATAAAGTTCTTTAATTCTTTTTCTTTAAGGCTCTCTTTAATCGTCTGGTACCTTCAGTAAATGGAGTAAGGAAGTTCTCTGACATCCAAATCCGCAGGTTACGGGTAAGCTTTTGCCTGCTTGATGGCTGATACCATAAGAAGTTTAATTAAGATAACAAGGATTGAAGGTAGGGGTTTCCCTCATTGTGAATTATAAGTGATTGATCTTACAGTAAGTAGAGCTGAGAGCTGACAATTAGTCCTCAACTAAGAAGAGAGAGAACAGAGACTTTTTAATGTGCAGATTGAGGATGCTATTGTGGGGATGTGCCGTTTCTTGAGTTTGAATCCAGCTCTCCCTGGCCCTGAGATCTTGGGTACATGTTCTTTGTGGGGCACCTCTTGGTTCAGTCTATGAAACGAGCTTAATAATGCTTACCCTGCATAGACACAGGACTCTCAGAGTATTAGTGACTTCTGTGTTTTATTTGAATTTCTATAGTATATATAGCTTTTAAAATATTTATGTATATTAAATGTAGGCGCATGTGGGTCACAGCACTGTATAAAGATTAGAGGACAACTGTAAGTTGATGTTAAGGTGATAGATGATTGGACAGTGCAGAGGTAGGTGGGGGAAAGGCTGGGAAAATGGAAGAGGAGGAGGGGAGAGAGGAGATTCCGGGAGGAACGGAGATGGAGGCAGATGTGCATGTTTCTCTCAACACATCTCTAGCTTGATGAGGTTGTTATTATTATTTCTAAGGGTTTCTATAGGCCTTTTTATCTCTTATAGAAGGGCAGTTTGTATCTTTGTCCACTGGTTGTAAGCTTATTGTGTAGAGGGTTTGTGGATTGAGAATTTAATATATAAACCTGATTGATAAGCTACTGGGCTTTGGAGTCATGTTTGTTTCGGCCGGTTTGCCAGGGTGGTCAGATTCACCAGGACAGAAGCAATAGGGCAGGCGGAATGAACCGAGAATGAACCTTGTGGAGTGGGTGGCTTGCAGACTGTGAGAATCCATGTGCTTGACTCCACACTGGAGCGGCGTCCTTGGAGTGAGACCGCAGGGGCCGATAAAAGGTTAAGATGTCTTTTTAATATTTATGGCAACAGACAACTTTTGGGAGTCAGTTCTTAATTTCCAATTTGTTGTGTCAGGGTTTCTGCTGTTATATAGAATATAATTCTCCTGACTCCTTCCATCTTGTGTAGGAGTACTGGGATTACTGATGTGCACACCACATCTGGCTTTACCTGGGTCTGAGGAATTGAACTCAGGTCATTGGGCTTTTGAAGCAAGTGCATTTACATTCTGAATAGTCTGCCCAAACCTATAGAGTCAGCAAGCACATGCTTTTACCACATACCCTAATTATCCCTCCCTTCGGTTTTTTTACATGACAAAGGAAAGATGGCATTCACACAAAAACCTGTGCATGCATGTTTTAATGACTCTATTAATAGTCTCCCCAAAGTGAGGAAAATCTTCAGTGTTCTTCAGTGGACGAATGGCAGAACAAATTGCAGTGCATCTGTTCAATAAGAAGAAATGAGCTGCTGATTGGCGCAGCAACTCGGTTGACTCTCAGAGGCATTGTGTCTAATAAAAGAAGCCGCTATCACAGGGTCCCAGGCTGAGCCTCCATTCATGTGGTACCGTCAGTGACACATCACCTAGTCTATGCCGAGAGTCACGGGTCAGTGGGACAGTGTCACTATAAAGGAATAGCACAGGGACATTCCGGTTCCTGTGTAACTCTATTGATGTAAGGAAATTGTTTATGTGTGTGTGTCATGTGTCAGCACTTGCTGAATGGTGCGTGCTGCCTATCAGTTTATTTTTAATTCTTTGCAGCCTGTCCTTTCCTGTGCTACTCAGGAGTACTCTCATGCTTACCAAGCCCCTACTGAGCTACATCTCCAACCCTGAAACTTTGTGGAGTTTTGTTTATTTGTTTGTATCCTCGGAGGCCAGAAAAGAGCATCTGGATCCCCGGAACTGAAGTTGTGAGCTGCCATATGGGTGCTGGAACCTAAACCTGGGTCCTCTGCAAGAACAGCAGGGGCTTTTAACCCCCAACCATCTAGCCTGCCCTGAGCAACTCTGTTTTGTTGCTGCAAGAGTAACCATGGAGGTTTCTTTATCCATGATAATTTTTGGATCCGGGTTTTTGTTGCCCACTGAGAATATGCTAGCTAGCTTTCAAGCATATTCCTTACCTTGTTTTTTATGCCTCCCCTGAAACCTGTGCTTTGGGTACATCAAGTGTTACTCTGTTATGACAAAGCCATTTTCTGTGATGTGCTGGGGTTCCATGGCAGGAGCAGATGACCTATTACCATTTATTAAAGGACCTCTTGTCAGTAGGGAGAGGGACAGTTCACTCAAGGAAATTAGATCAAGAGATTTGTTTCTGGGGATGAAGAGATGGCTCAGAGGTTAAGAGGACTGACTGCTCTTCCAGGGGTCCTGAGTTCAAATCCCAGCAACCACATGGTGGCTCACAACCATCTGTAATGGGATCTGATGCCCTCTTCTGGTGTGTCTGAAGACAGCTATAGTGTACTTGAAATAAATAAATAAATAAATAAATAAATAAATAAATAAATAAATAAATCTTTAAAATAGAAGAGAGGTATTTCTGGGTGCTACAGTTCCCTTTACGGGGATCAGACAAGAGCCCGGGTTCCCGTCCGTCTCTCTCGGGCATTCTCCTGCATACTGCTTCCTTGGTGGTGGTGGTATGTATGTGTGGGTGTGTCTGTGTGTTTGAGATGGGGTCTCACTGTATAGCCCTGGCTGTTCTGGAACTCTATGTAGACCAGGCTGGCTTCAAAGTCACAGAGAGCCACCTGCTTCTGCCTCCCAAGTGCTGGAACTGAAGGTGTGTGCCACCATGGCCAGGTACAGAGTTCTCATAGCCTGCCCAGAGTGCTCTGTCAGAAGTGGGTACTGCCTTAGTTATTCTTTCTGTTGCTATGAGAGAAAAAAAAAAAACCCAGACAAAAGCAATTGAAGAGAAAAGGCTCGATTTTGGCTCACTGTAGGAAATGACAGCCCGTCTTGGTGGTTAAGTCCCAGCAGGTGGACCAGAAGGCAGCTGGTCACATTGTATCCTCAGTGGAGAAGCAGAGAGAGAAATGTCTGCTCAGCTCACTTTTTCCTTCTTCTTTCTGTGCAATGTCACAACTGAAAGCACATTACCTACAGTAGTGGGTTCGTGGGTCTTCTTGTCTTCAAAAACTTAATCATGATAAATTCCCCACGGGCATACCCGGGGGCCTATCTTCCTGGTGATTCTAGACCTCATCAAGTTGACAGTTGAGATTAACCATCACCTCCAGCAGCAGGTTTTTAGCATGGAGATTGAGCAGTTTGTGGGTTTCTTTAAATAGTGTCAAGTTCTAGGCTCAGGGGCATCTGAGGTTTGCATGTTTTCATTCAGTGGGTCACACCTTTAATCCCAGCTCCTGGGAGGCAGAGGCTGGCGGATCTCTGAGTTGAAGGTCAGCCTGGTCTACAGAGCAAGTTCCAGGATAGCAAGGGCTACACAGAGAAAACCTGTCTCTGAGGGGAAGGGAGGGGAGAAGAGAGGAGAGGGCCCCAGGCAAAGTGGGTCTTGCTGGGTGTAGCTCTTGACTCCTGACTGCCAAAAATGAAAAGGAGACTGTTTGATAAGCATTTTCCATTTCAGGAAGTGATCCTTATAGACACTAAATAAATTTTTAAAGTACTTCACTTATGTAAGGAAAAAAAAAAGGTTTTTTTGTGTTTCTTCAGAACAGTAAGAAGTCAGCAAAAGTATTGAGCCATGGAAAAGCATGTAAAAGAGTTTAAATTGATTTTTTTTTTAATGATTGCTGCTCAATTTTGCCTTTCCTAAAATTTGACTTCAGTTGGCTTTCCTGGGTTTCTCAGTCTGGTTTTTAAAGCTGTGCGTATTGCTTTTCATTTCAGTATATTTAATGAATCTAGAAATGCATTGTGATGATTCTTGGTTGTGGCTAGTTTTTGCTGGACTGAGGGAAGTCTCTGGAGCTCAGTTACTGAGGCAGACATACCAAGTGGGAACAGGAATTCACCTCCAGGCTTAGCCAGGGGCCCAAGTCACAGTTTTCCCTTCTAGATTTAAGATGCTGGCATTCCAAGGGCATGCCACAGGCTGGGTTAATTCATAGTCCTTATTTCTCGATTTCAAGATAAAAGTCAGTTTAAAGAATTAAAAGTATGCTTCTCTGTTTTTGTCTGAGGTGGGTTGTGGGGATTATATTAGTTTACAGTTCAAGGCAGAGTCCAGCATAGAGGGGAAGCTGAAGTAACAGGGGCTTGAAGCAACTGGTAATGTCATATTTATAATCAGGAGGCAGGAATGAAAGGACGGATGAGTGAACACTCTTGTTTTGGTTTGAGTTTTGTTCTATTGAGACAGACAGGGGCTGTCTTGGATTACACTCTGTAGGCCAGACTGTCTCAAACTCAGAGATCTGTCTTCCTCGGGCTCCCAAGTGCTGGCTCTTGTCTTATTTTATGTTTTAATGTCCTTTCTCTTCAGAGGCTGGGCATTGAGAAGACTGACCCCACCACGCTGACAGATGATGAAATAAACAGATTTGCAAGACTAGATATTGATCCAGAAACCATAACGTGGCAGAGAGGTATGTACCCAGAACAGGCTGCCAGCATCCTGCACTTTGGTAACGCCATACCTCTCCCACCTCCAGGATGCTCCTGGGTCAGAATGCTGTCCAGAATGGACACACCCTTTACCTTACCTGTCAGCCTTAGCCGAGTTGTACATTGTCCCTTTGTGGGATTGTTTGAACGTCTGCTCAGTGTTGATTGAAATGAGGAATTCAAGGAAGTTCATGCATAAACCAAAAATAACATTTCTTAAGTTTCAATTTTATGCAGAAAGTTTGGGTGTCATAAGGTGGGAAAATGATGTCTAATCACTTGAATCATGTGTGCTTTTTATTCTGAGAACTCTCTGGCACCAGTGACTTAATTTTCATGTATCTCTTGATCCTACTAATCATTTCTCATTTTATTAACTCCTCTTCAACACGCTTGCCGACCTTCAGCCTTTACTTCGTGGTCATATGCTCTTCTCTGTACAATCGGCACAGCTTCGGGTTTTGTTTTCCTTCCGTTTCCTTCATATCACATAAGAGAAGAAATTTCCGCTGAACCATGTAGAATGCACTAGAAGGCCAACTTACCAACTTTTTCCTTGTTTTTATTGGCACAGCGACTGTTAAAGTCCTGCTTATTTGGAGCTTTGGTGTTTGTTTGGATCATGTAGCCCAGGCTGGTCTTGGGTTCTCTATGTAGCCGAGGCTGGCTTCCTGCCCCCACCTCCCAGATGCTGAATTACAACTGCAGACCGCCAATATATAAACTAATTTTTATTTATTTATTTTTTACTTGTATGTGTATGGTGCCTTCATGTATGTCTATTTAATGTGTATACAGTATCTACAGACACCAGAAGAGGGCATCAGATCCCCTGGAACTGGAGTTACAGCAGGTGTGAGCTGCCATGTGGGTGCTGGGAACTGAACCTGGATTCTCTGGAAGAGCAGCCAGTGCTCTTAACCACTGAGCCATCTCTCCGGGCCCCATTTTAATTTCTTAATATCTTTATTGTGCGTATGAGTGTTTTCTTACACGTATATATGAGGACCATGTCCAAGCCTGGTACCTAGGAGACTGGGTGAGAACATGGGATGCCCTGGGACTGGAGATGATACTGTGGATGGTTGTGAGCTGCCGTGTGGCTGCTACAAACTGAACCCTGGTCCTCTGCAAGTACAACCAGTGCTCTCAACCACTGAGCCATCCCCAGACCCCACTGCAATATTTTTAGAAGAAGGAAGCTCACCATCTGTTATGAGAATTTAATATATTGTTTAATCATTTCCTTTAGCGTGTGTGTGTGTGTGTGTGTGTGTGTGTGTGTGTGTGTGTGTGTGTTTGGGGGGAGTGTGGAGTGTGTTTTACTATGTAGTTTTCACTGATCTTGAACTCCTGATTCTCAACCTTGCATGAAGTACTACATCTGGTTACTTTTCCTTTCCTAGTGTTTATTGGTTTGCTACAAAAGAAAGAATTGGGGAAGAGTGGTGGAGACTGACATAAGCTCTATGTATATCACCCTCCCTGAGCCTTCGTGTGTTGTTAATCGGCTTGGAAACTCATTGATGATGATGTTTTTATAGGCCTTCAGCTTTATCTCTGTTCCTCAGTTCAGTAGGGGGTCAGTTTCTCTGGATGGGGCTGAAGGTTATATCCCTCCTATCGATTGTTCTTGTTGGTGGCCACACCCCTCCTGAGGTGTTCCATCTTATCATCCAAGGGTTCTGGGAACCTGGTTCTGTTAACCCACGGCAAAGACAAGATGTGTCTTTTTGGATTCTATACATAGGGAAAGAAAAAGTAGGAGTCCAGGGAAGTGAGGTCTGGGTCAGCTGGTGGTTATACAAGTGGGCATATAGTCTTGCCATCACCAGAGACTGTGCTAAGGAGAGGCCAGGCCTGAGACCCAGAGTGCTTCACAGGCTCTTGTGTGGGTGTATGGCCAGTGAGTCACCCACAGAACAATACACACCTCAGCTTTTTCATAAACTGGGTCGCTCTGTGTGTCTCTGCTAATATAGAATGTGCTTTGAAGTAGAGTCCAGATTTTGTAATTGTTTGAATTCTTTAGAAGGAGCGAACTTAACCACTCTACATTCCTTCTGCTTCAAGCAAAGCTTAAATTTAAAAAAAAAAAGCTCCTGCATTTCTGGTATGTGGCTGTCTCTCACACCGTATTCTAGCTTTGTATGCATTCTGAAATCAGGTATTAGTAAACTATCACTAGGCTAGATTTGTTGTTTTAAAACTCTGTTGCCTTCAATCTCAGTATTCAAGAGGCAGGGGCATCTCTGTAAATTTGAGGCCAGTATGGTCTACATAATAAGTTCCAGGGCAGCTAGAGCTTCATAATAGAGAGGGCCATTGTCTCTGAGACAGCACGCACACGCGCTCGCACACACACACTTATTCACGTGCACACATACATACTAAGCTTTGCTCCTCCCTTTAGCTTTACGGTCCCTACATCTTTATTGAATGATTTACTTTTGAGATAGGCTCATGCTCCTTAGTCCAGGAAAGCCTTAAAGTTCTTATTGTCCTGCCTCAGCCCTCAGAGTACTGGTGTTCCAGGTGTGTACTGTCTACCCTAGTGTTTCTCCTCCCTTCCCTCCATCCCTCCCTCCCTCCCCTTTTCTAGACTGCCCTACCATTCAACTATATCCTATCCTTTTATTCATGTAGCTTTTCTTAACAGTCCCTGCCCTCCCTTTCCACCGTAGTGTTGGACACCAACGATAGATTCCTGAGGAAGATCACAATTGGACAGGCTCCAACAGAGAAAGGCCACACACGCACGGTAACTGTTCATCTCCAGTAATTGCTCCATGGGAACTAGCTGCTGCTGCCTCCATCCTCCTCCAGCGCCTCCCCTCCGACCACACCGGCAGGTGTTGTTCTGCCTCCTCCCTTTTAAAATGGAAGTGAGTGGGTGTGGCACAGAGCACTCCTGACAGCTTGTGCAATAAATTCATGTGTCACCTGTGTGGCTTTCCCCCAGCATTCTTTCCTGGAGGTGGAGAACCCCGAGTGAATATTCTTGCATATGAATTAATGAAAACGGTTTCTTTTCTGTGGCCATTCGACAGGATATATCCTCAGTGAAAGAGTACCTGATTTGTCCCCTTTGTGTTAGGGAAACTGACCAATATTCCAAGCTGCTTTCCCGGGGATGGCTGGCTGACCGCGCTGCGGCTTTTTATTTTTAAGGGTGGTCTTATGTAGCTCAGACTTACCGTTATAGCTGAGGATGACTTTGAACTCTATTCCTCCCGTGAGCTGGGACTATAAGCATGCACTGCCACACTGGTTTTCTGAGGTGCTGGGGATCAAGCCCAGGGCTTTGTGCATGCTAGGCAAGTGCTCTGCCCTAGTGCCTCAAGCCCTAGAACAGACTTTTAAAAAGTGATTATTCAATTAAAAAGTGATTATTCAAGGCCTCTGAACAATTATAAGTTTTGACTGTAGGAAGATTACTTATTCCATCCTTGTCTGAGCCAGAAGAGATGTCTCCAAAAATTCATCCTTCTGGTTTGACACGAAGGGTCTTTATCTCTTTGTCCACAGGCCCAGTTTGACATTTCTGTGGCCAGTGAAATCATGGCCGTCCTGGCTCTCACTAGTTCTCTGGAAGACATGAGAGAGAGACTGAGCAAAATGGTGGTGGCGTCCAGTAAGAAGGGAGAGCCTATCAGTTGTGAAGACTTGGTAAGTGACAGGCAGTGTCTAGCATCCCGGGGTCTTTCGGTGATTGTTCAAAACCGAGATTATGCTCTACTTAACATGTTGCAATTAACTCATTGACTGCTTTTGCTCATTGCAAAAATTATAAAATTTATGTTTTTAAAAGTTCTTCATTGTGAATGATGGTAGTGGTGTTGGGCTCTTGAAATGGGCCACAAGTGCTAGTGATGCCTTCTTCCTGCAAGTATCTCTTGAGCAAGCCCTACCCAAAGTTTGTATAAACACCTAGAGTCCAAGTGTTGGCTGACATCCTTGGTGCCTCCCCATGACACTTGGCTTGGAAGGACTAACTGGCCAGTTTGGCCGAGAGTCTTGTCATTGAGTCTTTCTAGTTTGTTTCTTTGTTGTTTCCTTAGGGTCTCTCTTTGTCTGGCTGTCCTAGGACACTATGTATGTATGGCTATGTATACTAGGCTGGCCTGAGCCTCACAGAGTTCCACTGCCTCTGCCTCCCAAGTGCTTCCTTGTTTAGCCCCTCACCCTGAGTCCTGGGATTATAATAATGGTTCTCAATCTTCCTAATGCTGCAACCATTTGATAAGGTTGCTCACATTGTGGTGACCGCCCCCCAACCATAAAATTATTTTTGTTGCTACTTTATAACTGTAGTCTTGTTACTGTTATGAACCATAATATAATTTTTAGAGATAGAGGTTTGTCAAAGAGTGGTAACACTCAGGTTGAGAACTGATGGGTCATCAGCATACGCCACAGTACCTGTTTTAGGTTAAAAATGTAAAGGCCTGTTTGCACGCCACAGCGCCTGTTTTAGGTTAAAAATGTAAAGGCCTGTTTGCACGCCACAGCGCCTGTTTTAGGTTAAAAATGTAAAGGCCTGTTTGTATGAACACACACCAGTATAGCTGGCGCCATGGCAGACAGCTTTAGAAAAGGGAGGGAAATATTAACTTCGTTTTCACAGTTAATATGTATTTTAAATTTTAACACCCAGACCTTAAATTTAGAACCACTTTAATGTTGAAAATAAATGAGAACCATTGCTTGATTTCACTTAGCCACTGGTTTTGTTCAGTGAGGATTAGACGCCTTAAAAGAGGGAGCTAGCTGGATTTAGGAGTTGGAATTAGACTTCTGGCTAGTATTCTGGCTTCCGCTTTGGGAAACATACATTGAATTTGATTTATATACCATTTCTGCTCGGATACCAAAGTTATAAATAACTCCTAGCTGTTGGAAGTAACGCATCTACTGTAAACTGGTCTAAATGGGTCCGCACGCCAGCCAGCCGCAGAGCTTGATTGGGGCGCTTGTTTCTATCGTCACATGCCTTTTCAGAAAATTGTATGTGAAAGCCATTTTCATTCTGCTTCCTCTCCCTGCTAAGATAACTGGTGGCTTCCTAGTACAGCCAGGGAAAATAAGAACTGCAGATGAATGGTTGAGATTAGGTGTAAGCACTAATTGTTCCAAGATGGTTAAAATGAATGAGAAGCCCCGGAGTGCTGAATGTTGGTTTCAGGGGATTGGATTTCTGCTAGCATGAGTTGATGCCTCATGGGCTTGTCTTACAGGGCGTGAGTGGAGCGTTAACGGTGCTGATGAAGGATGCAATCAAGCCCAATCTCATGCAGACTTTAGAGGTGAGCTGGTACCTCCTGTGTCCACAATCCACTTCCTCTTTCCGGAGCCAAGAGATTATAACACAACCTTTCCTTGCTGAATCAGACACCTTTTCTAAAAGAGTCTCCAAAACCAGTTTTTTATGGGAGCATTGTGTGTGCCACAGCATGCATGAGGAAGTCAGAGGACAACTTCGTGGAGTCAGTTTTCTCCTGGCCCTTTTACTCGGGCTCTGGGATTTGAACTCAGGTCTCCAAGCTTGCAAGGCAATCTCCTTTATTCAGTGAGCCATCTTGCCATCCCATAGAAACCTTACCTATTACTCATCTCTTTCCTTCCTTTTTTTTCATGCTGTAGCTGGAGTGAGAGGGTGTTGCTGAAATGACACAGATGCCTTTGGGGCTGAAGGTGGAGGTCAGCGGCAGAGCATTTGCCTGCTGTGCAAAAGGCCCTGGATTTGAATCCCAGCACAGAAAAGGGGTGGTGGTTTTGGAGTTGTTTTTCTTGGAAGTCTTTTTTTTTTTTCTTCAAATTCCAGCTACATCCTAGCCCTTTGGCTTATGTGACCCCATTGAGATGCCAGGTTGGCATTTGCTCATGATGTCATGGTCTCCACAGGGCACACCGGTGTTTGTCCATGCTGGGCCTTTCGCCAACATTGCCCACGGGAATTCCTCCATCATTGCAGACCGGATCGCGCTCAAGCTGGTTGGCCCTGAGGGCTTCGTAGGTGGGTTCTCAGGCATCCTCGGTGGGCCGCCATGTATTATCTTGCATCAAAGTGGCGGTGGTGATTTTACAGTTGCTCCTCTTCCTTGCAGTGACGGAAGCGGGATTCGGGGCAGACATAGGAATGGAAAAGTTCTTCAACATCAAGTGCCGGTATTCTGGTCTGCAGCCGCACGTGGTGGTTCTCGTGGCCACTGTCAGGGCTCTTAAGATGCACGGGGGTGGCCCCACGGTGAGGACCAAGGACTGGGAGAATGGTTTATCAGGAACGTTCTAGGCACATGAAGGGAATTCCATGACTTGTCTTTGGATCTGCCCTCATTACACTGCTCTTATGTATCCTCATGCTGGATAAGGTGCCAAAGCCAGGGGTGACCATATCCAGGCTTCGTTCACCCTCAGGGACCAGATCCCTTGCAGCATTTTAAGGAGACATGAACTGTTTTATAACTACCTGTCTAACCCCCTCTAAGGGCTTGTGCTCAGCCATACTGATATAAAAAAGTGTCAATCAGTCATTTATAAATCCAAATCCAATTTCCCTTCTTAATATTGATGTTGGCAGCCAGCCAGCCAGCCAAGCACCTTGTGAGCAGCAGTCCTGCCTGACAGGGCTCTGAGTTGTACACCAGTAAGTTGGTGTGGCTGCCAGAGGCTGTGAAGGAGAATGACAGGACCTGTGGCTGGTACAGGCAAAGGGTGGACTCACTCGGGACCAGCTCCCAGATGCACTTGGTGTGTTCTCCTGAACTCTTGTTTCTTAGACATTACACTTAGAGTATTTTCCCATCTCTCCTTCCTTTTGTTTGCTTACCTTTTGAGACAGGGTTTCACTGTGTAGCCCTGGCTGTCCTAGAACTCACTATGTAGACCAGGCTGGCCTCACTCCACTCCTCCTTCAGTCTCTGCCTCCTGAGTGCTGGGATTAAATGTAGCAGCACGTCTGGCTTCACATCTTTTCTTCAGACCAGCATGTACAGTTGGCGATACTGTTCATTGCAGTATTCAATTTCTGTTCTTTAGGCATTGATATTGTACCTTAGGGAACAAGACCTCCTTAGGGAACAGAACAGAATCTATTTCTTGGTGCAGTGGCACACATCTGTTCTTATAGCAATTCCCGAGTGTTCTGGATTTTTTTTTTTTGTTTGTTTTGTTTTCAGGATTGCGGGCTGCCTTAGTTAGGGTTTTTATGGCTGTGAAGAGAGGGACACCATGACCACAGTAACTCTTATAAAGAACAACATTTCATTGTGGCTGGCTTACAGTTTCAGAGGTTTATTCTCTTATCACCATGATGGGACTCAGAGGCATGCAGACAGACAGTTCTGGAAAAGGAACTGAGAGTTCTACATCTTGATCTACAGGCATCAGAAGGAGACTTTGCCTCGCTGGGTGTAGCTTGAACATGAGTAACCTCAAAATCCCGCCCCCATAGTGACACACTTCCTTCCACTATTAGGCCACACCTCCTAATAGTGCCATTCCCTAGTCAAGCACTGAAACACATGAGTCTCTGAAGGCCTGTGCCTATTCAAAATACACAGGTTACACTGGGAATTGAACCCACAGCTTTGCACATGCTTGGCAAGTATTTCACTGTCTTGGGGCAGGGAGTATTACACTTGGGGATTAAGCCTTCAGCTTTGTGTGTGCCTGAAATAATTGTGCTACCTGGCCTTTACAATCTCTTTGTACACTTAAAAATTATTGAAGGCCAAAAAACGCTTTTATTTATGTATGTTATAGCTATTAGTATTTAATATATTTGAAATTAGGACTAAGTTACATGTTGACATAAAAGTGTTTTGAGTGAAAAGCTTTTCTGAAACAAAACATAGGCACTATCCACTCTTCCTGTCTCTTATGTGTCTGGTTCACTAGAAACTGCCTTTTCTTCTGCATGTAGCCTTTGGAGAGACTGTAGTCCACTCAGTGAGAAAGTGAAGGCTTCATTAGGAAAGAATTTTGGCCTTAGGGAACCCTGGAAGGCTTGGGTTCCCTCACCCCACTATTACCTCTGGCAGCCCTTAGCTGAGTTGCCCCTGACTAGACTTTCCCAACTTCTGGATACCCCTTTCTGCTAGGAATGCTAGGTAGACTGGTTTTTCTGATCCTACCCAGCATTCCTGTCTCATACACTTCAATCAGCATCCTTACACCATAGAGTGACTAAGGACAGCTATGAGTGAAGCCTGTGAAGCCTTAAACTCACTAAAAACATTGAACCCTTGGGAAGGAGGGATTATATATATATATATAACTCATTTGTGCAGTACTTGAGGGTGAACTCTATAGGTAACAATATTATGTTGAAAAGTCAAAAGGTTGGACCTGCCTAGGCATCTGAGCCCCTACCTGGCAGTCCTGAAAGCAGGGTTTGCCTGTCTAGACTGTCCAGGAGCCATATCTGTCACTGCTTCCTGTTTATCTTCCACATGGCCTTCAAGAGTCACACCATAGGCTGGATGTGCAGACCTCAGTCTTCAGTCTTCTGGAGTAGTAAAAGACCCAGCAAGAGGCTTTTTAATCACTATGCTGCCTGGGTCAACCTTGAGTCATTTGCATGTACCATACAGTAGGGTTGAGCCAGCTCCCCAGATCAGGGTCCAGGCCCTTCCTCCTAGAGACACAATGAGCTAACTTCTCCAGAGGTCACTTACCTGTAAGTCTGTTCTGCCTCAGAGGAAGAAAGTCACCATTGTGCCCCAAGACCCTTTTCTTGAGCTAAGGCTGGCCTCCAACTGCTATGTTGATGGGGAGCTTATAGTGATTCTCCTGCTGTCTTCTGAGTGCTGGGGGGGAGGGGGTCCAGGCTCACAATGGCTCTTGTTTTCCCCTCTTAATTGTCACTACAGCTTAGCTCCCTCCCCTCCAGTTAAGGCCTGAACCACCATGCTTCTTACTGGCCTGACCTTAGACATCCATGGTGACTTTCAGGGCAGGTGGCTGTCTTCCCCCCCCCCCCCCCCCCGACACTCAACTTTATTTTCATTCCACTGGTGTGTGCGTCATTCACCGGGGTCAGTGTCCTGCCTCAAGCATAGTTCTGTCTACCTTGGCCTTCGTCCATCTGTCCCCTCATCCCACCTCACAAAGAACCACCTGACTGCTCCCGGTCCTCTGGGCAGGAAACAGCTTCACTCTGTTCTCTGGAGCGTGCAGCCACTTTCCTGTCACAGTGCACCAAGCGCCACTTGAGCTGAAACAGTAAGTAGGAAGCACAGCTGATTGTCTTTCCTTTCTTCCAGGTCACTGCCGGACTGCCTCTTCCCAAGGCTTATACAGAAGAGGTAACTAGAGTGATTTCTAAGCAGTTGTCCTAAGAAGCCACACTCCTATCAGCTGTCTTGATCTGGAAGACAAAGGGGGCAGGTCCTTGGGGGGGGGGGGTTCAGAGACAAAGCTTGAAGTGCACTGGAAATCACTTTAGGAAAGCAGCAGTGAATAAATTTGGCTCCCTGAAGATTACAGAAAGCCATTGCCCCAGACCAGTAATGGACAGTTCGATCCCAGGGAACAAGGCAGTATCTGGAAGCGTTTTGTTGTTACTTGTTAGAGATGGGGTCTTGTTAAGTCGTCTAGGCTGGCCTTGAACTCCAGTGCTAGGATTAGAGGTGTGCACACCACACCTAGCTGGAGAGCCATTTCTGATTGTTACAGAAGTGTTACTAGCAGGCTGGAGAGACGGCTCAGCAGCTAAGAGCACTGACTGCTCTTCCAGAGGTCCTGAGTTCAATTCCCAGCAACTGCATGGTGGCTCACAACCATCTGTGATGGGATCTGATGTCCTCTTCTATGTCTCTGAAGACAGCTACAGTGTACTAAGTCTTTAAAAAAGAAGTGTTACTGACAGGGATGGTTGTTAAATGGTGTGTAAGGCACCCCCACCCCAGCAGTAAAAGTAACAAAAGAAGGCGTGTCCTAGGCATGCCCTAGACAGTCATTCTGAAGTCCTAAATGCCATTTAAATCAAGCAAGAAGAGAGCTTTTGAAATAACCTTTCTCTCTGCAAACCCAAATTAAAGACCTGAGATAGAGCCAGTAAATGTTCTGTAAATGCTCTGGTTGGGTTTGGAGGCACGTCTTCTGTAAACGGATTTGGTTTATTGGGCAGGAGCTCAAAGAACAGTTCTGAGCTCTTCCCCCAACCCCCTTCTTCATACTGATATCATTTACCATCAAAGAAATATCCCTAGGGCCACTGGATAAGATGCAGGTCAGCTGCTGTTCCCGTTGATTCAATTTATTTCTCCTTTTGGAGGCTCTTACATTATCAGGCGGTGTGGGGTCAGTGTATGGCCCCCAAATGAAGTTTGCAAAATTGACTGGAAAAAAAGATGGTTGGTGCCTTGAGTCTGCCTGTCTTCTGAGCTGTGATTTGCCTTTTATGGTCATCTGTGGGATTCAGGCGTAGGAGGGGAATTCACAGCTCTGGCCTCCTGCTACCCCACAGTCTTTCCTGTGTCTAATTACAGTGACTGCCCCGAACTGGCCCAGCTGGTGTCTTCAGTTAAGAAATTCGGCTTATTTAAAACTGTTCCCCATCGGTCTTATATATTAATTGTTTTTTATGTGACTAGAGGTAAAGACAAGAGTGTGCTTCCGACTGTCAATGTTAATCTTGTTCTCAGAGTATGTTCAGGGGACTCACAAGCTGCTTCTTTTCTGCCATTAGCCTTCCTATCTTTCCCACTGTTTCAGGCATCTAAACAGCAAGTCCTAGTGCTACCTTTTCCTCATGGTCCAGCTTGTTTTATGAAGTCAACCACGTTTTTACTATTTATTGATTTTTCTTGAGACACAGTCTTACTTTATAGCTCTGGTTAATCTGGAACACACTCTAGCCCGGGCTGTCCTTGAACTCACAGATATATAAATATACTCTTGCCTCTTCTCCTGCGTGCTGGGATTAAAGGTGCCGTCACTACACCTGGCCATATTTTTTATTTTAAAAAAATGCTAATACTTTGAAGGTACAGTTACCTTTTTTTTTTTTTTAATCTAGTGCTGGGATCAGACCTTATAGGAAATGGGTCTCATGCATGCTACCCTAAAACCTTAGCATTTTAAACGGCATGCCCTTCCTTTACAGAAAAGAAAATTAGATAGTATGAGAATATTTTTATGGGTTTCGGAAGTATCTTACTTGGCAGTATGATCATCGAGCATACACGAAGGTTTGGGTTTAGTCCCAGGACTGCACAAGGCCAGCCAAGCTAGTGCATGAGTGTCAAGATTGGCACATTTGGAAAGTGGAAGGGCTGGAATTAAAACCTCAAGGTCATCCTTGACTGTGTAGCAAGTCCAAGGCAGGCCTGGACAATGAGACCCTGTATCCATCCATCCATCCATCCATCTACCTATATCTATACCAATCCACCCATCTACTTATATCTATACCAATCCACCCATCTACCTATACCTGTACCAATCCATCCATCTACCTATACCTGTACCAATCCATCCATCTACCTATATCTGTACCAATCCATCCATCTACCTATACCTGTACCAATCCATCCATCTACCTATACCTGTACCAATCCATCCATCTACCTATACCTGTACCAATCCATCCATCTACCTATACCTGTACCAATCCATCCATCTACCTATACCTGTACCAATCCATCCATCTACCTATACCTGTACCAATCCATCCATCTACCTATATCTATACCAATCTATCCATCTACCTATATCTATACCAACCCATCCATCTACCTATATCTGTACCAATCCATCCATCTACCTATATCTGTACCAATCTATCCATCTACCTATACCTGTACCAATCCATCCATCTACCTATACCTGTACCAATCCATCCATCTACCTATACCTGTACCAATCCATCCATCTACCTATATCTATACCAATCTATCCATCTACCTATATCTATACCAATCCATCCATCTACCTATATCTGTACCAATCCATCCATCTACCTATATCTGTACCAATCTATCCATCTACCTATACCTGTACCAATCCATCCATCTACCTATACCTGTACCAATCCATCCATCTACCTATATCTGTGCCAATTCATCCATCTACCTATACCTGTACCAATCCATCCATCTACCTATATCTGTGCCAATCTATCCATCTACCTATACCTGTACCAATCCATCCATCTACCTATATCTGTGCCAATCCATCCATCTGTCTCTATTTAGGTAGATAGTTAAATTTTGGGGGACATACCTAGTGGAAGGAGGTCACAGACATGTGCCACCACAGCAGCACATGTGCTGAGGGTTGGCCGAACTTAGAGCTTCATGCATGCTAAGCAAGCACTCTGCCAACTCAGCTATAGCCTCATCCTCTAATCATTTTTACTGTTTATGTGGGAAGTACCTACATGTATGATGTGTACCATATGCATGTCCGGCTCCCTCAGAAGCAGAAGAGGGCATCAGATCTCCTGGAACTGGAATTATCGGTTGTTTTAGGGCCCCTTGTAAGAACAGCCAGTGCCCTTAACTGCTGAGCCATCTCTCCAACCCCCTACTTTTCTTTTAAGCTTATTTTTATTCATGTGCCTCTGTGCCAGCACATACATGGAGTGGGGGGTGGGGTGTCTGAAGAGACCAGAAGAGGATGAGCCTGAGCGCTGGAGTCACAGGATGTTGTGAGTTGCCTGACTTGGGTACTAGATCCAAACTCATTTCCTGTGGAAGAACAGGAAGTGTACACTTAACCACTGAGTTATCAGTCCTGCCCAGTCCTCAGGTTGTCCAAATAATATTTCCTTATTTTATTAGCCTTGAGAGGGCTCGTGGGTGAGTTCACTAAATCTTCTGAAGCTTCACTGACTTATTGCTTGACAGTATTTATGGCTGTCGGTCCTGTGCTGGTCTGTCTCCCACTGAGAAGAGTCCCATTGTTTTGTTGTGCACCTAGGGAGTTAATCTGCTGTGTAAACATACAAGCTGTGAGTGTCATCAAACTCAAGGTGTAGGGAGACCGCACTGTTTCAGTCCAGTGCTTTGGACAGGAATCTGCTGGATTACAGGGGTGCCTGCCATGCTCCGGGGACAGTCTCTGTTTTTCAGCTCAGCTTGCTTTGACCTTACAGGCCATTTGCTATTGTTTGACAGGACCTGGACCTGGTTGAAAAGGGCTTCAGTAACTTGAGGAAACAAATAGAAAATGCTAGAATGTTTGGAGTGCCTGTCGTCGTGGCCATGAACGCATTCAAGTAAGTGTGAAGGGTAGAGGAAGGAGAAATGTAGAAAATGCCGGACGATAGCGCCCATAGCAAGTGTGATGCTGCTTTTAGTACGTGTAGTTCTTCACGTACGCACTGAGGTCCGGAAGTCAGAATTGCTCCTGAGGGCCCTCTTCTCTACTGAGCAGCTCGAAGAACGCACAGGCTCGACAAGAAATGTTCTTTTTGGTTGTTCCAGGGCCTTTTATGCTCGCAGGAGAGCACAGCCTGCAGATTGTCTCCTGTCTCAGGGTCAGATGGGACGTTACAGTGAGAGAATTGGATGTATGGAGCTAGAGGTGTCCGTGCACGAGCTGTGTGGGTTGCCGGGCACTTGGGCACTGTTGAGGGGTTTGCAGTAACGCCCTCGCCATGGCGCCATGGGAAGCAACAATTTTTAAAGCTCATATTTACTGCTTCCCAGTGGTGCGCTGGGATTGTTCCACATGCTTTAAACATACTCCTGTCAGCGCTGGGCAGCACTGCTGTGATTCTTTCCATTTTTCCTCCTGTAGGAGCCAAATAAGTACAGATAAAGTAACTGGCCAAAGGTCACAGCGCTGAGCTTAAAAGCAGGCAGGACTGAGTGGTGCCAATTTCTCAGGCTGTAAGCCGTGTGGGCTTCAGTGGCGTACGTAAGGCATAGTCTCCCCTCCCGGTCACCCTCCACTCTTTGACATGACGACCTCCTGTACAGGACAGACACAGATGCTGAGCTGGACCTCATCGGCCGCCTCTCCAGGGAACACGGGGCTTTCGATGCTGTCAAGTGCACCCACTGGGCAGAAGGGGGGCAGGGGGCCTTAGCCCTGGCTCAGGCTGTCCAGAGAGCTTCACAGGCCCCCAGCAGCTTCCAGCTCCTCTATGACCTCAAGGTGGGTTGCTTGCTCTATGCAAACAGAACCAAACCAGAGTGAATTCTGAGTGCAAAATGCCTCAAGTGTGGAACTTGCGTGCAGCTACGGGTAGCCTTTCAGTCTGATTCCCTCACGGGTGAGTCACCCGGCAACCACAGCCTGGACTCTGAGCTCAAGACATCTGTCTTACAAACACAGATGACCTCACATCCTAACTTTGTAGAGCTTATAATATATGCATGCATCCCTCTGTGGACAGAGCCAACCATGTAACTCACTGCACTGAAGTCTTTCACTACTCCGGTGCTGGAGGCGTATGTATCTGTAGAGTTAATTACCAGCCAGTGTTGCCAAATCAGTGAGCTGCAGGTTCAGTGAGGTGACGAGGGATAAGAGAAAGATACTCAAGGTTATCCTGTAGCCACCATCTGTTTTCCTGAGCACAAACAGACACACACACACATTTGGAAGGAGGAAACCCTATTATTGCGCTGGAGTTTTAACTTAAAACATTTCTGCCTTCTCTGCACTGTGCATATATGCTTGCATAATACATGGAGAGTTACTTGGCATACTTCTGTTGATAATGACCTTCTATTGAGCTTTGGCTTTGGAAATCTATTTGGACAATCGCCCTTCTAGAGAATGCTATAAACATAAATGCACACAAGTAAGAAGCATTGGTAAGAGCCTTCTCCAAGCCACTGTCAGGGTCAGGAACCCTAGGCCTTCAGGGCTGGCAGGTGACCTGAAAGAGGGAGAGGACAGGGCTTCAGACCCAGTTCTCTGGGAGCTTTTCTCTGCTCTGGAAACCAGAGGCTGCCACTTTATATTATCCACACCCCTCAACCAGAGTGGTTTTGCTTCTGAAGTTCTAAATGTGCTTGGCATTTAAGAAGCCCCAATTATAAGATGCATATGAGCGTCATCTGCATTTTTCTAAAGCTACTACTGAGAGCACACTTTTCATGTCTGCTTTCTAAAGCTCCCTTGCAACTTGGCACTGTTTAATAAAAAGTAAAGTTTGTATTTTATAGGTACAGCATTGCTCTTTTCCTCTGTGAGATATTTTCCATGTAACCAAATCTGGAACTTTGTATTAAAATGGTTCTGGGCTGGCAAGATGGCTTATCATATAAAGGCGCTTGCAGCAAACTGGATGGCCTGAGTTTGATTCCCAGAACCCACATTGTTGAAAGACAACTGGCTTTTGTAAGTTGGCCTTTGGTCTCTGCACAGGAGCAATGCGCATCCTCACATGTTACACACATATAATATGTAAAGTAGGTTATTTGTTTGTTTCTAACTCTAAGCTGGGGATAGTGTAGCTTAGGGATAGTGTTAGTCTAGAGTATGCAAGACCCTGGGTTTTAGCCTCATCACCTCCAATAATCAAATTAGTTCAATGTTTTGACTCTCCCCAAAAAACCCTTAAGTTATTTGCACTCCTGTAGCACATAAAATGCATTGTATCCCTGGGGGCCCTGATCTAGAGTGTCCTTGCTACGACTCCTCACGTGTGTCCAGTCACAGTCCCCTTCTCTCTTGTGCACCAGCTCTCCGTTGAAGATAAAATCAGGATTATTGCACAGAAGATCTACGGGGCTGATGACATCGAATTGCTCCCTGAAGCACAGAACAAAGCAGAAATCTACACAAAGCAGGTAGGTGTTTGTACCTGAGCTGTCCAGCCTGGTCACTTCCTACACTACCTCTTAGATGGCAACCTCCTTCCCAAAATGCTGGGTTTGAGTTACAAGTTCTAGCCCTCAATTCTCTATTCACCTGTAAGCGTGTGTGATCATCTAGAAAAGCCAGAAGGGATGACGGGATGTCTTGCTGGAATACTAAGACGCCTCTGTGGTGTACTGCATTTGGTTATCTGGATAGAAGTCAGCCATTTGTAAAATATAGTTACATACTTTGTTCCTTCCCTTACAGGGATTCTGTTTTGTTTTGGTCTGCAGTTTAAAAAAAAAATCTTTTGTTTTTGGAGGGTAGGAAGTAAGGCAGAGGTGGGTGTGCAAGGAGGTAGCCCCAGGATCAGAGTCGTATGACAATATCCAGATGTTCCTCATTGTATAGTGACACCCATATTTTCTTTTTCCCACCCAGGGCTTTGGGAATCTACCCATCTGCATGGCCAAAACACACTTGTCTTTGTCTCATAACCCAGAGCAAAAAGGAGTGCCTACTGGCTTCATTCTGCCCATCCGGGACATCCGTGCCAGCGTTGGGGCTGGTTTCCTGTACCCACTAGTGGGAACGGTAAGTGGAGGCTGTCAGTGGAACCCGATCATTGCTTCTCCTCTGAAATGAGTCACTCAGGCTGTCAGAGAGTGCCAGATTGCCGTTGTGAAGAACAAAGGTGTAATAATTAGGCCTATCCTAGTTAATCCTGGTCTTGATACGGGCCATGCAGTAACAACACTGCACCTACCTCTGTTGAATAAGATTCTGTTTCCTGGTGGCAGTTTGCTCTTGGTTAAATCCAGAATGGGTCTGATCGGGCTCAGATAATGCCAAAATTCAGTCTGCTCTCTGTGGCTTCAGCATCCACTGATTCAGTTGTCTGAGTTAATAGGAGTTGGGCTGGTGGCATGCACCTATAATCCTGGGATACAGAGGCAGGAGGTCTGTTGTAAGTTTGAGGCCAGCGTGGTGTACTTAGTGGGTTCTAGGTCAACCAAGGCTGCATATAGGCTGAGACCCTGTCTCAAACAAAACCAGCAACTGTCCCTTAAAAAGCCAGTGCCCACCTTTGGGAATGTATACTTGCTGCTGCTCTCTGAGAAGTCTACCACCCATATGTCCTTTTCCCAACTCCGCCTCTCTTTTTTCCTTTCAACCCTCTTGCTCGGCCTATACAGAAGCATCCTTAATAAAATGTCTGACTTGGTTTCCAAAACACAATTGCTATGGGGGGAAAATGTGTCTTTATTGAATATGTTTTCTAAATAATGTTCTATAATGGCTGCTTTTATAGTGTTTACATTGTTTTGGGTGTTAGAAGTTGTTCAGAGGTGATTTGAAGTGTACAGGTGTGCATAGATTGTGTGCCATATTAGACCATCTTAAAAACAACCCCCCCCCCCCGGGGAGATACTATCCTCACAGTTTTGTTTACTGAGCATGTTATGCAGACCTCCCTGCAGCCCCAGGACTAAGAACAGAACCTGTGCCATCCAGCATCTCCCTGATAAACTTACAGCTTTTTTTTTTAATGTATGTGTGTGTGGTTATTTTGCCAGCATGTATTTCTGTGTCATTTGTGTACCTGGTACCCAAGAAGGTTAGTGTAGCCAGTCTTCACTAGGGTTCTTCTTTTTCCCACTCTTTATACCCTTGGTTTCAGCCCATCACTAGATAGGTGGGGGAAATAAAAGGATGGGGAGGGGGTTCTTCTTTGAGTACAGCTGCTAACAAAGCACAGCCAAACCCCTCAACCACCAACCACCCCCCTCTCACAGTTCTTGTGCTTATACAGCTTCTGAAGAATTCCTAGAATTCCAAACAATCTCAGAAACCATTAGTCTTGAAGTGGAGGGCGATTTTTTTTTTTTTTTTTTTGAAGTGGGGGTGTGTGTTTGTGGGTTTTTTTTTTTTTTTTTTTTTTGGTTTTGTTTTTCCTAGATTATAGATTTAAATATGAACATTAAGAGAAAGAATAGAAGGGCAGTATTTTGCTGATAATTCCACCAGGTGAGGGTAAGACCACTACCATAATTTTGAGCCATATTTCAAGCAAGCTTTAATTTAATACTGGTCAGGATCATAGACTCCAGCCAGGGCTATTTCTGGATTCCCAGAAAATGACAACAAATGGCATTTAGCAGGGACTTGAAAAGGCACCCGTGAGGCCACTGTATTTCCTGTCAGGTCCGGTCAGCAACTATGCTGACGCACTTCCTGAACACGTGCCTCCAGCCTGGCTGTGATGAGAGTGAAAACATGTGGATTGTTATCCCCATAAACAATGGCCTCTAACATTCCAGCAAGTATCTGTCTGTGGGTAAGGGGCTTCCAGGATAGGGGCATTTTTCTTTCATGGAGCTTTTAGGCACAGTAATTAAAACATAACTTTGGTTGTCACAATCTCAGAGTACACAGGTTTTCAACAGTCACCTTAATTTTTTCAAGACAGTATCTCTGTGTACCTGGACTTGTAGACCAAGCTGGCCTTGAACTCACAGAGATCTTCTGTGATTACAGCCTGCCTCTGCCTCCAGCGTGCTGAGATTAAAAGCATGTGTGGGCCACCTTAATTATTCTTTTTAAAATTTTTTTTAATAATTATTTTATTTATATGAGCACACTGTAGCTGTCTTCAGACACACCAGAAGAGGGCAGCAGATCCCATTACAGATGGCTGTGAGCCACCATGTGGTTGCTGGGATTTGAACTCAGGACCTCTGGAAGAGCAGTCAGTGCTCTTAACCACTGAGCCATCACTCCAGCTCCTTAATTATTCTCAATAATTGTATCCTGATACTTTCTGGAGTCTGTGGATGTAGCTCTGTGGCTGAACACTTGCCTAGTGTGACCAAGAACCTGAGCTCAATCTCAGCATAGCAAAAAAACAACCAAAGTCACACGACCTTAGAACTCCTGATGGCTATTGGAATCTCGGCAGAGCTTAGATGTGTGTGTTTACGTAATGCTTTAGCATGTAGTGGCTTTTCAGAGTTTCATATCTAAGTTTGCATGTACATATACACGCCATCGCTTGTTTTCTCTGCTTCTCATTGACCAGTGTTTACAGGAGCAGACCTTCCTCTTTGAGGAAGAATAAAAGCACTGAAAATCTTGCCTATTGCTGCTCTAACAGCCACGTCTGGAATTTCCTGCTAGCACACGTGCTTGTATCTGAGACAATGGTATCCATCCTGTTCCCTTATGATGCTGACTGCTGTGTTGTTCTGGGTCTGAAGACCAGTTCTTTCCTTTCTCCTTTTTGTCCCTACACCCACCCCTTCCTTCCTACAGAAGGATTTGACAGAAGCCAGTTGTTGGATCCATGCACTGTCTCGGAGTGTATTGATCAGTGTGCTCAGATGTCGGGATTAGGTTTTTCTCAAATATTGATGTTTTGTGTTACAGAAAATGACTCATCTATTTTATGACATGTATACAATTTTAGAACTTGAGTCTAAGCTGTCTTCCTTTCTGGGTCTGGTCTGGAGCGTGTATGTATTCATTATACAGGCAGTGTGATAGAAGAAAACATACCACATTTTCAGTTACAAGCCATGCGAATCTGCTGATAAATGGCAGAGCCAAGTGTTCAGAAAAGAAGCAGGCACAAAAATAGCAGAGAAGCTTCAAGTTTAGCTTCAGAAAGCCTGCGATCATAAGAATAGAGACCGTCAAACCATCCAGGCTGTATACAGAAATGCCTTGGCCCGAATTAAAGGATGTGAATTCTAATGTCAAGACACTGCAACAGAAACCACATGGGCTTCTATGCAAACAAGACTTCCTGAGAAAATTCAAAAGCAGACCAGTGCTGTGCCTCTTTTTGGTTGCTTTGTTTAGCTGTTTCGAGAGATGGTTTGCTAGGTAGCCCTGGTTTGTATTAAGGCGCGAAGTACCCCAGGCTGGTTTGAAACTCTCAACAGTCCTACCTGAGTCTTCCCAGTGCTGGGATTACAGGGCATCCCACCTTCCTTCAGCTGTGAAACACAGCTGAGACTGTGGAGGGTGAGCTCCCGGCTTCTCCAGCATCTGCCAGTGCAGGTTGGAGCTGGATCCTGTTTCCCCTGCCGTCGGCCCTAACTGTCCTGTGCAAGGTCAGAGTGAGGCCTGGCCTTTGGCTTAAAGAGGGACGTGAGGGTTTCTTGTTGAGTTCATCTTTGGATTAATGGCTGGGTTTTTAATATGTAACAAGAAGAATACTCCCTGCACTGATGACTTAAAAGGTGAGTCTTGTTCTGTGGCTGCTGCAAGGTACAAAGGAAAGGTAAATAATCATTACGGTGTGCATGTGTATATGTTTGTGTGAATGGTATGTGGTATATGGTGAGCATGTATGTGAATGCATGTGTGTATGTCTGTGGTGTGTGTGTGTGTGTGTGTGTATGTGTATGTGTGTGGTGAACACATTTAGCTCATAGATGACTTAACAGTTGATTCTTGCCTTTTACTCTGTGGTCCCAGGAATCAAACTCAGGTTGTCAGGCTTGGTGGCAAAAATAAAAGCCACTGAGCCGTCCTGCTGGCCCTATCCTGCTGGCTCCCTGAGCTCCTTTGTAATGCTGTTTTGCCTCATAGATGAGTACAATGCCTGGACTCCCCACACGGCCCTGTTTCTATGATATTGATTTGGACCCTGAAACCGAACAAGTGAATGGATTATTTTAAGCAGGTGAGCTCTTACTGGGCAGGAGTTTTCTTGTTTGCCTTTATCTTTACTTTACATTTGTGTATGTGTTTATTTCATGGGTGAAGGGAGGGGTGTTTGTGGGGTATGTGTTGAGGTTAGAGAAGTCCTGGAATTTCTGGTTTGGTAGCAAGTCCCTTTCCCAGTTGAATGGGTCTTGCCTGCCCTGTAGAAAGTGTATTTGTTCATATGTTTTTACTTTGTAGCTTATTTATGAATTTTAAGGCTCAAACTGAGTCTACAATGCTCAAACTCAAGTGATTTCCAAATATTTCCTACCAGATTCATGGAGAAGGAATCAATGTTAATCAGGAAAGATGCCCTACAATAATCAGTGAATAAAACACTCATGTTTCTGTCCCGAAGAGGAGGCTCCGATGCCCGCAGCAGTGCGGGCAGCAAGTGTACAGCCCAGCCACCATGGAGGCCTACAGCGGGGTTAGCTTCCCTCTGCGGCTTCCGCGGGAGGCTCTGGGCTCAGCGTTGATCTAGTAGAGGCAGGTGTGGCCCCAAGTCCATCTGTGTACCTTGGAAAGGCAGAGCCAGGTAGACATTCTGGTATACAGAGTGAGTTCCTGGACAGCCAGGATTACACACACAGGAACCCTGCCTCACAAAAAAAAAAAAAAAAAAAAAGGAAGGAAGATAGAGGAATAGAAGGCAAGCCAGGCTGGGGTGTAAATGATGGTGGAGCAATCAGCCTGTGTGAGAGCCACGTTCTGTGCCCAGGAAAGCACTCGTACAGTCACAGAGACATTAGCTGGATAATTTTCCAGAAAGCAGAGAAGAGAACCAATTCTGGAGTTCTGGGACCCTATGTACTCACCACAGTGACACATTCAATTCAGATCTCAAAAATGTCAAGCAGGAAAATCCTCAACATTCTTCTCAGAGGAATTAAAACCCAGCCTGCCTGTGGAAGACTGAGCTGTGGCCAGCCTGTCTGGTGCAGTCAGGGCTGTGGAATGAGAAAAGACCAGAATGCCTGTCTTATCAGCAATAAGGAGCTTTTAGACAGCAGAGGAATGTCTCTAAATGTGTGAGGGGAAGATAACTTTCATCCTGTGTTTACCCCTGGCCAAATCTGCCAAGGTATTTTCAGACAGGCAAAGGGTTGCTGCCCCCACTTCTGCTAGGAGGGTATTTAATGATATAATCTTCTACTCCAGCAAAATGAGGAACCTAAACCAAGACAGAGGCATGAATTTTAGGGAACTGGATTTGGACCGTAGCAAATGAGTTTCTGATCTAGTACAGAGCTGGGGAGGAGGTCGGAAGGATTGGGGAGATGGGTGATACAGGTAATACTAAGGCAAGCTATGGCCTTCATTCTGATCGTGTGAGGAGAATAAGAGAGCTTGGTCTAGGGAAGCCCTTTCTGCAGAGGGTCCCAGCTCTCTGCTCAGTCTGGCAATGTTCAACATCCGTCACACTCTGGGTTGTTTTCAAGTTCATATTTGGACAGGCCCTGGAAGACTCACCCAGAGGGAGGGGTGTGAGTGTGAACAGCTTTGAGATGTATCTGGAAAATGATGAAGTGTGGAAGGAGAGAGAAGTGCTGTGATTAGAGAAAACATTCATTCATTCATCTATTCATTTCATTCATTCATTCTGCTTTTCTTTCCAGATCTTCTATCTCCAAGAGGCTACTCTGTATAGCCAGTGTCTGTTCATGCCCATTGAGGAAGTGTGCAGAAGTCTTAAAAGCTGTCCCTGCCCTGAAGAGCTTCAGAAACAGTGGGAGTTTCCCTAAAGCCTTTCATAGCCTTAATTCATATGTCATGTATAAATTAACATAAATCGTGTCTATTTACATAGTGAAAGTCCACAGAATAAATGAAATAATTTTGCTATCTTGGTGTTGAAACATAAACTGACAGTGATAGACCTAGGTAGAATAGTAGAATGTCGGCCATCCATCTGGTGGGGGTGGGGGTAGGGGCTAGAGAAGCAAGAGGCACTTCCCGGATCAGTTGTTTGAGGGGGTGAGGGCTCAGGAGACCTGAAAGTGTGAAGGTGGAAGTAGGGTACAGGGTGTGTGTGTGTGTGCGCGTGCGAGCAGGCACGCACGCAGGTGCATGTGCTCGAGTGTGCATGCACACACACATGCACACTGGAACGTGCATTTCTTTTGACTGATTTTTCCCCCAACCCTTCTTTTCCCACTTCTGTCTTCTATGTTATCATCCCTACCCCTCTCCCATGGACCCCTTTCTATTTTCCTGACCTTTGTTCCTATTCCTCCCACCTGGATACACCTATTTAACAGTTAGAAGCTAGACTCTGCATGCAGCAGAGAATAAACCACCTTTTTCTTCTCAGCATAGGGTACCCCACTTAATTTAATGATCCATTTTCATAATTTCATTTTCTTTCATGGCTGGAGATTCAATCCTATTTTCTGTATGTACCACATTTTAATTATCCGTTCTGGCAATAGACATCTATGCTGAATCCATTTCAGGTCCTCAAGAATTCAGCATCCCCTTTAGGTGGTCCGTTTCTGCTCCACTGGCTTAGCAAATGTTTGCTAGACTATTGCTAAGTCCTTGGGTCTTGTGAGTTTTTGTTTGAAGTTTATAGAATGTCCTAACTTCTCTTACCCTGTGTCTTCTGTTTTTCTTGTCTTCCTTCATTGGCTCCTTCCAGATTCTATATCCCCCTGGTACCAAAGCTAAGCATTGCTAATGTGTGTTGAGCTGTTTTCCCAGGCTCCTTTGCCATTGTTATACTTAGTCCCACGAGTCCACATCAGTGTTGCAATACTGTTCCAAAGTCTGAACAAACAATGGCGGTGGATGGCAAAGGCTCACCCCTTGTTGCCTCACATACCTCTGTCTCTCACCCACCTCTCTGCCACCTCACCTGGTTTATGCAGATAAAGGTCCTGTTCTGCTTCCTATGGTTGGTTCTGCAGTCAAGTTCTATAAGGAGCTTTGTACAATGTCTGGCACATTTGGAATGCTCATTGCTGTTCCTAATAGGAAGCATCTTTCTACTAACTTTCAAAATAATCTATAGACTATTGTGCTGGCTGGTTTTGTGTCAACTTGACACAAGCTGGAGTTATCACGGAGAAAGGAGCCTCAGTTGAGGAAATGCCTCCATGAGATCCAGCTGTAAGGTATTTTCTCAACTAGTGATCAAGGGAGGAGGGCCCAGTCCATTGTGGGTGGAGCCATCCCTGGGCTGGTAGACCTGGGTTCTATAGGAAAGCAGGCTGAGCAAGCCAGGGGAAGCAAGCCAGTAAGCAACATCCCTCCATGGCCTCTGCATCAGCTCCTGCTTCCTGACCTGCTTGAGTTCTAGTCCTGACTTCCTTGCTTCTTGGTCATGATGTTTTGTGCAGGAATAGAAACCCTGACTAAGACAAATATCATCTAGGATTGGAAGGTCTTATGAGACCCGGTGACTTGGAGATCATGTTAAAGGGCTTTCTCCATATTGCCAAAGTTCCATCCAAAATGCTGAAAACAGTGAATAGAGTGGAGCACGAAAGGATGGAGAGAGATTTGAGATGATAAACCCAGTGCAGTAAATAGTAAATTACTAAGTTCACTGTATTAAGGGATCAGTTTTTTAAATTCATTTTCACACATGTGGTTGCCTGTAGAAGCTAAAAGAAGGTGTTAGATCCCCTGAGAAGGAGCTGGCCTTTGAAGTGTTTGTGAGCTGCCTCACCTGAGTGCTGAGACCAAGCTTGGGTCCTCTATTACATGTTTTCAACCACTGAGGATCTATCTCTTCAGACCCTAAAGTTTCTTTTTGTTTGTTTGTTTGTTTGTATTTTCGGAGTCAAGGTCTACTGTATATCACTAACTCACTGGCCTGGAGTTCACTATGAACCCAGCTAGCTTTGAACTCACAAAAATCCTCTATTCCTGACTTCAGATTTAAGATCTTAAGCTCGGTGTGGTGGTGCACACCTTTAGTCCCAGCACTTAGGAGGCAGAGGCAGAAAGATCTCTGAATCTGAGGCTAACCTGGTTGGCAGAGCCAGGGCTACAGAGGGAAACCCCATCTTGAAAAACAAAAAAAGCGAGAAGGTTAATGTTTAGTTATGCACATCCGTGGGAGAACAAGCTGGTACCTGTGGGGGCCGGTGACGGTGGATCCCCTGGAACTGGAGTTCCAGGCATCTATAAGCCACCTGACATGGGTACTGGAATCCTAACTCCGGTCTACACAATAAAGCAGCAAACACTCTTAACCACTGAGTCATCCCTCCAGCTCTGTGTAAGGCCCTGGGTTTGATCAATAGCTACACACACACACAAGCACACACTCACGAACAACATGGGAAATTCTCATGTGTCTCTTTGCAACTTGTGTGCGAGCATCCACATGGCTAGGTCCTCCTGCCAATGTAACTGCTCAGAAGGAAGTCGACAGCTTCATAACAAGAGCTGACACCTGCTTGAAAACGTGTAGGTGAATTGTAATCAATTAGGCCTATATCCACCTTTTACAGAAAGGCATTTCAGGATTCCAGCGCTGGTGCCTGCTGTCACCTTATTCCAAAGCCTCTGCTCTCTGCCGCCTCTCAGCAGTTCCTAGAAGGCAGCTCCTACCAAGCTGTACAAAGAGGAAATCGGGTCCATTCCGCTTGCCTCCAGAAGGAAGAGGTAACCAAGGTGCATGAAACTTGACAGAAGAAATGAAGTCAGGGTGGCCGCAGAGCAATTCTCATGGGCAAGGATTTTATGCAACAGATTCTTGGATCTGTGCTCAAAGGTATCACAAATACAAGTTTGCAGAAGCTGTTTCCACGGTGACAAAAAGGCATCAGATATCTGTGGCCACTTGTGTAAAATACCTAGAGAAGAATCAGTGCACTGGGGACCTGTCAGTGTCACCAGCCCAAGTCTCATCCCTTCAACAAGGGGCTAGCACAGTTCCAATGGTTCCCACATTGGCCCGCCCCTCTCCATATTGGTAGGATCCCTGATACGCAGATTGTCCCTCCTAGTTGTCACAACTCTGATGCTGTACACTGAAGATTCATGTCACATAATTTAAGGGTGACAGCAGTAAGTATGTACTGACAAGTAAGACACTTGTCTCCTGCAGCTTTCATGGTGCCCACACATAGATCAAACCACCAAGGACCTGGGGCCATAGGTTCTTTAGATGGTGCGCCAGAGAAAGGGACTGTGGAAGGCTTATTCTGAGAAAGGCCCAAGGACATAAGTATTGTTAACAAGGAGTCGAGACCATTTTTGTAGCTAAAAGCCGGGACTATGGATGGGGACCAGGAGGGAAGAGATGGTGTGTATAGTCGGCTCCGTGCTGCTTAGACACATATGTAGGCTATTTCATTGGCATGCTGTATCTGTGACATTGGTAAGGTAAGCTGAGAGGAGGAGCGTTCCTCGTCAGATTGGGAAGGTATTTATAGCTCATTTCCTAATTATATAATTCAGATGGAGTAGTAGGCAATAATACAGTAACAGCTTCAACTGCCTTGTCACTTGAATGTGTTTAGTGATGACAGGTTTATTTCTCTTGTGCGTGAGGTACATTGTTCAAACATCTGGCCTCAAGTTCTAGCCATATCCTAAAGAAAAGCCAAAATGCAGATTTGTATTTATAGTATATTCTTCCTCCCTCTCTCCCTCACCCTCCTACCCCCATTCTCTTTACTGGGTGCATTGTGTATGCATGAAAGAAAGATGTCAGACAAGTTATTGATCATATAAATCTTATTTTCCCTTAGAACATGAGGTAATCCACCTCTTACCTTAGACTGTGTTCCTTCAGCTCCTCTACTTCTAAGAGCAAAGCAGGAGCAGGAGGGCTACAGTTGAGTTTCTTTTTTTTTTTTTTTTTTTTTTTTTTTAGATTTATTTATGTATTTTATGTATGCGGATACACTGTAGCTGTCTTCAGACACACCAGAAGAGGGCATCAGATCTCATTACAGATGGTTGTGAGCCACCATGTGGTTGCTGGGATTTGAACTCAGGACCTCTGGAAGAGCAGTCAGTGCTCTCAACCACTGAGCCATCTCTCCAGCCCTACAGTTGAGTTTCTAAGACACTTCACTGCTGCTCTTTCAGCCTGCATCTCTCATTGCTCGATTTTTACTCCAAGTGCATTTTGCTATGTAGCACAGCCTGGCTGGGGACTTCTTGTCCTTCTGCTTTGGCCACTCCCGGCATTGTGCTCCTACACCTGGCTCCAAGTGCCTTCTAATAAGATAGCTAGGTTACCCCAGATCTGCTGGATTTAAAGAAACTTAACGAGTTTAACCAGTTTCTTCCAGCTTGTTTCAAGTTGAAAACTGCCAGCAGCAGAGTTAACATACAACCCATATGGGGATATAAGGATCATTTCACACATACGTGTCTGCTGCATGACCAAGGCTAAGTCAAATTCATTTTGATTTTTTGTGATGGGGGTCTCATGTAGCCCAGGTTGGCTTTAGACTCCCTATGTAGCCAAGGATGGCTTTGGAAATCTCATCTTACTTCTGTACCTCCTAAGCACTGAGATCACAGGCTTGAACTCTGGTCCTCTGCAAATCAAGGAGAGCTCTCATTTTTAAATTATTTTTCTTTTATGTACATTGGTATTTTGCCTGCGTGCGTGAGGGAATCATATTCCCTGGAACAAGAGTCAGAGACAGTTGTGAGCTGCCATGTGGGTGCTGGGGGTTGAACCTGAGTCCTCTGGGTCTGTTTTGTGCCCCAAGAGTTTATTCCTTATCAGGTCTTGGTGGAGTAAATCTAGACTAGACAATCTAAGGAAGGTAAAATATGTTCCTAGAAAACAAGAAAACATCCCAAGAGGACATCTGATATTGACCTCCCAAAGGTCCACCTAAGAAAGGAGAAGGGGTCTTGTTCTTCCATGTTACCCTGGCTTCTGAGCTCTGCTAGGAGCCCAGGAGGAGGCTGGGATCTGTTGGAGCACCACATCCATGTTGGCAGGGGAACACAGGTGAGGGACGCACAGACCATGGCCCATCTGACATCTTACATCAAAAGCACACGGGGATTACTGTGTCCTTTAGAACATTCCTTGGGGTCTTCTAACCCTGTTCCTCTCAAGTGGGGATGGAGATGAGGGCAGTCACTCTTCCAGCCCCTTTGGAGCACAGGGTACTTACTGATACAGGCATTTGCCTCTTGTGCACAGAACCTGGGGTTTGGCATGGTGAAACAGGCTCACCATCGAAGCGCTGTAGAGGTAGCGGAAGTAGGGTGAGACTGCCAAAGTGTAACTTTACAACACCCAAGCTCTTGAAAGCACCCCTAAGGCACCTACCCGGAGCTGGGGAAGCCACAGCTTATGGACACAGAGCTGTATTTGTGCTGGTTTCTGCCTGAACAGACACCTTCTGATTCCAGATTGAGGACTATATCAGTACCAGGTCTGGGGTCCTGTTTAGCAAAGTTGTTTTTGTTTCTCACCATATACATAATTTTCTTCATAGCCAGGTGTGTGGCTCCTGAGGTGAAGGTGGGTGGTCTCAGTGAGTTCAATACCAGTCTGGTCCATAGTAAGTCTCAGGTCGGTCATACAGAGCTACACAATAAAATAAAATGTCTCAAAATAAAATGCCTGCAGGCTGGTGGTAACACAAACCTTTAATCCCAGCAGTTTGGAGTCAGAGGCAGGTGCATCTCTGAGTTCCAGGACAAGCAAGGGTACACAGACAAACTCTGTCTCCACAAAAATAAAGTGTCTCCCCCGCCCCCTTACTGTCTCTGCACTGTTATGAATTGTGCTTTTTAATTTTGTTTTTGCAAAAGATCCCGCTAGAGCTGGTTACAGGTGGTTGTGAGCTACCTGATATGGGTGTATGGGGAATCGAACTCAAATCTTCTGGAAAAGAAATACGTGCTGTTCACCGCTGAGCCATCTTTCCCATCAATCTTTATTTGAAGATATGCTTTCTACCTTGTCTTTAATCTTCGAGGGGGATTTACGGTGGGAACCTTATAAATTCAAACGGGGTTTTTACGGATGTGCGACTCAGAAAATGAGGGGTCTCTACCCTCTTCTCGCAGTCCTCCTGCTCTGCCTTAGTGTTCTCTATACCCAGGCCCTGATGTCATTATGCAGCGGGGATGCGTCCGGGGCGGGAGCTCGGAGGTCTCTCCCAGGCGGCGGGGCAGTTCGCTGGCAGGTGGCTGGCTGAGTTTACCCCGCCCCCGGTCGTGGCCCCGCCCCACTGCTCCACTCGCATTGGCGCGGCCAACTGTCTCTCTCCGCGCTGGGGAGGGGGCGCGGGGCTGCGGTCCCTCTGCAGAGGGCTGCGCGCTCCGTGGTCTCCAGGGCTTCCCGTTGGTTGGGCCCGTGTTCCTAAACCTCCGGAGCAGGGCTGTCCTGGGACCGCAACGATCTGGGTAAGTAGAGGCAAGACCAGAAGCTCTGGGTCAGAATCTTGTGCACTGAGCTCGGGTAACGGCGGCGGACCCGGGGTCCTGGTCACCGGATTGTGGGGGACACGGACTACAAGGTCGCCGATCCTCAGGCGGCTCTAGGTGGGTGACCCTGGGCAATTCTACCGCCCGCTCGCTTCGCACGCGTTGCAGCTGGTGCCTTGGCACCGGCTGCCTAACCCTTTTTCTTCTTTAGGGTTTTTTGGGGAACTGTGATTTTAGGCTCTGGGCTATGATAATTCTGCAGATAGCTTGAAGCTGGGCTATCTGTTCCACGCCCCCGGTATTTTCCTTTCTGAGCACTTTCTCCTGAGCTCTGTCTCCTGCCACAGGGGCGTCAAGCTTGGAGAGTCCTTCCTCCAGGAGAAAGCTTAGCTAGCGGTTCGTGTGTGCAGCTGGGAAAGGATCCTAGCTCTGCTCCGATAGTGGTTGCATTTTGTTGCTCAAGGGGGGAAAGGTAGTGGTTGTTTTCTATGGCCTTAGACACAAGATTCTGCCAGGAAAGGACAGCAGGGACTTTAAGGTTTCCAAGACGATAGCTCCTCTCCAAGGTAAAGGTGAATCATTTGCAGTCTTAACACTCTGCAAAGTTTTAACGCCTGCAGGCTGCATCTTTTCTCTGCCTCGCATACACTTGTTGGGGCGTTGATCTCTACAGTGAGTTCATTAAAAGAAGCCTCTCGTTCAATCATATAGGCAATTTAGGTTAATGTCAGACTTTCCAGAATATAATCTCTTTTGAATATTTTTTTCTATTAATACGCATATCCTCTGCTTAGAAGGAATGCTCTCTAGGGCGCTGAGGGCTCAGAGAAAGACTTGAAGCCATTAAGACTGGGTTCTAGTGCCAGGGTGTGTGAGGAGAGACTGCAAATGTTATATTGGCTCCATTATTATTCCAGAATCTTGTTTCTTTGAAAAAAGATGAAGCTTCCAGCACTTACCTTTAAAAAAAAAAGTCCTTAGCTCTTAAAATGATTTTCCAGGGTTCCATTTCTACAGAGAATTAGGAAACTGATACCCAAGTGTAAGTTCAGTGAAGAATTACATGGAAGGAAGTAGCCCCTGTGCTTAACTCAGGACATCTACCACCTAAGATTCATGGAGCTGTTGTTAGCTAGTCACCCCATGTCCCCATTCTTTAAGCCATGCTATTCTGTGGATTATTATTCTTTTAGAGGCACTGGATATCAAACCCAGGACCTTTGTGGTATGCTAAGCCAATGCCCTGTCACTGAGCTATGTGCCCAGCCCAATAGCTTAGTTTTACACGTTTATCTCTCTTGAGACAGGGTTTCACGTAGCTGGTGCTGGTCTCAACTATACTGTATAGCTATAGGCTGGCCTTGATGGATTCTCACGGCTCCACCTCCCACTTGCTGGAATTCCAGTCATGCATGGTCACCATGACCAGCCTCAGGTTAGCATTTTAAAGCAACTCTCTTTCTCTTGAACCCTGGAGAGCAGTGAAGAAGGCAGTTCAGAAACAGGCAGTCTTCGGTTAAATTCGAGCACTGTCACTGACTAGCTCAGTAGTCTCAGGCAGTCTGCTTAACTGCAGATGGAGATATGGCCACCTCCTCACTCTGCAACACTGCGGTGCAGGTTAGCGACATGTGTGCAGGTGCTCAGCGCTGCCGCCTCGTACGAGAGAGGTGCAGAGCCGGTGATGGCTGTTACTGCCACTGACTTACCTCCAGCTGTGTACAGTTTCAGTGGGAAAACATGAGTAGCAGCCGCTCTGCTGAAAATGTCAAAGTTACACAACGACTTAAGAGCAGGGAATGACAGCGGGGCTGGATTTTTTTTTTCCTGAGAGTATGTATGGAAAGTAGCGCCTCCCTGGTGGAATGTACATTTTTAGCACAGAAACCTTATGCTACAATAGAGCGAACACCAGAGAGTCAGATTTTCTACTTCTAACTCTGGCTAGGTCCTCGTCTAGCCTAAGGCTTTCTGCAAGCCCTAGCTGCCCATTAGGAGTTCAGCTTTGTCATTAATTCACCTCTAGTCATCTCCCAAGTTCCTGGTAGAGTCAGTGTTCTCCATTGTATGTGATGAGACGGTAGTCAGGCTCCCTGCCGAACTGCCCTCTCTTTCTTTGCTATTTGATAAACTTTCCCTGTGGGACCATAAACAATCCATAGAGGAGATAACTAGGCGCACTTTCGGAGTGACCCCAAACCGGAACAAAATGAGTTCACACTGGAATCTTTTTGATAGGGGAGAGAAAAAAAAAAAAAAAAAAAAAAAACAAGCCTCACTTTGTAGCCATAAACTGTTTTAGTATGTACTTTCTGTGGAAAGTACACACCACAGGATACAGTTTATATTAAAAACAATAGGCTTCCCCTAGGCAGTGATGGTGCACGCCTTTAATCTCAGGACTTGGGAGGCAGAAGCAGGTACATCTCTGAGTTCGAGGCTAGCCTCATCTACCGAGTTAGTTCCAGGACAGCCAGGGCTACACAGAGAAACCTTGTCTCAAAAAAACAAACACAATAAAATAACAAAATCATAAAATAAATACCCTGAAACAAACTACTTTTTTCTCTCATCAGGTTGGGCTTTAAATGAAGAAGTTTATCCAGGAAAGAGCTTTCATGCAAAAAGTAACTTAAAAGAAGACAGCGTGAGAGCAGGTAAACAAGGTGTTTGTGTCCTGAAGAAGTCACAGGAACAACTGTGGTGTGAGGGGAAAGTGGACACATAGAAGAAATCGGACCTTGTGTGATATTTTTGTCACAAAGACTTAAGGAGAAAGAGAGAAGACAGTTTTCCAGAGAATGAAAGAGTGCAGCGTCAAAATGGAGACCAGCATTTCTGAGATTCAAATCGAGACTAAGGATGAGAAGAGACCGGAAGCAGCCAGTCCTCAAAAAGAGAGGCAGGAGAGAAAAACAACTACACTGTGCTTCAAGAGAAGGAAGAAAGCAAACAAGACGAAGGCCAAAGCTGGTTCTAAGCCTGCTGAGGAGACAAAGAAGCATGCCCCAGAAGCTGGGGTTTCTGGTCAGCGGCAACCAGCGGGGGCCTGGGCCTCCATCAAACGCCTCGTGACACATCGGAAAAGGACCGAGCCTGAGAAGAAGCAGAAGCCATCTGAGGCTGTAGTGCACACTGAGGATGGAGCTCTTCCTAAGAAAAAGACAAAATCCAGACTTAAGTTTCCTTGTATAAGATTCTCACGAGGGGCAAAGAAAAGTCGTCCTTCCAAACTCACAGAAGATTCAGGCTACATCCGAGTCCAGGGAGAGGCAGATGATTTGGAGATAAAAGCCCAGATCCAGCCAGATGAGCCCACCCAGGCTAAGTCCACACAGGAAGATGCATTGGTGAGAGATGGTAAGGAGATCCGAGACTCACACATAAGCAACAGCGTCACATCGGGAGAGAATGTGATTGCCGTAGAACTGGAGTCAGAAAATAAATCTTCTGCCCTCCAGATGGGAACTCCAGGGCTTGAAAAGGGGGCTAAAGTGTTCAGGGAAGAGCAGAGTGTACCGGCGCAGCAAACAAGTCTACCTGAGAGTTCCGCTGCAGACAGCCCTCTGCCAGTGACTTCTGCTGCTCCTCCATCACCAGCAACCACACATCAACGCAGTCTGCAGGAACCCAGTGATGGCATCTGGGAAAGTGCGCCAAGCAGAAAAGATGACAGGAAAAGTACTGAAGAAAAGAAATCGGGAGAGACTGCGCTGGGCCAGGCAGGAGAATCTGCAGTCCGCCAGGCAGTCAAAAGTGCACTAGGCCAGGCAGAGGAAGCTACAGTGGGCCAGGGAGAGGAAACTACTGTGATCCAGGCAGAGGGTCGGGCAAAGGAAGGTAAACTGAGCCAGGCAGAGGAAGCTACAGTGGCCCAGGCAAAGGAAACGGTATTGAGTCTGGCAGAAGAAGGTAAACTGAGCCAGATAGAAGAACCTGCAGTTAGCCAGGCAAAGAAAGCTACAGTAGGACAAGTAAAGGAAGCCACAGTGTGTCAGGCAGAGGAAGCCACAGTGTGTCAGGCAGAAGAAGCCACAGTGTGTCAGGCAGAAGAAACTACAGTGTGTCAGGCAGAGGAAGCCACAGTGTGTCAGGCAGAAGAAACTACAGTGTGTCAGGCAGAGGAAGCCACAGTGTGTCAGGCAGAAGAAACTACAGTGTGTCAGGCAGAGGAAGCCACAGTATGTCAGGCAGAAGAAACTACAGTGTGTCAGGCAGAGGAAGCCACAGTGGGTCAGGCAGAGGAAGCCACAGTGTGTCAGGCAGAGGAAGCCACAGTGGGTCAGGCAGAAGAAACTACAGTGTGTCAGGCAGAGGAAGCCACAGTGTGTCAGGCAGAGGAAGCCACAGTTTGTCAGGCAGAGGAAGCCACAGTGTGTCAGGCAGAAGAAGCCACAGTGTGTCAGGCAGAGGAAGCCACAGTGTGTCAGGCAGAGGAAACTACAGTGTGTCAGGCAGAGGAAGCCACAGTGTGTCAGGCAGAAGAAGCCACAGTGTGTCAGGCAGAGGAAGCCACAGTGTGTCAGGCAGAGGAAGCCACAGTGTGTCAGGCAGAGGAAGCCACAGTGGGTCAAGCAGAGGAAGCCACAGTGTGTCAGGCAGAGGAAGCTGTACTGAGGCATGTACCAGATCTGAAAGAAAATGGAGTGGATACAGAGAAACCGAGATCAGAAGAAAGCAAAAGGATGGAGCCAATTGCTATTATCATTACAGACACTGAAATCAGTGAATTTGATGTTAAGAAATCTAAAAATGTCCCTAAGCAATTCCTAATTTCAATGGAGAATGAGCAAGTGGGGGTTTTTGCTAATGATAGTGATTTTGAGGGGAGAACTTCAGAACAGTATGAAACACTCCTAATAGAAACAGCTTCTTCTCTCGTCAAGAATGCTATCGAGTTGTCTGTGGAGCAGCTGGTTAATGAAATGGTTTCCGAGGATAATCAAAGAAATACGCTGTTCCAGTGACTTCATTTCCAGGTCACAGGAAAAAAGAAAGAAAGAAAAAAACCTTAAAAGATGAATTCTTTTATACATTTGCAGCACTTCTTTCTCAGTAATAAATTACAGGCTTATCATTTGTGGAATCTGATGGTATAGTTCCAGCCCAGAAGTGTTAAAGGATCAATAAAGTTTGTAAAACTGTCAATGAAAGGAAATCAGTTCTGGATTGGAGGCAGTCAGCACAGATCACAATGCGAAGTGATTTACAGGGAGGTGTGGGAATGGCAGTGCTTTGAGGAGGGAAGGCTGTTGAACACTTGGGTATGCTGCATGCTCTTACGGTTCTCTAATGTCACCAAGTCCGGGTTTCTTTCTGATCGTTCGACCCTGTGTTATAGGTAAACACCACCCCCGAGGTCTGTAATGGTGAATCGGGTGAGTAGGCTTTTCTAGTCTTGAAGAAGTTCTACGCAAAAGCCATTCATGGGTTCCTTCAGCCAGGCAAATGGTTAACAAGTGCGTAGGTGTGGACACATGGGGTGTGTTTTCTCTCCTGTCATCCTCCTGCCCAGCAGACCTGTATATACGCATCTGTGATATATACACACAGAGAGTGGACCTTTTTCCTGAGAAGTCAAAAAGGGAATGCCATTTTTTATCCAGGAGACAAACTTCACAGATAGCAAAGGATGCTCTTAACAGAGCTGCTTCTTTGGGTTGTTTTATTTTTTTTTTTTTATTTAATTTTTATTTTTTTCCAGACAGGATTTCTCTGTGTAACCCTGGCTGTCCTAGAACTCACTGTATAGACTAGGCTGGCCTCAAATTCACAGAGATCCCACTGCTTCTGCCTCCCAGGTACTGACCGGGAGGTATGGGTCACCATTGCCTGGCTAAAGGGCCTGAAAACCATAATATTCTTGTGAAAATAGTCCTTGGACAAACATAAACTATGTAATCAACTGAATAAAACGTCAAAATTCACACTAAAGCCTAGATTTTCAACATCAGTATTTTACATTGTGTCTAGCCATAACACTGTAACATAATTCCCAACCCTGCAAATTAGGGTTCATATTGTACAGCACCCCCACCCCACTATCTAAACTAACTGATGGTGTTACTTCTTGTTACAAAAGATGCAGTGCAAGTGGTACCATGTCTGTTGAAGAGCACCCTCTTGAGGCATGCACACAACTGGTTGGTTGGTTTGTTATTTTTGTTTTTTGTTTTCTTGTTATTTTTCAAGACAGGGTTTCTCTGTGTAGCCCTGGCTGTCCTGAATCTGACTGTCTAGACCAGGCTGGCCTCAGATCAGAGATCCTCCCACCTCTGCTCCCAGAGTGATGGAACTAAAGTTCACTGCCCCTGCCTGGTGAGCACTGCTGATTCTCATCGGTTCTGCGTTCACACTGTGTTTATGGACCGAATATGTATACACTGCTTTTTCCTGCACTTTTATTTTGTAAATACATACTGTGATCTTGTGCAAAAGTAATGTGGCTTTGAAATTTAACCAAACGGTGGGTGTTTAGCAAGATTTTTGGCTGGAATATGAAAATATTTTCTTCAGGCTTGCCTAGCTTCGTGTTTTTAATGGGAGATGGGGGGATATCATTCAATTTAGATAAAAAATTTAGATAAAAGACTCCTTTGATAAATTTATTTTAATTGTTTTCCTTTTAGACATAAAACTAAAATCACTCCTAAATCATCTCTGAAAGAATATTTTAATCCACTGTATATGGTGCTAATAGAATTGTACAGATAGCTACCAGCAACCATGTTTAAAATGAACTTTTAAAGGCCTAGTTAAAGTTGGTACACTTTGCAGAACTTTAAGTAATCCTGTATCTATTTACTATAAGAATGGCTCCAAGCCAGTATACTCACATTGAAGTTTCTAATCTCTTATGAATGAGTAAAATCTATAAAATACAAAGCTCTCAGTTATTCTGGATTTGGGGATTTTTGAAAAGCAGGCACAAAGTAAATTTGTAATTTGGGCGGTAAGATAGTAGCCCTGGGTTTCATGTTTTAGGGCGTGTGTGTGTGTGTGTGTGTGTGTGTGTGTGTGTGTGTGTGTGTGTTCCCTGCACTGCTGTTTGATAGCTATACCTTTGGTTAGAATGTGTGACTATAATTGATTGGTTTTTATAGAAAATAGATTCTCCATTCTTAAGTAGTCCTCTGGCTTTTCTGAGGACTTAAACAGCATTTCAGTCTGTAAGCAGAATGCAGAAATGCATTAGTGGGTTGCAACCCTATTTATCTGCTCTATGGCCAAATGATAGTGAATTTTAGGGTGATCCAAAATATTGTGTTGTTACAAAAATAAGCCAAGAGGTGACTTGGAAGTCTGCCATAAAATACCTTTTGTAATGGGATGTATTTCAAACAGTTTGGCCTTCTGTGAAAATCATGTAGGAAGATTCTGACTCCATTTCCCCCCGTGTGACCTTAAACTGACCCGTGTAAAGGCATCAACTTAGGACACTCACATTGATTTTACTTGAGCCTTTAATGAACATTAGCTAAAATCACATTTCTTTTTGAGCTCAGAATTTTCTAAGGCTGGGGGCGTCTATCAGATCCTTGATAATCTTTCAGTGCATTCTCTTCACCCTCTCAGAATTATTCACCCGCTTCTCACCGCACAGAGGATATAAGCACTTGCCGCGATTGTGTGTGTGTGTGTGTGTGTGTGTGTGACTATTCACTTAACATTTGTTCAAAGCACTTTTTTAGGATATTAAAAATAGTCCCCAGTAACATTTAAGTAAAGGCAGCAGAAAACAAAAGACCTTTCCAACAGAAATCATGTTCCCTGCCACCTCCTCCACCTCCAAAAATAATAAGCATGTGGCACAAATGGATCTCTTCAGAAAAGCTGTCTGCATAATTTCCCTCCCAGGTAACGGGCTTTGACAGCGTGAGGATGGTGATGATCTTAATTGGTCTACTACTTAGTGGAGTCTTAGACACGGCTTTACTTCTGAGAGACAATGCTGTCTCCACAGTATACCGAGAGGCTTCTTGCTAGAGGCTCATTAGCTCTGTGGCCTGTGAGGAGGCCCTGGGCCAGCCTTACACATGCATCCAGCCCAGAGTTCATTTGCAAGTGTCTGTTTTCCAGTATCCTTAATTTTTTTTTTTTTTTTTTGATAGTTGAGAATTTTTTGGGGGGTTATGGCAGAATTTTTAAAATAATTGCTAGACTTTCAAACCCTGTTGTTTGAAAAGATCCTTTAGTCAGCTTCACTGAGTAAGTAGTCTACTTTCTAGTTCAATACTAAATGCACCAGGATTTGACTTTTATACCTGTCATTTTTGCATTTTTAGTTACTTTTGTTTAAGTTATAGAGTTCTTTAGGTTCAAGTTCCTGTTTTGCCGTGTAACAGTTTTTTATATGGAATTGAAATTTTCAATCCATTCTGCATTTTATCTCACATTTTTAAAAATAATTTTTGTAATGATCCTTAGTGACAAAAAATTTATTAGAATGAATCTAAATTACGCATGGGTTCCCCAATTAAGTTAGATTCAACATGTTAACACCTGTCAAATACCATTATAATAGGCACCTCCTACAGCTCATCCCAAGTAAGGATGAGTGTGTGTGTGTGTGTGTGTGTGTGTGTGTGTGTGTGTCTGTGTCGGAGGCAAAGGAGGCGGCAACAGAAGCCAGGACAGGGGTAAGGCAGAGCCACAGACAATGCAGAAGAGATGGAAAAGCTGGGATCTAAATACAAGAGCAGTTTGAAAATAAACAGTGTATCCATTTTGATTTGTGACCAGATACAGGAAAGACCTGCAAAATGCCACATGTGTCAGTTCTTTGCCTGTAGAAATGTTAAGTGGATGAACCATTATAAAAGTAATAGTACCATTTTGTATTCTCATTGAAATTAGTACTCTGTGGATCAAAGGCTAATTGTAAAGAAATATTAAAGAAATAATACTCTGTTGAGAAAAAGTTTTCAAGCTGAATTGATTCATGTACTGACTACTACAGAATAAATGTTATATTAGCTCATTTATTTAACTGTCTTTAAAATTGGTAAATTATGTTTACTTCCTAAAATGTAAAGATCATACTGACATTTAGTTCTATAAAAAGTTCCACTATGCTGGAGACTGGACAGACATCACAACATACACACACAGGAGGCCACCTCCAGCAAAGAGATGCTAACAGAACTTTGATACAACCAGAAGAGCAAGGTCTGAATCTGATGTCATTCAATTTTGGGCCCTGGAGCCTATTGATGCAGTACTTGCTACATGTATAATATAGCATGCTACATGCAGAGTTCCCGGGACCTTAAAAACAAACAAAATCAAACAAACAAAAAAGAAGAAAAGCTTAGTTGTTTCTTACTGGATGCATGAATTACTTCTTTTTAAAATTTATTTACTTATTTTATGAATGTGAGTACACTGTCACTCTCTTCGGACACACTAGAAGAGGGCATCGAATCCCGTTACAGATGGTTGTGAGCCAACATATGGTTGCTGAGAATTGAACTCAGGACCTCTGGAAGAACAGTTGGTACTCTTAACCACTGAGCCATCTCTCTAGCCCAAGAATTGCTTTTCTGTGTTACTATTAATTTGTCTGTTTTTTTTTTTTTTTTTTTTTTTTTTTTAAGTTTTTGAAACAGAGTTTCTCTGTGTAGCCCTAGCTGTCCTGAAACTAGCTTTGTAGACCAGGCTGTCCTTACAAAGATCCGCCCAGTTCTGCCTCTCAGCACCCGGCCTGTCTTTTCTGTATTATGTTCTATGAACTGTTAATAATCTCTATGGTTTCTTATACAAGCTATGGTATGGAAGGATTTGCATTATTCACATGATACCAACTTTAATTTGCTGTTCTATAAGTTGGATTTCCTAAAGTCCCAATTTCATTCTGTACCAATATTTGGATGTTTTGTGAGACAGGTGGCCCTAGGCATTTGTCTAACCCTCTTGCCTCAGCCTCCTGAGTGCTGGAATTTCAGGAATGTAATACCAGGCTTGGCCTCTGGTTTTGGTTTGGTTTGGTTTTTTTTCTAAGTACAACCTAATAGTAGCAATTGGGTCCAATGAGACTCTACTTCCCAAATCTCAGTACCCACTGAAAAGTTGACAGTACCCTCAAGATCCTGAACTACACCTGGTTGTGGACTTACCTGATTGGCTGATGTTTTACAGGTACTACATGTAAAGAATTGTGTTTATTTTTGTTATTACATTATTATAATTTGGATTTTTTTTGTTTTTGTTTTTGAGGCAGGGTCTTTCTCTGTAGTCCTGCAGTCCTGGAACTCACTAAATAGACCAGGCTGTTGTTAAAAACACAAAGATTCACCTGCCTCTGCTTCCCAAGTGCTGGGATTAAAGCTGTTTGCAACCACACCTGGGCTCTTAGGAACTTTTAAAACATTATTTTTGTTGTTTGAGACAAGGCCTGTGTAGCTCAGGCTGTCCCCAAACTCAAGATCCTCCTGCCTCTGCCTGTACCTCATGAGCGCTGCGATTACAAGCAAGTCACTACACAGCATAAAGCTTTGGGAAATTAACTTTTCTAGTAAAAGGGGAACACTACCATTTACAGACTGTGTCCTCATCACTGCGCATGCTAATTCTTCACAAACTCGCCTTTAACCCTGAAGTCTGGAGTCCCCTGTTTCCCTCTCGCTTTGGTTTTCTGGGGGCTTAATTCATGAGTTTAGGGGGCAGAGTAAATGCATGTGCACACCACCCAGAAAATCTTCAGCCAAGTTGCCTCAAGCCTCGTGGACAATGAAAAATTCTGAAAGGGAGGGGCTGCGACTGTCAGATGTCCCAGCAGGGCCTCTGTAAATGTCAGCCAATCTGAATGGTGCAAAGCCTGTTATTAGCCAGATTCCTCATCCTTTGTTTTGTGGCTAAACTCAAATTGGACTTGTAGCCTTGACTTTCTCCTGGGGTTTAAGAAATAAATTCAGGAAGACGGGTGGAAACAACGACACCTTGGCCCCAGGGCTTTTGAAGGTTTGTACACGATAGTTGATCATCATCTGAGCCAGGGAATGGAGTGGAGGGATCAGGTTAGATTTGTAACTGTGCTGGGAATCAAACCACCGGCTCATGGACCAGTTCTGCCCATAGTTAAAGTGGCTCTTTCCACTCAAATAATGTGACCCAGGTCAGACTCAATGTCTAGAGTCTTGTCTCCTAGGCTCTTTCCTTTCCTTCTTTCTTCTTCTTTCTTTCTTTCTTTCTTTCTTTTCTTTCCTTCCTTCCTTCTTTCTCTTCCTTCCTTCCCTTCTTTTTTTTTTTTTTTTGATTCAATAAAGTTTTATTTTCCCAAATGTACAGCTGTTCATGCATCCTCCACCTGGGGCATCTCCACCCTTTGTGTTTCTAGTACAAATGACTTGGGCTCTGTGCTTTGAAACCAGCTTGATAAGTCCTTTCCTAAGTAGCTCCTGAAGGGCTTCCCTGGCCAAGGAACTTTGAATCTTCAGTCTCTCAGAGACCACGGCTGGAGTAATAAGCTTAGAGTTGGGAAATTCCTTTTTGGCCTTGCCACCAGATTTATTTCTTGGGTCTTTGTCTTTTTTTGGCCGACTTTCCGGCATCTTTCTTCTTCTTGTCATCTTTAGGCAGCATGGCGAAGCTCAGAGAGAGGACCACAGCAGCCTCACTAAGAAGTCCTTCGAGGTTATTTCTAGATCCTGTTCACAATCACAATAGTTAGCAAGGTATGGTGGCACCTGTCTTCAGTACCAGGCAGAGGTGGGAGGATCTATGAGTTTGAGGTCACCCTGGTCTACATAACCGTTCTAGGGCAGCTACATAGAGAGAGACCCTTTAGAACAAACAAAACAACAACAGCAAAGTAACCATTGCAAATGTTACCTGAGTATTTTTAGTTTAATCTAATCTCCTGTGTTAGCAAAACTATAATTTGTGCAGAAATCCAAAATAACTTTTTGTTTTGTTTTGAGATAGGATTTCTCTGTGTAATAGCCCTGGCTGTCCTGGAACTCAATGTGTAGACCAGGCCTGGCTAAATTAAGTTTTTAAATCTCAGTGTTTAAATTAGGAGGGCCAGGTATGTGACATGCACTCACTAACCAATTAATAAGAACAAACGCCCAGGAGAAAGCCCATCTGGCATGCCTCACTGTGCAGTCGCACAGTTAACCTCGAAAGCATCTGTTGATGAGCTTTGCTCACAGGTGGAATGGAGTGCTCTGGCCGCTGTGTGGCTGGCGTGGCCCTCGGAGCATGAGACATCCACGCAGCGCTGAGAACTGGGTTTTCCCTTTTTATGCTTTTCCTCCTCGTTTAAAACCCTGATTGAAATGGAGAGCAGGAAGGACTGTGAGTCTGTGTTGGAGTGCTTGCCCGAAGGCTACAAGACCCCGGGTTTAATGCCCAGCATTGCATGAGTGAGTGCATGAGTGTGTGTGTGTGTGTGTGTGTGTGTGTGTGTGTGTGTACACAAATGTAAATTTAATCTGGGTATGGTGGTGTCCACCCATTATCCTTGCACTCTGAAGGCATGGAGACATGAGGATTGGAAGATTAAGAGAAAATAAACTGCAAAAGTAAATTAATCAGGAACCACTTCCTAAGAGCACCGGACACTGCAGACTTATGGTGAGAGGGTGGCAGAGGGCAAGATTGGCCTGGGAAGAATTTTGAGTTTTCCCTCTCTTTCCAAGCCTTTGATGTGTGTCTTAGTTAGGGTTTTACTGCTGTGAACAACACCATGACCACTGCAAGTTTTATAAAGGACATTTAATTGGGGCTGGCTCACAAATTCAGTCCATTATCAAGGTGGGAGCATGGCAGCATCCAGGCAGGCATGGTGCAGGAGGAGCTGAGAGTTCTACATCTTCATCCAAAAGAAGCCAGGAACAGGCTGGGCATAGCTAAGAGGAGGGTCTCCAAGCCCACCCCGACAGTGACACACTTCTTCCAACAAGGCCACACCTTCTAATAGTGCCACTCCCTGGGTCAAGCCTATGCAAACCATCACAGGTGCATTAAGGAACTTTCCCCTTTGCCTTCATATTTTAATCCACATAGGATGGGATGCTATACAGCTTTCACCATAGGGAAAAATGGCAGAGTTGAATTCACACGTTTCCCTTCTTCAAAGGCCTATGAGGCACACAAAGACCTCCCCTGGACCTTCCTGAAAGTTAAATGGCAGACAGCCCCAGAGGTGAGGGGCTACATGACTGCTTAGACTCCTTCCCTGTATGGGCTTCTAGTTCCCAGAGAAGGGACAAAGGATATGCAAGAATCCTCCAACAGTACTGCCATTCCTTCAGATTTCTGACAGGAGGGGACAGTTTTAATCCACATAGGATGGGATGGATAGTTTAAGGGATGCTTTATTTCTGTTATTTCAGTACAGTGTTACCAAATTGTTTCAGCTGGAAAAGGTTTGTGTAAACGCTAGGAAACAATTTATCTGAGAGAAAATAGGATCATTTCTCAAGAAGGCTCAGCTGCACCAAAACTTAAACACCTAGTACCAAGTTCTAGGAGAATACTAGCAGTAACTGTGAGAACAGACAAGGTCCAGGCACCGAAAAGTGCGGATCATAAGAGTTGAGAAGTCTATTAAAGAGGGACCTGGGTAGAAGTGGGGAAGGAAGGAATCTAGGAGCATCCCTTGTAGTTGGTGTGACTGTTTTTGAAAGGCAAACAGCAGACAAAAGGAAGGAGAGGCAAGATGCACCTGAGGCAGCCTGTTCTGGCTTGAGGAAGCTCCACTCTGATTTCCAATGACTGTGTCAGTCTGTGTACCCACTAGTTTATGAGGCTTCCTGTATCCTCATCTTGTTTTCTTGATGTAGCCATTCTGACGGCTGAGAGGAGGAATCTCAGTGTGCCTTTAATCGGCGTCTCAGTGGTGCTAAGGACGCTGAGCCATCTGTACTTTATTTTCTGAGAACTGGCTGTTCTTCCATTAGCATGTTTACTGAAGAACTGCTTGTGTGTGTGTTTTTTAGTCTTTTGACTTATTTATTAATAGTAATCCTGTCAGATGCAGTTAGCTAGTGTCTTCTCCCTTCCATGGATTGCCCTTTACTCTTTTCCTTTACCAAAGGAACTCTTCCTTCTCCTTCTCCTTCTCCTCCCCTCTCGTCTCCCTTTTCTTCTGTTTTTGAGACTGGGTTTCTTTATGCAGCCCTGGCTGTCCTGAAACACACTCCTTAGACCAGGCTGACCTCAAACTCATAGATCCTCCTGCCTCTGCTTCCCAAGTGCTGGGATTAAAGGATTGAGAAATCGTTTAAAAGCTAAAAGCTGGGCTATTTAGCTCTTAAATCTCATGCATTCCCGCCTATCAGTTCTTGGTATTGTTTCCTAGCAGTACCACGACATGGGTATATGCATGAACTACAGCAGTATACACAATAGCCTAGGTGACATCAATTAAAAACTGTGACATGTAAACACAACAAAGTTCCATTTGCCCTAAGAATGAGTCATTTGCTATGAAAATGGATGTAATTGGAGATTATACTAAGAAAAGTTAAAATGGTTGCAGAAAAAAAAAATACATGCTTTTGTTCACTTCCTGCCTCATGCATATATATACAAGTGACAAAGGGAGAGCTGGGTGTGGTGGCTCATGCCTTTAATGTCAGCATATAGGAGGCAGAGGTATGAAGATCTTTGTGAGTTTGAAGCCAGCCTGGTCTACATAGTTCCAGAATAGCCAGCGCAACATAACCGAGAGACCCCGTCTCAAAAACAAATAAATGAAACCAAAAGCTAAAATGACAAAAAATTAAGAGGGAAACTGGGGAAGCTATGTGGTTGAGGGGAGGGACTAAGGAAGGAAGTGGGAGGGGTTGGCTATGGTTTAAGCACACGATAGACTTGAAACTGACTTTATGAAACCCAACACCAAGCGCAGTGAATATATGCCAATAAAAGAATGGGGGAGGGCAATGTATGATTTTCTTGAATGTCTCCATTTAGCTGTTGGCTAGGGAAAACATTAACTGAGTTTGATATATGATTAGAAAGGTCAATGTCATTGGAGTAAAATCCCAAGTCCTTATCTTAATGACCTTACAAAAATCCTCAGACTTGTTCAATAGTACAGCTCTTAAGTGTGCTGTTCTCTGCTGATGCACTTCTTGTAAGTCAGATGCATAGAGGGGATGTCAAGATGCTGTTCCCTAACACTGAGCTGACTGCAAGGCAAGGGAAGATCCAAACGCAGCTCATCAAATACAAAAGGAGCTGAAGAGGAATGTCAAAACTGAGAACACATTCTTACGGTTCGCTGGCGCCATCTTTTGGCCAGATTAAAATCCACACAAATTATAAACAATCATATTTTTGATTTACCTGACTTTAGAGAGACAATTGATTCAACATTATTAACAGGCTCAAAGTTGACTTGACCTGAATATGGCAGCACATATATATTATCCCATAACTTGGGAGGCTGAGGTAAAAGGAGTGAGTTTGAGGCCAGCCTGAGCCACAGAACAAGATGACTGGGTTTTTGTTTTTAAAGTTAAATTTTAAGCGTTGTGCTGATGAATGTGATTTTATTTTACTAGTGTTTGTAGAGTGTTGTGTCTGTAGTTGTTAGTGAGTGGGTGCGTGTGCACACGAGGCTGCACGTGCGTGTGTCTTCCCTCCACAGTTCCCCATCTTTATACTTTGAGACAAGGTTTCTCATGGAGTCAATGAACGTCAGGATTCCACCTCCCCATCCTAGCTTCAGCTCACACTGGGGTTACAGGCGTGTGCAACAGCATGGGCTTTCTATAGGCTCTGATGCTTGTGTAATGTTACCTACTAAGCCATTTCTGCAGCACTGACTTTAAATAATCCAATTTTAGATTTCTGAAAAGATGATTGATATAAATAGGACTTTGGACAAAGACACCATACATACCATTAGGTCAATATTAACTCCAAACTGACTAGACAGAGATCCCAATTTTGTGCCCTTATGCACTATCACAAGATTTAAAGGTTTTTAGACCAAACTAGCAACCTCAACTCTACTGACACCTTGAGTGGGCCATGAAGTGGAACAGGAATGGGAGATACTCATGACGTGTTTACCAACCTCCACGGTCTCCACTCACTAGACGCCAGTAACAACTTTATCATGCCTTCCACCCAGGAATAATTACCCCAAATATCTCCACATTATCAATTATCCACATGGTGAATTTTGCGTTGACTGAGCTTTAGGATATATTCTTATGTATTACTTTGCAGGACGAAGCTCAAGGCCTTGATATGCCAAGCAAGCACTCTACTGAGCTCCAATTCCATCCCATACTCTGGACTAGAGTGAAGATGCTTTTTCTGGGGGTGCGGGGGTTGGGACAAGGTCTTCTTGCTCAGGCTGGTCTCCATGTAAGCTGGCGACCTTCCCACTTCAGTTAACTCACTGTTCCTCGGTATGTCAGCCCTCTCGTCTGGCTTTGGTGGTGGTTATTTGCAGATTGAGTAGCACTAGTATCAGTAGAGCAGGTAAAATAGACTGCTTTCATTTAGCCAGCTGAAGGCCTGCACAGAAAGCAGACTTTCTCCTGCCATCTTCTCTTAACTTCGGGCACAAATGCAAGCATCCGCACTTCCTGGGTCTGCCAGCTTTTGGGCTGGGGTTTGTCTCAATAGCTCATGTGGCCATGTCATTTTTGGACTCACCATTAGCTCCAGGCAGCTCGCAGAGTGCAGCTCTTCACGATTCTGACTCTACAAAGGCATGAATCAATCAGTCATTTACTACTTTGGTTTTGGAGATAGGGTCTTACTATGAAGCCCCAACCAGCTTGGCACTCACTAAAGAGACCTGGCTTATTACAAACTCAGTCTTTACCTCCAGGTGTCTGGATTACAAATGTGTGCCACCACACCAGCTGTAAGTCAATGTAACATATCTACTTGCCTATTTCTTTTTCTTTTTTCTCTGAAGACCCTAATATACCCTAAGAACCACCTTTGTAGATCATGGGGGCAGGAGAATAGAGTATCAAGCAGAAAGTAAAAGCAAGTCAAGAACCCTCTGAAAAATGACTAGACCTTTCTTTCCAGGTGGACCTTTCTGGATTAGGACAGCATTTTTCTTTTGCCACAGGTTGTGGTTGGTAAGAATTGAGTCCATTTATGCCTTTTGCATTGTGCCCAATCTAAGAGGGCCTGGAGAGATGGCTTAGTGGTTGAGAGCACCCCTTGCTCTTACAGAGGACCCAAATTCAGTTTCCAGAACACACATAGTGGCTCATAGCTACCTGCAAATCCATTTCTAGGTCAGATACCCTCTTCTGGCCTCTGCTGGCCCCAGGAATCCACACGGTACAAATATATACATACAGGAAAAACACAGAGACTACTGACTTAAAGGTAACACTGACAGAAAATGCTATAAAATAAGATCAGGTCTACAAGCTAGTATTTTGTTGTGTTGAATCAAGTCACATTATGTCTTCATAAAACAGATGAAAGCCAGTTTCCAAACTGGAACACAGAACTCTTGACTATTCCTGAAGCAATTTTTAGTATGTCACACAGTATAACTCCACATTTGCTACGTATGCCTACCTGACGATTTCCTCATTAGGCCTTTTAATTATTTAAGTCCTCAGGTTTGACTGGGGCTTATTTTTGACCATGGGTCTCTGTGCATGGGTATGTGCACACACAAGTGCAGGTACCTCAGAAACCAGAGGCGTTTGCTCCTCCCAGAGCTGGAGTTGCAGGTAGTTAAGAGCTGCTTGACATAGGTGCCGAGAACAAATCTGGGTTTGTAGAAGAGCAGCCAGTGCTCTTAACCACTGAGCCATCTCTCCAGACCCTTGTTTCATTTTTATTTTTTTAAAGACTCAGCTCAGTCTGGCCTTGAACTCAATCATACTGCTTCAGCTTCCTGAATTCTGGCTGAAGTTTCTCTTCTGACCTACTCTGTCCAAGTGACTGTGAGGAGCTGAAGGGGTATCTAAGGAGTCAGGGACACTCACACACTGAAGCACCTGGGGTTGTTCCAATCTAGGAAGAGAGTCAGTTTGAGATACTTGCATTTAAGATGTCCAAATTTAGGACTGTGTGACACATCTGATTAAAAAGAAAGACCAACTACACCAACATGGTTGAACACAGAAGTGTTTACAGAGTTCACTCCTAACTTATTAATGAAATGCCACAAACATATTTAAGTACACTAAAAGACACAAATTACACTGTAAAAATTTTCCACCAACTATTTTTAGCACAGTTATCACAAAAATACCTATCAAGTATTCATCAGGAATCCAAGTTTCAGTATCAAGAATCTGCCTGTGCAAACAGGCTTCAGGAACTGTCCCCTGTCCAGCTTGTCTCCGTCAGGACTCCTGGGCATCTGTCAGTGTTCAGAGAACGCATTCCAGCCTTTCTTCAGAAGAACATTAGTGAGCTCTTCCCACGGGTAATCCTTCCAGTTCCTGTCCCTATTTACTATTTAGACCATCTTCATCCAAGAAACAATGGCGTTTTTATTTTCTTTGTTCCTTTTCCTATATGAAAATAATGTATTTGGAGGAAAGGTTCATTATGCTGAAATTAGTGTATTTTATTTCCAACAATGTTAAATCCTATCTTCCTTGCTGAGCAGTAAAGAGAAATAGTACAGAATTGTAGAACTCAAGCAGCACATTCCAGCACATTCCGTGAAACAAATTTTCTCAACGAATTGTCTGTTAAGTGGTGTATGAGTGCTACCAGCACGTTCTTGAATCTGCCGGATGGAGTACTGAACAGGGCTGGCTGCAGAATCCTTCCTCACACCAGTTCCCATCAGCACACTAACCATTCCAGAGCAAAGCCTCACAACACCCCTGTGAGGCATGTGCTGTTGACACCCACTTTACCTGGAAGAAGTAACCACCTCAAACATTCTATGTATGAAAAAGCAACAATGCTGTTTGGAAGGCTGACTGCACTTACTGAGCACTCCTACCAAGTACAGATGCTGAAACAGCCTCTGTCTTTCTCCAGAAAACATCTACATACAGGATCTATGAAGAAGGGAAGATTTAAAGCTGGCCCAAGCAGAAAAGATCTGTTTAGTATCTGCCTAGTACACGATTGGTAAGAACTGAGCTGGTTTCAACCATGCCTTTAAAATGTTACCCCGCAGACTACTCAGCTCAACACAAGAGGGCGACATCTGGAAACAAAGTCCGTATGGCAACTTCTGGTTCAACTTGGCAACCATTACATAAAACACACTGCTGGGGGTGGGGGCCGGCCCATTTTGCAGATGTGACAAAAAGTAAAGATTGTTCCTGGAAAACCTTTTAACATATAAATACATCCCTCCCCAGAAGAATCATGTCTTTAAAACCAAAACCACAACTCCCCAGGCTGTAGACAGTATAGTGCATGCCTGCTACCCCAGGCACTTAGGAGGTCGGATGTGGGATCCTTACAAGTCCCAGGCCAGCATGGGACATACCAAAATGAACTGGAGAGGTGACCTACTGCTCTTGTAGAGAACTGCTCCAGTTCCAGTGCCCACATGAATCCTACAGATTCTGTTGCTCTTTTCTGGCCTCCAGTTACTGTTTGCACACTGTGCACAGAAACACATTGAGGCAGAACATCCTAACACACAACATACGTCAAAGCAGCAGCAGTCCCATGTCACTTACTATATGCCTCAGTAGAAATAAGCTTTAGGGGACTTTTTTTTAATAAAATGAAACACAATTCTCTACTTCCTAAAACAAAATGTTATTGAAGGCTGAGAAGTTTTACTTTGTTTTTAGTTGTTTCTCTCGAGACACGGTCTGCCATACAGCTCCAGGTTCGTCTTGAACTTACAAGCCTGCCTCTGTCTACTGACAGATGCGGTTACAAGGTAAGACCCAGCATTCTGGCTTTTTACTTCTCAGTATAAAAATAACTTTATAAATAACAGGAGTCAGGTGAAGGTCTTAGTGCTAAAGAATTTCAATAATGGGGACCAGGTGACCCAATATTTTCTTAAAGTTGATAGACAGAAAGAGAGTTCTACTCATTTATTCTGTATGTGTGCATGGGTGTGCAACCATGTGGTACATTTTGAGACCAGAGACCGACTCAATCACTCTCTGCTTCAGAGTCTCACTGAACCCGGAGCTTGCTCTTTCTGCAAGGCTGGCTGCCCTGAGAGCCCCTAATATTTTCCTGTCTCTGCTCCCCAACCAGCACTAGGCCTTAGATACCACACCTATGTCAGGTTCAACTGCATGAACAGTAATCATGTTACTCACAAAGCCATTTCCCCAGGCTCTAGGTATTTTAATTATTAATACATTTCTATTAACTCTTTGAGAACTTCATGGACATAGTTCCATTTTAAACAGATGGTGTCTGGTCTCTAACATGGCCAGCAGGTGTTGGCAAACTCTTTAGCACTTCTCTAGATGTCTTGAGCTGCTGTGCCCACTCATCTACCCTAAAAGAACATCTAGACTCTCGTACCCTAATAAGGGCTTTTGTGGGCCAGACTATTGACTTGGTAAATAGGGATGATTAGAAAAGCTGAAAAGGAAGGTTTTATTTTGAGAAGACTAGGGGAGCTTGACGTGGGAAGGTGCACCTATAATGCCTGTGCTTGGAGGCAGAGACAGACTGATCAGGATTAAGGCCAACTTCCGCTATGTTGTGAGTCTAAGGTTAGCCTCAGCTCTGTATCTCAAAAAACTGTATTTCAATTGAGATATAACTCTGTATCTCAAAAAATTAAAGGTAGGGAGTATATCCTAAATAGCTTAAAATACACAAAGTCAGTCTTAGTGTTTCTGTAAGATTTAAATCACTGAAGGTAGTATAATTAATTGCTTTGATGACCTAAATTTAAGATAATATGTAATTATGACCCACACCCCCAATACAATCCATTCTACCCCTAGCTAGATTTTGCTCTCAAAACACATTATCAGTCTTGATCCCAGAGGCGAATTCTCTAAATAAGAAATTCAGCTTCCTTAAAACAGGGTCGGGCTGTAGAGATGGCTCAGTGGTTAAGAGCACTGACTGCTCTTCCAGAGGTCCTGAGTTCAATTCCTAGCAACCACATGGTGGCTCACAGCCATCTGTAATGGGATCCGATGCCCCCTTCTGGTATGCATAAAGAGATCAACAGTGTATATGTAACATAAATAAATAAACTAATTAAAAAAAAAAACAGGGTCTAGTAGGGTTCTTCCCTTGGCCCTTAAAAGTTACCGCCATGAAGGCTGGATGGTGCTGCATACAGCCTGTGATTCCAGCAGTAAGGAGGCAGTGAGTTCAAGTCTAGCCTGGGCCAAATACCAAGAATGTCTCAAAACTTAAAAACTACTTTGGTTTGATGTGGTATCTGTGTGTGTGCTGTTTTGTTTGTGGGGGGGGGGGTCCTCACTGTTACTCTAACTGGTCTGGAACTCACTATATAAACCAGGATGGTCTTGAACTCAGATCAGCCTCACAAATTCTGAGATTAGAGGTCCACATCACCATCTCTGAAACTTTTGTTATTTAACTGAACTCACCATTTACTCAGAGAAACAAAACAAAAAACAAAAACAAAAAAAAAAAACTTTTGTTTCAGAATTAGCTGGATTACTCTGACCTTCTGACAGAGGTAGTAGAACCTCTAAAATGTCTTCAGAGGTATGAGGGTGGGGTTAGCAACATGTCAAAATTAAATGGATATAGTAAGGTGTCTGTGAGATGCACATGCCCCATGGTCCTGGCCACCTGGGAAGCTGAAGGAGAAAACTGCTTGTACCCAAGATTTTAAGGCTAATCTGGTAACATAGCAAAACTTGTTTCCAATCTGAGAGGAGGGTGTGCTTGTGCCAGAACCAACTCAAATGTTCTTCAAGTGTCTGTGAGGCTTAGACTTTCACAGGGTAGGGAGGGTGGGGCTGTTCCACAGTGTCTCTTGCCTTCCGATTCTTGAGAACAGAATTTCAAGTTTAACACTTCGGAAGCAATGAAATTTGCTGGACTACTGGTTAAGTACAGAAAATCTACCACTTATTCCAACAACTTCATTTTCCTAGAGTTTTACGTTTCTAAGTGTCGCCACTATAAAAGGGAAGTGAGTATATTCACAAAAAGAGAGCTGCTTGCATGGGTTTTAAATAGGCCTGGAACGCTTAATGCATCCACTCCACTGGCTTTACTAATAGAAAAGTAAAAGCCATGCCACTGTAAAATTAGCTTTATGAGTGACTTTTAGAAAACGACCATCAACCCAGACAGCCTTGACAAGTCTGTGACATTAAGTGAGGGTGATGATGTGTATCTTAACATTTTCCTCTTCAAACCTAGTGAACCTCTTGCTATAAACATCTGAAAGTCTCTATGACTATACCGTAGACCTGCCTATCTGCACCAAGATTAGCTCACACAGACCTGCTGCTGTGCTCCATTTATGTGAAGTCACTGGTTTCTCTGATCAAGACTTCTTCAACACTGACTTCTCCAGTCCTTCCTTTTAGCTGAAACAGTTTTATTAAAAATGAGGTATACTTGATGTTTAGTAAATGAAAGGCCATGTAGGAGGTTGGAATGCTAATAAATATAGTTAAAACTACTCGTAATTTGGTATAGCCATGTCTTCAAACAAACTTTTTATACATTATAATATATAGTTATACATTAAAATAACCATTGATTTCCTATATGAGAGAAAATATTTAAAAATCATTTTTCTAAGAACATAATTCATATGAAACATAAGACATGGGTGACAGTTTAGAAGTGTATTTGTGTGTGAGCATGTGAATATGTACTAGACACTGAACTTAGGGCCTCACACATGCTAAGTAAGTACTCTACAGATGAGCGTTATTCCCAGTCTCTAAATATTCTTTAAAATACATCTCATCTGCTTCATATTCAAGTTCATTTTACTGATCCTGCAACCTGGAAAATCAAGAGATTTTATAAATAATCACTCACTCTAAAGTTTCTACATTAACTTCTGATTTTCAAATTATAATTTAATTTATAAAAAAGCTCATAGGATAATCTGAAGGTTACATTTAACAGCCGTATCTTATAATAAGAACTGGAATGTACAACCTCAAAACTAGGGACAGATTATTTTAAGTCAAAAGACCACGAGAAGGTTACTAACTTAGGAATTAAAAATGGCACATGAATCTTTCAAGGTCGGTATAAAAATTCTAAAGGAGACATTGCTACTCAACGAGGATGGTGTCCACACCTCCTTGTGTGAGCTCTGACTCTAAGGCACAAGGCAAGTCTAAATGTTCTTGTGACAAGCGAGCATTTTTTAAGGGGACGTCAGGCCAGCTGTCACAATACTGCTGAAACCGCTGGGCCAGTGAATTTGCAAACCTTTGGCATCGGTTATATCTGTAGGGTTTACCTTTGTGTGTATACATGTGTTCCAGTAATTGGCTCTTTCGAAGAAATTTATGACCACAGATGGTACAACTGATTTTTCTTTTCCTTGAAAAAGAAAAATTACAGTTTAATTCTACTGGCTCTGTGTCTTTGGAGATCAAAGATACTTGACTGATCTGTAAAGGCTCTGAGGTTCCCCTGCTCAAGGGCTCCGGCGGGGGCGGCTGCTGTTCATTCTCCTTGACAATGAAGGAGCCCAGCCTCCGGCATTCAAGAGCCTCACTGCTGTCACTGAGTGGATGCACTTCACCAAGGTCATTACTTTCCAAAATGGAAGCAGGGACACCAAATGGGAGAGACCCGGACACATGAGTATGGAGGTGCTGTCTCAGGTTACTTCGGGATTCAAACCGCTCCCCACAGTAATGGCATAAGTGGACTTTGACAGTGTTTTCTGTAAAAGAGGAGCCAGTCACCTCTGATGAGGACAAGGAGTGGCTTTGGGAGATCACAGACTCTGGATCACATCTCTCCTGTTTGACAGACACTGGGGGCTTCTGGTGCTCCTCTAAGGCCTGGGCAGCAGGGTGGGCCCTTTGCTGCTCTGCACCGTCATCCAGCCCAATGGCAAGGGAGAGCTGCAGCTGGGGGTGGTCGCCTGGGACAGCAGCTCGGCTCCCACTGTTACTGGGAGGAGTTTCTTTGATCTCCAGCCCTTGTTTGACAGCTGTTTTCTGGGTTGTTGAAATCTGAATACCATACAAATTTGATGTCTGCACGGTCTCTGGTGAGAACACTTGATTCATTTCGGTTGCAATGTGAGAAAGGTAGTCAGCATGAAGAAATCGGATCCCTTCCTCCAAACGACTATGATCCACAATCTGTTTTGGCCCTTTTCCTGTGTACATAATATGCAACAAGTAGCTGAAGATATCGGGCTGGATGTCAGCTGGTTGTATTTTTATGCATTCACTGTTAAAACAAAAACAAACCCACACAAAATGAAATACAATCTAGTTGGCCTTTTTGGTTTCTGACAATTTTAGGTTAAAGCAAATCTTCCTTAGAGGTTTGATTCTGGCAATCTGCCTTAATAAAATACAACAGCAAAAATCACTCTTTGATTTAATGGCTTTTAGGGTTCATCAACAAGCCAACCCATTCATTGCCTAACAGCAAGAAACTTGAAGATGTTCAGACTAGTTCAATACCAGGTGACTCCTAAGCAGTGCAGTCTATTCTAGGTGCGAGAGGATAGAGAGAATACGGACTAAAATAGGTACACTGCTTTTATATTGAACGTATAGTGAAAGCAACTAAACACAGAAACTTGAAAGCGCTGGTGTTCACTGGACCATTACTTACAGTAGCTAAAAGCTGGAAACAACTAAATACATAAGAAAACAATAAATATTGGAGCTAGGTATTGTGGTGCAGCCTTTAATCCAAGCACTTGGGAGGCTGAGACAGATGAATCTCTTTGAGTTTAAGGCCAGCGTGGTCTAAATAGAGAGTTCCAATAGACAGACCTTGTCTCAAAAAAGAAAGTGTTGCGATAATCTTTCAACCCGAGCAAACTCATTAAATAATAACACCAGTCAGTAATTAGGAATACAATCAAAGCGCCTAGATTGGGCAGAATCCCACTACTCTCTCTAATCCCCAGCTAAGAGACTCCTTAAAACTTGCTGTTCTCTAATGTTCCACCTCATCTCCTTCTCCCCCCCCCCAACCTCCTCCGAACCTCCCTCAGGTTCCTCTCTCCACCTCCCTTTCCCCCTGCCCAATCACAGGCTTTTTCCTTTATTTAACAAATAAAAATGGGAAGGTACAACTGAAGTCACCTCATGAGCCCATCACTAGATAGTCCTTCTTGGGGAAGTGGAATTAACATTAAAATAGGAACAGCTTCAAAACAATCTACAAAAAGAATAAAAGAAAAAAGAGAGAAAGAAAAGAACAATGGGTAAACATAGTGGGCTATGAACATCACAAGTTATTTTGCCATAAAACTAAGGAAGTTCTGGTATGGGTTATAACTCTGAACTCTTAAAAAATAAGAAGTTAAAAAAAAAAAGACACAAAATGCCAAAAAATTGTATGGTACCATGTCCATGAAATATCTAAAACAAAGCGGGGCCTTCAATCCCAGCACTCCTGGACAGCCAGGAATAAAGAAGCCCTCTCTGGAAAAAAGACAAAATCAAGGAAAGGAGAAACATCTAAGACAACAAAGAGACTGGGCTGGAGAAAGGGCTCAGTGGCTAAAAATACTTGTTGTTTTCTAGAAGACCTGGTTTTGATTCTCAGCACCCATGTGGTGGTGGCTCACAACTGTCTATACCTCCAGTTCCAGGGGACAAGATGCCCTCTTCTGGTTCAGTAAGCACCAGGCACGCACATGGAGCACACACCCACGCACAAGGGACAGGACATATGGGGTCAGGGAGGACCCAGGTAAACGGGGGTGGCCACAGGCGGCTGAAGGAAAATGCAGAGTTACTCCACCAGGCCCAGTGTTTCTGGGAGGAGCAATGAAAAAATATGAAAGCAGCAGTGACAGCTGCAGGCAACATTATAAATGTAACTACTGCCATTTAGCTGGATGATTTCAAGTTGTTAGTTATAGAGACCCCACTCAGAAAACCAAAGCCAGGGGCCTGGAGAGATGGCTCAGTGCTTAAGAGCATTTATTGCTGTGGCAGAGGACCTGGCTTCAGTTTCCAGCACCCATATACTAGCTCACATCGTGCAGACAAAACACTCAAACACATTAAAAAAAAATCTTAAAAACCAAAAACCAAAATGACAAACAACCAAAAGCAAACCAAACCAAACAAAAATATTCATATTTTTAAAGATATGTAAGAAAATTGTTAAAATGTAAATGTTTGTTTTGACTTCTAAATCTTTAAATTGCAAATGAATACAAGTATAATTCTGAAAAACATTCTAGTAATTTCAAACTCAATATGGTTACTCCATAGCATTACAGAGCAGAGCTCTGTGGAATCAGAGTAGAAGCACCAGAGGGAGACGACACACTTGAAGAGGCCGTGGACAGCATCAGTGGACTCAATTTTCCTGAAGCAGTTTAGTTTGGGAGCCAGCATACTGACAATCTAGTTTCTCTAGTCCTTATCCTGACACCCTGCTTCCCCTCTCAGGTTTCACTCACCAGCCTGTTCTGGGGGTGAGGATTCAGAATTCTCTTACCTGAAGGTATGTGATCAACACAACACAAGGCAGGCCTCACCTTCGCAATGCCTGTGTTTAGATAGCACAGGTACTTTAGAAGCTAAACAACTCACAGCTCAAAGCAGACTGAGGGGGAGATAGCATTTGTAATGTGGTATAATAACCCCATCTTTGTACCACACACTTTCTAGCCACTTTATCTACTGTTGTCTGAATGATCATATCTGCATTTTATATCACCTCTGCTTGTGTGATGGTTTGTATATGTTTGGCCCAGAGAATGGCACTGTTAGGAGGTGTGGCCTTCTGGGAGTAGACTTTAAGACCCTAGTCCTAGCTGCCTGGAAGTCAGTATTCTGCTAGTAGCCTTCAGATGAAGACATAGAACTCTCAGCTCCTCCTGCACCATGCCTGCCTGGTTGCTGCCATGCTCCCGCCTTGATAATGGATTGAACCTCTGAATTTGTAAGCCAGCCCCAATTAAATGTTATCTTTATAAGAGTTGCCAGGCTGGAGAGATGGCTCAGTGGTTAAGAGAACTGGCTGCTCTTCCAGAGGTCCTGAGTTCAATTCTCAGCAACCACATGGTGGCTCACAGCCATCTGTAATGAGATCTGATGACCTCTTCTGGTGTGTCTGAAGACAGTGACAGTGTACTCATATACATTAAATAAATAACTCTTAAAAAAAAAAAAAAAAAAGAGTTGCCTTGGTCATGGTGTTGGTTGGTCCTTCTTTTTCTTCCTTTCTCTCTTCCTTCCTTCCTTTCTTAGACAGGGTTTAGTATGTCGTCTAGGCCTGGCACTTGCAGTATAGCAACAGGTTGGCCCCAAACTCACTGAGCTTCCTGTCTCTGTACCTGAAATGCTGAGATTACAAGCATTAGCCACCACACCTGGTTAAGCTAAGCCTTTAATCAGCCTTAGTTATACTTGTTTTTATTACTATGCTCTACCTGGATACCATGTACTGAGTTTAACAGTAATACATAAAAGTTATGGACTAAACTGTGTTCCATGCTATTTCCCCTCCAACTGTAATACTCCTCCATATATTCCTCTACAACATCTGAAAGACTCTTGATTTTTCAGATTTTTAAAAATTTATTTATTTATTATATATAAGTACACTGTAGCTGTCTTCAGACACACCAGAAGAGGGCATCAGAACCCATTACAAATGGTTGTGAGCCACCATGTGGGTGCTGGGATTTGAACTCAGGACCTCTGGAAGAGCAAGCAGTCAGTGCTCTTAAACTGCTAAGCCATCTCTCCAGCTCCGATTTTTCAGATTTGTTCAAACTTCTCAAAACAGGCCTGCTAGAACTCTTCTACTGAGAACACCCTGATGTTTAACACCATATTACTAACAGTAAAGCTCTGTTTTAAACATTTTAATGTCACTAATCCACTTAATCTTTTAATACCCAAAAGGAGAGTATATATTATAGCATTTAACAGACAAGAAAACTGAGTGTTAAGGTTTGAATGTGAAATGTCCTCTGAAGGAATAGGAGTATAATCTTACAACCGTGGTGGCCAGCTGATGGGCTCTGGGGAAATGACGGGTCACGAGGACTCTGGCTTCACTGGCGTATTCACCATTCATGAAGTCACAATGTCATGTGATTGCATTACTAGGAGGTGGGAGACACCAAGAAATGGGGCCAAGGTAGAAGAAGAGTCTCTAAGAACACACCTGCCAGGGCTGTTTATCTAGTCCCTGGTCACTGCACTGTTTTTGCTTTCTGTCTGCCTACCTCAAAGTGGGTAGCTTTTCTGTTATGCCTTCTTTCATGCTATCTCTTAAAGCCCGAGACTGCAAGCACAGCAAATCCTTGTTTTCTTGGGCATTTTGTGACAGCACCAGGAAGTGACTAACACAAGACAGATCAATTATTTGTTTTACATTTAATTCTCTATCAAACTACAGATTTCTTGAAGACAGGGTATAACTTATAACTGTATTCTAGCTCAGTCTCTAATATATATGTACTTAGGAAATATTTAAATGATGGAACAGTTTAATAAAAATATATAACTGGAATTTGACACCTTAATTTCATGTAAGGTCCTTTAAAAACAAACAAAACAACAACCTACCAAATACACGGGGAACCAAGCCTGTGGCTTGGCTGAGGCAGGAAGATCACAAGTTCAAGGTCCTCCTGGGCTAGAGTGAGTTCAAGGGCAGCCTGGGTAACTTAGTGAGACTCTATCTCAAAATTTATAAATAAATAAATAAGAAATATTCTAGAATTGTCTAAACCTAGACCAGACTAAAATTAGTCTTTTCCCAGAGCTCAGAATTTGAATTCCCAAAATTCAAAAAATGTAAAAGAATAAAAAAAAAAAAAAAACCACAAAACAAAAATGTGAACCAATCACTGTTACTGGTGATGCCCAGCATGTGATGTCACAATGTGACACTGATAAAATGCTGTCACACTGGAATCAGCAGCCTAGTGCTTAGGCACACAGGGTTAGCTTCAGACAGAGGTACACTTGAGCCCAACTCATCAGCTATTTAATCCTGGAAGGCCCATTTAACGTTAGCTCCGTCTCAGCTGTTAACAGTGAAATTTACATTATAGGACTTGATGCTTGGTACTGGCTAAACCCTTTTTGTTGGTAGAGGGTTTTTTGAGACAGGATCTCACTAGGTAGTCTTGATTGGCCTAGAACTCACTAGGTAGACAAGTTGGCCCCCAAAAGTATGTTCTACCATGGATACCACGTACTGAGTTTAATACTGACATACATATATACATGCCATTATATGTTACATATTATGTTATTATAATTAAAAATTTGTATTGGGATAACCCAATAATAAGCCCTTAAACCAGTAATTTTCAACCTGTATGTTGCAACCCTTCTTGGGTCAAACAATACTTTCACAGGGTGAACTATCAGATATCCTACATATCAGTTATTTACTTTATGATTCATAACAATTAGCAAAGTTACAGTTATGAAATGGCAATGAAATAATTTTATGGTTGGGGGTTGCCACAACACGATGGACTGTATTAGAGGGTCTTAGCATTAGGAAGGTTGAGAAACCATTGACTTAAATGATATTACAAGGCATATATATACAATGTTAAAAAGTTCTTCTCATTTACACCCCTTCTTACCTTGTTTGGTGAATAAAGATCATCTTGAAATAGTTAGAAAAAGCAGCAAGTACTGCTCGGTGGGCTTTGAAGTAAACATCCCCAATAGCAACTGTGCAGTCACACAGAAAACCAAATTCTCGCTGCATGTTCAGCTGCTGCAGAAGCACAAGGCTATGGCCAGCAGTATCCATTGCGGCTCTGAGAAAAACCAACATAGATGTTTGGTGTGTATAGATTTTTATATACATACATATATAGTACATGTACACACACAAATATATATACTTATACACAAAACTAGTTCCAGTTCACACAAACCTAGAGCATTAAGGTCTCTTTAAATGAAGATACTCAGTACTGTTAACTTCACTCTCTATCTAACATTAAACCCCTTAATTCTGACACTGAGATAAATTCTACTGAGCAGTAAGACAGTTTTTAAGCAAGGAAGAAGGTAATTTGTATGAGTGAGAGAAATGCTCATGCTTCTCAATGTGATCATGTTTCGCTTCCATGTGTGTGTACCTGATCAAATCCAGGGCCTTGCACATGCTAGGCAAGCCCCACTCCTACTCTCCTTATGGTTTAATGCACCGGGGCTTCGTCTACACCAGAAACACTCTACTACTGAACTCTACCCCATCTTTAGATCAGGTTTCTAATGCTGTTTCTTTACTGGAAAGATGAAATGAGATGTTGATATGTGGCTCAGAGTTACATGAGGTAACTTAGTGAAAACTGGGTTGTAATAGAACGTGCTACTTAGATGTTACCTATAAGTGGGAATGACAGGGCATCCTACCTGGTTGTGAATCTCAACTATCTCTCCAGCCTGATGGGCATCCTACCTGGACTAGAACTGTCCATTTTCTTCTGAGATCCTCTGGCATTCAGGACTCCTGACTGCATAAAATGTTTGTTGGACTTAGCAGTCACAGATGTCAAGCCATACCATAATTTATATGGGGCTTGGGAGCTCATTAGAAAGAACCTACAACCTGATTTCATACACACCAGAATGCAGATTCTCCATGGTAAGAGAAGGGAGACATGACAATCAGAGGGGAAATCCTGCATGAGGATATGTACGCAAGTCCTGGCCAAGACAGACCATGTAACTGTGTGGATGTAAGCAACAAAGACAGGAAAGTCACAGTTTCAGGCACTGGGAGGCTATTCTTCAATACCACGTCTGCCCTAGCTGTGCAAACAGCCCTAGTGCTTTGGGGAGAAGGCAGCTGCAATTCAATGGGTGTCATTAAGTGTGGTAGTTTGAATATGTTTGGCCCCCATAGATTTATGTATTTCAATGTTTGGTCATAAAGAGTGGCACTATTAGGAGCTGTGGTCTTGTTAGAGGACGTGCAACACTGTGTAGTTGCTTTGAGGTCTCTTATGCTCAAGCTCTGCCCTGTGTGGAATCAGAACCTCCTCTTAGCTGCTTTTTTTGGATCAACATGTAGAACTCTCAGCACCTTCTAAAAGAACCATGTCTGCCTGCAGGCTGCCATGCTTCCTGCCATGATGATAATGGACTGAACCTTTGAAACTGTAAGCCAGCCTCAATTAAATGTTCATTGCAAGACTTGCCATGATCATGGTGTCCCCTTACAGCAATGAAACCCTAAGACACTAGGAACTGGGAGAACATCCACTGAAAGAGCAGATTCTGAAAGTGAGAATGAGGCTTCTTCCATAGCCAGAGAGACTCAGGTCAGCAATGGAAGCAGGGTTAGCATCAGGAGATTAGCAGCAGCATGGTTAGTAGACAAGTGAGCAATTGATGATGATACAATAAAGACAGCTATATGTTAGGTACTTTAACCCATTCCATTCTTTATTTAAAAGATTTATTTATTATATATGAGTACACTATAGCTGTCTTCAGACACACCAGAAGAGGGCATCAGATCTCATTACAGATGGTTGTGAACCACCATGTGGTTGCTGGGATTTGAACTCAGGACCTCTGGAAGAGCAGCCAGTGCTCCTAACCACTGAGCCATCTCTCCAGCCTGTTTTTGACTTTCTTATACATTATCACATTTTGTAGGACATTATCCTTGCCAAAAGAATAGTACTGTTTACAAGATTTATTCTTCATAATCAACTAACTTCAAGAATTCCATAAATTGATTATTTTAACTCTATAATCAGATATTATTTTATAAAAAATTTTATTTATTTCAAATTATGTGTCTAAGTGTCTGTGTGTGGACATTGGACAAGAGCACAGATGCTCCTGGAGGTGTCGAATCCGTGGAAGTCAAAGCTACAGGTGGTTGGGAACCACTCTTTGTTGATAGGAAATGAACCAGGGTTTAAAAGTGGTTTTGTATGCTGAGACTTCAAATATAGGTCTTTAAAAAAAATCTCCTTGTCACTGGGTCAGGTTTCAGATCCCAACAACGATATTACAAGCCAGGTTTCTTACAAAATGCCTTTACCTACAGCTTCTGGCCTCCATGTCCACTCATGTCCACACACACACATGTAAACATGAATAAACTACAAGAATTTTTAACATTTGTGTGTGGGGGGGGGGTAAAAGTATGCTGTGGCACACATGAGACACAGCATGACAGTTCAAAGATGTGTCACAGTTCTATAATTCTACCATGTAAGCCTAGAAGTTCAAATACAGGTTGTTGGGCTTGGCAGTAAATACCCTTACTAAGTTATCTCACTGGTCCTATCTTAGTTAAACATTTACCATTTTAATGTGTGTGTGAGCACACGAGAGGGTCAGAGCACAATGTTGTGGGAATTGGTTCTCTCTCTACTATATAGGTTCCAGGGCTCAAGCTCAAGCCCTCAGACTTGAACAGCAAGTGCCTTTATATGCTAAGCCATCTTGCTGGCCCTTCCTCATGTCAAAAACCAAAAACCAAACCCTTTCGGCATCACTGAAATAACTGAATGGAAACTACAGAAACTTGAGCCTATCCTCTGGAAGAAAACAAAGCTGCACACTGAGGGTCTTTTCAAAGAGGTTATTCCACTAAAAAGTTACTACTTACAGCACCACATTTGATTCTAAAGCATCACCTGTGACAAGGAGATTTTTAAAAGATCTATATTTGAAGTTTCAGTATACAAAAACACTTTAAAATCAACAAACTGGCTCAAATTAAAATACTCTAAATCAGTTCTTTAAAAAAATGCTTCACAAAAACCCCCACGAGGGCTGGAGAGATGGCTCAGTGGTTAAGAGCATTGGCTGCTCTTCCAGAGGTCCTGAGCTCAAATCTTAGCAACCACATGGTGGCTCACAACCATCTGGAATAGGATCCGACGTCCTCTTCTGGTGTGTCTGAAGCTGGCTACAGTGTATTCACATATATAAAATAAATAAATCTTTTTTATAAAAAACCGCCTAATTCTTCAATCATAGGTATTTTCACCAGGTTTTCAAATATGGCTTATAATATATATATATTCACTGGCAAAACCAGCTATGGAGCCATATGGAAATGAGAAATAGCATATACAAAGCTACAATATGAAGATCTTGTGGTTAATGGGTTGAGTAATAGCTAAAAATCTTCATTTCCTCAGCACATACTCACTGAAACACACTTCAAAAGCATGTGTTGCACTAAGTTACAGACCAAAAAAAAAAAAAAAAAAAAAAGAAAAAAAGAAAGAAAAGCATAAATGCTTAAGTCAAGAAATACAGGCTTTGGGCTGGAGTTGGCTCAGTGGCTAAGAGCACCGACTGCTCTTCCAGAGGACCTGAGTTCAATTCTCAGCAACCACATGGTGGCTCACAACCATCTGTAATGAGATCTGATGCCCTCTTCTGGTGTGTCCGAAGACAGCAAGTGTACTCACATACAATAAATGTTTTTAAAAAGAGAATACAGGCTTAGCAGGGAGATAAAACACAAGACAATAATTAAATACAAATTAGAAGTGTGAAGTGCCAGAGCGGCTGGAGAGACGCATGGAGAAGGCAAGGAAAATACGATATTCAAACTGGTCTTCAACAGGCTCAGACTGACAGATAAAACCAAACATTACTGGGACGGGTGTGAATATTTTGATATCAGGATCCAATTTAGTATAAAGGGGGGAGGAGAAAAGGAGTAAGGAGAAGGAAATGACAGGCTCGGCGCACTAAGGATGCTCAGTATGAGTGTACTCCAGCTGCACCTAAAGTGCCCTGTTTGCAATGAGCTATGTAAGATGCCTGTATAGGAAGAGCACTGGCAGTTACTCGGTGGCACAGCACAGTAATGCCATCTTGGACTCTGAAACCCAACTGAAGAGTTTCAGCTCAGCCACTAACTAGGTCTGTGCTCTTGACAGGACATCCATTCAGTAGCACTTACAAAGTGTGGATAATGGCAGTATTTTCCTGAGGTGTCAGATGAAGCACTCAGGAGGCTGAGGCAGGAGGGTCTGGAATTTAAGGCCAGCCTAAACTATAGTGAGACTTTGTTAATAAGTGTTTTGGGGGGGAGGTAGGAGGGTGTATGTATTGGATAGAAGAACATGTAATAAGTGTTCAGTAAGTACTAGACAGTACCATCTCCAGGTCTGTCAGTCAAGGAGCCAACTAGAAACCACATAATGGCAGTGGGAATGAAGGGAGGGCACAAGAGAGCCACCAGACACAGAACCCACACGACTGGAGGCAGACAGGACGCAGTCAACCACAAGCTGCAAGCTAAAGGTGAGTGGGCTACTAGAAGATGTCATTTATATCTTCAGTGCACATTTTCACAGTAACTGCCATGTTCCTGGTGTTGATATTAAGGTAAAACACCAGAGCTAGCCACAGGAACTGGCTTAGATGAGGAGGTTTCTTACGAAGTAAGTTCAAAGTGTCTACTCCAGGAAAAGGAAATAGAAATGTCTGATGATGAGTGAAGACAGCACTAGAAAGAGCAGTGCCTAAGAGGGAGGCGGCCTCTGAAATGACAAGACTGAAGTTTCTAAATATGCATAGAGCTACACAGTAAAGCCAAATTACAAAACAAAACAAAACAAAAAACTTTAAAAAGCTAAGTATGGGTTGGGCCTGGTGGCACACACATGCTGTAATCAAAGCTGCCCTGGATGCCAGGGCCCATATCACAGATTCAAGGCTGGCCTGGGGTAGAGCAGAAGCTTAAGGCTGACTTGAGAAACTTAGACTTTGTGTCAGAAGAAAAATACTTTTTAAAAAGGATCTAAATGATGGTAGAGGGTTTGTCTAGCATGCATGAGCCTCTAGGTCCACTTTTCAGTATTAAAAAAATAAAGGTAACTATGAAAACTTGAAAAACAGAAAAGATATAATAAAACAAACCAGGAAAACCTGGGAACTGAGTTAAAGGCAGAGCCTTGTGAGGAGGGAGCAGTGGTGACAAGGAGAGCATGTGACCTCCTACAAGTGCAGGGAGGTGGAGGAGGCAAACTTTCTGATCCAAGAGGATCTCTCAGGGTAAAGGCAACAAAATAGGAGGTACCGTCAGGGTGGAACCCCGAGGAAGCTGCAGACCTAAGGAAGAGCTCTGGGTGGAAGGTGAGCCCTCTTAGAGACGGAAGACAAGCTCAATTAATCAGGGAGTTAGCTGGAGGGACTGAGGATGGAGAATTTATTACTCACAAACTATAAGTCAGTCCATACAAAAAGGGAAGGGAACCTAAAATACTAACAGAGAATTAAGCTGTGTAAGGAACATTTATACACAATAATTCCTTCCTTAGTTTCAACTTACCCATCCTTACGATCACTGACGGCTGCCTTTTCTAAGCCCACTCCATGAGATTCCAGATCTTTTATTTTCAGGTCTAACCTATTTTACCTCTTGCCTCATTTCTCTCCACCATGACTGCTTTCCTCCATCTTCAGGTACATTTGGCAGAATTTCTCAGAAAGGTGCTGAACCCCAACCTGGCCGCCAGGCCCTCCTAGGCCTTGGTGTCACTCCTTTTACTGCAAGCCTTTTCCTGGCTGAGATTCCCTACTTGCTTACAGCCTTATTTTACATCTTTGATCTGCTAACTTATGTGTCACTGTGGGATCAACCTTCATTGATTAGGGTGATGGCTTCCTGGTCTTTTGTTTTTTTTTTTTTTTTTTTCTCTCATGTCTAGTCATTTATATACTAAAAGCTATGATTAGGGGCTGTTGAGATGGCATGGTGACTGAAGAGCTAACTGCTCTTGTAAAAGACTTGGGTTCAGTTTCCAGGACCCCCACATAGCAACTGACAACTTTTTCTTACTTCAGTACTAGGGGATGAGATATCCTCTTTTAGCCTTCATGGACACCAGGCATGTATATACACATATACATGCAAAGCAACCATACACATAAACTATGAATAATGTTTATTTATAGACTCTTATTCAGTAATATTCCTCCAGTGACTTTTTTTTTTAAATAATTAACTTGGCTGAACTTAAAACTCCTAAGTTCCACCCCCCCACCTCGATTGTGGGCAGCAACTAAAACCTGTCGGTTTTGGCCTTCGGTGTACTCTGTGGAGGCTGCTATAAACAAGTTTAGTTCAGCAGTGACAAGATTCAGAGAATATACACACCACTCCAACATACCATTTCTTTCACTTTCCACCTGCATGTTGTGTGCTCTCCCTCTTCTAGCAATAGTTACCCCAGTTTTAGTCAGCCACTGTGCCACCAAAGCCATAAAAACAGAAACATCCACTAACCCTTCTGCCAATTCAATTTTCAGACACACGCATGGTGAAAAGACATACATACAGGCAAAACACCCACATATGTAAAATAATAAAGAATTTAAAATCTTGTAGAAAGACAGACATGGTGGTATACACTTGTAGTCCCAGCACTTGTGTGTGAAGCTGAAGCAGGAGGATTGCTGCAAATCTAATGTAAGCCAGAGCTACACAGAGTGAGTTCCAGGCTGGCTGGTCTGGGCCTATCTAACAAAAACCAAACAAAAACTAATAGAAAAGATTTTTGGTAAAAAAAAAAAAAAAAAAGAATATAAAATAGGTTGTGAAAAATAATTTACCCTTCATAACTTAGAGAAGCAAAGAGTTTAAAAACTTTAAAAACATTTTTATTAACAAACTAGTATTTTTAGTATTTTATTCTGAGAATTTCATACACGCATACAAGGCATTTTTATCATATATCCTTAATATCCTCCCCATCCAACCATCACACCCTCACTCCCAAAGTACTATTTATAACAACAGGCTTAGTATTGATAGTTATGAGACTATAAAATCTTATTTACTTTCTAGGTTATAGTAAATTAGCTCTGGATTAGTTCAAACTAAGATGAAACAAGTTTATACTAGTTTGTTTATAGTTAGTGTGATATTCAACATCTTAAACTGTTTAGAAAACTCTTTGGTTGGCCTGCGTTCTGAGATCAGCAGCAGCACAACAGCCTAGATTACTCACTCCATTTTTCACTCTCACACTTTAAGAATCTTTAACAGACTTTAAAAATCTCTAGTACTACACGATAAAAGGTTTTCTACAAGTGTAACTTGGTATTTGTAAAGTGGTAATCATTTTTAGATGACTGTGGATATGTGACATTTGATCACCTAAGGAATGAATGAACTCATCTGGTTTTATTTGTGAGACACGATCTCACTATAACTCAGACTGACCTAGAATTTACTATGTGACCCAGCTGACCCTGAACTTTATGTTCTCGTTTCAAGTTCCTGAATAGTGGGATCAGAAGCATATATAGTAACTCCCAGCAAGAATGGAAGAATGTTTACTATTTTACAAGTGGTCCAAAGAATTGTGCTGGTTATATTAGATAAATAAAGTGTCTGCCACTCAAATATTAGGACCTGAGTTCATATCTCTGATACCCTTATAAACAAAAAAAAAAAAAAAAGTGTGTGTGGTGCTGGGGCTGGAAACAAGGCTTAGTGGTTAAGAGCATTTGTTTTGTAGAAGCCCAAAGTTCAATTCCCAGCACCCACATGGTGGTTCCAGAGGCTCTAACAGTTTTCTGACCTCCATTGGCACTCATGGTACACATGTATATGTAGACAAAACATCCATACATATAAAAACTTAAAAAAAAAAACTTTCAAAAAACTAAAAATGTGTTAAGTGGGACCTGGGAAGATGGCCCAGCAGTTAAGACAGTACTGTTCTTTAGGAGGCTCTTAGCTTGAGTCCCAGTACCCATGTCAGGAAGCTTACAGTTGCCTGTAATGCCAGCTCCCGGGGGTCTGACACCTTCTTCTTGTCCCAAGGGTACTGTACTCACAAAGCCCTGTGTGTGCATATTCATGCACGCACACATGCACAGAAGCAAATCCCTGGAGCTCACTGGCTAGCCAGGTTAGATGAATCTGTGAGGAAGACACCCAAGGCCAACCTTTGACTTCATATCCACACACACAGACACACACCCCTCGAAGAAAAGAAACAGAAATGTTCTTATGCATTAGCAGAGTGGTTGGAGACCAGGAAGGGTCACACCATTTCCAAACTTTTTGGTGAAAAGTATCTAGGAAAAAAGAAGCATTTATTCTTATACCCCTTTAAATTTATTTCCCGTTTCTAAAAATGATACAGGAAGTGCCGAATCTGACAATACAGGCAGAGATAAAACCTGCCAGGAACCCATTCACACAGAATATTAGAGAAGGAGATGTGGTGGGTGACACAGGAAAGGGCAGTTACATTCTAGAAACCTTCACTAGACAGTGTGGAGCCCCGGTCTGTGGGCAGACAGCAGCCTTTTCCATTGTGCTTGCGTACGTGTGTGCATTCGAGCATCTGTCTGATGAAGCACTAAGACAATACAACTTAAAAAGAAAAACGTAGGACAAGAAGACAAGATTCTCCTCAATTTATTATAAAGACTGCATTCTAACAAGAGCAAAAGAAGCTACTCACAGGCCAGGGAAAGTGAAAGAGGGCAAAACCTGAAGAGACCCAGAGCACAGCAGGCAAGTGACTAAGCATCTGTGTGTAAGTAAACTACCATTTCCTTTGTCAGAGAATGTCTCCATGAACACACTACCAACATAGACGGAATAAGATCCTCTGCCTAAAAAGCCTGGTGTTTCAGAATAAAACACTGATTTTGATCTGTAACTACAAAAGCAATTAGTGAGAAAAATTTTAAAACCTTAATATAAACACATTTTTCTTAAATAAGGTTAATTTTTTTTTTTTTTTTTTTTTTTTTTAAGGAAAAAGGGCTCAATAAGATGAGAACAGGAACCTAACCAAGGTTTGGAGATATAAATGAGTCCAGTAGTAGAGGCCCTAGCATTCACAAGATGCCAGGTTTGATCCCGAACATAACCAGGTACAATTAAAATGAACTAATCAAATTTCATGTTAGCTTTGAGTACTGTCTTTTTCCTCCACTTTTTTGGGGAGTGGTGAGACAGGGCTCACTATGCAGCCCTGGCTGTCCTGGAACTTACTATGTAGACCAAGTTGGCCTTGAACTCACAGAGATCTGCCTGCCTGTTTTCCAAATACTGGGATCTAAAAGGTGTGCACTAGCATGCCTGACAAAACATATTATATGTGTACTTGAATGGACTCAGGTGCGTCATATGTGTGCAGGAGCCTGTGGAAACCAGAAGGAATCAGATCCCCTGGAACTGGAGTTATATAAAATTAAGAGCCATATGAGTGCTGGAAACCAAACCTGGGCTGTCTATAAGCACAGTAAGAGCTCTCAATTGATGAGCCATCTCAACAGCCTAAAGGAAAAAACATTGATTGAGGAACCTAACTAACAGATGGTATGAAGTAGAGATCAAAGGATCTAATTCCATAGCTGGTACGGTACGGGTAACTATCAACTGGAGCAGGATTTTCTTTTTGGCTTTCTCTCAAAGGATTCAGACACACATGCTCTGTGGAATAAATAAACAGAAAGGGGGCACAGGAAGTGGTGTAGAACTACTTTACAACTCATCAGAATAAGAACACCTGTACTGCTTTTCTATGGGAACTGTACAACAATACAGCTCTCCAGCTCTTTTCTAGCTCTTACTTGAAAAATGGACAGATTGGTCAGATACCACCACCAGCTTGCAGGGAATAAATCACTTTGGGTCAGTGGTAGGGAAGGCATTATGCAACATTTCCCAGCAGCTCAGCCATGGTAGGAGATTTTACTGCCAAGCCACTTGGGCCCCTCCTCCTCAGCTAGACAGCCTGGCTCCTTTGCATTCCCCTCAGGAGATAGGGTGGAAGTACATAGCTCCACTCTGTAAGGCATAGAGGGCAGCTGAAAGTCCTGCTTGGCCTCTCTGGGCAACCACAGGCGCCAATAAATCAGCCGCAGGGGATTCTCTCACCCCCTTCCTGGGGAGCAAGATATAATGCAAAAAGAGCATTGACTAGGCTTGAAAGAGAAGTGATCTAGACTTATGTTCCTTCGCAAAATACTCTCACCACAGGCAGGTATCTCTGGCTCACTTCTGCAGGCTTAAAACATATTTGTAACAAGACAATAGTACCTTTCTAGGGAATTCGCCTATTAAAACAGCTGGCAAAGGTTAGCACATAAACGAAATGGTGACCAAACCTTACTGGAAACTTTATAGCTGGAAGAAGGCATTTATTATAGTACTGGGCATGACAGTCGTGTGTGTGTGTGTGTGTGTGTGTGTGTGTTTGTGTGTGTGTGTGTTTGTGTGTATGTGTGTGTGTGTGTGTCTTCCTGCTGCCCACCCTTGAGGTTTCACTGCTTCCTCCTAACTGCATCCAGCCATCTCCACTATTTCATGTCTATTCGTCCCTCCATTGGTCGTACAGTGGCTGTGAACCCTTAACTAAAACGTATCTCAGTTGCTCCAAGAATGATGCCTAAACCTAAGGAAGAAACTAGCGGCCAGATAAGGTGGCATACACCTGTAGTCCCTGCAAGCAGGAGACTGTTGTAAGATCCACCACTACTTCTACACTAGCCCGGACTATCATCCTGAGAAGTCCTGTAAACCTGGTGTGATCACTTCTGGTGTACACACTGTCCAAAGCAGGATAAACTGGCACTGCAGCCCTGGCACAATGGCGAGTTAAACGGCAAAAGTGTCTGCTAAAGCCTGATCCTGAAAGGTGCAGAAACTCCATCAAGCAACACAGTGCTCCTTAAGCCGGGTGTTAGCTGTAAAGTGAGGGATGAACTCTTTATAACTCTGAAAACCCTGATGCGAAGATGTACTTTAATCCTGTCAATCGACATCTCTGCAGCGTCTAAAGGAACTGCTCGAATCTCTAGAGGAAGAAGGCCAAGTTTAATCCGTTAGAGGGAGATAGGAGTTAATTTATAAAACACACACTAGCTGCTATCAGGTTCCAGGTACAGCGCTGTGCGTTGCCTAAGCAACTGATAACGGCTTGATTTCTCCAAAAGAGTGCTAGGGAGACGATAAGATGGGGGCAGAATTCAAAAAGAAAAATCGTTTGACTAAGAGAAAATACGTGAGAAAAAATGAATTATTAGGTTAGGGGGCTACTTGCCCTAGAAGCTAGGTACTCACAAACTGGATGGGGGAGGGGATAGTGAGGGTTGCACAGCCTGATCTGGATACCCGCCCAATAGCTACAGCCTGCAGGCCTGGCGCGGCTGCCCCGGACCTAGCTGACGCAGACGAATGGAGGCTTCTGCGCCCGGTCGGAGCCCGGCCCGCAGCGGGATGGGCTCCAAGGCAGTGCGGCTCCCGCGCGCGCCATCCCGCCCGCGTTAGGCCCTGCGGCCCACGGCCAAGGGCGGCTCCGCGCGCCCACCACTCGCTCGCCGTTGCTAATTTCCTCCTGGGCCCTGACTGACATCTCCAACGGACCAAAAACACCCCTCTCCCCAGCTACTTGCATCTGTCCCGCGACGGGTGCAGCTGCAGCCGCCGCCCGGCGGCTCGCGGCGGGAGGGACTGAGCCCGGAGCAGCCCACAGGGGCAGGGCCGCGTTGCTTACCCAGACTCCGCCGCGGCGGCGGGCGGGCTTCTCTGTGCGGGAGGGGCGGGCTCCCGCGAGGCGCACAACACGCGGCTGCGCCCGCTCACGCACCCGGCGGGCTGCTCTCGCGCGGCTTCCCGCGCCCGGCCCACGTGACCGGGCTGCCGGGAAGCCAGCGGCACCCCAGCTGGTGTGCGTGCCTGCGTGCGTGCGTGCGCGCCTGCCCGAGTGGCCAAGGCGGTGGGTCGGCCCGCGCTTGGGGCGCGTCTGCCACCGTCCCCAGTCGTGACTGGAGGCGGAAGTGTGGGGACAAGTTTGAGCGTCACAGGCTCCCCACACGTCTCAGCGTGACCCGGGGACTTTTCCCGGCGTGTGCAAAAGCACGGGTGCCCCTCGGCCCAGGGTGGGGGGACGGGCAAGGATACACCGGCGTATGGCGCAGGAGGGGGACAAGGGCGCGGGGCAGGCGGCCACATGCGGCGAGAGTCAGGGAGGGAGGCGGGCCGGGCGGGGCATGGCGGGGGAAGTGAGTCAGGCCCGAGGCCGGCGGGCCCGCACGAGAAGTCGGGGGGTACAGGGAACAGGCGACCCTGAGCGGACAGGCTTCTGGCTGGACGGGACGAGGGTGTCAGCCCCCCCAAATCGTCCAGGGTGGAGCGCGGGGGCGGGTCCAACTGCGGGGCCGGGGTCTGACATCTGTGCAGAGGACGATCAGCATCCAGCCCCGGGGGAGTCGGGAGGATCCCAGTGGCGTCCAGCTGTGCAAACAGGAGGAGGGCCAAGCCGACCCAGGGGAGAGGGGCGAGAGCGCTGCTCCAGCCGCCTCCCGGGCGCCCGCGCTGCGGGCAGTGCCAGCCTCCCCGGCCCGACGCAGAAACTTGTTGCAACCAACAGGCGACCGCGGGTGCCCCTAGCCGCCAGCAACGGAGTGGGTGGGCGGGCGAGAGGGAGGGGAAGGCTGGCGGACGCCGCCGCGAACTGGTGGGCAGACCCGGAGTCGCCGCGTAAGCGGGGCCGGCTCAGTGCGGTGCGGCAGGCGCGGCTGTGCGGCAGCGGAAGTCCTTTGTTGCAGCGCAGTCCCTGGCAGAGCCGGAGTGTCTCGGCGCAGCCCAGCCGAGCGCCGCGCGCCGTCAACTGCAGCCCGCGGCCCCTCGCCTCCGCCCGCCTTCCCCGCGGCCCCGCTGCCCTAAACTCCATAAAACCTCCGCAGCCGCGCGTCCCACCGCGCTCGGTGAGTATCTGCCAGTCGTCGGGGCTATTTGCGCAACTTTGGCCGGAGCTGGGCCACGGGCCTGGCGGAGTGCGTGGCCGAGGCGGCGCCGACCGGTGCGGGGAACCGGAGCGTGGAGAGCGCGCGGCGAGGAGCCGGTGGCGGGGGGCTGCCGAGCGGCTTTGCTCGGTGCCGGCCGTCAGTCCGGTGCGCGCGGCCTCCCCGGGTCCCGGACGAATCCCCTTTCCAGAGGACTTCCCAAATTACTTCTTTTCCCTTTTATTTTATTTTGTGGTGTGTTGGGGGAGGGGAGGTGGAGGCGGGAGGCCGCGCTTGATTGACGGGCCCAGAGCGCGCTTCGCTAACTTCCAGCTGCGGCTGGGCGGCCGGTGGGAGGGGAGCGTCCCGGAGCCGGAGGCCGCAGACTTGGGCGCGCTCCGAGGGAGGAGGCGGCTGGACCGCGCGGATTCCTGCTTCGCTCTTTCCCACCCCCGCTCCTCAGCACACACGCTTTTTGTTCGGGTCCAAAGTGGTAGGTCTCGGGGGTTTGGGGGTTTTTCAGTGTACAAGATTCAACCCCCCCCCCCCGAGTCCCGAGAAGAAAGTGCTTTTTGCCTCCAGTGGTGGGCGCTTACAAGTAGAAGTTCTGGTGGAGGCGGTGAGCTAGTTGGGTGGCGATCTGGAGTCCTTGCTGCTGAAGCGTGCAGGCGTGGATCTGAGCTCAGCCGCCGCTCCCAGGCTCCCTTTCCACCTTAGCCACCCGTCCACGTGATCCGAGGGGTTGACAAGACATTTTCCAACTCGGACGTGTCTGGAACAGGTTAATGAAAGTCCTTGTTTTCTGGGGATAAGGTATTTGTATGTGTGTGATCATGTTCCTAAATCGAGTGTCGCTGTGACGGTACACGTAGATTCTCCACTGGTCAGAATGTATTTCCGTACGGTATGTATCGCTGCGGCAACATTTTTCCCTTTGACACTGGAATCCACAAAGCGTTCCAATCATTTTCCCCCTCTTTTTGAGACAAGGTCTGGCTAGGTTGCCCAGGAGTTCTCCTGACTCAGGAAATCCTAGATTCTGAGGTGATAGGCGTGTTCTGAGACTTTCCAAGATCACTTAGAATTAATTTCTTTAGCCGAAGTTTGAGGCATCATGAAGTCGATTGGGGAAAACGATGTCGTTCTTATGAGAGCTTTAAAGCAACCGTGGTTTTAAAAAGGTATAAAATATATTTTCTGGAATTTCGTCACTTCAAGTGAGGAAAATGAAGGTACAAGAGGCCGAAGCGAATGATGGATGGCTGATCAGTCGCCCAGAACTGTAAAACTTCCCTTTTGAATCACTTGCTGTTGTTAACTCAGAGTCACAGTAATACTGAGCGGCATTAGAGCTACATGGGCTTTCTTCCTCTTAAAGAAGTAGACGGACCTAAAGTAGACTAGAGGTGAGAGGCATTTCGGAAGGTTAATACTTAGAATTTCTACGGTGCAGTGTTGTTTTATAGCCATGATCACTCATTTTAACACTAGGATTTCTCCGTGGAGAGCAGTTTTACAGAGTGTGGTTGTACACACCTATAATCTGAGCACTTCAAGACTTTGGATCAGGAGTTTGAGGCTAGCCTGGACCTGGCATGCATAGCAAAACCCTTTTTTCAAAACACAAAACTTGGGGCTTTTTTTTTTAAGATTTATTTACTTTATTTATATAAGTACACTATAGCTGTTTTCAGACAAACCAGAAGAGGGTATCAGATCTCATTCCAGATAGTTGTGAGCCTCCATGTGGTTGCTGGAAATTCAACTCAGGTCCTCTGGAAGATCAAGTCAGTGCTCTTAATCTCTGAGCCATCTCTCCAGCCCTAGGGCTCTTGCTTTTCTTCCAGAGGAACTAAGTTTGACACCAGCACCCATACAAGGCATCTCACAACTACCTGTAACTTCATTTCCTCTTCTGGACTCTCGGACAGCTGTACTCTTGGGCACACCCTTCCCCCACATATACATAGTTAGAAATTAAAATAAAAAAACCCAAAGCCTCAGTTTTCATGATGCTAAGTAAAACCTGGTTGAGCAGTCTTTCCAGCTGGCTGTGTTCTTCCAGTTCCTCACATGCCTACTGGTTTGCACCATTTCGGCTGCATCCTTATCAGGAAAAAGAGCCCATTTTTAACCTGGGCATGAGCACAGCTTCCTGACCTTGTAAGTTGGTTTTTGGTGTTTTGAGACAAGTGTTTCTCAGTGTATCCCTGGCTGTCCTGGAACTTACTGTGTAAATCAGGCTGGCCTTAAAGGCAGAAGAAATCCACCTGCCTCTGCCTCCTGGACTCCAGGATTAAAAGCATGGACCACCATGGTGGCTGTTTTATGTTTTCTTTTGTTTTGTGTTTTAAAATTAGATTCTCACCGTTTGGTCCAGGGCCAGCCTTAGCTTTCCGTCCTCTTGCTTCAACCTCTCACCCAGTGGTGTGATAACAGGCCTGTACCACCACACCAGGCTTCTGACCTTGTGGGTCACCTAAACTGTAGACCAGGCTGGTCTCAAACTCTTGAGAGATGTGCCTGTCCCTGCATCCACAGTGCTAGGATCAAAGGCTCCTGCTGCCACGCAGGCTCATGACATAGTGTCTTTATTTCATGGTAGCTGCCAACTCTTTGTACCTTCTGCCTCCTCATTCCTCCGCCTTTGTCACTTTCTGGTACAACTGGGGGTCTTTTCAAAGTATCCAGTGCTCCTTGCAACATCATTCAGGAAAAAAAAATGTTGCTTTTTTTTTTTTTTTTTTTTTTAAGGTCTGTTTTTCTTTACACAGGACATGGCCTTTGCCTAAAAGAAGGGGGAAAAGGTTTGTGTTAGAATGCAGAAAAAATATTTTTAAGCTGCAGTCTGTTGTCTTGGGAGGGTTAAATATGTAAAACATCTGTTTGAAGTTCACTTGGGTCTCTGTAGTATTTTTTCATAGTTTCTTGTAGTGTCTCTGGTTATAAAATAATGAAAATGCTTTGCTATTGATGTTTTATATGAGCCTAATTAAGTTATTTATGCCTATTTTTTCCTCAAAGTGGAATACTTTTTCAATGATAAAGGTGCATGCTCTTTATAAAAGTTCAGACAATTCTAAAGTACATAAAATACAAAACTGACAATCACTCCCTAGAGATAATCACTTGAGACAATCAATCCCTTGTTTAAAAACAGCATCAGAGCATCTTACTGTGTGTGCCTCACCCTGGCCTGTTCCCAGTCACAGGCTCATGCTTTCTTCTCATAACTCAGACTGTTGAGAATTGGTGTTGGGGGGGTTGCATTGAGCTGATATCATTTTCTGTAAGTTTACGTGAAAGTTTTTACATTTAATAGGGCTGCAGTTTTAGGTTAGTTCTAATGCAGTTCACCTTGGTGGGCAATCTGTTATCTGATTTATGCAGACTACGCTCATTAAAACAAACCCTTTGAGTGGATAGAGCTTCTCAGCTTATCGGTGGGAATGAGTAGGTACACTTGCCACAAAGACCACGGCCAAGATATTCCTGTGCCTTTTTGTAATGGTGTGGGTTCCTCGTGATCAGCATCCTAAGCTGCAAGAGAAACCTGGTAGAAAGGAAATTAGAGTAATGCTAGAGTAACCTGCTGTTTGAAGTTATGGTGTGGGGGGTGGGGAAGTGCAAAGACTAGCCTGAATTCCACCCACATTTGGCATCTTACATATTTAAGGTAATTTCTTTAAGGATTTATTTTTTAAAGATTTATTTATTTTATGTATATGAGTACACTATGTCTTCAGACTCACCAGAAGAGGACATCAGATCCCACTACAGATGGTTGTGAGCCATCATGTGGTTGCTGGGATTTGAACTCAGGACCTCTGGAAGAGCAGTCAGTGCTCTTAACCGCTGACCCATCTCTCCAGCCCTTAAAGTAATTTCTAAGTATACTGATATTTTGTCCTGTATAGTCATTACAAAACTACGTAGCCTGGTGTATGCAAGGAAGATGAGCTGGGAAGTCCATTTCCTAGTAAAGCTCCAAAATAGCAGATGCAGATGTAATCACAGTAGGTGCTTGAAGGTGTTGAGGACATGCTGCTTTTTTTGAGATGGGGGTTTCTCTGTAGCATTGACTGTGCTGGAACTCAGAGATCCATCTGTCTCCACCTCCCAAGTGCTGTGATCAAAGGCATGTGTCACCAACTGCTTTTGGGGGGAGGGGGTGAGGAGATGTGCTTTTTAAAAACACTACTATGTGAATATAAATTGTTTTCAAAATCATTTGAAGGCTTGGAGGTATATAACTTAGTAGGAGAGTGCTTACCTATCATGCCTGAAGCCCTAGGTTCAGTCTCCAGCACTGCAAAATATGAGTATTAAAAAGTAAAGAATAGTAGTGTGTGGGTGTACATGACTTTAATCCCTGCACTTAGAAGGTAGGCAAGTGGATTTCTGTGGGTTCAAGGCCAGCCTAGTATGTATAGTTCCAGCCAGTTACATAGTGAGACCCTGTCACCAAATAAATAAAATAGTAAATTGCTCATTATATTTTCTATGAGTTTCCTGTGTGAGGTGCATATTGTCCTTTTAAGAGCTAACTGAAGAGCTTCTTCTCACTTGAAATTGCCAGCAGTGGGGATGGGCATGGTGGTCAGCAGATGGAAAAGGAGATGGGGAAGGGGGTGCATTCTGCTTGCTGGAAGATAAGACAGCAAGAATGATGGGAACTTTCAAAGTGATGGAAAATGTGACTGTGGGAGGCTTAGAATGTTCCAGAGGGGTGTTTCACTGAATAATCATACCCAAAGTGTTGTCTGGGTTACAGAAACTGAAACCCTGCATTTTGAATCAAGAGTTAGGGTTTCAGCCCCAGCTTCTGTTTACAAGATGGGTAGTTAACTACTGCACATGTTTTCTTCATTCACAAAACATGGATAATTAAAAAGCCTGTTTCAGGGCGTTGTAAGAATCTGTACACTGATGTATGAAAGAGGCCCTGTAAACTGACAACTATAAAGTTTCAGTGATAGCCATAAGCAAAAACCAATAAGCAAAATAAAATAAGGCTCGCCTAGTTCAACATTTATTACCTGAAAAAACCCCATTAAATACCAGTTAAATGTTGAGCAGCTACTAGAAGACAGGTGTTGCAATAATGCCTGACACACCTTTGTCTCAAGGAACATACAACCTCTAGTTTAGATGATCCATCTTTTGTCTCCCTGTGGCTCATAGGCAGGCTTTTACTGCACAGAAAAGAGGTGCCTGCCTCATCCTAAGTCAGGAGAGGTCCCCCAAGATGGTTTCTAAGTAAAGGAATGGGGGTATGAAATAAGGAAGGCTTTCACTTTTCACATGGTTTAGGATGGGGAAAGTCTTAAGAGATGTAAGACTTAGGAATGGAAGTATGTTTACAGCAAATCTTTTTTACTGGTACTTCCTGTTGGTTTTATTTCATTCATTTTAATTATAATAATTACAGTGTTGGCGTTTTAATGGCTGTGGTAGCACACATCTTTTGCTTACAGCACTCGGAGGCAGAGGCAGGCTGATCTCTAGAGCCCAGCCTAATATACAGAGGGAGACCCTTTCTCCAAAAAGAAAAACGTTTTCTCAGATTTGGTTAGAACCAACAGCAAGAACTGGAAACCGTATACTGCACTTGACTTGCAGGCTCTGCTGAGAGGTCATACAGCAGCTTTCACTGGATACTTAAGTCCTAAAATGGCCTGCCTTCCAGGTGTTAACGGTTGCAGCAGATAGTGGGAATTCGAAGAGCCAATATTTTGGAATAAGTAAAAATACTACAAAATAAACTCTAACAATACAAATGTCATGTGCTGGGGCACCAACTTGGTGTAGCTGCATTTAGGTCAGAGGTGCATACACTGCCCTCTAGTGTTGAGAACATGGCTATACTGCCTCTAGTATAGAGGGGTTAAAAATAGATATGTAAAACACCTTATCTTATACCAGAGAGAAAGCAGAATTCAAAACTCCATCCGTTGAACTACAGAAATGGCTCGTTCCCGTTAGTTGGTAACATTATCCATTGACCTGCCATGAAGCCAAAAGACAATTTGGTTACCTTCTACATAGTACGTAACAGGGCCTCAAAGAAGTAAATTATGTAGATTGTTTCACAGCCTATCTGAGATTAAAATGGTGGACAGCAGATCAGCATTTTACAAGTGACAACTGTTGGCTTGACCAGGGGAACAGAAACAGACAAGCCAAGGAGCAGCAGTGTTGAGTTCTGAATAGGTGTGAGCAGTTCCTGCATTCGGCAAGGACTACTGGTGAGAAGAGGTCAGGTGGTGCAGTCACCGACGCTGTTGGTAACAGGAGGGGCCTACACTAAGGAGGACAGAGACCCTTACAGCCACCGAAAGTAGGTGTAACTGAGCATGTTGCTTAACCTCTTAGAGCAGTTTCTCAGCCTGTGAGTTGGGACCCTTGTGGTGGGGGTGGGGGGTCTAACGACTCTTTAACAGGGGTCACAAATATCGTGCAAATCAGATATTTACATTATGATTCATAACAGTAGCAAAATTACACTTATGAAGTAGCAGTAGAAATAACTTTGTGGTTGGGCGTCACCCCAGCATGAGAAACTGTAGTAAAGGGTCGCAGTGTTAGGAAGGTTGACAACCATTCTCTTAAAGCCTGGGTTTGCTTTCTGATCTGCAAAGCAGTAAACTGAGCTTGATTTTTCATGAAATTTTATAAATTGTGTTCAGTATGATGACATCAACTTTTAAAAATGAGACTGCCAAAAACACTTGTTGCTAGTTAATGCAAGAGTCCTTGGCTGAATGTGACTGTCCTGCTTCGGTGGTTGAGACGTAGGATTCAAGGGTGGGAAGGTTCCTGGGGTTGTTGAGTGGGCAGAACTGGTGCCCATGTCTAGTAAGTGCTTGTTTCCAGGACGGTTTTTCTTTTTCCTTTCACTTAACAAACATGCGCTAAGTGCCAGCCATGTAGGGAGACTGCTGAGCACAAGAACACTAAGGCCTTTAAGCATTGTCCCTGCCCTTGAGGGCTCCGTATAGTGGGCATAACTGTACCATACTGCTCCTTAGACCCGTGAGTGCTAATGACACAGCATACTACAGCATTGTAAAGACTAATGCCGGGCACATGGTGGCTTTAACAGACTTTTGGGTGTGAGCACAAAATTGCGCCACCATTTATAGCATTGTTTCTATGGGAATGTGTGTTTCAGGTTCCAAATAACTTAAAAATAAGTTTTGGAACATTTTCCAATTATAAATTCAGAACTTCCTGTACTAAGTACTGAATTTAATAGCTAGCCAGAATGCCTGGTTTAAATAGTGAATAATTTTCGTGTTTGTCACTTAAGTGGCTCAGAGTAAAAACCTTTTATCTTGAGGAATCTCTACAACTGGTTATTTCCACAAGTGTCTCTCTCTCTCTATGGCTGTGTAGCCCTGTGGTGTGGAACTGCAGGGATTAAAGGTGCATGCCACCACTGCTTTATGTATGTATTTATACACCCTTATCATATAATCAGGCAAAACCTGTTAATTACCATTCAAGAGATTTATCCACAGAGAAAATCATTCCTCAAATTTTACTATGTCAGTGAAAATTTTCCTTAAAATAACTTTTACAAGCCTGAGGGTATAGCTTGTTGACAAATGTGCTTACCCAGCATGCCTGAAGTCCTGGGTTTTGTCACAAGCACTTAGTAAACCAGCCATGGTGGTGCAGGGCTGTGATTCTAGAGTTTGGGAGGCAGAAGTTCAAGGTCATCCTCTACTACAAATAGCTGGAGGACAGCTTACACCAAGGGGCCCAGTTTTTTGTTTGTTTTAAGAGCTTTCATAGTATCCTTAGGAAACTTGTCAGTAAAGACAGATAAAGCCACATTACAGCTGATACTTAGATGAGGTTCAGCACTTTTGCAATAGCACCTGAATTCAGGACCCATACCCAGTCCTTAGTTGATGGTCTTTGCAGACTGTGCTAGATAATAAATAGTAGCAAGCAAGTTTTAATACCATCTAAGGTATACCATAGGAATACTTGTCTATGGTCCTAGTACCTAGTTCACATCAGTAATCACTGAGCCATCTCCTTATAAGTCATAAATAAAAAAATTAAAAAGAAAGCAACCTTTTTGGAATTTGAATGAAATTGTTTAATGAAAGTAAATGCTGAATACAGTTTCTTTTAGGGGAGATGGGGGATGGGGACCTTGCTGTCCTGGAACGCCCTACGGACTAGGCTAGCCTGAAACCGGGGGACCCTTCATTCTCTGCCTCCCAAGAGTTAAAATTGAAGGAATGTGCTTTTTAGAATTGAAGGAAAGCTACTTTCTATGTCTCACAGTAGGGTGGAAGACCGGAAGGGGACACATGGGGTTTACACCTGCCATTGGAGGGTTCTGTTCTCCAGCACAGCATGCTGCCTTTCTTAGAGCGGGCACTTCCTGATTATATGCTGTGTGAAATTCATAATCTAGGGAAGAAAACTTCTCTACCTCTTCTTGGGCTTTAGGATACCTGTGCCGCTGCTAGGTTTAGCGGTGTATGCAGTTTCTGATTTATTGAATAAACAAGTGTGCATCAAAGTGCTTTAGAGGCGCTACTTATTTGAGTAGTGTTTGTTTGAGTTAATGCAGAGTATGTGAGTTTTCACTGGTAGAAAGGTGATTATAGCTTTATATGTATGTAGTTGGCTTTCTCTGTTTATGTTCATTTCTGTTGGTTACCAAATCTGCGTTTTTCATTTAGCTTAGAAGGGATCTTGGAGTTTTTGACTCTGTCCTTTTACTTGGAAGGAAACTTACCTAGTTAGATTTGCTTTCTGGTGCTCAGATAAACATTGCCACCGTTGCAACCGGTATTTTTTCCATTCATTATCATATGGCCAACGCCACATTTTACACATTAGTTGTGTGATTCTTTGTGTTTGTTATTAGAGTCATTGCTTATTCCAACCTTACTACACGGGCAAATGAGTGTAAGTAGGTTGCATGATCTGCGAGCAGGAGAGCCCCTCCTCCCACCTCCACCCCTGCTTGCCCTACTCAATTTCATCCCTGATCTGTGAGGGCATTGCTAGGTTCCACTCTGGTTTGTTTCAGTTTCCAATAACTGTTATTACTAGAAAGTCTTTTAGAGCATTTGATCCTTTTTGCTTGTTTATTTTTAATTAAATCTTTCTGTGAATCTTACAGTAGAATAACTAGTAACCTCAAAATCTTACCCTTATTAAGATGGCCTTGAGTCAGTACAGTTCTATATGTTCTTACCTTTGCACTTGTATATTTGTTTTATATAATTCTAGTTGTAATATAACTTGTTTCTGCACCTTAATATATCAATATATTTTCTTTTTAAAACGTTTTAAGGCTTCTTTAGTTTTATGTGCACTAGTGAGTTGCCCACATGTGACTCTGAACACATGCCTTTTTGGTGCATTGGGAAGCCAGAAGAGGGCATGAATGGTTTGTAAGGTACCATGAAGGTGCTGGGAATTGAACCTGGGTCTTCTACAAAAGTAACAAGTCCTCTTAACTGCTGTGCCATCCCGCCAGGCTTCTTTATCAATATATTTTAAAGTCTAGTGGGCTAACCTTAGTGTAATTAACTCTCATGGATAACATGGATGTCTTTGAACAAGTACTTGAACATGTCTTTAGGCACATCTTCCCTCAGTTTAGCTGTGAACATCTGAGACATGGGTTTGAAATTTATTACCTTTTGAAACACTTGATTTGAATTCCAGGAGACACAGTGGCTTCTTCATTTCATAAGCCTCATCTCTTCCTAGGGAACTCGGTTGACAGAGGAGTTGGTAGGGAAGGAGCAAGAGGGGAACAGCATGGGCCTGTTGTGTATAGCAGAGAGCTTGAACAATAGCATATCTGATCAATAGTTGATCTGTGAGGAAAGATGAAAGCAAGGAGAAATAAGTGGGTTTGGTGTTTTCTTGATTACTATTACAGAGATAGAAAGATTTTAGAGCTACATTTTGGCAGCTCACACCTTTAATCCCAGCACTTTGGGGGGTGGGGTAGGAGTCTCAAGGTAGGAGTAGTATTTGTGAATTCAAGGCCAGCCTGGTATACCTAGCAAGTTCCAGAACAGCCAGGGATAGAGGGACCCTGTCTCAAAAAAAATAAGAGAATGAATATTTTATTTCACTGAGCAACTTGTTATGGATGTTGGGTTTGTTTGTTTTTAACTAATTAATTTAATGTATATGACTACACTATAGCTGTCCTCAGACACACCAGAAGAGGGCATCAGATCCCATTACAGATGGTTGTTGCTGGGGACTGAATTCAGGACCTCTGGAAGAGTAGTCAGTGCTCTTAACCACTGAGCCATCTCTCTAGCTCATTGGGTTTGATTTTTTTTTTTTTTAAGTTTTATTGACACACACTAAATTTGAGTCTAAAATTTAGAAAACTTTTCTCTTTTTTTTTTAACCTCTTTAAAACATACATACACAAAATAAAACAAAAGACAGGGTCCAACTATATGCACCTGATTAGCCTGAGACTGTCATCTAGGCTGGCCTTGAACTCAAAACCTTCCTGTCTCAGTCTTTGATTTATGGGTATATGCTATGTCTACATTTAAGTTGGCTTTTATTTTTGCTTTATAATATAATAGAACCTTAGGATTTAAAATTTTCTCTTTTACCCAAAGTTAACTTACTATATTAATAATTATGCTGTCTGTCAATGTTGAAAAATTACAGAGAGGTCTACGTACTATTTGAGTTAAACTACCATATAAGTACAATGTATGCCTGGCATATAAGTACTCACTCACTGTGTAAGTATGCAGGGTTTTGGGTTGTTTGTTTTGTTTTTTATGTTCATTGGTGTTTTGCCTGCATTTATGTCTGTGAGGATGTCGGGAGCCCAGGAACAAGAGTTACAGATAGGTGTGAGCTGCTGTATGGGTACTGGGAATTGAACCTGGATCCTCTGGAAGAGTTGCCTGTGCTCTTAAGTGCTGAGCCACTTTTCCAGCCCCTAAGCAAATTTTTTTAACTGAAGGAGAAAATTTACAATATAAAGGCATATACATACTGTCTTTCCAAATACCAGTTGCTTCTTTTGCCCTTCACTACAAGGTGAATAGTAAACGAAGTATTCTGGGGGCTGGAGAGATCACACAGCAGTTAAAAGCACTGACTGCTCTTCCAGAGGTTCTGAGTTCAATCCCCAGCAACCACATGGTGACTCACAACCATCTGTAATGCCCTCTTCTGGTGTTTTTTTTTTTTTTTTTTTTTTTTTTTTGAGACTTTCACTGTATATCCCTGGCTGTTCTGGAATTCACAGAGATCCACCCAACTGCTAGGGACTTATTTCACCAAGCTCAGCAGGTTCTTTAATAGAACTTTATTTTTAAAAGATTTTTATTTTAGTTTATGTGTGTTGGTATTTTGTCTGTGTGTGTGCTTGTGTACTACATGTGTGCACTGCCCATAGAGACCCGGAAAGGGCACTGAATTCCTGGCAATGCAGTTACAGATGGTTGCTAGCTGCCATGTAGGTGCTGGGAAACAAATGTGGGTTCTCTGTAACAACAGTGTAGATTTCCATTAAAGCGATACATGATTGAACGGGGGAACGGTAGGAGGGGGAACGGTAGGAGGGGGAACAGAGATTGGAGGAGATCAAGATGGAGCTCGCGAAGAATGAGCTGGATCCAGGTGGACTTAATTGATGCTAGGTAGCTATGAATATTTTAAGGATTTTATAGGTCTTTAATTTTATATAGAAGGGCAGTTTGTATCTTTATCTGTTGGATGTAATCTTATGGTAGAGAGGGTTTGTGGATTGAGAATGTAATATGTAAACCTGCATGAAAAGCTGTCGGGCCTTAGAGTCATGTTTGTGCCGGGCGGTGGGATAAAGAAACACGCCAGGGCAGAAGCACCAGGGCGGGTGGAGTGAACTGCCTGGGAAAGGAATGTGGGGATAGGGCGGCTTGCAGTCTGAGTGACAGTATGCAGGGCTCCATATTACACAGCACCTTGGAGTGAGATGGGGGGGCTGATAAAGAGATAAGCCAGATTATTTTTTAACTTTTCAAATGGGTTTATATAATAGATTCTCAATTCACAAACCCTCTACACAGTAAGATTATATCCAATAGACAAAGATACAAACTGCCCTTCCATATGAGATAAAGACCAATAGAAGCCCTTTAAATATTTATATCTACATATATATATATATTAAATATTTATGTCTACATATGCCTGATTACAGCCACCAGGATCTGAGTCTGCTTTCCCCAGCTCCAACTTGATTTCTTTTCAATCCCTGTTCCTCTTCCATTTTCCTCCCTTTTCACCATCTACCTCTCCACTGTCCAGACATGTATTGACTTAACATAAATCTACAGAACAGCAAATGCTCTTAACTACTAAGCCATTCTCTATCCCTAGTAAACTTTCCTGGAAAAAGTTTCAAGCAATTAAAAATGAAACACAATGGCCCTGCTTCAATAATTATTAACACAGCCAGTTTTATATTATCCATGGCCTTCATTCCCTCCTCATTTGTTTTGAAATTTATTTTAAATGTATAACTTTATTTCAAATATGTAACTTCATCTGTAACATTTATAGATGTTATATATATGTATAATATAACATTATAAAATTGCATACGTTTATCTAAAAGATTCATGTATTTATCTAAAAGAGTTCTTAACCCCATGTAGCGGTTCACAGGTAATCCAGCATTCAGGAGGCTAAAGAAGAATTCTGAGTCCTGAGGTTAGCCTGAGCTATGTAGAGTGAGTTTCAGGATCTTGCAAAACTCCGTGGGGGGCTAGAGAGGTGGCTTGGCAGTTGATGGCTTATGTTATTGCAGAGGACCCTGGTTGGGCTCTCAGCACTCACAGGCACTTTCATTCATCCACCTGTGACTCCAGGTCCAAGGACTCTCCCGCTCTCTCTGACCTCCTAGGCTCCTGAATGTATATGGCGCACACAGACACACGCTGTTTTATTTACTTTTGTTGTTTGTATCTTTTGAATTAATGTCTGGTCTCGTTCAGATTTATTATGTTTTTCCTTTAGGATAAAGACAATTTTTGTGTGCATATTCGTTTTTGTACAGAGGCATGTGTGTGTGTGTGTTGTGTACATGTGTGTGCACGTGTGTGGAAGCCAGAGGTCAACCTTGAGTGTCATTCCTTGGGTGCTGTCTACCTTGTTTCTTTGAGATGGTTTCTCGTTAGCTTGGCACTTCCCAAGTGTGCTAGCCAGTTGTAGCAGGTCTCATGGGTCTGCCCATGCCTAGCTGTTCCACATCTATGGTTTCTGGTAGTGCTCGAGCTTCCTCGTTTGTTTGTGTGGATACAAGGTCCTACTGAGGAGCCTTGGCTGGCCTGGAACTTACTCTGTAGACCAGGCTAGTCTGGAATTCTTAAGAGACCTACCTGCCTCTGCCTCCTGGGTTTGGCTGTAAGGGACTAAAGGCTGCCTCAGCCCAACACTAGACACGTCAGCCTGGCTTTCTAAGACAAGCACTCTACCAACTGAGAGATCTTGGGTTTGGATTTGTTTTTAATTTAAAAAATATTAAGGATTTTGTTTCTGATTTCTTTTGTTCAATATGAGAAAACTGACTCAGTGGCTAGGTATTTTCATCTTCAAACTTAAAATTGCCAGCTTTTGTTTCATTAGTGTAGAAAACCATGCTTTGATTGTAATAGCAAAAGTACCCAAGTCAAATCATGCTAAAATGTCCTTTTTAAAGTGCCTTCCTGATAGCTGACTGTTGTGTTTTTATTTTACATAGGTCTAATCCATAGAAGATGGCAAAGCCCAGTCACAGCAGCTATGTCCTGCAGCAGCTAAACAACCAAAGAGAATGGGGCTTTCTCTGTGACTGCTGCATTGCTATTGATGACATTTACTTCCAAGCACACAAAGCGGTCCTAGCTGCCTGTAGCTCCTACTTTAGGATGTTTTTCATGAACCATCAGCATAGTACTGCCCAACTGAACCTCAGCAACATGAAAATAAGCGCTGAGTGTTTTGATCTCATTTTGCAGTTCATGTATTTAGGAAAGATTATGACGGCTCCTTCCAGTTTTGAGCAGTTCAAAGTGGCAATGAACTACCTCCAGCTGTACAATGTTCCTGACTGCTTAGAAGATATACAGGACGCAGACTGTTCTAGTTCAAAATGTTCATCTTCTGCTTCCAGCAAACAGAACAGCAAGATGATTTTTGGGGTGAGAATGTATGAAGACACAGTGGCTAGAAATGGCAATGAAGCCAACAGGTGGTGTGCGGAGCCCAGTTCCACGGTGAATACGCCACATAACAGAGAGCCTGATGAAGAGTCTCTACCGTCGGCTAATTTTCCTGAGCCACTGTTTGATGTGTGTAAAAAAAGTTCTGTGTCCAAATTATCTACTCCAAAGGAACGCGTGTCACGACGCTTTGGACGGAGTTTTACCTGTGATAGTTGTGGATTTGGCTTCAGCTGTGAAAAACTACTGGATGAACATGTGCTGACCTGTACCAACAGACACTCATACCAAAATACAACAAGAGCTTACCACCGAATAGTAGATATTAGAGATGGAAAAGATAGTAACATCAAAGCTGAACTTGGTGAAAAGGATTCTTCTAAAACATTTTCTGCACAGACAGACAAATACAGAGAAGACGCCAGCCAGGCGCCTGATGATTCAGCTTCGACCACTGGAAGCAGAAAAAGCACCATGGAGTCTGGAATGGCTGGTGAAGAAAAAAGTAGAGCTGCCGAGACAAAAAGAATTATTATCAAGATGGAACCAGAAGATATTCCTGCAGATGACATGAAAGACTTTAACATTATTAAGGTTACTGAGAAAGATTGCAACGAGTCCACTGACAATGATGAGCTAGAGGATGAACCCGAAGAGCCATTCTATAGATACTATGTTGAGGAAGATGTTGGCATTAAAAAAAGTGGTAGGAAAACCCTAAAGCCTCGGATGTCCATCAGTGTGGATGAAAGAGGTGGTTTAGAGAACATGAGACCCCCCAACAACACCAGCCCAACACAAGAGGATGCGGAGAATGTGTCCTGTGAGTTGTGTGGACTCACAATAACTGAAGAGGACCTGTCATCCCATTACTTAGCCAAGCACATTGAAAATATCTGTGCATGCGGTAAATGTGGACAGATACTTGTCAAGGGCAGACAGCTTCAGGAGCACGCTCAGAGGTGTGGAGAGCCTCAGGATCTGACCGTGAATGGGCTAGGGAACGCTGACGAGAAAATGGACATGGAAGAAAACCCCGATGAGCAGTCTGAGATACGAGACATGTTTGTTGAAATGCTAGATGATTTCAGAGACAATCATTACCAAATAAACAGTATCCAGAAAAAGCAGTTATTTAAACATTCTGCCTGTCCTTTTCGATGTCCTAATTGTGGCCAGCGTTTTGAAACTGAAAATTTGGTGGTCGAACATATGTCTAGCTGCCTAGACCAAGATATGTTTAAGGGTGCCATCATGGAAGAAAATGAAAGAGATCACAGACGAAAACATTTTTGTAATCTGTGTGGAAAAGGATTTTATCAGCGCTGTCATTTGAGAGAGCACTATACTGTTCATACTAAAGAAAAGCAGTTTGTTTGTCAGACATGTGGAAAGCAGTTTTTAAGAGAGCGCCAGTTGCGTCTGCACAATGACATGCACAAAGGCATGGCCAGGTATGTCTGTTCCATTTGTGATCAAGGAAACTTCCGAAAACATGACCATGTACGGCATATGATCTCTCATTTGTCTGGTGGTGAGACTATATGTCAGGTCTGCTTTCAGATATTCCCAAATAATGAGCAATTGGAGCAGCACATGGATGTTCATCTGTATACATGTGGAATATGTGGAGCAAAGTTTAATTTGAGGAAGGATATGAGATCACATTATAATGCCAAGCATTTGAAAAGAACCTGATGGGTTTCTACTGTACAGATGTTTAGTTGCTAGGCAGAACACCAAAGCAAAAAGGATATGAGCTATTTAGAACTGATTTTATAACAAGTGTTGGGGAAATTTTCAAGACCCTTTTACTTTGAACGTTTTTGTTTAGGATCTTAAGTATATTTTAGGCATTAAATGTTTATCATTTTTGTTGGTTTTTAGAGCATTCTTTGTTCTTAGTTTTCTTAACTACCATTAAAATTACTTTTTGATGTAGACTGTAAGTGGCTGTTATCCCTTCAATGACTATTAAAACTAGTTTTTGGTTGGGTTTTTTTTTTTTTTTTTTAATCAATAAGGTAATGACTTTGCTATTTCTATGTACTTTTATTTTAAAGTTATCCTATGAAATTTTAAACCCAAGATTATTGACCATTCCTGCTTAAATTTTTAAAGAATTTTAAAATAATTATTTAAAACTATCCTATTTGTTTTTAACTTCTTTTGTTTTTTTTTGCTTTTTGGGTTTTTGGGGTTTTTTGTTGGTTTTTTTGTTTTGTGGGGGCTTTTGTCAGATGTATAGTGGGGTGGCTACTGTTCTCCCTTATAAATGAAATCTATATTCTTAAATTGACAAACTTATTAGGCAAGTGAGGTGCACTGAATCTAACCTTTAAGGTTGACATGGGTTCAATCTTGGCCTGAGATTGATGGACCTAAGGAAACTCCTATAAATGAACATTTCCTATAATTGATAAAATGTTATCATTTAATAATCACATTTAAAACTTATATTAAGTGTAAATCCCAATGACTTTGCCTCACTTGAGAAATTAGTGGGGATAAGCCATTCTGTTTTGTGATAATGAATTTAACTATGATAGTTAATTAAAAAAGACATCTTGTATTCATTAAAATATTTTAATTTAAAAATATTCTGATTTTTAAAGTGTGTTAGTTTATCAATTATTTTGTTTATAAATAGACTTTAATAGCTCTTTAGGAATATGACATCTAAAGAAAAATGATTTTTCATTTTTAAAATTACTTTGGAACTGAGATTTGAAAAAGCTGCCATGTATATTGATAAATCTAATAAAATAAAGAAATCAACTATAAATCTGGTTGTTCTATAAAAGTAGAGTACACAAAGTGTGTTGTGTCTTACACTAAGGCTTGGAGAAAATGTGTTGTGGCAAATTACAGTTTACTGCTATGCTTCCTATATCACCTTCTGTAAAAGATACGAGATTTGAGGACAGTAAAATAATCACAGCATATAAATGGAAAAGCTTCTACTTTTCAGATAAAGTAATTGTATTGCTAGTTGTTGACAGGGTCTATATCAGTTACGTGTGAACTAAAACACTGGCAAAATAACCCACCAATAAACACATCTATCGAATAGAATGCCTTTTAATGTGAATTACTTGGAACACCCTTCTTAATACTGAAAGGGATTTTAGTTAACATCTGTATTTAAAAGGATGATTGATTGTGGGCAGCAGTTGAAACGCATTGCTCTTTTTTGCTCTTTGCTCTCCTGATATTTTTAAGATGCAAATCATATTTTCACATGCTTTTTTTGCATAAGAGCACAAGTTGCCAAGAGAACAGAGAGCAGAGTTGGCTAGTGCAGGGTGAGTCGAAAGTCCAGGTTGAGCTCGGAGACCCGTGGACGTGTGTTGGAGTTCGAGTAAGGACAAAGGGATGCACAGGACAGTCCGTGAAAAGTGACCATGAGAAGCACAAAACACAAATGAGATCTTGAGCTGGTTCTGGTTTGTTTTCTTTTTTGCCCCCTCCCCCAGGGGCACATAGTTAACAGAAAAAGCTGGAAACATTCATTTAAAAATATTTTGGATATAATTAACAAATACTTAAAACTGAAAATGAAATATGAGATGTGTGTTTAGATTACTAGTAAGAGTCTGATAAATCTAACAAAGCCAGACATCAAAGAATAGTGTAAAGGGAGAGGAGACAAACTCAAATGAAATGTCCAAATTACAGTGTCTGAGGGTACCCAGTTTTCCTGTGGTCACTTTTCCTGTCAGAATTTCTGTTGAAAAGGTTTTCCCACAGTTGATGTCATTCCCCCCTCTTTGAGGGAGGGATCCTCTTTCATGAGAGAGGCTTAATTTAGTGTTTAGTATGTGTTACCAACTAACAAATTAGCAAGCAAACGCATAAACATAATCTAGCTTCACCCAGCTATGATACATGCTTCAGAAGGTATGTTTGATTTCTGTTTCATTACTACATAGTACATGTGGTTTTGGGGAATTAAGCCACAGGTAGCACAGGTTTTCCCTAGCAGCATGTAAAATTTTCTTTAACAAGGCAGGGCTCTGGTAAAGTTACTTAGCATATGAAATTAAGGTGAGTGAAAAACAGCCACTGCTTCCTTTCCTCCAGTCTCTCTCACCTTCCTTCCTGGGAGGGCCCAGAAGAGCTCCACCTCCTTTGGCCGGAATGGAATTTGCCTTCTGTTTCTGACTTTGATGCTTCATACACTTTAGGATCCAGGTTTTCAGACCTGGAGAGGAAAAGAGAAACCAGAGAAGCATAGTATCTTTTCTCTCTATTCGTGACAATTTTCATTTGAAGGCCATTTCTGGAATTTCAATAAACAATCCACAGTCTAATTGGATCTTTTTCCCTGGTGGTTCAGACCAACCTAGAGCATCAACATGCTAGGCAGCCATTCTCTTCTAGCTATGTGCTGGAGTTTCCCTCTTGGAACTACAGCGTGGACAGATAATTGTTTTTGTAAAGACTAGACCTCAGAACTTAAGTAGAAACAAGACAGCAAGACTAGAACTCAACCTCTTCCCTTTTCTCTTTTTCCCTTGGATCGTGACTCCTCACCCAAGTTCATGCTGATCTCCGCCTTAGCCTCCCATGTCCTATAAAGATGTGAGCTAAAGCATTCAGGCTCTTTGTTTCTTGAGGCGGGGCCTCAAGAAACTTTATAGCTCAAGAAACTTTGGAATGGAGTCTCTGTTCTTTTAACCCTCCTTTGGGAGTGCTGGGATTACAAGAATGCAGCACCATACCCAGTTAATTTTCCATATTTTTAAAGTGGAAAATTTCAGAGAATGATCCACATGGGTAACATGGGCTCTAGCAAATGTTTAATTAATGTGAAGCAGTGAGCAGTGTGACTCTGAGCAAAAAATTAATTAGAAGAAAGGATTCCAGAGGGTACTGGTAAAAGATTTAAACAGAGTGTGGTAGTTTATACCTGTAATCCCAGCATGCAAAGAAATTAGGCTATATTCAGAGTTACCACAGGTTCAGGGCTATATTGGTTTTTACGTAATAACATCCTGTCTCAGAAAAATTAAAGACACTAATGAATAACAGCTTGTTAAGACAGGACAATAATGGGCTTGAAAAACCCATGACTTGGCTTAAAGCAAAAATATGAACATAGGTGGGGTGTGGTGGTGTACCCCTTTAATTCCAGCACTCGGGAAGCAGCCAGGGCTACACAGAAACTTTCTCAAAAAACTGAATAAAACAAAAAAAGTGTAAATTTGAGTATACACCAATATATAGAAGTTGTAGGAGGAGGTATAGGCTTTCAAGACTATTTGACTAGGCTAATCCAAATGTAACTATGAAATACCCAACTCTCAGTGGTTATGAGCATGCCAAGAATGTGCCCCAAAAAGCCTGGTGGTAGGTGGTGGTAACTTTCTCAGTGGTTAAGCAGTATTCATTTTAAATCACTAAGAACAAGTATAATAGTTTAATGTTAGAAAGTAAAGCCTGTCATTGACAAAGGGTAAGTCAGTACCAAAAGAAAAAGACCAGAACATGCACATGTGCAAATAGCTAAAGAGTTTGTCAGACCTGATACCTGATAACTGGGGTTATCAAGACTTGAAAGCTGGATATGATGTCACATAAACACAGCATTTAGGAAGTTAAACCAGGAGTATTAAGAACCCAAGGCTAGCCTGGACCATATGATAACCTGTCATGAGTTGTTTGAAAGAAAGGAAATAAAGAGAAACTGTCTCAAAGGAAAAAAAAAAAAAAAAAAAAAGAGCTCCCACCTCCAATCCATTGATCTGTTTTGATCAGCTCCTCAAATGTGTTCACCATCCTCTCCTTCCCAAGTGCTTCCCAGTGATAAAATTGGAAAATTCTCTACCATTAACTAGGATTGCAAAGTAGTGGCAGGGAAGGGGAGCGTATCTGTAGGATCCTGTCCTCAGTGCTTGGTAGCTATGGCTCAGTAAACTAGGGCTGCGAGCATGGGTGCTAGGAAACTCAAGTGACAGCATCCTTGCTGTTAAGAATTTGACGTTTACATCCCGGATTAGGAAAACCTGCAGCCTGTAATGGGCTCTCTGTAGTCCCAGCATCCATTGCTTCAGTACTCTACTAAGGCGTTTTGCATGCATAATTTTAATTAAGCCTCATCTTTGAGGTAAGTATACTAACTTTCCAGATGGGGGACTAAGGTTCAGAGACACTTTCCCCTAAAGTGGACAAACTGTATACATCAGACCTGGGGTTTGCACTTTAATCTTTGACTTAGGCTACATTCTTGTCCGTAATGAAGTTCTGTTCCATCTACAAAGAAGTGCCTTTCAGCACAGGACACATAGAAAGATGGTGTGAGGCTGTGTCCCTTGGTCATCTTCATCGGTGGTGCCTTAAGTAAGGTGGCCGGTACTAGTGGGCCCTCAGGAACAATATGAGGGAGAGTGTGAGAGTAGAAAGCCAGACTTGATTGTAAAGAGTCATAAATGTGACATGCTGACTTTGCTTCATTTAAATACTTGACAGGATGGCTAGTTCCTTGGAGGCCCAATAATCAGCTAAAAGTTGGTTTGGGTTCAGACTTCACATGTCTGTGTCTGGGGCTTCCCTTTCTCTACTCTGTTCCCACTTTGTGTGTTAGTGTATCCACAAACCTCTTTCCTCATATTGGTTATGGAACTAATGAGTTGAAGAAGTCAGATTACTTGAGCAAATCTTCCCCCCAAAAAGGACAAGATAACAGAACAAACAGTTTCCTCTTTTCTCCTTCGTAGACGTGAAAACTCATTTTTCCTTTGGCCAGCAAACAAATCCCCCTCTCCCACTGGTATAATACGGTTGCTCTGCTAAAGGAATCTGCTTCAAAACAAAAGTTGGTTAGTTTTACAGTGTATAATCCCATTTATGAAAGTATCAATTTCCAGGCAAGCTCCTCAAAGGCAGTCTTATTACAAAGAAGTGAGAGATGACCTCACTTAACCACCCCAGTCTAGCAGTACTTAAAACAAAATAAGTGATACTTGTGGGAGAACGATATGCATCATCGTTTAAGTAAAAGAATGGAGTGGAGAAGGTTCTGTGAATGGTACCTATATAGTCATTTAGGTGGCCTGCTAGTCACTGCCCTCTGTCAAACTCTAGGTAAGGGTATGATCTCAATAAAAACATGAAACCTAGCTCTTTCTAAAGACAAGAAGAGAAGGGTTTTCATATATCTGTCTGACAGCTAGTAAATAGAAATTAACTAAATAACAGTAACAACTGTAAATCCATACTAATTTTGAACCAACTTATTAACATTCATATGTATATACATACTCAAAAGTAATTGAAGTTAGCACTGAGTTTAAATTTTTAATTTCCTTGTATCCAGAAGAACCAAATCACTGAGGTAAATTAGTAATATTCTTTTTATCAAAGCCCACCCACACATCACTGGCGGGCAGAGGGCCATTCTAACTAGGAGGTGATGTGGGGATTACAGTTCAGCACATGGTTTGTATTCAAACGTGTCAATGTGCTGATCAAGTGAAGTAGAAAAGCTAGCACCTGAGCAAGGTAACAAGACTTTCAGAGCCAATATCAATAATTTTGTATATGAATTTTTTAATTAAAAATAAAAAGGCTGGTCATGGTGGCATGTGCAGACCACTGAGTTCAAGGCTAGCCTGCAGAGTGAGTTCCAGAACAGCCAGGGCTACACAGAGAAACCCTGTCTTTTTTTTTTTTTTTTTTTTTTTGCTTAATAATCTGTAATGACCTATTTGAAAGGGGACTAAAGTTAAACATATAGCCTTTAAGCTATACTTAAAAGAATGTTGTGTTTTCTCCTTAAACTAACAGCTTATACATGGTTACTCACTTACCAAGTGAGAGAATAGAGCTAGGGTTTTGTTTTGTTTTGAACATCGTCTCAGGTAGCCCAGCCTGGCCTTTGACTTCTAATACTCCTACCTCTACCTCCCAAGTGCCAGCAGTAACACTAGTGTATGCCCAGCCTCAGTAGTGTTTCTGAAGCAAACTTAAACACGGATTCTGAGAATCCATGTTCCCCAATGTGAGAAAAACATCTTAAGAGTTTTTTTTTAAGATATTAATATTAGGGCAAAACATTCATGCAAAAATATCACTCTACCCAATACCAGGAGACAGTTTAGGGGAGTGACAGGTCTGGGACTAATCCTGGCCATGTTTGTACTTGGTTTTCATTTGCAGAATATACACCTACTATTTGAGGAAAGTCTAAAACAATGAACATTGAACTCTATCACATCTGTCTGTCGGTCAGATGTCTGTTCTAAGCAAACACTGTAAATGATCTCGTTTTTAGGGAAGCACTTCCTTTGCTCTCACTTGTGATGTCCCATCTGTCACACACTGACTTACCCAGCCATCCTTAAGTCATATGAGTAATAAAGATAAAAGGTGCCTGTATTTGAAGAATTATATCAGTATTAATACTTCATACTTGAAAGGTACAGTGCATTCATTACATTTGAGAAGTAAATTCAAGTTCTGGGAGCTGTTCTCTGGTTCCTACTCTGTGCCAAAGCTAAAATGCTATGACCTAAGCATGATGTTGTCTTGTAGAGCAGTTCACTTGTACTATTTTTCTTGAGTTTTGTCTTTTTCTGTGTGGCAGTGGTGCAGTAGGGCCTTCTAAGCCTCTGGAGAAGTGACAGATCTGACTTTGGAGAGGACATGGGGAAGAATCATTCTTCAACAGATAATCTTTAAATGCAGACCCAGGAAATCAGATCTGACGTGGCACCATCTTTTCTGTCTTCCTGACAAACGTCATCATCCCCAAAGTTCCAGTCGCAAAGATCCAAGAAAACTCAATAAAGATCACTTTGGAATCACCTTGTAACAAAACTGATTCACGGTGACTCTCCCAGTACTTATGGGAAATCTGCTAAAGAAAAGTGACTGTAAAAGTCATGTGACATCAATGATTCAAGCTACACTAATATGAAACTTTATGTCATGTATCTTCATGGATCTAGAATAATAGGGCTTGCTAGACTACTTACATACATTATAAAGGGAGATAATTATGTATTTCCATAAATACATCATTCTAAAAATAACTAGAATTATAGCTTATATATTATGAAGTGTAGTTAAGCAATTTAAAAGGATACTAAACATATCTGTAGAATGTAAGTAAAGAGAGATGGGTACAGAGAAAGAAAATCCAAGGCCAGTTTTTAACAAGATACTGTAACTATTATGGAAATGGAACACTGACCTTTTCTCACTGTGTACCAGTCACACACTTGCTTGTGAATATTAGCAAAGCCTCTTTCTAAGTCTTGAAGGACAGAGGAGCATTATTATTCAGTAGTGGTAGATTTTCACAAATCATACATCATTGTTTTCTTCTGAAGTTACCACTACAACCCCATAGTGTAGTATAAACTCCTGTTAGTCTCAGAACTAGTGTGTAGTGCCATGTAGGCGTGCTCATCTCCAAATCTCAACATAAAACTAAGTACTAAAGGAAATGATAACATGTTTATAAAAATCCTGTACTGAAGAGAGGATTCAGTGAGAGTTGAGTCTGGCGTTGACTACACATACACTCCTTAACCAAATGAATCTTATTTCCTTATTGTGAATATACTTTCTTTTACTTTTTGTTAACTATGTGACTAATTACTTATTGCTTTGTTTTTTTGTGTGTGTAATATCAAATGTTTAAATGCTTACTTTGTTTTCATGCAAAATTCTTCAAATATTTTAATAAGTTATCCAAAGAAACCTGTCTTAGGAATTGAAAAATGTAGTGGCACACACTTTTAATCCCAGTCATTGGGAGGCAGAGGCAGGCTGATCCCTGTAAGTTCATGGCCAGCCCGGTCTACATATTGAGTTCCAGGCTAGCCAGGGCTATATAATGAGACCTTGTCTTCAAAAAATCATTTTTTATTAAAAATAGAAGAAAATCTTAACTCTGAGGTAGTAAGGTAGACTTCTGTTCTAGAAACTTTGACTGAAAACTCAGAGAAAGAGTGTACCATGATAGGATAATAGGGATAGAGAAGAAAAGAGAAAAAAGGGAAAATCCCCAAAGAGCAAAGCCAAAGGCCAGGCATGGTGACATTTGCCCATAGTCCTAGCACCTGGGAGGTGGTAGGGTCAAGAAAAGTTCAGAGCCAGACCTGGGCTACAGAGTGAATTCAAAGCCAGCCTGGGCTACCTAAGACTCTGCAAACAGACGAAACATTTTCCACATATATGACTGCTTTAAGACAAAAGACTAAGACAAGTGTTAGGGTTTAAACACCCACCAGAGTTCATCTCTTTAGGGAAAATAAGGAAGCAAAGAGAACTGCAGGCCTCCTAAAATACATAGAAAATAGAAAAACTTCCCAGTAATGAAAGAAACCAGATCAAAATAGAAATGATTCAACAAACAATTTTTGATTTATGTTTTTATCACACTAGATTTGCTAAGGAAAATGGTTTGGATTTTGACTGTACTAACCACACGTGTAATGAATTACAGTAATTATAAATGGCATAAGTGCATATTATAATGTGATTATTTTCTGTATGTTGTTTTAAATGAAATTTTTTAATTACATACAGCTATTTTTGTTAACATTTTAAAGTCCATTGCTTTTACCTAATAAAAGTTCCTCCTCTACATTCAGAAGTTAAACTGTCTGTACATTATTTGTATTGCATTGTTTTGCAACCTGATTCTTTTAAAACGTAATTAGTCGGATAAGTTACCAGCCCCTCTTGTTCTCCAGTGTCACCGTGATGTCACCAGAGACGGTCATGTGTGGCCCAGAGAGAATTACCTAAAATATATTGCTGAATTCTGTTTTTTATTTATTTGTTTCTGATACAAAAGAATGATTGGAAAATACTATTTCATGCCAAACCTAAAAACAAATTAATTGGGTTTATCCCTGAGACAAAATAATGATGTATAAAAATCTGATAAAACTATTAGCTCTTTGACTTACTCAAAATAGCAAACATTTTATTATTCAAATAAATAACTTATCCGGTATAATTTGCTTTCCTTATTTTCAGGTAAGGAATCTTTTATGTGTTGACAATAATGGAGTATTTGGTCTGCCTGTCCCCTTGACAGGGCAGCCTTATTTTGCCAGATTGTTTCAGACTGTTCCCCAAGGACCATGAGTCAGGGTAGCATAGGATAAAGAAAGCAATTTTCCTGCAGCTTCTGGTCACCTCTCTCTCAAAAAGCATCTCTTCTGGGTCCCGGTCTTTAGCTGTCCACATAGGTCATGCCAGTCTTCTTGCCCATCTTCTGTGTATCTTCAGTTTAGTTGTAACTTAACACTAAGCTTTGGTTTGCTGGGGGTTTTTTGAGACAGGGTCTCACTCGGTAGCCAAAGCTGCCCTAAACTGGTAGTAATCTTTCTGCCTCTGCCTTCAGAGTTTTGGAATTATAGGTTAAATCACTATAACAAATAAGACAAAAATTTACGAGTCAAAGAAAACAAGTAGTGATTTCTTTTTCCTCCTGTAGGGACAGGGAACTGGAGAATTATTTAAGACCAGGCACTGTAGGGCTGATAAAGTACTTCACCAGGTTTCACCGCTTGCTACCAAACTTGAAGACCTGAGTTCTATTCTGAAACCATGTGGATACCAGCTCTCTCAAGTCGTCCTCTGGCCTCTTTACACACAAGGACATGTGTTTGTGTATTCACACACACACACACACACACACACACACACACACAAATATGTATGAGGAAAAAGTCAAAAAGATACTTGAGACAGGAGGATCTAGGCTAACCTGTCTTATGTAGCAAGACCCTTGTCACAAAAATGGGTGGGGGCACTTCAAAGATTTATAAAATGACACTTTATTAGAGACCTTAAATAGAAACATTAGTTTAACTCTGATTTGCTTATATGTCCTCAAATTACAAGCTGTTACTCATTTTCCCCTCTTCAGGCCTCCTCAAAACAATTCCAACCCTAAGAAAGTTTGTGCTTGGGTGGGATTACGAGGTCCCAGGACAATTCAGCCCTGCCCTCTCCTGCCGGCGAGCATGCATGCATTAGTGCACACGTGTGTTCACTAGTGCACACGTCATCCTAGGCCACTGGCACATTAACACACACATCATCTTAGGCCTCGTGTGAGCTCAAGATCTCCACCACAGATGTTTTCAGATAGGAATCTGTCTTAACTGTTTGCCTCTGAGATGTCATTGAATACAGAAACGTGTAAGAAGATTTTTTTTCTTACCCAGGGGAAAGGTGAAATTGTTTTCAGATTGAAATACTGTGCCTTAGATAATGTATAATCAACAATGCGTGGGCTGGGGATATAGCCTAGAGATAGGGGGCATTACAGGCTTTGTGTGCATGGTATCTTGGGTTCAAACAACAACACCGAGCCAAAAATCAAAACCCACCAGGCTGGGAATTCTGTATTCCAGATATTCTTCTGGGTCCTAGGGGTTAACTGAAGAATGTTTACAGCATGTTAAAGCTCTTGAGTCTTTGACAAATCTGTGAAAATTTAGTCTTTGGACTAGAAAATATTTTGAAAACAGTCTATGTATGATCTGATAGAGAGGTTTTACCTCCTGGAAATCAGTACTGGTTCTGAGTAAATAATGGGACTGATGACTTTTGTTCCAGTTGAATGTTAGCTGCCATGTTAGTGGTCACTCGTAGGGGCTAGGGAGGTAGCTCAGTTGACAGAGAGCTTGCCTAGTATGCATGAAGCCCTGAGCTTAAGACTTATATGAGTGCACTGGGCATGCTGGCACATTGCTTATAATCTTAGCATTTGGGAGGGTAAGGCAAGAGAATTGGTAGTTTGAGGTCATCTTCAGTCACACAGTGAGTTTGAGGTCAGCCTGGGCTACACAAGACCCTATCTCAAATAAAAATTCAATTATAAGAATATAATAAAATTACTAATAATCCTATCTAAATTCTGGTGTAGTTCTCATAGAATTTTCTACTAATAGAATAAGATACAGAAGTTGGAGATGGTAAAAATGGGTCATTGTTTAAGAATAGTTGCTGAATGATCAACAGTATTGCCTTTAATGCCAGCATATAGGAGGCAGAGGGGGATAGATCTCTAAGTTTGAGGCCAGCCTAGTCTACAGTTCCAGGACTGCCAGAGCTACACAGAGAAACCTGTCTCAAAAAAAAAAAAAAAAAAAAAAAAAGTCTCAGAGTTCTAATCCCAGCACATATAACACCCGTTACCCCAGCTCCAAGTGGGTGTAGGTAGAAAAGGGATGCTTACTGGGGTTTGCTGGCTTCCAGGCTACACAAACCACCAAATGCCTCAGGTTCAGCAAGACAACCTGTCTCATAGGAATGGGAAGAGAGTGACAGGGAGACAGTTTAAGTTTACAGCCTTCTGATTTGTGGGGGGGGATGGGTATGCATTTGGGGGCATGTCATGTTGGCAACAACAACAACAAAAACACATACAGAAGTTGAGTAGCTTCATTTTCACTTAATTACATCAAGGGCAATTTCCTGTGTTATTAAAACTCTGTAAACAGGACTGGAAAGATGGCTCAGCAATCAAGAACACTTGCAGACTTAGCATTTCTAGAGGATCTGAGGTCAGACTCCTGTAACCTCAGCTTCTTTGGCCTCTATAGGCAAATATATACCATACAAAGACACACACACACACATATAAAACAAATCTCAAAAAGGGGGGGGGATGGTAAATGCTCCCAAATGTTAATGCTAGTCTATTTTAAATCTTATAACTAGCTGGGCATGATAGCATATGCTTTTAATCCCAGCACTAGGGAGGCAGACAGATCTCTTTGAGTTCAAGGCCAACCTATGTATGCACATATTAAATATATGCACAGAATTCTGTAAATATAGACACACACATATAATACATCATAGCATATATGTGATTTGTGTGTGTGTTGGATATTTATGCTATCTCTATTTACTGTTACCACCGTAAGTGATAGCACAGTTTTTCTATAATCTCTTTAGGAAGAACCCAACACAAATTAACAGCAGATAAAAGGATAGTTTCTTCAAAGCAAAAACAAAAACACTACCCCATAGCCCTCCAGAAAGACTGCAGTTGTGGGCAGTCATGGGAAGGTTTGCCTGTTTTCCTACACTACTGATAACACAATATGATCTGATAAAACTTGATTTAATAATTTATAATAGACTGATTTTTAGCCTTATTTACTTTGGCCTGGAACTCACTATGCAATAATCTTCCTGCCTCCTGGTCCGTCCTGAGTGCTGAGATTAGGTAAGTGCCACCACACCCACCTGAACTGAGGTTTTAATGAATTCTGAATTATAATTATCAAAAAGAAAACCTGTTTTAAAACATAATACAAACACAGGACATGTAAAAGATATTGACAAAATGAGGATGTGTTAATATTCTATGACTGAAGAAGTGTCACATAAAAGTGCTGTTACTGTATCTTTATGGTGAAGACTCAAGATACCGTGTACTACAGTATGAAAAATGAATCTTACCGGGTAAAAAGTGAAAGCAGAAAAACACTGCTAATAAAAGCACAGGTATAACAGCTGCTGTCGTCTCAGAGAATTGCTAAAGGTGAGTGTAGTGGAAGACTGCAAGTTTTGTCTGCAATGACTGCATACATATGACATAGTTACTTCAGAGATTAACGTCTCCTTTTGAAGCGCCAAGGGGCTCTGTATGAAAGGGTTTTGAGACTGGCAGCTCAGTCTTGTTTTACGTAAATGGATAGAGAGAGCCTGAGTTATGTGCAGCGCCCTCGGAGGCCAGAAGAGGGCGTTGCATCCTTTAGAACTGGAGGTACATTTGTTAGCCACCACGTGGATGATGAGAACTGAACATAGGTTCTCTACAAGAGCAAGCCTCAAGCTTCTTAACTGTGGAGACATCTCTCCAGCGCACTACCTTCCTTATTAAAGATTCACTTTAAAATATAGTAATAATAACATAAAGGCGTTTTGTCTACATGGATGTGTACCATCTGCTTGCCTAAGGTTTATTTACTTTTTACTTATATATGTATGTGCTTGTCTTTATGAGTTTATGTGCATGTGAGCACAAGAGTCCAAGGACGTCAGAAAATGGTTACATTCCTTATGGTGGTTGCTAATCACCATGTGTATGTTGGGAACAGAACCCAGGGCCCTGCCAGAGTAGTTAGTACTCTTCCTTCCTGAGCTGTCTCTTCAGCTCCACACCCTCTCCTCTTTCACAGAACCTCCCCAGTGCTAGGTATATACGCACAGGCTACCATACATGGTCTGATATTTTCTTTACTCCTTTCCTACGTCAAGTGTTTCTTCAGTGTCTTTTATGGAAAATAGAGAAGTGCAGCTACCGATGGCAAACGTGTTTTTGAAACTGTAAATTACGTATAGGAATATAATCTTTAAAACTTTCCTGATTAGGTTTTATAGAACTCTGAGCTGGAGAGATGGCTCAGAGGGTAAGTAAGTGCATTTTCTGCTCCAGAGGACTGGAGTTTGTTTCCCAGCACCTGTGTCAGGTGGTCAGGTGGGTCAGGACCATATGTAACTCCAGCTCTAGGGTCTCTAATTCTGGCCTCTGCACCACACACACACACACACACACACACACACACTTTTAAAAATCAGAAACTTTAAAAAAAGTTTTAGAGTTCTGTCAACATTACCTTTTAGACAACGAAAACTTTCGTGTTTCTCATACAAAAATTCTTCTCCATTACTGTCTCACACAACTTACTAGCCCGTTTCAAAGGGGTGGTTCTCTCCTTAGGCTTAGAAAACAAAAACAAACAAAAAAATTCCAACACCAAGAAAAGCTGCTCAACATATCCGGGCTCGTCTTCGATTCTGAAGTCATCTGCCCTCACCGCTGCTCATACTCCAACACCTCAACCTGGATAAAGAATGCTTTTCTTACACTCCTCTGCAGGAGTTAGGCATGTCACCTCCTCAAAGATGCTGACATGTTCCCTTAGGCTCAGTGTGTCCCTGCCTGCCCTGTGTTCTCACTGGACGTCTCTCCTTTTATGTTTACCCCTATCTCACTCAATGGCCTAAGGACGGACCAGTCCCCTTTTCTCTATTCATATTAGGCACCTGTCAAAGTTTTGCGGCGACAGCTGTCCTCAGCTTCCCATCTGTAAAGCGAAGCGGTGGCTCTACATTACAGGTCTCCGTTTTCCTCCAGGGAGTCTTTTTACAGGACTTCTGCCCACCCCCTGGTGCCAGAGAGTACTTTCCAGAATTATTCTCAAATTCCGGGTAAACAGGAGCCAAAGATGTTCACTCTTTCTCATCTACCTCCTCTCAAAAGTCTGTGCAGCCAACCTAACTTCTTTGCAGGAAAAAAGACAATCTCATTCAACCGAACTCCGCGCAAAATGACCAGTTCCTAAACAGGATCGCGTAGGCGGGGACTGGAGTCAGAGGGTGACACTGGCTTATTACGCGGTGCCACCAAGAAGTCAATACCACCTATTAGGGAGCTTGAAAGAAAATAAACTAGGAAAGCGGAGGCCGGACAGCGGGTCCGAGCAAGGAGGCGGCTCGCGGGCCGTGGCTTCCCGCGCAGCGCGAGGACCCACCCGCCTCCCGGGAAAGCAACGCGCAGCCTTCCCCAGCCGCGCCCTCTCCATGACCCGCCCAACTTCACAGTCCCAGCCCTGGAACCGCTCCGCTCCCAGCCCGGTCCCCGCTGCAGTAACAGCAGAGGCGGAGAAGACGAGAGTCGATCCTTTATTCGATGCAACTGCCCCAGAAAGAACTCGGGCCCGGGAAGCCGAGCCAGGAGCGGCACCCGACACCGAAACGTACTGAAACCCTTCCGGAGGCCAGCGCCCTTTCCGTGCTGCCCCCGCGTGCCCCGCCCCGGCCCGCCCCGGCCCTCCCCGCGCCCCACCTCACCACCGCACGCTTCAGGTTCTGCGCTGCTCATTGGACATCTGCCCCGCCAATCCTAAAGATGTCAACGAATCACGCTTTAGAGAAGGTAAAGAGCGCGGGAAAGGGGGCTTTTCACCCAGGCTCCCCTGGCGCGAGCTTAACGCCCCCCAAGCGGCTGGAGGCGCTGGGCGGGGCCTCATTTGCATAACGGCCGCCCCTTGGTCTCCCTGCCGGGGGCTGGAGTCCAGCTCCTCACCCAACTAGGTATCTGTTGGACCACCGGCTGGTCACTCGGACCAGGCAAGCCTGTGGGAGCGCTGGACGGGTTGGGGCGGGCGGGCCCCGGGACCGATTGGCTCTGGGAGTTTCCAGAAGGCAGGGGGACGACTATAAGAAGCTCAGCGGAGGGAGCCGGGAGACGCTAGCGCTCTTGGAGAGCTGTGTGAGGCGACCGTTGGCTCGGGTCCCGGCTTGCCTCTTTCGTCCTAACGTCGCTTTGCCTGTTTTTCAGTCAGGATGTCCGCCCGCGGCCCGGCTATCGGCATCGACCTGGGCACCACGTACTCGTGCGTGGGGGTCTTCCAACATGGCAAGGTGGAGATCATCGCCAACGACCAAGGTAACCGCACCACCCCCAGCTACGTGGCCTTCACCGACACCGAGCGCCTCATCGGCGACGCCGCCAAGAACCAAGTGGCCATGAACCCCACGAACACCATCTTCGACGCCAAGCGGCTGATCGGGCGGAAGTTCGAGGACGCCACAGTGCAGTCCGATATGAAGCACTGGCCGTTCCGAGTGGTGAGCGAAGGTGGGAAGCCCAAAGTGCAGGTGGAATATAAAGGGGAGATGAAGACCTTCTTCCCCGAGGAGATTTCTTCCATGGTCCTCACTAAGATGAAGGAGATCGCTGAAGCCTACCTGGGGGGCAAGGTGCAGAGCGCGGTCATCACTGTTCCTGCCTATTTCAACGACTCGCAGCGCCAGGCCACCAAGGATGCGGGCACCATCACCGGTCTCAATGTGTTACGAATCATCAACGAGCCCACAGCAGCGGCCATCGCCTATGGCCTGGATAAGAAGGGCTGCGCGGGCGGCGAGAAGAACGTGCTCATCTTTGACCTGGGCGGGGGCACCTTCGATGTGTCCATCCTGACCATCGAGGATGGCATCTTCGAGGTGAAGTCCACGGCCGGCGACACCCACCTGGGTGGCGAAGACTTCGACAACCGTATGGTCAGCCACCTGGCGGAGGAGTTCAAGCGCAAACACAAGAAGGACATTGGGCCCAATAAGCGCGCTGTGCGCCGGCTGCGCACCGCCTGCGAGCGCGCTAAGCGCACCCTGAGCTCGTCCACACAGGCCAGCATCGAGATCGACTCGCTCTACGAGGGCGTGGACTTCTACACGTCCATCACCCGCGCCCGCTTCGAGGAGCTCAATGCCGATCTCTTCCGAGGGACCCTGGAGCCGGTAGAAAAGGCGCTGCGCGACGCCAAACTAGACAAGGGCCAGATCCAGGAAATAGTGCTGGTAGGCGGCTCCACCCGCATCCCTAAGATCCAGAAGCTCCTCCAAGATTTCTTCAACGGCAAGGAGTTGAACAAGAGCATCAATCCCGACGAGGCGGTGGCCTACGGCGCCGCTGTGCAGGCGGCTATCCTCATTGGCGACAAGTCGGAGAATGTGCAGGATCTGCTGTTACTCGACGTGACTCCATTGTCGCTTGGCATCGAAACAGCTGGCGGTGTCATGACCCCACTCATCAAGAGAAACACCACGATCCCCACCAAGCAGACGCAGACCTTCACAACTTACTCAGACAACCAGAGCAGCGTGCTGGTGCAAGTGTACGAGGGCGAACGGGCCATGACCAAGGACAATAACCTCTTGGGCAAGTTCGACCTAACTGGGATCCCCCCAGCACCCCGTGGAGTCCCCCAAATCGAGGTCACCTTTGACATCGACGCCAACGGCATCCTTAACGTCACTGCTGCCGACAAGAGCACCGGTAAAGAAAATAAAATCACCATCACCAACGACAAGGGTCGTCTGAGCAAAGACGACATTGACCGGATGGTGCAGGAGGCAGAGCGGTACAAATCGGAAGATGAAGCTAATCGGGATCGCGTTGCAGCCAAAAACGCGGTTGAGTCCTATACCTACAACATCAAGCAGACCGTGGAAGATGAGAAACTGAGGGGCAAGATTAGCGAGCAGGACAAAAACAAGATCCTCGACAAGTGTCAGGAGGTGATCAACTGGCTTGACCGAAACCAGATGGCAGAGAAAGATGAATACGAACACAAGCAGAAAGAGCTTGAGAGAGTGTGCAACCCCATCATCAGCAAACTTTACCAAGGCGGTCCAGGCGGCGGCGGCGGCGGCGGCGGCTCCTCTGGAGGACCCACCATCGAGGAAGTGGACTAGGCTTGCGCTGCAGTCCACGTAAACCTCTCTTTATTTTTTATTTTTTTCTTTCTCTCCCTTTCGTTTTTGTTTCTTTGAAATGATGTCCTTGTGCCAAGTAAGATCTGTTTGTTGGAAGTCTTTAGCCTGGTGCATACATATGAAAGGAAAGGTGCAGCAACTTAGTTTAGTTATAAAAGGTTAGTTCTAAAGTTTGATTTGGGGGAAAAAATGAGGTTTCTCTTTAATGCATTTAGAGCGATTGGTGATTTTAGCTTTTTTTGTTGTTAAGCTTACGTATGTACGTGGAGATTTGCTTGAAATGAGAAACCTGATGTTTGCACGCCTGTCCTGCTGAAGCTTGGTTACACTGAGATACAGAGAAGCTTGAATTGTTTATTTTTATGTACTACTTTGAGATGGGAGGAAACATTGCAGCAATATTAAAGACAGGTATATTCTGTAAACACATGAATGCACATTTAAAGTAAAGCTGAAATTGATCTCAAAATTGCTGTCTGGCGTTTTCAATTTTCGTCCCCCGTTTTACTCACATTGATCTTTAAGAAGTTAGTATGGTGTGAATTTCATCTAATCCACTTTTCTCTAATTCTCAGATGAAGCTCCTGCCTCAAATCACCAACAATTTAAGGGTTGAAGAATCTTGGTCACCCATTTAGTATACAGAAACCTGATGGGGTCTCTTCAAGTGAATCTAAACTCCTAAACCCTGGCTTTAGTATTCAAGTTTAAGACCACAGCAACAAAGCTACCTGAATGTTGCAGGAAAGTACAAGCTGGAATCCAGAGTCTTGTACAAAATAGTGTTTCTCCAGAGTAACAAAAATGACCGCATCTGCCCAATAGTCAAAGGGGTAGAGAAACATGCTCCTTGTGATATATAGGTTCCTGAAACAAGAGCCAGCAGGCAAGTTTTAAAGTGATGTAATATTGAGTCTGGTCAACCTTGTTTTCATTTCCTATAAAACAGCTTACCTGTCTGAGCTTATGGCAAATTCTGTAAGAACCTGAGTGGGCGCTGTAATGACTTGGGGAGTGGTTCCTTTTCTCTTTTGAAGATCTTAGAGCTTTTACAGTACCTGTCTCAAATCTCTACTATTGTTCTTTATTTTAAATCACATTTATTTGGGGTGGACAAGTTATGTGTGTGGTGCTCTTCACCATGTGTGTCCCTGGGACTGAACTCAGGATTTTGGGTTGGTAGCACATACCTTTACCTGCTCAGCCATTTGGTTTTAGTTTTTGTTGGCATGGTTTGGTATGGTTTTTCGAGGCAGGGTTTTTGTGTAGCCCTGGCTATCCTAGAACTTTCTCTGTAGACTAGGCTGGCCCTGGTATTCAGAGCTTGTCTCTGTCTCCCGAGTGCTGGGATTAAAGGTTGTTTGACCATTGCCCAGCTTGGTTTTGTTTTGTTTTGCTTTGTTTTGATGAAATTACATTTAGAAGTTTATTTAAGAGGAATTTGGGGAAAATTCAGTGGTTGATTTGAAAATACATAGTTTTAACAGCCCATAGACATTTTAGTATCTTCCTAACATAAAGATTTGCTAAATTATTTTATTGAGTTTTAGAAGCTATATTTTCAACTTATTGTGGATCCTTTCTTAGTCACAGTTTTATTTTTAGAAAAATAGCATGTGCTCATTTAAAAATTAGGAAGCAAGGATATTGGGTTTAGAAATGACTGTCACATTATAGTTAACCTTTATGTAATAGACTTTCTTTTAACAAGCTTCTCTTAGAAGGGGAAGGAAGATAAATGGACAGTTGTAAAATTGCTTCAGAATACTTACAACCTTTTCAAAGATTATATTTTGGAAATGAAGGTAGATTAATCTATGCTGGTGTAACACTAGTGAAAGCTTCCAGCAGCAGTGTTTGGGATGTAGTGGAACAAGACTACACGGGCTATCGAATGAACATTTGGTGAAGTACTTTGATACTAATAGATTTAGAATGATTTTGTTTGTTGAGACAGTGTGTAAGGTAGTGCAGACTAGCCTGGAGCCACACAGGTTAACCTGTGTAGTTGAGGGTGACCTTGAGCTTTGGATGTTTCTATCTCCCAAGTGCTGCTATCACAACTTTAAGGCCACCACCCCTGGCTTAAAGTTACATTTTTTTTTCCTCTGAGACAGACCTAGGTATCCTGGAACTCATGTAGACAAAGCTGGCCTCTAATCCACAAACTAAGAGATCAGCCCACCTCTGCCTTCCAAGTGCTGGGATTAAAGGCTTTAATGACTTTTTACACAAATTTTACCAGGACAATATTCGTTATATTGCTCTTTCATTGGTCCTTTGTTAGTTCAAGGTTGTTTGGTTTTTATTTTCCAACCTCGAGGAATAGGAGACCTGAGAGCCATACTGAACTTGGCACCTCGTTCATGCTAGCTGAGCACTCAATTCCCGGCCTCTGATGAAAATATAAATATCCCCACTCCAACTTCAAACGATAAGGCCTTCCTACGAGTACGAGTTGGTATGCTTCATCCCAGGCCTCACTTTAGAAGAGATTGGTTTCTAAAGTCTCAATGACCAGTAAGACTGTGGCCTGACCTCTGACCTCCTGCTATCACACCAACCTCGATGTATTACATACCTCATTTCCTGTTATTTTGAAAAGTAATTTGTAAAAACTAGCCTCTTTTGTGGGGGCTTTTTAAATTTTAGTTCTATCTTCTCAAATGTATCTAGATTTGAATATTACTAAGATAAACCCATGAAAATAACCACTGTTTCCAGGAGTTAATTGAAACCAGTAACTCAAGAACACCTGGGAACTCCTTACCAGATGTTAGGCAAGCCCTGGTCAAGTAACAGTGGAAACAATGCTCGCTCTTAGGGGTTAAGTTACAGTCCAAGGAATAATTAACATCATTGAATCTCCAAGTAGTAACTAGAGCAACTAAAGCAAATGCAATATGTTTACAAATAGAAGCTGAGGGATTAAAAAGATCATTTAAAACAGGCGCATTTGTATCTGAATATCTGATTACTATACAACGTCTCTATTTTAAATCGAGATAATCTATTAAAATAAGATATAGTGTTTACAGTAATTGAAGTCTGTGACATTTTGAAAGAATCTCACTCTAAATTTCTTACAGCATTTTGTTTGTATAATGGAAAGGAATTTAAACCTGTGCACATCTGGGGAGATATTAATGTAGCTTACATGATACTTAATATATTACCCATTCAGAAAAAGCTTAATGAGAATAATTTTTGAGAATTAGTGATCTTTTTCATATTTAACATTTTTATGAGTATGGGTACTTTTCCTGTATGTATATCTGTACACCGTGTGTGTGCCTGGTACCCACGGAGACTGGAAGAGAGCATCAGATCTCCAGGAACTAGAGTTACAGTTATGAGTTTCCATGTTGGTGCTCTGGATCCTCTGCCAGAGCAACAAGCAGTCCTAACCACGGAGCCATCTTTACAGCCTGCTCTGTTTGAATCAGAGTCATGGCTGTCGTGTGTTTGCACACCTGCCACACTGCAAGTGTGGGAGTCAGAAGATAACTTGTGGGAGTGGGAGTGCTCCTTCCACCACATGAGTCCTAGGGACCAAACGTGAATCTTAGCCAGCACTTTTTCCCACCGAGCTATCTCACCAGGTAAGCATTCTGTTCTCACCTCCACCCGTTATTATCAATCAATCTTATTTTGTTGTTTTGGGTTTTCTTTTCTTTCTTTCTTTTTTTTCTTTTCTTTTCTTTTCTTTTTTTTTTTTTTTTTTTTTTTTTTTTTGAGACAAGTTTTTCTGTGGCCCTAATGTCCTGGAACTTGCTGTGTAGACCAGGCTGGCCTCAAGCTCAGATCCGCCCTCTGAGATTAAAGACATGTGCCACCACTGTGCTGGTACAATCGTCCATCTTAAACAGGAGTACAATCAGAATATCTGGATAAAATAAAACGATCTTTTATGAAGCTGAGTGGATAGGTACATACTACATTCACACCTGAAATTGTAGGTGGTAGACGTTGTAAAGCATATCCCTTTGCCTTTGGATTCTGTAAATTAAAATTAAATAAACCAACCTTGACTCCTTTACTTCCATTCTCAGGCTCCACATCATAGGAGAGGACAATCAAGTTGTCCTTGGTATGCCACCTGCTTACACAAACACGCTTGTACCTACCCACATAAATAAATGGAAGACTCATTTAAACACACAGAGGCTACAAAACCATTGCTAAGGAAATGTATGTTAGGGTTAGGAAAGAGGATAAAGGTGGTGACTCATCCCTTTAATCCCAGCAGGAAGCAAGGCAGGTGGATTTCTGTGAGTTCGATGCCAACTACAGAGTGAGTTCCAGGACAGACAGGGCTGCACAGGGAAATCCTGTCTAGAAAAAACAAAAGAAAATAAAGAATGAGAGTAGAAGGAACTGGAGAGATGGCTCAGTAGTTAAAAGCACATACTTCCTGGGGACCCAAGTTGCATTCTCAGCACCCACATCAGGTGGATTATGACTGCCTGTAACTCCAGCTCCAGGGGAGTCTGGCTCCTCTGATCACTGTGGGCCCTCAAATTCTTGTGCACACCCCCCCACACACACTAAAAATGAATCTTAAAGAGTAAGAATGTTTACTTGCCTCTGTATGTTTAATGCATAAATAGCCATGAGTAAATGTTCTCGACTAGGAATGCTATACGAATGTTCATTTCTGAGTAAAAATGACAGGTCTTTAAAAGAATCCAGTTTCATTCTTGGTATGACTCTCGGAATGTAAATATTTTAGAGCATATTCACTTCTGGCTTAGTGGGGCAATGCTTCATTTTAAAATGCCTCTTCTTTGGAACACGTCAAGATGCCGTACGTTCTCTTCTTGACCACTTACGGTGCAGAGACGGTTGGTTGTAAATTGAAGGTTAGGAGTGAACAGTTAAGAATGTTTAGTTAGCATCACAGTGTTCTGTTTTTAGTCTAACTCTCTATGTATTACAGGCAATCTTTGAACTCCCCATTTTCCTGCCCCAGTGTCTCCTGGCTGGAATTACAGCCATGCACCACCATGATTGTCTCAAACATCGTTCTTTTCTTTCGTCAGAATTACAACACTATGAAACTCTATGACTTTTTCACTAAATAAACATGAATTTTTTTTTTTAAACAGTGTCTCTCTATAGCCGTGGCTGTCCTGGAACTCAGTATGTAGACCAGGTTGGCCTGGATCTGCCCACCTCTGCCTCCTGAGTGCTGGGACTAAAGGCATGTGCCACCATGCTTATATTCAGTTAATATTGGGACTGAAAATTCAAGACCAGAAATTTTGTTCTGTGTTATAGGCTCTTTAGTTGTTGGGGTTTTTTTTTTTTTTTTTCTCTTTTTAAAAATATTTTTTTATTTTGTTTCCTTTTTTTTTTTTGTTTTAGTTGTTTTTAATTAAAAATATTTTATGCATTGCAAGTGTGTGTGTGTGTGTGTGTGTGTGTGTGTGTGTGTGTGTACCACATGTATGCCTCCTGTTCTCAGACATTAGAAGAGGTTGGATCTCTAAAACTGGAGTTACAGAAGGGGTTAAAAGCCACCATGTGGGCGGTGGGAAAGAAGCCCAGGTCCTCCACAAGAGTATCCTTAACCGCTTAGCTATCTTTTCAAGCCTTCTCCTTAGTTTCTATAAGATCTTAAGGCATGTCTATTTCTATTTCTTCCATAGGACACTTAATAGGATGTTTGTTTTATAACAGTATAAACTTTAAAAAGTCTGTTGTGACCATATTGTCTTTGTTGTAGGCATGTGCTTCCCCGTGCATTTGGACGTCAGGGTAGGACAGTCTGCAGTTAGCTCTTGTTTCCCCATGTGGGCCCCAGGTGGGCCTCCGCCTCCCCTCCAGAGTCCTGGGATTATAAGCCGCACCACCATGCCTGGCTCTTCGTGTTAACTTTAAATACTTTTTAAGTTTTCAGGAACTTCCTTTCACCTTAGTTTAGAGCAAGGTTAGAGATGGCTGAAGTCTATAAAACCCCTTGATTTTGTTAGCCTTTAATGCATTTAGAGGGTTGTCTGGGTTTATTTTCACATTCTCTACTGATTGTGGAATAACTTGATTCTTTGGTCTTAGTCTTTTCTGAAACTTTATCTCATCTTCTCCTGGTTCACTGCACTCCAAGTTGTAGATACTGGCTGTTAAATAATTCCCAGCACCTAGGATATTATCTTCTTTTTCCCTTTTCAATTAGTAAGCAGGCTTTGCCCTTACCCTCAAACTTAACACTGGAGGTACACAGGTGAGTTGGCATGCATTTGAACTAACCTGATCAACAGCTAGAGCGGACTCCAGCGAACAGGACAGGAATATTGACTACAGTGTTAGTCTTCCATAGCCAGTGACTGGGAGACTGGGGCAGGCAGTGACATGCATATTACCATCATTGTAAAGTTTATGGATACTTGGATATTTACTGTGTACCTCACACCTATTTAGCTGTGGGGATACAAAAGCAGACTCATCCAGCATTTCCAGTCTCCTCCCTCTAACATTGCTTACATTGGAGGGGAAAATAACCCAAATCTGCCTGTCAGCTCAACTGCCAAGAGACAGCACAAAGTTCCCGACTGTGTGAGCATAAGCTCGTTTGAATACCCATCAACAGTGAGCAAGTTGTTACTGCTTTTGTTTTTAGCAGCATTAATTTAGAGTACTTCCCAAGGTTAGTGCACACTGTACCAGTTAGTGTTGTGTCCGTTTGATACACTCTCTAGTCATCAGAGAAAAGGGAACCCCAACTGAGAGAATGCCTCCATGAGATCTGGCTGTAGACAAGCCAGTGTAGGGCATTTTCTTATTAATGGTTAGTGGGAGAGAACACAGCCCATTGTGGGTGGAGTCATTCCTGGGCTAGTGTTCTGGGTTCTATAAGAAAGCAGGTTGAGCTTGTTTTGTTTTGCTTTATTTTTGGTTTTCAAGACAAAGTTTCTCTTTGTAGCCCTAGCTGTACTGGAACTCGGTCTGTAGACCAGGCTGACCTCAAACTCGAGGTGTCTACTTCTGCCTTTGGAAAATGCCTCTGGAGTGCTGGAATTCAAAGATCCTGGAGATGGGGATATTTTCCGAAGTAGGTTAAAAACCAGGTTCCACTAGTTAAGCAGAACTGCCCCAGAACATTTTATTTCCGTGCCCTTAATGTTGGGATTCTGTAAACCCCACCCCTCAATTACCTGGTAGTAGCCAGGTATGCTCCACCCCAGTGACCTGACACTATAAAAGGGGCTGCTTGCCCCCCTCCTCTCTCTCTTGGCCTCTCTGGCCTCCTGGCTCTCTTGTTCTCCCAACCCTACCCCTCCTCTTCCCCTTCCCCCCCCCCCCCACATGCTCATGGCCTGCCTCTACTCCTCTATTTCTCTCTCTCTCTCTCTCTCTCTCTCTCTCTCTCTCTCTCTCTCTCTCTCTTAACTCTCCCATAACCTGAATAAACTCTATTCTGTACTATACCGTTGTGTGGCTGGTCCCTCAGGGGGAAGGGATTCCCAACATGGGCCCCTCAGAGGCATCTCCCTTGCCCCAGGCCTCGCTGCACCTCCGTGGGCCATATGCCCCCAACTCTCTTCATCCTTCCCCCAACATTGGTGCCGAAACCCAGGACGACGTGTTTCCACAACACTTAATCTCTTCCATTAATCTCCAAACTCTCCAAATCAAGCTAGATCCTGCTGTGCTTCAGCTTTACTGTGCTAGCCAAGGCAGTTTGGAACAGGTCTTTCCTCTATAGGATTGTACCTAGTTACTCCAATTAAAGCACAGCGTGAGGGTTTCATGGGGGGTTACTGCAGGAAGTGTCGAGTCTGGGCTGGTCGCGAGCACAGAAGGGTTGGGACCCGCAGAGGGCTTAGGGTCCCCCGTCCGGCGGAAGCCCCGCCCCTCCGGCGCCAGCCGGGCGGCGGCGTGGCGGTATCCCAGGTGACGCGGGTGTGATGTTCAAGGGTGAGGCCATGTTCACCGTCCCAGAGTTTTACTCCAGGAGAAAGCAGTTAGTCGGGCAATCTTCCACCCGGCTGGACTTGGACGTAAGTGCAGCCTGGTCGCACGCTCTCGGGCCGGGTGACTGGAGGGCAGTGTTGACCGGGACCCGCCATCGGCGCGGCTGGCGGTGTAGCAGGCACCGTGGGAGCCCAGCGGGACTCTCTAGGGAGACCAGGGCGGCGCTCGACGTCCTGGTCCTGTTCTCTGCGCTCGGGCTCCTCCGTAGGCGGGTCGTCGCTTTCGTCTGGTACCTGCAGTGTTCAAGAACAGTTGAGCATATTTGCCCCCAAACGCAAAAGTGAAGAGGTGTGTTGTGGGAGTTGAATTCTGTCTGGCTTCCCTCGCGGATTTGTAGATGATTATAAAAGTCCACTTCTTTCAGTATGTGAGCTAGGTAGTCCTTCTGCAGGAGAAGCTGGGCTCTGGGTAGGACCCCTGGAGAGCAAGGCGTTGTTGTTCGTGCTCTGGAACCCTGAGAAATTCTGTCCCTGAAAATAGGGACATCAGACAACTGTCCTTCCTTCCTCCCTCCGCCCCTTTTAAAATGGGAGTCTAACTTAAATCTAGACTAAAGGTTGCTGTTTGGCATCTTCTCTTCTGAATGTCTGTGACTAGCTTTCACCCTTTCCCCGATTTTCATGTTGAAACCACATCTGAAAACAAAAAGGATAAAACCAAGAAAAAAACACAAAACAATGGAAAGACTACTCAGTGAACAAGACTACTACTGGCTGCTCTTCCAAAGGAGCCAGGTTCAAATCCCAGCATCCACAAATTGGCTCATGACCATTGCTAACTCCAACTCCAGGAGATCTGATGCTGTCTTCTGCTTCCAGCATCACACACACAGTGTGCAGATACATATACAGGAAGCAAAACACCCGTACACATGAAAGAAAATGAAAAAGGCTGTGGTGTCACTTAGATGGTTGAGTGACATCCTAGCATGTACCCATCCCTGGTTTGGATCCTGATTCCCAGAATCACATAAACCAGGGTTAACGTCAAATGTCTGTAATCCCAGCAACAAGGAGGTGATGGCAGGAAAATCAGGAACTGAAGGACATCTTCAATGTGATTAATTCGATAGAATTAACGAGGGAATATCCAGAATTATTAAAGGTTTGTGGGGACATGCGGGTTGGGAAGTGAATTTTAGTTATATATGATGTCACCATTTCATTTTACAGCAATGTGGATTACGATTAGGAATGTGGTACTGGAGAGACGAAACAAAAACTCTGGAATTCAGAAGGTAAAGTTTAATACAATACTTTAAAAAAAAAGCATTATTATGACAATTAAATGTGCTGGGGGCAGGGGGTACTAAGCCATACAGAAGAGTCTTAAAAAATACAGTAAGATCCCATTATCCAAAGATGATGATTTTGCTGAACAGCCTTAGAGACGCTTTTTTTGATAATGTCTAGTGAGCTGCTTTCTATGGACCTCTGAAACATCCGAACAGTTACAGTTAAGGAGCTAAGGAATTCGAAAGAGATTCAATGATACGTCCCGTTTGCAGGTCTGCAGTGACTGAAATGGATTCAACGGAGATCTTCTTTGCTCAGAGGCCACATTCTTAACTACTTTGTAAAACTGCCTCTTACGTTATAGAATTACACTTTAAATTAATGAACTAACATTACACCCTCTGCAGATTATAGTAAATTTTGTAAGATTAAAATGATTATCTTAAGGGAAAAAAAAAAAAACCCTAGTTTTAATCTTCTTTGGGATGTTGACTATGAGTGTGTATCTAAGCCAGGCAGGGCAGCACAGTTATGTAGAGTTATTAAATGTTTCTGTTTTATTTTTGTCTTACCCTATGAGCCCAGGGCCTTGAACCCAGGGCCTTGTTCACGTCAGGCAAACTTGCTACCACTAAGGTACATTCCTGTAAGCATTTGCATCTTATAGATCATGTTCCTCTCAGCATCTCTGAGTAGCTTGCTATTTCCAAAACAGTCATTGAGGTTTGTCTTCTTCTGAGGTGTCAGGAAAATCCTGTTCAAGAGCTCCTGTGACATCACACACACAGGGTAGCAACAGATGGGAAAATAGTTACAGCACAGAGGAAAATGAGCTGCCAACATTGACACTAAATACTAATGTGACCATGCTTTCTGCCTCCCCTCCTCCCCTTCCTCCTCCTCCTTTTTTTTTTTTTTTTTTTTTTTGAAACAAGGTTCCTCTGTGTAGCCTTGGCTGTCATGTCATGGGCTCACTCTGTAGACCAGGCTGGCCTTGAACTCACAGAGATCTGCCTGCCTCTACCTCCCGAGTGCTGGGATTAAAAGCATGTGCTACCACTGCCCAGCTCTATGTACTGAATCTCTATATAAAGAAAGTTGATTGACAGTACTTTTAGAACTAAGTTTTAGTGTTAATCTCATAGTATTTTATCATTAAGGTTACTAGTTAGTTTAAAGGTTCCCAGTGTCTGATATATTTTATGTTGGTTCGGATGAGAATTCAAATAAGGCTCAAACATTGCAATTACTATTCCTCACATGGTTCTTAGAGGAAACATACCCTTTAAGACTATTATTGAAAAAACTTTTATTTTTTATTATTTTGTTTTTGTTTTTTCAAGCCCTGGCTGTCCTAGAACTTGCTCTATAGGCTAGCCTTAAACTCAGAGATCCCATCTGCCTCTGTCTCCTGAGTTCTGGGATTAAAGGTGTGCACCACCACTGCCTGGCTGTAAGAAGAGTTTTTAAAAGGTTGTTTTATTATGTTATGTGTGGGAGTGTTTTGCCTGTAAGTCTGTGCACTACTTAGGTACCTAGTGCCCACAGAGACCAGAGGAAGGCATCGGATCTCCCAGAACTGTACTTACAGATGGTTGTGAGCCACCATGTGGATGCTGGGAATAGACCCTGGGTCCTCTGCAAGAACAGTCAGTGCTCTTAACCACTGAGCCACCTCTCTAGCCTTTAGGAGCTAACATTGTGTTACAACATGGCTATTGGCAGGAGGATGACTAACCTCCTAGAAGAAAGTACCAAACTAACTTTATTATTCTCATGGGGTAGTATTCCTCAAAAAGGTTTCTTGTGAGCTTTGGGGAGGAGATAAAGGGAGTTTATAAACTTGGTCTTTATTTTTAGAGAATGACCAAATGTGGAAAAAAACTTAATAGTAAGATACAACTTTGGGCAGAGATGAAGCTCCTTGATTGGGTTAGAAAAGTCCAGTAAGCCGCCAAACTATTGTGTTTGACATGGCATTCCAGAGAGTCTATGTGTTGGCTCTACTCAAGACACACTCTCCTATCCATAGAAATTTCTAGAACATAGTAGGGCCTTAATATATATTTGTTCATCATGGTCCGTTAGACTCACTACTCCCATATAACTCCTGTGTTATATGGTTGTGGGAACTTTTCACCAGAGTTGAGTCCTGGCAACTTGTCTGAATGCCTTACAGCAGGAACACCGAAGCCCAGACCACAGAGACAATAGAGGATGAGATGACACCTCACTGGGACTGCACGTCCTTGGCCCTCTATTCAAACTTTAATTTCCCTGCCCTGGAACTCTTTGCCCTTCCCAACATGATTACATCGAATAAAATCTTTTTAAAAATGCTTTCCCTTTAAGAAAACACACACACACACACACACACACACACACACACACACAGCCCACATAACAAATAATGCACTGAAACCTTCCCAGGGTTGCGAAGCAGTGATGGCTGCTTAGGAGGCAGAACTGCCTGGTGACTGAATACACAGCTCTGTGTCTAGAGTCCCTGGAGCCTATTCTGGCCTGACCAGTTCTCCGGCGTGAAAATGATGGCAGTGACATTTTCCTCATGAAGTTACTATGAGGGATAAGATGGCACCTAAAAGTACCTAGCCTGTCACAGCACTCAATAACATAGGAAGCTTTCTGCATCCATGAGCTTGCTCTTTGTAACGTTACTACAAGGTGTTCAGACAGAAATGTTTTAGGAGGTGTGAGCCTTCTTCTTGATATTAGCTCCACATGTGAAATTCGATGCCAATCTTCAGACTACGAGAGATCTGCCCCAGGTAGGACCTGCCCTCCCCTGGGCAAAGGTAAGCCCCTAATCAAATCATACCTTCTCATTGCAGTTTCACACCTGCAGTAGAACTCAAGGAGAAAGGCAAGAAAGGGAAGGCGGTTCACTTTGCCGAGATGGACGGCGCAGCTTCAGAAAGGTGGCTTCACTTTGACCATGGCATTTCTTGGTGGTCTTGCTTGTCTTTACAAATGCAAAGAAATACCCATTTTCCTAAGTTGTCATGAAAATACCCATCAAGGGAAACACAGGCAGGGTCTCAATTATGGCCGGAATTATAAACAGCCCCTAAACATTCCTTTAATAATATGGCTACTAGTGCATTTCAAACTGGTTGTGGCTTTTTGAAAATCTGAAAAATAGCAGTGACACTAGAATTTCTTCCATCCACCCACACATCTATCCATCCATCCATCCTTCCTTCCTTCCTTTTATTCATACATCCATCCATCCATCCATCCTTCCATCCATCCATCCATCCACCCATCTACCCTTCCACCCATCCATCCATCCATCTATCCACCCACCCATCCTTCCATCCATCTATCCACCCATCCATCCATCTATCCACCTACCCACCCTTCCATCCATCTACCCATCCTTCCATCTATCCACCCACCCATCCTTCCATCCATCTATCCATCCATCCTTCCATCCATCTATCCATCCATCCATCCACCCATCTACCCATCCATCCATCCACCCACCCATCCTTCCATTCATCTATCCACCCATCCATCCATCTATCCACCTACCCATCCTTCCATCTATCTACCCATCCTTCCATCTATCCACCCACCCATCCTTCCATCCATCATCCATCCTTCCAACCATCTATCCATCCATCCTTCCATCCATCTATCCATCCATCCATCCACCCATCTACCCATTCATCCATCCATCATCTATCCATCCATCCATCCACCCATCTATCCACCCATCCATCCATCTATCCACCTACCCATCCTTCTATCCATCTACCCATCCTTCCATCTATCCACCCATCTACCCATCCATCCATCCATCCATCCACCCATTCATCCTTCCATCCATCCATCTGCAGTACTGGAACTTAATCCAGGACCTCATACATAGGCAAACTGAATCACATCCTCAACTCATTAAGTGATTAAATTGATCTGTCTGAAAGCTGGGTGGTGGTAACATGTGAAATTAACCTCAACACTTAGAAGGCAGAGGCAGGTAGATCTCAGAGTTGGAGGCCAGCCTGTTCTACAGAGTGAGTTCCTAGAGAGCCAGGATTACACAGAGAGATCCTGTCTTGAAAAGCCAAACCAAGCAAACAAAACCCAAAAATGATCAATTTGAGTTTACATTTTATATCAGTCTTCATGCTTCTACTTCTAGCATAATAGATGCAGGTTCAAGAAAGTGCATTTTGAGATAATACTAGATTATTTGGAACTGTGCATGACACTCAAGTGCTCATTACTTACAAGCCAAGTCCTTGTGCATCTTGGGATATATTGGATACGGCTAAATCTTTTAAGATGCTCTCTGAGGGATAGAGCATTCTGGCTATCCTTCCAGTCCTGGCTGCCCTTCCAGAGGACACAGATTTGACTCCCAGAGCTCACAAGTGGCTGTAACTGTACTTGGGGGATTAAACATTCTCCCCTAGCCTCAGTGAGCACCGCACGAATTTGATACTCACCCATACAAATAATATAAAATAAATCTTAAAGAAATCACCTGAGACAATTCTATTTTCAAACAGGTTGACAGATAAAAGGTTTGCTTCAAGGGATGAAAAGTCAGCCAAGGCTTTGGAGAAACGAAATAAAATCGGTCAACAGGGCATTGTCACGCTGGATGATGTCAAGTGTGAGCCTCTTTCTTCTCACTCCGCGATGCAGCCTCCGGCCTCCAGTGTGGCTCTTCTGTGTAACTGCCTCCTTCTCTCCTTTCAGTTGTGGCTTTGCTTTCCCTCCAAGACACTGAAATGCAGCGGGTCTGCTCCTTCACGACGTTTATGAGGTACAGCTGAAGAGACAGCATGCATCTTTCCCCTTCTGCAGGGACTAAGAAGTCTAATGTGACTACAGGTCTGGTTCTTAAAGAGAAAGAGCACATGGTGCCGCTATACAAGTCATCCTCTCAGAGACTAGAGTCTGGAAGCTCCTAAGTCCTAGAGCCAGGAGCGAGAGCAATTTGCATTTGGACAGCCAGTGTTGGCCTGGAACCTGAGATCCTCTGGATTGCAGGGGTCACAGGAATGAACCACCATGCCCAGCCTGTTCATTTTACAAACAGTGGAAATACGTTATTTAAAGAAAGAATACTTGTAAAATGAAATAATTAACAATATGTTAATAAGTCGGTATCTTACTACCCGGAATGAGTCTTTTTCAGGTGCTTTTTACCTCTGCATCTCAGTGGGTAGGAAGCTAACTGTGTGATCGAACCATATTCGTTCTCACACTGTGTGTCCCATTGCTCTTCATGAGAAACCCAATGTCGGTTTCTTTTTTCTTCCATTTCCCCGTAGGAACAAGAATCTCGACAGTTTCCTCATGGCGCTGCTGTACTATCTGTCTTATTACCTGGAGAGACTCTCAATGGAAAAGAAACCCCAAAGCTACATGGTGTGAGTAAGATTTCACTGCGTGCTTTAGAGTTTTATCGCTGGCAGCTTTCTCTAGGGACGGTGGCGTCGAGTAAGTCTCAGTGGTCTAGAAAACATCTTACACAGAAGAATTTGCTTTGTTTCAAAGCCCACTGAGCAGTTCACACAGGAATGCTCATAATGAAACATTCCAGCAAGCATAGATCATCACCATTCAATGATGAGATAGAATGAAAGCCATATCTGCAATTTAAAATTTTCTTTATTATTATTGTTGTTGTTGTTATATAGGTTTTTCAAGACAGGGTTTCTCTAGGTAGCCCTGGCTGTCCTGGAACTTGCTCTGTACATGAGGCTGGTCTCAAACTCAGAGATCCACCTGCCTCTGTCTCCCAAGTGCTGGGACTAAAGGCCTGTACCACCACCGTTGGGTCCAAAATTTTCTAATAATGTGTTGTCTTAAGTATATGAAAAGGCTCTGAACAGCAACCACTTTACCTACTGAACCATCTCCTCAGCCCCTAGTCTCTTTTTAACTTAAGACAACACGTTATTAGAAATTTTTATTTTTAATGTTATTTAATATTTTTGATAATAAATTTTATTTTTTATTTTTAAACACACAAAATGAAATGTATCTAAAGCTAATTTAAACAATTATCTAACCTATTGACTTAAAAATATTATAATGAGGAGCTGGAGAGATGGCTCAGTGGTTAAGAACACTGACTGCTCTTCTAAAGGTCCTGAGTTCAAATCCCAGCAACCACATGGTGACTCACAACCATCTATAATGAGATCTGATGCTCTCTTCTGGTGTGTCTGAAGACAGCTACAGTGTACTCATATATTATAAATAAATAAATCTTTAAAAAATATTATGATGATAATACATAGTCAACACTAGGGTGTTAGTATTTTAAAATAATTCATTTTTTTTAAATTGTATTCTTTGTACGTACGTTTGTGTTATATACATGCATGTGCATGTGTTTACAATGTGTGTGTGAGTGTGTGTAGTGCATGCATGTGGTGTATGCATGTACTTGCATGTAGGGGTGGGGTAGCATGCTCAGCCAGTGCATGGGCATGTGAAAGCATGAGGTCTTTATCAGATCCTCCTCTATATTTTTCTACCGTGTGTTTTAAGACAGGGCCTCTCGCTGTATTCAGTGCTTGCTGGTTTTCAGCTAGACGGGCTGGCCAAATGCCTCGGGGATTTGTCTGTCTCATTTCCCCTCAGAGCTGAGGTTACAGATGCCTGCCACCATGCCAAGTTTACACATGGCAGGGTGGGGATCCAAACTTGGATCCTTAAGCTGGAGCAGCAACCACTTTACCTACTGAACCAACCATCTCCCCAGCCCTTAGGATATTAGTAATGGGATATTTCACTTTTTTCTGTAATCTTTAGACTCAGCTCTCTCTCCCCTCCTCTCTCTGTGTTAGGGGTTGAACCCTCTGGAACTAGAGTTAGACAGTTGTGAGCTGCCATGGGAGTGCTGGGAATTGAACCGGGCTCCCTTAACTCATAACTGCGGAGCCATCTCTCCAGCCTGAATCTGGTGTCTCTGATGGTCTCTAATTCAAATGAATTTCTCCAAGGCTCAGCTAGTGACTTTAACACAGAACCCAGCAGCACTCTCCACCCCGCCCCCTCACTTGCTCACTCCACCTCTTTTTCTTATGTTTATTTTTTTTTTTATGCTTACAAAATTCATGCTAAAAGGCTTGTAAGCATATGATAACAAAAACCTAAGTTGTTGTGGGTTTTGGTTTTGTTTTGTTTTCTTAGGTAGATTTAACTGGGGGGAAATGTCTGTAGAAAACTTAACTGCACTGTTAGGCAGTGGTGACCGGAAAAACAAACTCCAGGGCCAAAATCTGGGAACCTGGAGCCCAGGCCACCACAATGCTTCTCAGGCTTGGTGACCTTTCAGAAGCCCTGGAACTTTCCTAGTGCCCGGGCTGCTCTCCTCCCGTACATGTGGAATCAGCTCTGATTTAGCCGTTAGGAATGCAGAGTGGAGCCCATTAATTTGTTGCTACAGAATGTATTTTTTTTTTTTAATATAAAACTCCTGTATCTGATCAAGCAGCTTGGAGAAACATGTTGTGAACTGACAGGTGACCCCGGACAGCAGTTTTGTGAGGGACCAGATACATACTTCTGACACTGCTGGCCCTGGGACGCCACCACGAGATGTGCAACATGAGTGTTATTTCAGGGTGGCATTTCCCAGCAGGGCAGCCAGAATGTGGTGTGTTTCTATGCCAAAGCTGAAGCCAACTTGGGCTTACGAGGCTGGAGGAGCCTCTGAGTCCCAAGCTGGAATCGGTAGATCTGTAAGGCTCTTTGGCTGGTTATATTCTTGTGTTTCTTCTAACTCCGAGGCTTACTACTAACCTAGCAAACACATTTCTTTTATATATTAGTTTATAAGTAACAGAGAAGAAAGGTCTCCTGGTTAGTTTTTAAACGCACTGAAAACTAACCAGAACACAGCCTAACAGGAAAACAAGCCAGCCCAAAGCTTTGACTATGGGTTCTGAAAATCATGGCAACCTTTTATTTTTCAAGAGTCTAGAAGTCAGTCTGTTTACTTCAGTACAACAGCGTATAGACAGTGTTGGAGTCTTTGCACAGAGGAAAAGAATTGAATTCAGTCACGCAAAGTTAGTAAATGCCGAGCCCTTCAGTCATAACGGGCTGCATGAGGGCTTCCCTTTCATTCCTCTGTGTTTGTGGATTTTGAACATTACCTATTTCTTTGATAGATAAATAATATCTGCAGGCCAAATGGTGCACACCTTTGAGCCCAGAACTTGGGAGACGTTGGCAGGTGGATCTTCATGAGTTTGAGTTTCATCTACATAATAAGTTCCAGGGCAACCAAGCCTACATAATGAGACACTCTGTCTTAATAATAATAATAATAACAATAATTTATTTTATATATTAATTTTGTTATATATTATTACTGTTTATTATAACAATTATTATTATTATGTATTGAATTGGTTTTTTTTTTCTTAGATGGTCTTCTTTAGCCAAGGATAGCCTTGAAATCAATATATTCCTGAGGTTGATCTTGAATTCCTCCTGCCTCAGCCTGTCAAGTCCCGGGATTGTGGACATGTGCTACCATGCCTAGCTCAGAATTTTAGAACTGAATATGTTTTGGGGTTTATTTTTTGTTTTTTGGGTTTTTTGTTTTTAGAATTGTATATTTTCATTCATAAAATTTCTCTGACTGACTTTGGATAATGCTTTTTAAAGAATAAATTTCTGAGAGAAGTCTTATGGGACCAAAGTTTATAATCACTTCTATGTCTCTTTATATTCATTTTCCAATTCTTTTCATAGAATCATGCCAGTTTTATTTTGGCAGCAGTGTGTATAATATTTTACTTCAGTGGATGAATGGATTAAAAAATTGTGGTATATTTGCATAATGGAGTACTACTCAGCTGTTAGAAACAATGACTTTATGAAATTCCTAGGAAAATGCATGCATCTAGAGAATATCATCCTGAGTGAGATAACCCAGTCACAAAAGAACAGACATAATAAGCAGTCACTGATAATTGGATACTAACCCTAGAAAGATCCGAACACCCCAGAAACACCCAAGAAATAAGTCACAGATCATATGAAGCTCAAAAAAAGAAAGACCAAAAAGTGGAAGTCAGTCCTTCTTAGAAAAATAAATAATAAGTGCACCCTCTCAGAGTGGGGTACACCTAGACCTTAAATCATTAATAACTCAAGAGATAAGAATATAGCCTTGTGGCAATTTTTGGTATTTAAAAATCATTATGTTTAATCTTTAAACACCAAGAAAACCTTGACTATTTTCATGTTACATTTTGTTTTACATGTACTTTATGCTCATTGTAAGTAACTAGTAAAATTTCAATGTGTACTATCAAACCTTTTAAAAAATCAAGTACTGACAAAAATATATTCATATAGTTTTATGCCAAAATGCTTTTAAAAATCTGTACAGATATCTCTGTTTTTTTTTAAATAAAGTTGTAAGTAAGAAATAAAATGTGAGTGTGTGTGTGTGTGTGTGTGTGTGTGTGTGTGTGTGTGTGTGCATATGTGTTTTAGAGGACAATTTGCTGGAATCTATTCTCCACCATGTAGGTCCCAGGGATTGAACTAATGTCATCAGGTTTGATGGCAAGCACCCTTACCTGCTGAGCCATCTTGACAGCGGAACACACAGGCTCCCAATGTATATCATTACTAAGTGTGTCCCCCAATTCATAATCACTAGGAATGATTGTTTTAATTTTCCTAAACTTTCTGTGGAATCTTGGAGAAGGGTGTCACACTGGGAGTCTGTACTTTGAGCAAAAAGCTCAGGATAGTTTTTCTTACAATTGAGTAAAAGTTGAGAATCATTATCCAAAGTGGTTTAAAGCATCCCTTTGATGACTGTTTGATTTGGTTTCTATAGTGTGAGAGGATTAAGCTAGTGGTGCCTCTGGCAAAGTAGAAAGGGCATTTGAAGAAGGCTGGGAGGCAGACACTGGGACTTGGCCTGCAGGTTGCATGTAGAAGCTGTGTTTGGACTACAAATACCTGGGCTCACTTTCTTTATTCCAAAACTCCAGTGACTCACAAACCTTTCATGGCCTGTGATAACACTGCCTTTTGAAGGCCCGTGGTTTCCTTCAACTCATCCGTCTCTGTTCAGGCATGTTGTCATATAGGATTTTTTTTGTAAAGCCTGGCTGTCCTGGAAGTTGATTTGTAGCCAAGGTTAGCCTCAAACTCACAGAAGTCAACCTCCTTTCTGCCTCCCAAGTGCTGGGATCAAAGGTGTGTGCCAGCACCCACCTGCTGTGTCTTCAAATAGTTGGTGTAGCTTCAGAAGGGGCAGTAATTTGTTACTACTGAGAACACATTCCATTTGCTTTCCAGTGACACTTGACAGTGTGGTCAACAGTACTATGCTGTACTGTAAACACTTAAAATCGGGCTGCAGACCTGTTGTAACCTAAGACCAAGCATCTTTTACAAAGTTCATTTGCAGTCCAATGAACTGAATCAGATCTGGGCTGTGCTTTCATACACTTGATGCCAAACTCTACAGAGTTAGTGACCGGCCGATGGTTCCCTTCCAAATGGAGCCGAGCTCAGAACTGGGAACAGCCTGTATTCAGACACAGAACCCCTCAACTTAATAGTAGCACTTGGGCCCTGGGGAAAGCTGAGGTGGCAAAGAGTCTCCACTGAGTGCTTTTGGAATCCGAAAGAATGGGGAAGCCACCGGGTACCCCAGCAGCTAGCTCAGATAACTTGTTACTTGAATGTTCTATAGGAATTAGGATTCAGTGTGCATGTAGTTGAGAAAACATGAAAAGCAGACTTGAGATGCTGACTCCAATGGGTAATACCCATCAAATGACTTTGAGGGGGTAGCAGAGGTGGCTTGGCAGATAAGAGCACTGGCTGCTGTTCTAGAGGTCCAGGGGTCAGGTCCAGTCCCCACGTGGTAGCTCATAGCTATCCATGACTCCTGTTCCAGAGGACCCAGTGCCCTCTTCTGCATGTGTAAGCACCAGGCACACCTACACAGCACACTTAACATACATGTAGGCAAAACACCCATGCAGATAAATTTTTTAAAGATTTATTTGTTTTTATGTGTGTAAGTACACTGTCACTGTCTTCAGACACACCAGAAGAGGGCATCAGATCTCATTACAGATGGTTGTGAGCCACCATGTGGTTTCTGGGAATTGAACTCAGGACCTCTGGAAGAGTAGTCAGTTCTCTTAACCACTGAGCCATCTCTCCACCCCAATATATCTTTTTAAAAAAGAGAAAGGGAGATTTTGAGGATCTTTCCTATGCTAAAACTCAAGCAAGTCAAACTGTCGAGTGAAGTTTGTTAACTCACTATTTCTTTCAAAGTAGCCCATACTTTTGACTTCTTGCTCATTTAATATAGACTGACCAGAATTAATCTACCTTGTATCTCCCCATCCCCAGAGGCCTGGTAGAGAAGAAAGAGATAGAGCTGGTTATGAACAAGCTAGAAAATGCACAGAAGTACCTGGCGCAGAAGTACTGCATCCTCGTGCTGGGCGTGGGCATGGCGGATAAGCATCACATGAACTGTGGAAAGTACGCATGCGCAGCTGCTGCCCTTAGGCTGCGCATCTCTAGCACCTTCCCATTTGACCTCTGATACCCTTGAGACAGTATTTCCTTTAATGGGGCTCAGGTGAGAATCTGTTCCAAGCGCTAATGGTAACTGCTTTGAAAGAGCCAAGTAAGTATGGAAGGAATTCCAGAGTCTCAGCGGGCATTTTAAAAATGGCACTGCGTTTTGGATGACAGCATTTGTTCTCTCTGGAATCTTGCTCAGCCTGTGACCTGGGCTTTGCGGCTGCTGCATGGCTGTCTCAGGAGGTGGCCAAGTGATGGCCAGTGTTGTGGAGGGTGGGATGAGGGGGTGGGGTGCCGTATCTGCTTCTCTTGCATCAACCGCAGCTGTGAGGACATATAAGACATCCCTCATTTTCAGATGCAGGTTTGTTAATGATCGCACCAACTCGGTTGTCCTGGATACCCGCTGCTTCTACATTTCCTGTGTGCTTGCTTTTACTTTTTCTTGTGCAGTCTTAATAGCAGCGGTACTCATGCGGTTGTGTGTGAGAAAGCCCATCCACCATCCTTTACTGCCGCTTACACGAATATTTTATCTGTATACTTAGTACACAGTCTCAGTAGCTATTGGGCAGGGGGATTCTGTTGTGTGTGCTAGCCCATTTGAGTCACCATTTCTTTTGTGAACATTTGTGCATTCATTTTGTTGTTTGTTTATTTGTTTGTTTGGGTGGTTTGGTTTGTAATATTTTTGTATTGAACATTTTTATATCTTTATCTACATTACTTTCGGGCTATTTCCTTATGGCTTATTACCCAGAACATGTTTAACCAAAAAGTGCAAACCGTTAAAAATGCTCACGTTATATATTGTCAGGCTAACGGTGCACACAATGTGTCGGTAATGCTTGCCTCCAGTAGGGAGCACATAAAAGGCTGAGGCAGGGGGATCACTTGAAGTCCTCCCGGGGCAACACAGTTATGCACTTTTCAAAAAAAAAAAAGCAGAAAATCCCAGAGCCTTCCCACATGTGGGGCCAGGAACCTTAGTTTATGACCGTGAAGAACTCTATTCCCGTTCATTCTGTTTTCTTGGTTACCTTGGGGTTTATGACAAATAGTTTTGAGAGTTGAAATATATATATATATATGTGTGTGTGTGTGTGTGTGTGTGTGTATATGTGTGTATATATATATGTGTGTGTGTGTATATATATGTGTGTATATATATATGTGTGTGTGTGTATATATATATATATATATATATAAACACTTCAAAGTTAAATATACTTATTTTCTTTTAACCTTTACCAAGGACCAAATGGGAATTTGTGTAGATTTTTCTGTGTCCCATGACAAGCACTGGCCACATGTCCTGCTCTGCTGGTTTCCTCCCACTTACACACATAGAAAGATAGATAGTCCACATTTTCACTAATGTAGGTTTGTCCAACTTGTTCCTAATCTGTCTGATAACCGTACAGGGTCCTCCTGGGTTAAATCCCCCGCCTTTCTTTCTTAGTTTTAAAAAATCACAACAAAAGTGCTTCAGTTTGATCTCCTTGAAATGTGTCACATATATATCAGGCGAACCATGACTCTAAGATACTTTCTCTTTGACAGTGTTCCATTTTCCAGCACTATTTATTACTGAGTTTTTCTGTATTATAGCCTTTTTGTTTATTGGCTATGGATTTTTTTCTATTAATCCAATCTGAGAAATTCATGTTGAATTTTATTAATTGGTGTTTTTGTTTTAAACATAACTCTACAGTTGTTTGTTTTTTAATAGTTAAAAAATTGAAAAAATTATAAAATATATTTTGATCATCCTGTTCCCTCCTCTAATTGCTCCTAATTTTCTTTACTCCCTACCCACCCAACTTCATGTTCTGTTCCCCCCCCTCACACACACACACACACACACACACACACACACATACACACACACACACACACACACACACACACACACACGATGTACTTAACACATACTTAGTGACCATACAACAGAAAGATGGTTCCAAGTATAAAGTGCAAAGAAGACCATCTTGGAGGAGTAAGCAGGGATCAAGACATAATCAGTGGAGCAATCACAGGTGGCTGACTAGCACCGTGGGATACAGAGAGAAAACTGGACTTCAGCCTCAGCTTCAGCTTCCTCAGTGTAGCATAGAAATCACAAGGCTGACTCTCCTGGGGCAAAGAAGGAGGAAATCCAATAACCGATATGAAGGTCTCAGCCTGGGCCAGTGGGTAGGAAGAACTTCGTGGCAGGAGGGCATGCTAGAAGGAAGCTGCTTACATCAAGGCTAGGAAGTAGACAGAGGGAAGTCCAGAGACAGGGTCACCTGGCACATTCCCAGTGACCCACTTCCTCTACCTGGGCCTTGCCACCTGAAGTTCCCACTGCCTCCTGAGAATGCCATCAGCTACCAAAGGAGCCTATGGCCTGGGGCGGGGGAGGGGGACCTTCCAGATCCAAATTATAATAGGGCTGCCAGTTAGAATCCTACATGTTAGGGACAATGAACTTAATACCTATAGTTGTGATTTATTATATTTCAGGGAGAAAATATCAGACACACAAAAAGACTGGAAATTCTTTGAGGTAAGCCCCTTGTTTTGAAGACTTTTCATTTGCTCTGAAAACAGTACAAAGCAATAACCAATAGCCATCTGACAAATGCTTTAAAAAAAAAAAAAAAGCAAATACCTGTTTTTAAAAAGGATGATAAGATGTTGTTTGCTATACCTTAGAATTTTGGCCTGATTTTCCACCCACAAATGTGAAGACGAGTGCAACTCTGTACAGCTCCCAGGGACACGGACCAGCTGGATCACCTCGGCTCGTGCCTATGTAATGGCACTGTGGGGTGCTGGGCGTTTTCCATACCATTCCTGGGTCCCGTGACTTTTCTTTTTTCTCTTTTAGTCCTTTTATACCTTCTGTACGTACATAGCCTGGATTGTCTTCCGACGTCAGTACTTGACAGAGATTGAGGAAGAGGTGGGCAGGCTTTTTCGGACCAATATGTTTAACATCCCTCGAAGGAAGCGAGAGTACGAAGAGTCAGGGGGCGAGAAGAAACGCATGACATTGGTACAGTTCAGGTATGAGCTCGTTCACGGTCTCCATGCTCTTGAGAAAGAAGTCTCTCAGCAGCGCGGGCCGGCCCCAGGCTTGGAGTCCATGTGCCTTAGCCTCTAACGCAGCTGGTATTGCATGGCCTTTCTTCAGCTTGAGAATATTTGTCAGGAACAGAGTGATGGGACATGACTGTGCCCTCTTTGTCCCACAGGAGAATGATGGCAAAGCGTCCAGCCATTAAGAAGGCCATGGACATGCGCTCCCCAGTTTTGTCTACACTGCTGCCATCTCTCAGAGAAAAAGCTCAGCACATCACTGAGAAAAAGTATGTGGCAGGCATCAAACTCCAACCCCGAGTGGAGCAGGAGATAACAAGTCTGGAATCTGTGGCTATGCCAATGTAAGTAGCCCAAGGAGAATCACAGGAGACTAGTGTGTAATCCCCCTTGGCAGGCCTGGGACGTCCAGGGACTCAGGCACTGTGGTTCTTCCACTGGGCAGGAGAAAGCATTTGTTCCCGAGCCAGCCCCTGTCTTCCTGACCAGAGCACCTCTACTTAGGCCCATCTGGACTAGACAAAAAAAAAAAAAAAAAAAAAAAAAAAAAAAAAAAATCCCTAGAAGTTGTGCAAGACTTCAGATAGTTGTAACCCGAAGGAGTGAGGGACAGACTCTTTAGGGCTCAGGGTCTGTCAGAAGAATTTGTCTTGGGGAGACGTGAGTTGAGCCAGAACATAATCCTGCTATGGACTGAGTTTTTGGCTTATATGTAAGACCACAGTGGTGGTATGGAAATGGGATTGCCTTTAAATGTGTATGTATGTCTTTGTGTGTGTGTGCGTGCACACATGCCATCACAGACTGATAGTCACAGTCATACAGCAATAATTCTCTTTACAGAGTTGGCATCTTGGGGGAGCCTCGAAATCTGTTCAACCCACATACTCTCCTTCCCCTTGAGTCAGAAGAAAATGGAAAACCAGGCGGAAGAAGTTCTTCCATAATGGAGAAAAATAACACAAGGATTCAGGACACACTGAATTTGGTCATGTCAAAACTAGCTTGTCAGAGCACTTGCCCTAAATAATCAAGTTGGTTCCAGTTCCTTACCTAGGGCTCTATATTTGAAGTAAATATTTCTCCGTAGCACTTTTAGGATTGATATTTATTAACATAAAATAGCTGTTTAAACTGTTCAAGGTTTTTTTTTTTGTTTTTTTTTTTGCTCAAGTTCTGTTAAAAATTAACAATTTGATCAATAAAGAGTTTTCGAAAGATCTTCAAAAGCACTACTCATACTGGTTCTTTGTGTCCACACCTGTGAGTTGCATTTGTGTGTGCAAATGTATATGGCACTTGTGTGCCTGTGCATGTGCAAGCCAGAGGACAACCCCATCATTCCTCAGAGCATTATATACATTATACAAAATATGTTATATAACTAGAGGGAGACACTTCTTTGTAACTTAAATAACTACAGCCTTAAATGGATGTTCATAGACAGTTTGTGTGTGTGTGTTCCAACCCTGGAATTCATGTAAAGGGACATAGAGGAGTCATATGCATGTCTACTCACAGCATCCCTGCAGAAGATGGGAAGCAGACACAGGAGCCTCACCCAGGACACTAGCTGGTTTTTAAACACGGGGCAACAAGGTGGGAGGAGAGCAAGTTGTCATGCTGTGGCACATACACATAGTCTTCACACACACATAACCATCACACACACACACCAAAAGTAAAATTAAAATAATTTAAAGATATATATACCCAAGCTACACAAAAGTATATTTATAATAATTTTATTTCATAGCCATCAGCAGCCAAAACAGCCAAGAAGCCATTTAAATAGGCCAGTTGATAGGCTGTGGCCTAACTGTACAATAAAGTGTCATTTGGCAATAAGAAGAATGATCTTTCAAACAAGACAAGATACAGATGGCTGTGCATTTGAGGCCAGCCTGGTCTACAAAGCAAGCTCCAGGACTATTCTACAGAGAAACTCTGTCTTGAAAAACAAACAACAGGAACCAGATATGGATGTCTCCTCAGAGGCTCTGCCATAGTCATACAGATACAATTGAGGATGCTTGCAGCTAAACATCAGACTGAACACGGGGACCCTAATGAAAGAACTAGAGAAAGAACTGAAGAAGCTGAAAGAATTTGCAACCCCATGGGAAGAACAACATTATTAATCAAACAAGCCCTCCAGAGCTCCCAGAGACTAAAACACCAACCAATGAGCACACAAGGAGAAACCCATGGTCCCAGTTGCATATGTAGCAGAGGATAGCATTGTTTGGCATCAATGAGAGAAGAGGCCTTTCGTCCAGTGAAGGTGTGTTTTCTCAGTGTAGGGGAATACAATGCCAAGGCACTGAGATGGAGAAGGTGGTTGGGAAAGGGAGCAACTTCATGGAACCAAGTGGAGGGGATGGGGGGGATGAGAGTGGGAGCAAAGGGGGTAACATTTGAAATGTAAATACAGCGAATATCCAATAAAAAAGAAAACAAACAAAAATACAGGTGAATATTAAGTAGATAGTGTAGAGTCAGAAAATCTGTAGGTAATTCTAAATACATAATATCCAGGACAAAGCAAAAACAGGAGGAGAGTAGACACATCAGAAAAAAACAAAACAAAACAACAAATGGTAACAAATGGATCCAAGGACTTAAGCTGGGGAACGTTTGATAGGTAAAGTATGATGTTTTCAGGGTAGCAAAATTACTCTGTGTGACCGTGACAATGAGCACGTTGCCCATTCACATTGGTCAAAACTCATAACACTTTCCAGTATTAAGAAGTGAATCTTAGTATATGCAGAATTTAGAAATTTATTTAGGAGTTCCAGGACTAAAGACAGAATGCAATAAAATGGTCCATAGAATTAAGGGAATATGAGACAACCTCACTGTGATGAGATGGCTCTACATCACTGTTGACTTTACCAGGTTTAGAATTGCCATAGAAAAACACCTCTGGGTAACTCTGTGAAGCTGTTTCCGGAAAGGTCTGACTGAGAATGGAAGGCCAGTCCTGAGGATGGGTGGCACCATTCCCTAGGCTGGAATTCCAGAATCAGCAAAAAAATGGGAAGATGGCTCAGCACCCCTGTGGCAGCTCACAAGTGACTGTAAGTTCAGTTCCAGGGACTCTGACACTGTTTTCTGCCCCCCACAGAAACCAGGCAAACACATGGTCCACAGGCACACCTGCAGACAAAACATTCATACATGTAAAAATAAAGATCAAGGAGAGAGCAGAACGCTAAAATTCTCTTTGAGTTTCCTGACTGCATATGACCAGTCAGCCGCCTCATATTCCTATGCCCTGCCCTTTCTACTGTGATAGTCCATCAAAATATTTTAGATACTATAGATTCATATAGATATTATAGATATATAAAGGTACTAAAGAGTGCTTTGGAGAATGGTTAGGATAAAGTTCATCGCCTTGGATTATATGCAGTCCCCTTTTAATAACCTGTCAGCACTCTGTGCCTTGATAGGTCCATGAGGAAATTTAAAGTGGGTTACATATGGAAGAACTGGATTAAGCCGGAGCGCAGCTTGGAAACAGCATGTGGGGAAGGCTGAACTGTGAGGCAGAGGCTAAGGACTTAGTGGGCTGCTGACCATCCATGCAAGATTGACGAGGACTGAGGAGAGGAGGGCCTGGTGTCTCATTTCCACTGGAGAGCTACCCCCCTGCACCAGAGCTTGTCAACTCGCTTCCTGAGGAACACAGCTGTTCATCTGAAATTTGCCTCTTTCCTTGTGCTCTTTGAAACTCCACAAACCTCAAAACAGTAGGCAGTAATTTCCCTTTCAAACCGTATCTCAGGGCAACCCAAATAGCTGATGGAAATGTTTCTCTTTATAGAACCACTGTAAGTAATAATTAGAAAGGGATGGTCCCATTAGAACGCTATCATTTGCAAAATTAAAAAAGTCCCCTCTAGAATATTATCATTTTGAAAAATTAAAAATATTGCTTTTATTTTCTGGTTTGACTGAGATGCAGTGCCTGAGAGGACAAAGAAGGCATTGCGTCCCCTGAGATCGGAATTACATGCAGTTGTGAGCTGCCTATGTGCGTTGGGAATTAAGTTCCGGAAGAGCACCCAGTGCTACTTCCTGCTGAACCACCTCTCTGGGCCCCATTTTGCAAAACCTGAATAGAATAACAGACCTAGACAAGACTCTCAGGTGCCACTGGCGTCATGAGAAACCTGGACTAGAGCAGCTGCTGCACTCCCCCCCCAACCTCCCTCCCAATGATTCTTCTCCGCATTAAGCGCAGATCAAAGCAGGAATGAGATTTTAAAGCAAACAAAAACATCCTCTCAAGAAAACAAAACTGCAGCAGCTCCCCCCCCCCCATGTGCCCAGCGTGCAGGCCTAGGGGTGTGAGGGATCCAGGACAATGGCAGTGGATTTACAGGCACTTTCTGTTGGGGTTGGGGGTGACAGAGGTGTGCTCTTTTGTGTGCCTCCTTTTTTGTGAGTCACCAACTATGTAAGTGTGCCGGTTCCCAGCCAGATTCTGTTGCTTCTTTCTCTCCCCTCACCCTTCCCTTCCTGAGGGCTGATAATCGTGCCCAGTGCAGAGCTGAAAGGCAGGATGGGAGTATCTGCTGAGGAACCAGAAATCACTTGTGTCACGTGTGCTGAGGGACTCCTGCCTGTCACGTGAAGAAGCAAACAAGGGAGTGAGCACCCCACGTGCCATCTCAGGTCCCCACAGTAAGAGAACCAGCATGAACGTCCTCAGACTAGAAACTTCCTCACACAAACCAGTAAGAATAGTAGTGATAGTATGTTTTTCAGGTAGTGACTCTGAGCGACAAGGTTGTTCTCACTAGTCTAGAAGGCAAAGTTGTCCTGCTTAACCAGTGGTTCTCAGCCTGTGGGTTGGACCCTTGAGGGTTGGAACAACCTCTTTAGCAGGGCTCACCCAAGACCAAAATACATATATTTACACTATAACCCATAACACACACAAAATACATAGCAAAGAATATCACACTCGGACAGTATGAAAATCTATGCTGCTAAAAACTAGAAACTGATATCAATTTTTAAAAAGAAATCCATTCTAAAGGGATGGCATCCATCCACAACTGTAAACTCCCTAACACGAGACCTGCATCATCCTTCATAGGAAGGTACCGGAGCAGAACTTAGTGTACTTCAGATACCTCCCTCAACCACTAGAGCAGTGGTTCTCAACCTGTGGGCTGCAAAGCCTTATGGGAGGAGGCAGGAAGGAGAACAATCCTTTCCCAGGAGTTGCCTAAGACCATGGGAAACACAGATATTTACATTACAATTCATAACTATCGAAATCACACCTATAAATCAGCAGCAAAATAATTTTATGGCTGGGGGTCATCACAACATGAGGAATTGTAGTAAAGGTGGCAGCATTAGGAAGGTTGAGAACTGCTCTGAACTGCCGGTTTACTGACTCCCAACAAGTATTGTGCACCTACTACACAGAGCACCAAGAACGATCCGGATGATGAGCACACACAGGGCATGCATTTCAGAGATAACAAAGAAAATGGTTGTGCGTTGGAAGTTGTAGGGTGTTAGGATTTTGCACAGTGATCTGGGGAGAGAGTAGAGGGTTTTAGAGAAAGAAGCAACCTAGTCTAATCTGTGATTAAAAGAATTTCTCTGCCTATATTGTGGACTGGAGGTGAGGTGAACAGGGAACAAACAGTGGGAGCAATGTAGAAGCTCTGTGGGTTCCCAGGAGACAAAGCCAGTGACGGATTCTGGGTAGGGTAGTGTTGATAAAACTTGCAGATGGACTGACTGCTGGGATAACAAATACAAGGAAGGATGATTAAATTTCCTGGTTTGAGCAGTTGGGGATTCTGTGTTTCCAAATAGGGGAGAGTGGATGAGGAACAGGCTGAGGGAACGTCTTGAACTCTCTTTTGAACTGGGACATTTAGAATTGTGACAGGCTAAGGGATATGGATTAGTTGGATTTTGTACCAGTGCCACATTCTTGGGAGCTATCTGAGCTGGGAATAGAGACTTGGAAGCAACTGGTCACAGGACTGTGTGTGACTAGCTAAGGAGAGAATGCAGACAGAAGGCGAAGGACCCAGACGCAGGGCTCTCTACATATTAGACGAGGCAGATGTGGGGGTGGGGAAAGGTGCTAGATCCCTTCCTGCTCCCACAATGCAAATCAACTTCACAAAGCAAGTGCACCAGTGGTCAGTGAAGTAGGAGAGACACTGAGAGCAGGGAGTCACAGAGGATAAAAATGTACTGTGTTCCAGGGAGTGGGTAGCTGAAATTGAGTAAGATGAGATGGCCTCAGAAAGGGGACCATTAGATGTGAGAGCATGCAGTCAACTGTGTAGGCTTGCAGGGGTGGAACCCTCTGATACAGGGTGAGTAAGTGGAGACCAAGACTGATCAAAAGAAGGCTTGATGTGCTCCAAGCAGTGGGGGTGGGGTGGCGGTGGGGGACAGGGGATGATGCATTTGCTAAGAGATGGTGAGAGTCCATCTTTGTTGGACCAGTTTCTTGATTGTTGGTTAATTGGGGTTAGTTAGTTGGTTTGTTTGTTAGGTTTCTTGAGATAGAATTTCACATAGCTCAGGCTGACCATAAACACAATACGTTGCTGGGAGCCCCGCTATTGACTTGTTTTGGTGTTTGGTTTTTCAGAAATAGGAGCTACCAGAACATATCTGTACTTTACAACATTGAATGTGTATGGCTGTTTTGCTAGCATGTGTGTCTGTACACTATGTGCTTGCCTGATGGAGTCCAGGAGAGGGTGTCAAGTGCCCTAGAAGTGAAGTTACAGTTGGTTGTGAGGCACTATGTGGGTGATGGGAATCCTGGATCTCTAGGAAGGGCAGAAAGGCCTCTTAACCCCTGAGCCATCTCTCCAGTCCTCGTGTTAATACATTGAGATACATGATATAGCTGTGGGGAGCCCATGAAGTTTCTGAGACTGTCTGGGAGAAATAGCACAGGTTGGGGGTAGCCCTACATGGGAAGGTGTGGGCTCTGATAGTCTTTCCCACATTCTCTGTGATGCTCCTCTCTGTATATCACCTGAACATGTTCTATGTTTTTAAAGTTATTCATTATTTGTGTGTATGAGGCATGTGTGCCACAGTGCCTGTTCGGTAGTCAGGGGACAACTTGCAGGAACTGATTTTCTTTCCACCATATGGGTCTCAACACCCAGGCTTAGTTGCAAATGCCTTTGCCACTGAGCCATTTCACTGGCCCCTGAATTTTCAACATTGGAGCCCAGATAGTAAAAATTTCCACAGTGCTGAACCTTAATGCCACACACAGGAAAGAGAGCTGCATTTGATCCTTCCTTATTCCCCAAGCCATTCTTCCTGGGTGATCTTCTGCCCTGCCTAGGTGTTAGACAAGGCCTGAAAGCTGTGTCCTTTTACATTTTTCTTGAGGATCCAAAATAGGCAAGTCTCAGATCATCAAACATTAAACTGAACACCCCTGAGCCTCACGATGCTCAGCCTTGTGGAACTCACCTCTCGCCCTGTGGTTACATTGAGAGGCTAAATCCATTTCGTTCTCAGAACTGACAGCCAGTAGAAAGGATGTCTCCCTTAAAAATTAATGTGCTCATCTCATGAGAGAGCAAGAATACATAACCTGCCATGCCAGCTTCTCTCATTTTTGCCTAGGAAGTACAGAAATAAAGTTAATATTTAATCATCCAAGTGGCCATTGGCAAACTCGGGTGTTATCACATGGGCTTGGCTTCTCTTGAGACAGGTTCTCTTGCTGACCTAAAGCTCCAGTGGCCTTCCTGTGTCTGCCTCCCCGATGCTGGCATTACAAGTGGGTGCCACCAGGCCCAGCTTTGGTTTTTTAAACTTGGGCTCCAGGACCCAACTAGCATACTTTCCCGTTCACTGCTCTACTGACTGAGCTGCCCCCATAGCTCCAACCAGTGGGGTTTTATTTTTTATGTTTTTATACATGTAAAGTCTATGCCTTTTCTATCTCTCTGATAAAAAAATGTTTTTGATCTAAGACAGGCATCTATATAATCTCTCTCTCTCTCTCTCTCTCTCTCTCTCTCTCTCTCTCACACACACACACACACACACACACATACACATGCACCCGTGCACAGATATTATTGTGGTAAATACTGTACTAGCTAGTTTTATGGTTTTATGTCAATCTGACACTAGCTGGGTTTTATAAGAAACAGGCTGAGCAAGCCATGGGGAGCAAGCCAGTAAGCATCAGCATCATCATTTTAGGACTTCATCGGCTCCTGCCTCCAGGCTCCTTCCTGCCTGCATTCTCTTCCTCACTGCTTTTGATGATGAACTGTTATATAGAATTGTGATGGAAAAACTCCTTCCCAAGGTGCTTTTGGTTATAATGTTTTATCACAGCAATAGAAACCCTAAATAAGACAAATACATATAAGTATTTTACACACAGAACAAATTGATGTCAAGTGGAAATTTACCAGACCCTCGCATAGCTGCTATGAGCTCTTTATGCATTAGCGTATTTAGGCTTGCTTTCTAGAACTAATGCTTTTGTGCTGTGCTACTATTTTATTGTTGTTGTTTATTGTTTTGCTTTATTTTTCTGTGCTACATAGTTTTAACCATAATCAATGAAAGCACAATTTGGAGAAAACTTCAAAAATAATATTCTGCCTTTACCCCTCAACAGTTTCAGCACAGTAGGCCAAGTTAGAAGTCCCCCATCCTCCCATCCCCCTGCAAAAGGCCTGGCTTTACTTTTCTTAGAGACAGGATATAAACAAAGCGCTACAGAAACCCGTGTTTAAAAACATCCAGTTCTTGAGTTCATCGTGAACCCGGCCGACTACCAAATTGCAGTTTTTCTCTGCTTAGCCCTCAGTAAAAGCAGAGCTTGTCTGTGGATAGGATGAGGCGCAGAGACTGCTCAGATGCTTCCACATGGCCAGGCTGGGCTTTGACATCCAAAGAACACCGGTGTCTCCTGTGTTCGGATAAATCCAGCGTTGGTTGCCTTCCAGAAGCTGCACTGTGGCCAAACACCACTATTTCTTCAGGTTTGGAAACAGATCGAGACTGTCTTCTCTCTGAGGAGCAAACGTTTCAGATAACTAGTGGCAGTTCTTAGAAAGAATGTGAGCAGATCTCCCCGCCTCCGAAGCGATCTGGAAGCCTGGAAAGTATATTTATAAGGAAAGAGGCTTGTATAAATACTCTCTTCAGTGGCCTGTATGGTAGGGTTGAGTCTGAGAATTGTGTGTTCACTGAATGATACCAAATTAGGAGCTGCTAACATCGCAGAGAGGGGTAACCTCACCAGGACCTTTCCCACTGTCATGGCTACCATGAGACAAGATACATGTACACACAAGCGAAGAGTGGATTCCTGAGAGCTTTGGGTGACAGCCTAACCCCACATACAGAACCAAGGAGTGGGCAGATGCAAAAATCAGCAGGGGCTGGAAAGATGATAGCTCAGCAGGTAAGAGCACTGGGTTGGCTTTCCAGCACCCATGTGACATCTCACAACCTTTTGTAACTCCCATTCTAAGAGATGTGATGTCCTCTTCTGACTTCCGAGAACACCAGCATGCGTGTGGTGCATAGACATACATGTGAGCAAAACACTCAAGCACATAAAATTTTAAAAAAGAGAGGAAGAGGAAATGTTTGAGAAAGAGACTAGCATGATGGTGGAGCTCTCTTTGAATAGGGTCATGCTCTGTGCCCCAATTTGGCCTTAAGTTTATGAGCCAGCCTGGCCTTCCACAGTGCTGAGATCTCAGGCATCTCATCCACAACAGGCTGCTAGGGTGTGAATGAGAAAATGACGAGCAAAATTCCTGACTCCCTTTCCCCTTATATGGCAACCTCAGGGCCTAAGTGGAGAACACTCCTAACCACTTTGAAACTTTGCAGTATAGGAAAACTATCCAAAAAATTTACGTTCTGGAAAAGATGAGTTGGCTAAGATATGGGAAGGGACAGTCTCTTGGAGGAATTTCAAGCTAATTGGAACTATTTAAACTGACAGAGTAGGTACATCTTCAGGTATGCATGGGCAATAGTCCCATGCTGAGCATTTTAGGGTCTCATTATTGGCAGACACGAGTAGAAACAAGGACAACATATGGGACAATTTGGATTCCCCCAGATCCAAAGACAGGTTTGCAAGAGGGGTGGATTTGAGTCCTGGCACATCCCTATACAGCCTATGGGGACGGGGCATCAAGTATGAATGCTGTTGCTTGTAGAGTTCAGAATCAATCTGAACATATCTGAGGCCCGAGTTAGGCTATTTTACCTCAAAGTTGCCTCTGTTTTACCATTAGCTCAGTGGGGAGATGAGTAGTGTCTGCTCATAGTTTGTGCTGAGGATGGTGTATGTAAAACATTTGTTCTTTGCAGTTGCAGACCTTACAGCCTAACTAACAGGAAGAGAAGAACCAAAAGCTGTTCATTTGGCTACCCTGTGATAAATACTGGATTTCCATTACAGCCACCATGGAAGCATAGAGTGTGATGTTTTATATATACTCGGACTAGGGAGTGGCAAAATTAGAAGGTATGGCTTCTGTTGGAGTAGGTGTGTCACTGTGAGTGTGGGCTATAATACTCCCATCCTAGCTGCCTGGAGGTCAGTATTCTGCTAGTGACCTTCAGATGAAGATGTAGAACTCTCAGCTCCTCCTGCACATGCCTGCCTGGATGCTGCCATGCTCCCACCTTGATGATAATGGACTGAACCTCTGAACCTGTAAGCCAGCCCCATTTAAATGTCCTTATGAGAGTTGCTTTGGTCATGGTGTCTGTTCATAGCATTAAAACCCTAACTAAGACATAGGACTTTGCTGACTGATGGTTTTTGCCTTTGAAATCACTGATAGCCAACTGAACACTGGATACTTCAGTGAGCCTTAAAGAAAGTGTGGGGAGAAGAGAGCATTTCTTGAGGCAAAGCAGAGGAAGGCTGGGAGAGAGTTTCTCTCAGGTCCAGGGACTGGGTGATGCAGGGCTGGAGTGCAGGTTGTGACCCCACAGAGAAGAGGGGGCCCTCAGAGAGATGGGGATAATTTATGGGGGGAAGGCTGAGGGCAGCGGGCTTCCAGATTCTGATAGATCCTGTTTGTGTATATGTGTTTCACACGTATACCTGGTGCCTGCTGAGGTATGAAGAAGATATTGGATCCCGAGTTGTGACGCCGTATGTAGACGCTGAGAACTGAACCTGGGTCCTCTGCAAGAGCAACAAGTGCTAACTGCTGAACTGTCTCTCCAGCCCCCAGCCTTATTTCTTTAGGGAGGTTCTTCCTCCTGAAACTGAACTGCCTTCTTTGGGAGAGGGCTAAGGCTATGGGACGTGTTACAGGTGTGTGCCTACACACCCAACTTTTACATATGTACTGGGGTCTCTGAACCCAGGTCCTCATGTTTGTGTGACAAGCACATTGTCCCAGGAGTCATCATCCATGTTCCCAGTTTGAAGGATTTTTATTGCCATTACGAGAAGCTTGGGGTTAAGCTCTACCTCTGCATTGCAAACAGATCCTGCATGTGTTTCTTTACACATGTATCAAGCACGGTTTCTCTCTTTTCTTTTTGTGAATTTACATTTTTTAAAAGATTTGTTTATTTACTTATTTATTTATTTATTTATTTTATGCATACAAATGTTCTTGTATTCCATTCCAGATGGTTGTGAGCCACCATGTTGTTGCTGAGAATTGAACTCAGGACCTCTCTGGAAGAGGTCTTAACCACTGAGCCATCATCTCTTCAGCCCCTCAAGGCCATTTTCCAAAGGGCAGTGCTAGAGTAGGACATCCCCTCTGTGACAAACACAACAGAGAGGAACTCCTTCCTTAAGTCCTAATCCTAGAGACACTAGAAATGTCACCCCAAATCGCAGAAGAGCGGGATAAGGGGACACTCACTGGTCCTGCTTTAACTATGTTCTGAATTGTCATCTAGGAAAACTCAAGATATTCCAATCCTGAAATCAGCGACTTGGTTTTCCATAAAAATATAGGAAGACAGAACAGAGGATCAGCTGTCAGCTGACACCAGGTGTCCCTAATGATCAGGCTGGTGGGATAAGGATGGGGACAAGGGCCACCTCTGATCTGCACTTGTAGTTTCTGTCCAGGCAGTATGTTTACTGTCTTAGATGTCTCTCTAAATGAAGATCAAACTCTTTACAAGTCAGCCTCTTTGAGATTCACAAGAAGGCAGTAATGGCGCCACTGATAAGGTCTGCCCCAGCCCAGTGACTGAGGATTCTGAGGGGACAGAGCTTGTGGACGATCTTGGGCACCATGAGTCTCTGTAAATGCTGGGGCGGGAGTGCATCATTAATAGGAAGTTTTATTTTCCTTCAAAGCTGGGCTAGGGAGAGGCAGCTGAAAGAAGACTCAGTACTCTCTTGTGATACAAGGTCAAGGCTTTTGTTCCAAGCAAAAGACAGATTGTCTTTTGTTCCTTGATAGCTAAATGATACTCAAGATCCCAGGAGGAATAGCTGGTACCTGTCACAAGACACCACAGTCTTGTCACATGCTGTGTCCAGCTCTAGAATGAGAATTCAATGCCCCGACCTCTGGCCCACTCCCACCGGTCAGTCTTTCTCTCTCTCTCTCTCTCTCTCTCTCTCTCTCTCTCTCTCTCTCTCTCTCTCTCTCGGTGTCCAGTTTCACAAATACTCCCTTGACTGAGAATTTAGTTTTTCTTTGCAACACATTTCAAGACAGTTTTGTCAAATAAAATTATTAGAGTAACCGAGGTTGTATGCCAATTCACATAATAGGTGAGGTTAAAAAAAAAAAAAAAAAAAAAAAAACAAACAAAACTTGCTATCTCTTAGTAGTAGATTGTTTTTCTTATTATGTCTTATTATGACCAATCTACAATTGACTAACAAAAATGTGAAGATTCTTTGTTTAAAAACTCACAGAGCTAGTGAGATGTCTCTATTGTACGTGCTTGCAAGCACAAAGACCTGAGTTTGAGCCCCAGACTCAAAAACTTCCGTAAAAGCCAAACACTGCAGTGCAGTACACACCTGCCATCCCACTGGTGGGGAGGCAGAGACGAGAGGATGCCTGGGGCTTGCTGGCCAGTGAGTCAGTGAGCGAGCCTGTCTCACAAAATAAGGAAGAGGTATGTGGCTGAGAGGAAATACATTATGTTATGTTGTGAAATAATGCATTTTAACATCTAAGCTTTTTATGAGGACCAGTGTTCTTTTTTATGGCTTCTTTTGTCCCCACTCCCTCCCCTTTTTGTCTGTTTTAACATAGGGTCTCTTTATGATGTATCTCTGGCTAACTTGACACTCTCTATGTAAACCAGGCTAGCCTCGAGCTCACAAAGATGCCTCTGCCTGCAGTGTTGGGATTAAAGCATGCATGATCAAAATCCACTCCTGTTACAGGTTCTTGGTCTTGTAGGGATTTGGGGACAGAATTCATAAGGAAGCTTGAAGACTGTAGTTTGAGAGAAGGGCAAAGCAGCAGCCTCAGAATGAAGATCTGCTCCCAGCCACACACAGGAATGAAGGGGTCTTTAGAGGGTGAACAAAGACATCCAGGGTAGGACAGATACACTTGAAAGCTTGATCAATATCTGTGGAGATGAACTGCTGTGCCAGCCCTTCCCAGAGTAACTAAAATCTGGGAGACTGTGCAGAACTGGTTCTTACGCACCCTAGCCTGACACTGAACGTGATCACACCTCGTCTCCTCCCTGAGTTCTGTCTATACTGTCTCGGGTAGAGCCATATTTCACCTCGAGCTGAGGCGTTATAAATAAAGAGCCGGTCGTGGAAAGGAACACGCTGGGGCAGTCGTAGCCACCTGGGACAGAAGCAGCAGGGCGGGGGGAGTGAACCGCCTGGGAAAGGAATCGGGTAGAGAGTTACAGGCCAAGTGACAGAGTCCATGTGCTCGGCTCCACTCTAGAGCTGCGTCAGAGGGGTGAGACCGCGGGGGCCCATAAAGGGTTAAGCCATCATTTTTAGTATTTACTGCAAAAGAAGAATATGGGAAGGAGGGAGGGAAGGAGATAGGAAGGAAGGAACAAAGGGAAGGGGGAAGAGAGAGAGAGAAGGAGGGAGAGAAAGAGTATACCTGAGTGAGTCTAGATACACCTCTGATCAGAGATGTCTACCTGGGACTCAGAAAGGAAGGAGCAGGAAGCTAATGGAGTATCTCTGCTTCCTACATAGTTCTCCCTTGTTAGAACAGCTCTATAGAAAATCAACACACTCCAGTATGGTGGTGCATACCATCATAGGCACAGGCAGAGAAACAGAGGCAGGAGGATCTCTGAGAGTTTGACACCAACCTGGTCTACAAAAAAAGTTCTAGAACAGCTAGGGCTGTTTCACAGAGAAACCCTGTCTCAAAAACAAACAAACAAACAAAACAAAACAAACAAAAAACACCAAAAAGAAGGAAGGAAGGGAGAAAAAGAAAGTCAATACACAAAACAAATGCAAGTAATACTAAGTAAGCCTTTCTTATGTTCTTGACCTATGCAAGATATGAGATTCCACAGGAAGCTGGGAAATGTAGTCTTTCAGCAGGAAACTAGAAGCAAATGTCAGAACTGGGCTCTTTACTGACATTTTGTAAGATCTGAGAATTGAACTCAGGTCATGAGGTCTTCATCCACTGAGCTGTCTATAAACCTGTTTTTCTGTGTAGCCTGGCTGTCCTGGGCCTTGCGCTGTAAGTTAGGCGGGTCTTAAATTCACAGAGGCACGCATCACTACCACCCAACCCTTATATGAGTTGCTGTTGTTTTTATGTGTATTTTGTCTACATGTATGTCTGTGTATCCTGCGCATACCTGATTCAGAGCACAGAGAAGGGTGTCAACCCCCTGAAATTTAAGTTTTGGTTGGGAGTCAAACTTAGTCTCTTGAAGAGCATCTTAACTGTCACCTCTCCGTCCCCTATTTTATCTTGTTTTGTTTTATTTTGTTTTTGAAGCATCATCTCATCTAACTCATGCTGACTTCAAACTTCCTGTGTAACCAAGATGACCTTGAATTTCTGTTTCTCTTGAGCGCTGGCTTTTGTGAAACAGCCTGTAGAGCTGCCTGCAGCCTATCCCGACGTGCCTGTGTTTGGAGACTAAACCCAGAGCTTCCTGTACACTACCACCTGAGCTATATCCCCTTGGCACATCATACCTTGAATGTGACTCCATAGTACTCCAAAAAGAAGTGATACACGTCCAAGTTTATGAGTAGAGAAACTAAGAGAGACCGACAAAGGCCACGGCCAGCTACTGGTAAAGCCAACTTCTAAACACAAACTTAGGTGCGTCCAGAGTCCATGCTCCAGCCAGCAAATCACTCAGTGGATAAAAGCACAGCTCGACTGACAACCTGAGTCAGTGCCTGAGACCCACGTGGTGGGAGGAAGGAACCAATTTCTGAAGTTGTCCTCTGACCTCCACACATGTACCCCAGCATGCACACACACACACACACACACACACACACACACACACACAGAGTATGTGTGTAGTTTATTAATGAGCAAGGACATGGACTCTAAAAATGTGTAGATGGCTACTTAACTAATTGGGTAGAAAGATCTAACCCAAAATCTTAATGGTTTTTTCCTAAAGATCACAAAATTTAGATTCCCCCCCCTCCTTTTTCCTTTATCTATATTGTTCTGTATTGTTCCCATGCCAAGATTTCTTGGGCAGGTTTTTGTTTTACTTTGTTTTTAAGATTTATTTATTCATTTTATGTATGTGAGTACACTGTTCCCTTCTTCAGAAACACTAGAAGAGGCATCAGATCCTGTTACAGATGGTTGTGAGCCACCATGTGGGTGCTGGTGATTGAACTCAGGACCTTTGGAAGAGCAGTCAGTGCTCTTAACTGCTGAGCTGTCTCTCTAGCCCTCTTGGACAGTTGTTTGGTAAGGAAATGACCCAGTGATTCTGGAGAATATGTTTTTAACATTATTAATTATGAGGAAAACTACAAACAATATAAATGTTCATCCACAAGAATTCCTTTAGTTGGAGAAATGGCTCAGTAGCTAAGAACACTAGTGACTACAATTCCCAAGGACTCAAGTTAAATTCCCAGGACAAACATGGTGGCTTATAAATGTCTAACTACAGTTCCAAGTGATCTAATGCCTTCTTCTGGTTTCCAAGAGCACTGCATAAACATGGTACACAGACACTCAAGCAAAAAATAAATGCTTAGGAAGCATCATGGTGCACACCTTTAATCTCAGTGCTTGGAAGACAGATATCTGTGAGTTCCAGGCCAGCCTGGGCTACACAGTGAGACCCTGTCTCCGTAAATATACAAACTACAACAAAACAATTATTGCTTTAAGTAAAGGTAGTCATTCCTATCATAAAGTATAGTGTAATCTACAGAAATTCTGTAACATGCAGGATCTAATGTGAAAGGCAAAGACATTGTCTACCCCTAACCCACTTTCTAAGGTCACAAGAACAAACCAAGATATGGTTCTACCAACGTTCCCCTGAGGGAATCAATGAACTAACTCCTTAAGTTACTTACAGAGCAATGGGTGATCGAACATATGGAAGAGCTGGACCCAGCCAGGATGATGGTTTCCCCATGTCTGTTTGGGGGAGCTCCCTCCAATCATCTTTCCTCACCTATGTAGTCAAGCCCCTCCCAGAGACCACAAGGCCATGTGCAGTTAGGATAGAATTGCATACAACTTGTTAGAAGGGGTGGCTGGATGCTCTGATGAGGGTTCCATGACTCCTTTCAACACCTCCTTCTAAGAGAGAAGTCAACAATTGTCTTGATCACTATTAGTTCTACTGCTATAAAGAGACACCAGGACCAAGGAAACTCTAATTTAAAAAAAAGCATTCAATTAGAGCCTTGCTTATTGTTTCGAGGGTTAATCCATTACCTTCATGGTGGGAAGCAGACAGGAATGTATTGGAGCTGGAGCTGAAAGCTTTACATCCTGATCTACAGGTAGCAGGCAGAGAGAGGGAAGTAGAGAGGGGGAAGGAGAGGGAGGAAAAGAGGGAGAGAGAGACTGGGACTAGCTTTTGAAACCTCAAAGAGAATCCCCAGTGACAGACCTCCTCTAACAAGACCCACCTCCTCCAAGGCCACACCTCCTAATCCTTCCCAAACTGTTCCACTAACTAGGGACCAATAATTCAAACATATGAGCTTCTGGGGGTCATTCTTATTCAAATCAACACAGTTATATCATTTATTTCTGTCAATATAAATAGGAAGCCACCTGAATTATTTCCCAAACAGCCCCCAACTTGCTTAGATCCTGTAAATGAAAGATTGGTCAATGAACTCAAACCCTTGAGTAATCCATCCACAAGTCCCACTGTAAATCTTGACAGTGTATTTTTTTTCTTACCTGGATTATTGCTTTGTGTTGAGTAAAGAGCTGTTGCTACTTTGAAATTCTTGTGCACTTTTATTTCATTTTTTGAAAACCTCATTTATTATATAAGTACACTGCAGCTGTCTTCAAACACACCAGAAGAGGGCATCAGATCTCATTATAGATGGTTGTGAGCCACCATGTAGTTGCTGGGATTTGAACTCAGGACCTCTGGAAGAGCACTCTTAACCACTGAGCCATCCCTCCAGCCCTCATTTTTTAATAAGATGCCAAGAACCTGGAAAAAAAAATGGCTTCAACCCCAACCACCAGCAACAATTCTGAAAGCCTACAAAGAAACATTTGTTGTCACTGTTTATAGTATAATTAAGCAAAAGGCATGTAGAGTTGGAGGCATGGTGACACACATTTGTAATCTCAGCACTCAAGAGGCAGAGATGGGAGGATCAGGAGGTTACGTGAGACCTTATCTCAAAAACTGAGAAGGAGCAAGGAAATGGCTCAGGGAAAAGGCACGTTGTTTACAAGCCTCATGACCTGGATTCCATTCTTGTAAGGGTGTAAGGGGTGTACAGACTCCACAAAGATGTCCTCTGATCTCCACAAGGATATAGTGGTATATGTGTATCCCATCCCACAGAGAGAGTACACACAACACACAGTATTCCTATACCACGAGACCATTTGTTTGTTTGTTTGAGGCAGATTCTCTGTGTAACAATCCTGGCTGTCCTGGAACTCACAAACATCCAACTGCCTCTTCCTCCAGCATGCTGGGATTAAAGGTGTGGGCCGCCATGCCCAACTGAGACCTCGGTTTTAAAAATAGTGAATCAGAGGGAAAGTGTATTAGATGCAATATTAACTGAAAAGCAGTTAGCTTATATGGGTACAAGAACTTTTTTGAAGCGATTGTGGTGGCTCATACCTTTAATCCCTGATCTAGGGAGGCAGAGGCAGCCTGGGCTAGAAAGTGAGTTCCAGGACAGACAGCTTCATTACACAGAGAAACCCTGTCTTGAAAAGTAAAAGTTAATTAACTCACAAATTAACAAATTGATTGTTAATTAATATTTACTTATTTATTTTTATTTGTCTGTATATGTATTCCATGCATATGCAAGAGGAGGGCAGCAGAGGGCGCCAAAGCCCTTGCATCCGTAGTTACACATGGTCAAGTGCTGGGAACTGAACAAGTTTCTGGAGGAGTAGCAAACACTCTAGCTGCTGAACCATCTCTCCAGTTCCTTAAACATTATTTTAAGCCATATGTGGTGGTATTTACCAGTAATCCCAGTACAGGGTTGACTTAAGCCAGCCTCTGTGACATAGCAAGACTCTGCTTGTAAAATTTAAGGAAAAAAATTTGGTCCATTTTTTCCCCATGAAAAAATACTATGTTAGGGAAAGCAATCTTAATAAAATTGTTTCCATAAGGATTTAAGATGTTTAAATATATCTTCCCAATTTCTATAAAGTTCTTAGCGACACATGTTCACAAAGAGACAGGGACAGACACGTGACTTTCCAACGGAGTGACATCTCCCTTTCCCAAGGCAGTGTGGGAGTCCACACCAGACATGAAAGGTGAGGAATGTGTTTCCACTGTGTTCAGAAATACCTCATAAGTGAGTAGCTTTAATGGTGTTTAAATGACATAAATAAATTTTGTACATATATCACAGGAATCCCTGAGCGCTTCCTGTGAATAGGTCCTAAAAATAAGAATTTTCAGGATGCTGAAGAGAGGGTCCTCTATAGTGTGTTGGGACCCCTGACCTCAGAGGAACTTGGCGCAGGCCATTTCTCAGTCTCCAATCACAAGGGCAGAGAGAGATGGACCTTGGGCTCCACTCCTTGGTGACATCTCTGGAAAGACATTCTCCAAAGAAGCATTCTCAGTGGGCACTTCCTTTTCCTACCTTTTGAAACCACAGTGACCACAGCTTCTTCCCCTTTGACCTTTGACTCCTTTCCCTTTCCATAGGTCTGCCTGTTGCTGTGATCTTCCATCTTTTCCTGCTGAATTCATAGGGAGGGAGGGAGCCATTTCCCTCAACAAGCTGTGGTGCCGAGGCCACCGGAAAGGGCTGGCCCAGGACCCCAACATCTTAGTGATCGGAAATGGTTTGATGCTCCTGTGCAGGCCCAGAGAGAGACAGTGTAGTCAGCCTAGGTGTTTCCTGGTTGGGTCTACCTAGGTTTCTCCTCACCTGTTCCCACGCCAAGTCTTCCTCATCGGGGAGATTGCTTTCCACACACTGAACCTACCACCAACCAGTTTCCATGGCTTGGCTCCCTGTCCATTAAAAATGATCTTTCTGGGTAAAACCTGCCCCAACAGGCACATGAGCAGCAGTGTGATTTGCTTTGTGTTTTTGGGCCCTGCCTCCTGGCTTCTAACATTCGTTCTCCGGAGAGCTGAGCAAATCTGGTCTTGCTGCTTTCTGTAGCACTGCCACCCAGCACAGGATGTGGCCATGGGAAACCAAGCCTGTCCTGCCCACAACATGCAACTGTAGCTTTAATATTTGGATGGTCCAATCCAATGTCAGGTCTCTTATTGCAGGAGCCAGGACATAACCCCAGTCCCTTCTTCCAACACAAACCCAGAAGCCTTTATTCCCGAGACTGATGTCCTCTGATGAAGCTCCCTGGGCCTCTGGAGGCCTCTGTTGGCTCACCTCAGCCTCTAAACAGAGCTCTCACTTGCCTCATCTGTCTCGGTGCTTGAGCTGGAGGTGGATGCCCTGTCCTCACTGTGGAGCCGAGGCCTAAGAAAGTACGGCCTTCCCTGTAATTTCTTTATTCCTCCCAGGTCCGAGTCAGCCTCAGCTTTACTGACACGGCACATCTGCAAAGAACAGAGTGAGCATGGGCCCCTCCCCAGTGTGTGAGCTCCACCCTGCCTTATCGGGAAAATGAATCAGAGGAGCCAAGCAATGCCTATCATCAATGGTCCATCCACTGGCAAGCAAAGGCCTATTGCCGGCCGATGAAGGCACCACGAGGCCATGAGAGCTCACAGGGTAGAGGCTGTCCTCTGCTCCCAGGGAGACCCCTGGCCTCCACTCCTAAGCCCAGACTCATTTGGCCTGTGCAGAACAGGGCAGCACTCATCCCAGAAGGGGGCATGTGGTACATTAAATGTGTCCCATGCTGAGCATCTCGGTGTCACTGCAGACTGAGGGGCTGAGAGGAAAGGAATAGAGAGAGCAGCTGAGACATCCCCCCCTTTATTGTCCATCAGCCTCTCGCTGTTTCTCAGGTTAGCCAGCCTGGTGGGGCATGTCCCTCTTTCTCTGTGTCTCGATGTAAGGGCAGGGGCACGCTGAGCACCTCTGAGCACTCCTCCTTCAGACTCTCCTTCAACTTAACCGAGGAAGGCAGCCTTAGTAGTCTGGATCTTCAAGAGAAGTGCTAGATTCCACAGGTAAAGGAGCCCTTAAATCTCGTCACTTCCCCCAAGTGACCCCGGGCGTGCACAAACGGGCACTGAAGGAAGACCAGCTGAGTGCAGAGGTTGGGGTGGGGTGGGCAGAGAGCTGAGACAAACCACTGAATGTGCAAAGCCAGTCAGCATGCAAGGTGCGTGGTAGGAGGGACCACAGAAACAAGGGCTGATTAGCAGAGCTGGTGTGAGGTCAGACAAAGAGATCTCTGTTTGCCTGGAAGGGTAGGCAGCTGGACAGAGTGAGTCAGGGCTGTGAGTCACTGGTTTCCAGCACTGTAACACATACCTGAGATAACATAAAACACAGTGGGAGAAGCAATGGGAAGGGGAGCCAGGCAGGGGTGGGGTTCAGGTGTCGTCGGGAGGGCAGGGAAGAGAAGGGCAAGTGGGAGGGAGGGGCAATCTCTAGGATATGCCAGAGCCCTGGGATGGTGGAAGCCCCAGGGAGTCTATGGAAATGATGCTGAGACTCCTGGCAGTGGAGGATATGGACCGAGAAATGACCACTTCCTTTAGCCAGGCAGGCCTCCCAGTGGAAGGAGATAAGGACAGTAATTCACCCACAAAATCTTCAACCCAAAATGTGTTCTGCCTACGAGATGTGCAGGGACAAAGAGCAGAGATGGAGGATACGGCTAACCAACTGAGACTCATCCCATGGGCAAGAACTGGCACTGTTAATGATACTGCTGTGCTTGCAGACAGAAACCCAGCCTAACCGTCCTCTGAGAGCCTCTGCCCAGCAGCCAAGGGAAAGAGGTGCAGGAACCCACAGCCAGATATTAGATGGAGCTCGGGGAGTCTTGTGGAAGAGTCTGAGGGACCGAAAGAAGACAGGGACTCCACAGAAAGACTAACAGCCAACTACCCTGGACTCTTGGGGTTTCCCAGAACGTGAATCACCAACCAAAGAGCAAGCACGGGCTGGACCTGAGTCCCCTACACACATGCTGCATATGAGCAGCTCGGTCTTCGTGCCGATACCCCAACAACTGCATCAGGGACTGTTCCTGAGCCTGTTGACCTCATTCCTCGAAATTGTTCAACTCGTCTGGCCTCGGTGGGAGAAGATGCCAGCCACAGGAGGAATGGTTGTGCTGTGATTTCACTTATATGACCCGTCTCATAGCTCACAAAGTCTCAGAATCAGAGGGGAGACGTGAGGCGACTGGAGGCTGGAGCAAGCGACATGTAGAGCTGGCCACAGTGGTGCTGGATTGGAGGGGGCAAGCCTCTCTCCAGCTCTTATGTGCACTGTTCTAGGGATGCTGGCCATTCTCTTCCTCACAGTGGCCTCTTCACCCAGCGTGGAAAGTCACCACCACCACTGAGCTTATAGCTCACGGCCGCCTCCAGATCAGCATCTGAGAGCCCGGGAGAAGCCTGTGGTGAGCGTCACAATGAAGAATAAAATCACATGTTGCGAAAACCTTCAAGTTCCTTCAAGACCATAGCCAGTAAGTAAGCAGAGCTCAGGAGAGCCCACATGCAAGTTCAGTTCCAAAGGTTCAGAATGCAAGAGCTTAGGTCTGTGTCTAGGGAAGACAGCCAGAGAAAGATCGATGCCTCGGTTCAAGCATGCAAAAGCACGCCTTCCTTCCTGAGGCCTTTGTATTCCATTCGGCCCCTTGATGGACGGGGTGAGGTCCCCCTGCAGTATCTTCTTTACTTGGGCTGAGATTCAAATGTTTGCCTCGCCCAAAAACAAATCCACAGTTAACCAGCTTTCTACAGATGCAACAGGGTACCTGACATAAATATCTTTTGATTTGTTTTTTTAATTATAGATTTTTTAAAATTAAGCCTGAAATATCAGTAGAAATACTGATGTGCATGCAGGGGGTGTTTTACATCCCAAATTCCAGTACTTGATGCTGCTTCTGTCCTGTTACTTAATTTGTTAAAAAGCTGAATGGTGCAGTGGTTTGAGCTTTCAAAACTTCAACTGTATGTCAGAAGATGGCACGCTGGGACAGTCCGCAACCGAACGGTGAAACACGTAAAGAGACAGGCGGTTTCTTAAGGTGTCAAATGTCATATTCCTTAGTTCTGAAGTGGCATCCCTGTCTCTAAAGTCCCCTGCAGTATGAACTATGCCACAACAGACAAGTGGAAAGGCTGAAAGTGTCTGGAGAACTGTATCTGTCAGCAGCGACTCATACTTCTTTTCTGTCAGTCGCACATGAGAACGATGCTGTGCAGCCGAAAAGTCAGCGTGGGTGAGGGCGAAGAGACCAGCGCCACCAGCACCTTCCACAGCCACCTGCCACAGCTTTTTAATAAGTGAGTCAGGCTTATTAAAGGCAGGTTCCTGGAAGATTGTGACTTCCAGGCCAGCCTGGCCTACAGTTATAATAGTGAGTTGAGGCCAGCCTGGGCTACAATGTAATACGCTTGTCTGAAAGAACCATACAAAAAGGAACATTGTAGAGGAATGTGGTGGAATGAGTACAAATGGCCCTCATAGGCTCATAGGGAGTGGCACTATTAGGAGGTGTGGCCTTGTTGGAGTAGGTGTGGCCTTGTTGGAGAAAGAGTGTCACTGGGTCAGGCTTTGAGGTCTCAGATGCTCAAGACTGGCCATTCTGTCTCAGTCTCTTCCTGTTGCCCATGGGTTAAGATGTAGAACCCTCAGCTCCTTCTACAGCACCATGTCTGCCTGCATGCCACCATATTGTGCTTCCGGTCTTGACAATAATGGACTAAACCTCTGAATTGTAAGCCAGCCCCGCAGTAAATATTAAAATGATGGTTTAACCTTCAATTGCCTCCCCCAGCCCCTGTGGTCTCACTCCGAGAACACCGCTCTAGTGCAGAGCCTAACACATACATGTGGTCCCCATGTCACTTGGTGCTCCAGGCCACCTCTATGAACGCATGCGTGGCTCATCCCATCACCCTGTGGTTTCTGTCCCAGGTGGATACAACCACCCCAGAGTGTTGTTTTCATTCACTTCCCTTTGGCATGTTGTCACCAAGCCTTAGACACACACATCCCAACTCTGTGACAGGCTTTATATGATCTGCTAGTACACCTTCTGAACTCAGTTAAGTATTCACATCAAAAAACACACCAAACTATTCTGATCCAACAGGCATAACATAACTTGCCAACCTTTATAAGTCAAAGGATCTTGTACAACTCCATCCCTTATAAAACATTCATTGCAACCTTATTTATGAAGAGATGAGCCAAAAGAAACATCAATGTCTGCCTCCATCTCCTCTAGCAATCTTCTCCTGCCTCCACATCTGATCCTCAACCTTTCTCTGCCCATCTCTCTTCCATCCAATCATATATCGCATAAATGATTTATATAAATTTACACAGCTCCAATTAAATGATTTTCTTTATAAGAGTTGCCTTGATCATGGTGTCTCTTGACATCAATAGAAACCCTAAGACAAGGGATACTTGTGTAGTTTCCTGAGGCTACACCCAGTCCCTGCCTTCACAGGGGCACAAGTATAGTGCGGTGCATGTAGAAGAGTCTGCCTGGATCAGCAGAGGTGTGTGTAGAAAGCCTCGGTCAGTGTAATGCTTTGGAAGAGGGGCAAAGCGGGAAGACTCTGAGTAAACGTTCACATTTATGGTCAGTGGATTTTGAGAAGATTGTCATAACAGTTCTCTCCGGGAGTCCATGCAACCATTGAGCAAAGAAGTACCTGGATACCAACATACAAAAGAGAGAATTTGGATTTCTACTTCTCACAATACAGCAGAACTAAAGCATCGTCTTGGTGTCTCTCTGTTGCTGTGATTAAACACTCTCAAATGAGCAACTGAAGCTAGAAACAGTTTATTTCAGTTCCCAGATTAAGGCATAGGCCATCATGACTGGAAATTCAAGGCAGCAGAAACCTGAAGCATCAGGTTATGTCAGCAGTCAGGAGAAGAGAGTACTGAATGCTTGCTGGTGTCAGCTTGCCTTCGCCACACTTAGCAGTCCAGGATCCTCTGCTGAGGGAATGGTGCCGCCCACAGTGAGCAGGAAGCCCTACCTCAATAGTGAAATCAATATAATGCCTACACCCCCCTTTAAAAAAATAAATAACACCACAAATATTCCCACAGGCCCATGTGCCAGGTGATTTTAGAGTCTGTCAAACTGACAATTAAAACTAACAACCACACATGTTGTAAATCTAAATACAACATCTGAAATTTATAAATTTCCTAGAAGAAAACAGTTGTAAATCTTTGCAATTTTGGTTTATGTAGTAGTGATTCCTATGATATGATCCTGAAGCACAGGCAGCCAAAAACAAATGAAAAATAAATGAATAAATTGGACTTACTTATCCAACTAACAACCCTTTGAGGCTTAGTCTACACAGCGAGTTCTAAGCCAGCCAGAGATATATATACAGCAAGACCATCTCAAAACCAACCAAAGTAACAAAATAACTACAACTCTCTCTCCCTCTCTCTCTCCCTCCCCCCCCCCTCTCTGTGTGTGTACATGTGCGTTCTTTAAAGTGTACCACTGCTGTCTTTAGGGGGAAAGTCCTGGCAAGATGGCTCAGAAATAAAAGTATCTGCTTCCAAGCCTGATGATCTGAGTTCAATTCCCAGGACCCACATAATGGAAGGAGAGAACCCACTCTTGCAAGTTGTCCTCTGACCTCTGAACCATAGCATGTAAGTTCCACATATAATCATTCAACATATTTTAAAATTGCTATCAATAAAGTTTGAAAACAACTAATAGAAATGAAAATATTTGCAAAACAAATGTTGAGAGGGACTTATATTGAGATAGATGAAAAACTGTAATGATAGAAGGAAAAAATAACTATATTTATAATGTCCTGGGGTGGGGCTGGGTTTAGGTCAGGTTATATATTTTTAATTCACTTGAGACGCCAAGTTCAAGCCCCAACATGTACACACACACACACACACAAGCACACGTGCACACATGCACACACTACACATGGAATGAAAACAATAGGAGGGCATGTGTAAGCTTTGGGACGAGCAGTCTCTGGCAATCCCGAGTCTCTGCTGTATTTCCATTTGGTCTTGTGTCTACTCTGAGTCATTGCTGAACCTGTTCTAGCTTTTGTCTCCTCTCTCCAGCTTCCTTCTTTTTTCCCCTAAGCTTCTGCCACAGGCCTGCCTAGGATCTTAGCCTGGGTAAAGAAGGGAAGAGAAGGAAGTACAACACAAATGCAGATGAGCACACTGCTGGTTTTGTGTCAACTTGACACAAGCTGGAGTTATCACAGAGAAAGGAGCCTCAGTTGAGGAAATGCCTCAATGAGATCCAGCTGTAAGGCATTTTCTCAACTAGTGATCAACAGGGGGAAGAGCCCAGCCCACTGTGGGTGGTTCCATCCCTGAGCTGGTAGACCTGGGTTCTATAAGAAAGCAGGCTGAGCAAGCCAGGGGAAGCAAGCCAGTAAGTGAGATCCATCCATGGGCTCTGCATCAGCTCCTGCTTCCTGCCCTGCTTGAGTTCCAGTCCTGACTTCCTCTGGTGATGAACAACTATGGAAGTGTAAGCTGAATAAACCCTTTCCTCCTCAACTTGCTTCTTGGTCATGATATTTTGTGCAGGAATAGAAACCCTGACTAAGACACACGCACACATGCAGATGCACACACAATCACACACATGCAGATAAATACACATGCACACACAAATGCAGGTGCACACACACACATCGAACACATGCAGTTGCACCCACAAATGCACACACACATGCAGATGAGCACACACACATGCAGATGCACACATGTGCACACACACAAAGAGCCACTAGAAGGTTCCAATCCCTCTGCAGTGTCACTGCAATGTCACCTGTGCATCCAGGACCCTCTGAGGTACTACACTAACTCCCAAGAGGTGCTTAGATGTATCTCCCCGACATAGAAAATTCCATGCAAGTGACTACAGGTAAGCACTATGACACCTTGTGCCGTACAGTGAAGGAACAAGTGACACTGCCCCAGTGCCAGGCTGTTCTAAGCACTTCCCCGATATTAACTTTTTAACAGGACAGATACTTTTATTTGTCCCACTTTATAATCAGCAAGAAAGAGCAGAAAGTGGTCTAATGTCCCAAAGACGTCCCACAGCTAGGCGAGCGTCAAGGCAGCCTGCTCCGGAGTTGGGGTTCCTACCATCACCATACACTCAGAATCTCGACAAGGTGATGGGCACAGCACAGTTTTACTGGGTCCCTGGGTACAAAAATCACTTACATTTGTCTTGTTGGGAGTGTTGAGACCTACATCGAGTCAGGCCATTTGAGTTCCGGGGCTGTGGAGATCCAAAGTCTGAAAATCCACGCCCTTTTCCAGAAAAGTGGAGTTGCATATGTAACTCTTGGTGTTTGGGGGTCCCCTGAAGCCCATGACAGGTTTGAAAACTTAAAAAGATTGGGCCCAAGATCTCCAACTGTGTGTGGATCTGGAGAGGGAAGCTGGCCTGCTAGAGACAGCCTGGCAGTGAGGCCATGAGAGGCCATGAGGCCAGGGCCAGGCTCCACTGAGCACAGCTCATTCCTGAGGCTGCTCTGCTCAACTCTGCAGAGATAAAACTGCCCCCTTCCATCTCTCAACCATCCCTTCCTCTTCCTTTACAGATTTTTTTTTTTTTTTTTTTTTTTTTTTTTTTGGCAAGGAAAGAAAGGCTTTATTGGGAATGATTTATCAGCATAGTATAAATCAAGAGACACAGCCAGCCTAAAGGAATTGCAGAATCCTAGAAACAAAGGGCTATAAATACAAACTGTTTCCAGAGTTCCCGAAGGGAGGCGTGTAAACTCAACTTCAGAGAAAAGAACAGATTGAAACCCACAGCTGCTCGAGGGGGAGGCAGGTTAGAAACCTAGCCATAGGATGCCCAGCGTGTTTCTTTACAAGCTCTCTTTGCTAACCTTGCTTTTATTCTTTGACAGTTTCATACAGGTATACAGTGTGCCTTGATCATATCTGCCCACAGCTCTCGGCTCCCCCCGTCCCCAACACCTCCCGGCAGGTTCCCTTTCCTCACTTTCTGCGTCCTTGTACACGCTAAGTTCAATTAGCACTGCCAGGACACCGGCTGCTCTTGTAACAACCTGATCTTGTGCAGGTGATCACAATTATATTTCCTTTGAAAAATAAATCAGTGGCCTGGAGAGATGCCTCAGAGGTTAAGGACCTATATACTCTCTTCTCCCAGAAGACCTGGGTTCAATTTCTAATGCCCATGTTGCAGCTCACATCAATCTGCAACTCGAATTTCTGGGAATCTGAAGCTCTCTTCTGGCATGCAGGTGGCACACAGACATGTTTTCAGGCAAAACACCCACACACATGAAATATAAAAGAAAAATATTTTAGAGTTAAAAAACTTAGAAAGCAGAACTCGGGAAGTCAGACCTATCTGACCCCACCCCCACCCCCGACCCCTTTAAGGTTAACTTTTTTGTCCTTGTTTGTTTGGTTGTTTTTTGTCTTACTGCATAGCCCTATATATATAGATTCACTATGTGGACCAGGCCTTAAACTCACTGAGATCCACCCACCTCTGCTTCCCAAGTGCTGGGCTAAAGGCACGTGCCACCACACCTGGGTCTTTAAGGCTAACTTCTTTGTTCTGTTATTGGCATCTTTAAATAATGCACTTAATTTTTCACTCTATGCTCTAACAGGCAAGGATTTAGATATGTTATCAGCCATGTAACCCACATTTGTTTGTTTGTTTGTTCAAGACAGGGTCTCATGTAGTCAAGGCTAGCCTCAGATTTGCTATGTGTCTGAGGATGGTCTTGAACTCCTGACCCTCTCGCTTCTGTCTTCTGGGTGCTGGGATTCCAAGCATATACCACCACACCCAGTCTTCATGCAGTGCTATGGAACTGAACCCAAGATTTGTGTATATTAGACAAGCACTCTACTGACTGAGCCATATCCCTATCTAGCCCGTCTCAACTCCTTCATAGTTGCTTGAGTTACCACCTTCCTCTTCATTAGTAAACACCGTAACTGACACACACACACACACATCTTCATACATAGGTGTCATTATACTTTGTTCTCACTTTCCCCTCCCCCACTGCTCTCCATGCTCCTCCTACTCCAGCCATCGAACTCTAGACTCTCTCATTTCTCTTCAGTGCAGATGAGAAGGTTGGAGACAAGCTCAGGTCAGCCTCAAGCCCCTGAAGTGTCTGTAGCACACAATGAAACACTTAGCCTGGCTCCTCTTGCAGAAGTGGGGTCACCTGCTCTTTTTAAAGCTGCTACTATACACAGCAATCGTTGCCTTGAGAGCTGGACTGTGCTCGGGTCCTGGTCGCCTGTTATCTGGGAGCACTCCCAGGTGGCTCCAAAGCGCTGGGAGTGTGAGCCTTTTAAGGTATCCTATTCTCATTTTATCACTTAATTTTTTAATTTATTATTATTACTATGCTTGTGTATGGAGGTGTGTGAGCACACCAGGGTGTGCTGAACAGGAGTTGGCACTCTCTTTCTCTCTCTCTTTTTTTTTTAAGATTTATTTATTTTATATTAAGAGTACACTGTAGCTGTCTTCAGACAGACCAGAAGAGGGCAGCAGATCCCATTACAGATGGTTGTGAACCACCATGTGATTGTAGAGATTTGAACTCAGGACCTCTGGAAGAGCAGTCAGTGCTCTTAACCACTGAGCCATCTCTTTGGCCCAGAATTAATATATTTTAAAAGTGCATTTATTGTTGGGCATGGTATCCTCCACTTTCAATCCCAGCATTCAGGAGGCACATGCAGATGGATCTCTGAGTTCGAGGCCAGCTTAGTCTACACATAGAGTTCCAGGCACGTCAAAGCTACACTGTGAGATCCTGTCTCACAAAAGGAGGGACAGGCTATTAGATTGTCTGGATAGTCCACCAAATGCTGAGACTAACACGGGAGAGACTAAGAGTCTGCTGGCTGCCCAGTTCATGAAGCTGGATGTCTGAGCAATCCTAAACTGGTGCTGTAGGCTTGAGTTTTCCTGGAAGCCACTGGTCTGCAGTCTATGTCGGAAACCTGTAGAAGGTATCAATGAATTTAAATATCTTTAAATACAAGTCCCGGTTTTCAGATTACTCCCCTCCATATTTCTTAGCAAAGATGCTATATTGGGTGGGTGATGTTACTTTAACAAAGCACAACGAAGTGAGCCGCCTCAGACAATACAAATCTATTTTTTCATGGTTCTAAAAGCTAGAAAGCGGAGTTCACATTGTCAGTAGGACTGGAAGGATGGGTTTGGCTCCGGGCTGCTCTCCTTGGCTTGCAGACAGCCATCTGCCTGCACTGTCTCTTCAGGTCCTTCTGTCCACCTGCCTGTCTCCTCCCCTGAGGAACACTGCCTGACTTGGAACTTGCTCTTTGGCTGAGGGTGATCTTGAACTCCTGATCTTCTTTCCTCCCCATCCCAACTGCAGACGTTATAGAGAGAGTGCTACCACAACTAATTTATTTTGTGCTGAGGATCAACCCCAGGGCTTTGCATGGTCCTGTACCAACTGAGACACATTCCCAACCCTTTTATAAGGACACATTATATTGGAGCGAGGTTCACGTTAGTATGACCTCCTTTTTTTTTTTTTTTTTTAATTCCCATAGACTTCATAGTAATTCCTTTTCTTTTTTTTTTATAATATTTGTTTGTTTGTTTGTTTGTTTATTCATGTACAGTGTAGCTGTCTTCAGACACACCAGAAGAGGGCATCAGATCCCATGACAGATGGTTGTGAGCCACCATGTGGTTGCTGGGATTTGAACTCGGGACCTCTGGATGTCTCAGTAAGTGCTCTTTAACCGCTGAGCCATCTCTCCAGCCCCTGACCTCATCTTAATGTTATCTGTAACACATAAGATCAACAGTCTACTGTCACCAGAGTTAGAAAATTAGCATATGAAAATAGAGTAAGAGGCACAAGGCTGTGCGGATCTGGAGAGGAAGTGATGTGCTGAGTCCTCAGGAGGTGAAAATCCCACAGCTGAGTGTACCAAGTCTTAGGTGTTCTTAGCTCTAACACCTGATGCTGCCAAGCACTCACTCAGGTGACTGCACTCACCTGGTTATGTTGTTCCTCTGTCACTGAGCCGTCTGGTCATTTGGTCTGTACGAATGCTCTCTTTCCTAAATATTTTTGAGGACTCACAGATATATAGACTGTCAACAACTGAGGACATACAATATCTATGTATGAACGGTGTTAATGTATGTATGTGTTGATATGCAGTTTCAAAGCGATATACACTTATTATGCCAACAGTGTGTGTCACAGAAAACATAAGCCCACAAATAGGCATCTTAAAGGATGAGATGAAAATATAGAACTGTGTCAGTTTCCTCCCATGATCCTTTTGGGTCATGGTGCATGCACCCCACTTTGACAACCTCTTCCCACGACTACTTACAAAACTTTTTATAGAGGAATTTGTAAGCTCGAGTAGAGCAATAACCTAGTTGTTCTCCATGGCTTGTTTTCCCTAAAGCACAGAAACCTGTTCCTGAAATGGGTGGAGACCCACAGAGCACCGTGACTTAATGGAAAGGGTATACACCAGCCCAGTGTATGCCGAAGTGTCATGCCCGTTCTGTGGCAACCAAACACATGGGCTGGGCCTTTCTGCCAGGCCTGGGAGCAGCCGCCTTGTCGCAGTTAGAGCAGTGCTTGCTTTCCGTTCTCATCGGAACACCAGCGTGTTAACGCTTGTCATTCCTGACCTAACCTGGAACTTCAGCCCTGGCTAGTGAGTCCTTCTCAGGGAGAGACAGATGGTTCCAAACTTGCAGGAGGAGCCGGGAGCCATCGGCAGTACAAGGCAAAGGGCTGGGTTCTGCATGCTGGGAACCAACAGGGAAGTTTGGTCCAAACCTGGGGTTAGCTGTCATGAGCGTGCATCCCGTGCTCGCCCACGCCTCCACCCCTGAGTGGATCACCCTGCTAGTTTGCTGGAAGTCCTCTTGTAAAAACACTAGTCCTGATTGTGGGTAGATACAGAATGGGGTATCCTTGTAAATTAGCTGTTGCTCACACAAGATATTTGAGAACCCTAGAAGTCCAGGGAACAGAACACAGGATCCTGTTTTTGTTCTTCAATAAAGACTTTGGACAAAATCAGGGACCTTCGGAGAGTTCCACTAACTAGTTGCTTATCCAAGTCTATCACCTGGGTTTGTTCTGGTAGTCACTGCAGTATGGCCAAGAAGAAACAGTTATTGGTTCCTGATAACTTTATAAATGTGGGGACTTTGGGCAAGTTTAGCCCTGTCTGCCTACAGTTAACATGGTCGTACACAAGAAGGTGTGTATCAATACACAAGAATAGCTAGCTGATAACAAACCAGTTACTTAAGGGGATGCTTGAGGGTACCTGATTAGTAAGCAAACATTTTCATTTAAAATTAATATGGGACTAGTGTGGGGGAGGAGGAAGGAAAGGTGGTAGCACAGGGCTAGCCTGGGCTATACAGAGAAACCCTATCTCAGCAAATATGGTGGTTTGAAAGATTGGTCCCCATAGGCTCAAATACTTGAGTGCTTAGGAAGTGACATTAGGTGGTGTGGCCTTGTTGGAGGAAGCGTGTCACTGGGGGTGGGCTTTCTTCCTGCTGGAGAACTCTCAGCTCCTCCAGCACCATGCCTGCCTGTGTGCTGCCATACTTCCTACCACACTGATAGTGGACTAAACCTCTGAACCTGCAAGCCAGTCCCAATTAAATGCTTTCCTCTCTAAGAGTTGTGTGCTCATGGTGTCTGTTCACAGCAATAGAACCTTAGCTAAGATAAACAAACAAAATGCAAGCCATCGATTAGTATGAGTTTGCATATAAGCTCTTTGAAGTGGGGGGACATCATTAGAAAAATTGCCACACAGCTCCCCAGCATATTAATATAATGGTCATGGAGTCTTCTAACTCACACCCTTGTTCCTATGGTATTATGCACAATTTCAGTACCTTATTATTACATTAATTAGAAGAGTATACTGCCCATCCTAGGACTCAGGCGGGCAGATATAAAAGAAAGTACTTCTCTGAGGCCTGCGTTTGGAAGCGACACACTTTTCATGCATAGATGAGCTTACAGTAACTGCTTCCTTGGAACTCGGGAAGAGCTGGTGACGCTTCTCTTGGTCTGAAATGCCTTTCTCAAAAGCAACAATTGTCACCTTGAGTTAGTCATTGACAGGACTATCTTCTCCAGAAGCGCGATCGGTTCTTTCATGAGAACCAAAATAAAGATGGATAGGCCCAGGTTGGAGCAGCCCCAGGATGTACACAGGAAGTGAAGCAGGAAACCTGTAGATGATGGGGCCTGTAACTGGGGTGGGGTGGGGTTGAGCTAACTCTCCTGGGGGTCACATGGGAGTTTAGGCAGCTGAGGGCATCCAGCAGGGAGGGAAGGAGGTGCCTGCTCCCAACCCTGTCAGTTTTACTAAATTTGGTTTTTACCAAAATGGCTTTCTGTTTGTTTGTTTGTTTAACTATGTGTATCCTAGCTTGGTAGTTCATGCCTTTAACCCCACCACTCGGGTGGTAGAGGCAGGTAGACCTTTGTGAGTTCAAGGCCAACCTAGTTTACATAGTGAGTTCCTGGACAGTTATGGCTAAAGTAGAAACGCCCTGTCTCTAATGAATTAAGTAAGTAAGTAATTATACAATTTATAAAAATTATGTGTAAATGGACAAAATTTTAAAACTGAGGGCTAGGGATACATCTCAGTGGTAGAACACTTACCTAGAATCACAAGGCCACGGGTTCAATCCCCAGCACACACAAAAAACGCAGGCAGGTGCTATGGACTTCCACTTCCACAAGGTTGTCTTCTCATCTCTAGGCATATGTGCAGACAACAGTGGACCCTGCTCCTGCTGTGGGAAACACTGCCCCCTGCTGGGCATCTTTATAATGTCCGCATATTCTGTTTATCTGGAGACAATATAACTGTAAGAAAAAAAAATGGGTCAGCTCAGGAAGCAAGTGTTACATTTTTCGTTTAAAATAGTAATCACCAAGGTTGAAATTAACTCCTAGCTGAATATGTGTGCATTCTGGTCAGTTGAACAACTCTATCCAGAAGCCACTGTGAAACGCGGCCATTAGACCTTAAGCCCTGTGTGCCTCTCTCACTTTGGGGGCAGAGGGGAAGATTGGGTTGGGGGTGCAGGCAGGGAACAGAATATGCGGGCTGAAAACTTGTGGCACATAAGTAGTTGATAACATAGTGACCCATTATGACTCCAAATCAGCCCCTTTGCTCTCGTAGATAGGGGCTCAGTCCTAAGTGAGTCACAGACAGTGGGAATTTTCCCTTACAGTCTTACCTTCCTGTTATCCTAGGATAACCATGCCCCACCACCTTTGGTTTCCTGAAAACAAACAAACAAAGCAACTCAAAATAACCTCACACCCTGGGGCACACTCTAAGAATTCCAAGAAGAATGTGAGTACCTGAAACAACCCCAAAGGACAGCAGAGGAGGAGAAATGGCCCACGGCTTTTTTTTTTTTCCTCTTGGACCCTTGGAGGCCAGTTTGCCTTAGACACTTTCATTTCTAGTCTAAGAATTTTTGGTTTAGGCTACTGATTAAATCTCATATGTGATTCTGCATTAGATGGGGAGGGGAGAGAAACAGAGCAGGTCAAACAGGAACTAGACTGATCACCCCATTGTGGGGTTGTAGAAGTGGGGAGGCTAGGGAGTTGGTTCTCTCCTGCAACCTCCTGGGTCCCTGTGATTCCTCTCAGGTGGTCAGGCTTGGCAGTGAAGAGAAGAACTTCTGTAAGCAAGCTCAGCCTGTCAAACATCTGCCAAAAAGACATGAAGAGCCAAGAGAAGAGGAGGCTAGAGATGGGGGAGGCTGGGAGAGAGGAAGAAGGAAGTTCTCCAGGGAATCCCTCAACTTCCTCTGCCTCCCCCCATGCTGGACATGGTGTGGGAACACAGTATGACCTGAGATAAATTAGCTCTGGACGGCAAACTCACTCTGGCCTCCCCTGAGGTTCAGACAATGGAATATTCTGCTTCAGGTGCAGGCTGGCTCCCTAGCATCTGGCCTTGTTGTGAAAACACTCATTTCTCCTTTGTCTGCAGAAACACAATTTACACAGAACTCACAGTGAAAACAGGTGTTTTCAGACAGTGGCTAAAAAGACGCTTCATTTTGGAATATTCTGACTCTGGAAGCCATTGAAACAAACACTGCGGGCATCTACCCAAATATAATCAGGGTCTGTGTAAAACAGAAAGCAGGAGCGAGCAGTCTGAACATTACCAAGCAGCTGGTAGCATTTTGCATGCTCATAATTGGGCACTATTGATAGGAGGCAGAGAGTCGCCCTCAAATTCAGCCAATCAGAGCTCAGCTATACTGAAAGTGGGCCATCTAAGTCCGGAGACTGAACCAGGGTCCTATTGGCCACTGCTTGATAAGAAAATGAGTTTGATCTAGAAGGTAGCTCATTGGTGTTTGGTAGCAGAAAGTAAATAAAACCCAGATGGAACTAATACAAAAGCAAAAGATGGGAACTACCTCGTTCAAAACATGAGGCCGGGGTGGTGGCAGTCTGATGGTGGTGGCCGGGTCTGATGGTGGTGACGTCGTCTGTCTATGTGACATCAGCTTTGCAGGTCACAACGAAACAAGAAGTGGCTTTGGGTAGACTCTGGCTAGAGAGCATGGCCACAGAGTGTGTGCTGTGTCTTACATGTCCATGCCGAACTAAAACTCATAGAAACACAAGTAGAATCTGGGTCAGTCCCATGCCTGTTGTCATGGATGGAATCCTAGGGCATAATTCTAAGGTGATAATGTGTATGTTTTTAATGACCTGGAGACCAGACGACTATCCAAAGTGACAAAATTGTTATTATTATCGTCATTGTTGACCTAAATTATTAAAAATATACAATTTAATTTTTTTAATGATTATTGTTGGGATACAATTGCAGCTAGCCTCTGGACAAACCACACCAGGCCAATACAAACCCACATGGAAGAGGTTTATTGGGGATGATGGAGACAAGGGGAAGAAAAAGAGCAGGGCGTCTGCCTTTTATTTAAGCTGTGATGTAACTGTTTCCAGGTGTAGGTGAGAGGCTGAACCAGTGTAAGCTGGAAATGTTTGGCCTTTGCTATGGCAACAGATGCCGCCTGTGGGCAGCAGTGTTGCTGGAGGTGAGAGCGGTTCCTGATACCAACAATTATAACTTTTACTTTTTGAGATAATAATATAATTACATCATTTCTCCCTTTCTATTCCTCCCTCCAATCCTGCCCATTTACCCTCTTGTTCTCTTTCAAGTTGGTGGTCTCTTTTTCATAATTTGATCTTGTTCATGGTGGTGGTGCTGGTGTTGGTGAGGTGGTCCTGGTGGTGGTGGTCTGTGTGTGTGTTCTTAAATATATAAATATAGGGGGCTGGCGAGATGGCTCAGTGGTTAAGAGCACTGGCTGCTCTCCCAGAGGTCCTGAGTTCAAATCCCAGCAACCACACGGTGGCTCACAACCATCTGTAATGGGATCCAATGCCCCCCCTTCTGCTGTGTCTGAAGACAGCTACCGTGTACTCACATACATAAATACAAAGTGCTCAGATGTATACTGTTAAGAGTCTGTGTCTGTGATTCAGGACTGACTGGCATCAGATAGCCAACTGGTGTGCTTCCTTATTCAGTGTTCCTTTGGTTGTCTGCGGTTTTGTTTAGGCTGAAACCTTGTGAGCTCCCTCCCCCACTTCCATAGTGTGCCCATTGGTGTCCTCCTTGTTCAGATCCTATGTAGGCTGCTATGTTGGTGAGAGTTCATGGGTGGAGCTCTTCTGACAGTGGCAGGAGGCACGGTCTCACAGAAACGCCACATCCTCAGACACTTGCAGTCCTTCTCCCCTCTTCCAGAGTGTTCCCTGAGCCTGGGTGCAGGGTACAGACTTCATAGCAGTTTTAGATTCATAGTAAAACTGAGGAGATAACACAGAGAATTCCCGTGTGCCCCGCCCAGCATGCACAGCTTCTCCCTTACCCACATTCTCCACCAGAGAGAATTAATTACCATTAGTGAACCTCAAACATGTAATCTGTCACTGATGTCCATAGTTTATGTTGGCTTTCTTTCTTTCTTTCTTGAGAGAGAGAGAGAGAGTATGTGTGTGTGTGTGTGTGTGTGTGTGTGTGTGTGCATGAGCCACAGCTCTAGTGTGGAGATCAGAGGGATCAGAGGAGAACTTGCAGGAGTCTGTTCTCTCCTTCCAGGGACTCAGGTCATCATCAGGTTTGGTAGCAAGTACCTTAACCCACTGAGCTGTCTGCTGGCTACATTGATATTATATGGGTTTTGACACATTTACAACACACGTCCACCATCACAATATCATACAGAATAGTTTGGAGGCTGGTGTGGTGTGCACACGTATAATCTCAGCACCTGGGAGATAGAAGCAGAAGGTCAGGAGCTCAAGGTCAGCCTTGGCTACATATCAAGTTTGAGGCCAGCCTGAGCTACAGGAGACTGTCAAAACAACCAATATAACAACACACACACAAAACAAAAGAAAAAGGCAACAACAAAATCAAACAACCAGGAACTTTCCTTGCCTGAAACTCTTTGTGCTCTGACTCACTTCTCCCTCACCCTTAATGACCTACTTTATTGTTTTTAGATTGAGTTTTGGTATTGAGCCTAGGCTGGCCTCCTACTCAGCATGCTCCTGCCTCAGCATGCATCATCACACCTACTTCCTCCACATCTTTACAGCTCACTTCTTTTACTGCAGAGTAAGTCTATTCAGACCGCACCACAGTCTGTCGGTGTGACTTTGAATGCAGTGTTCTCAGACTGAAGGATGCTGGAGGAATGGGCACCGGAGGAGGAGCTAGTGTACCTCTGTGCAGTATTGTGAGACGGTGGGGAAGCCACGGGTCCCTTTTTAAGGGATATTTTTATATATTTCCTGAGAATTTTACACAATGTATTTTGATCATATCTACCCCGACTCCTCCCTTAACTCTCCCAGATCCATTTGTCTCCTGCCCCCCTATCTCCAGGTCCTTTTTAAAAAACAACCCACTAAATCTAATTTGCGTCTGTCCATACACTTCTGAATGTGATACCATCCCTGGAGCATGATCGACAGGAATCTTACTATATAGTCCAGGATGGCCCCTAACTCTTAATCCTCTTGTCCCAGACTATCCAGAATCCTAGGATTATGTGTATTAGCACTTTTTCTATGCTCCGCCCAACAGTTACCTAGCAACATCCAGGTAGGAGCCTGTTTCTCTCTAAAAGGACTGTTTGCTCCCCCACTCCTCTCCCCTCCTCTCTCTGTCTCTCTTTCTGGCCTCTCTCTGGAGAAGGGGGATTGAGAAGGGAGTAGAGGCAGAGAAAGAGAGGGGACAAAGAGAGAGAGAAAGAAGAGAAAAGGTGGGCCAGGAACACATGGAGAGAGAAGGGGCGTGGAGGGAGACAGGCCAGAGAGAGGGGGAGGGTCAGAGAGCACATGAAAGAGCCAGACAGTCCTTTTATAGCAAGCCAGGCTTTTACCTGGCTGTTGCTAGGTAACTGTTGGGCGGAGCCTAGGAGAAATGCTAACATTACGTGTGTATCACCACACCCAATTAAATTACCAGCTTTTAAACTACCACAATCAAAACATGTGATGTCTGTGGAAAACATAGATAATGAGATGTCCCTAGATAGACTGACACATAGGTAGTTTCCTATGGCACTAGCTGGGAGGAAGCATGGTCCTTTCAACACGTGACATCTCCTGAGTGTTCCCATGCTTCCTCTGTCACTCCCACGCAAAAACCACGTCCACCAATCGCAGACCCCAGGGTAAAAGGTTAAAGAAATAAGACTTCTATAAGATAACATGAACTATGTTATGATCTTGGAAGAGCCACTCCACAAGAAATCCTATCCATTAAAGACTGAAAAAAATGACATAGTTCATTAAAATGTAAAACTTCTGTTAATTGAAAATATGTTTAAGAGAAGAAAAGGGGAGGCAGGTCAATGCCTACAATCACTTTGGAAAACTATTTGGCAGTATTTGTTGATGTTGATGTCTTAAGACCCAATAATTCCATTCAATAGAAATGTACTCAGGCAAACCAAGAGATGTGCTCACAATCATTCTTTATTGATAATACCCCAAACCGAAAACAGTACAATGAAAGGAAATTAAATTCAAGGTCTAAAAAAAGAAAAAAACTCATGTAAGTTGGGGCAAAAAAGGTTAGTTTGTGAGCTTAAAGGCCTAGGACTGAAAACTTTGTAAAACAAGTCCAAGCATGCCCGGCTAAGCCCATTGTTAAAACATTCCTGTCCCAGCTGTCTTTTACAACTGAGTCCTCAGTCAAATGAGCCCCTCCCGAGACTATTCAAATGTAAATTAGATGTTAACCACATGTATCCTAACTTAGATAAGCATCCGCCCCACCAGACCCCTGACTTCCTAATTGCAAATAGGCTATGGGTGTTGGGTAAACTTTGTAAACTGTACTTTTTCCCAGCCCCCAACCCTCTCTCCCAACCCCCGCCCTATAAAATCCCCCAGCTTTCGAGCCTCGTGACCGGTACCTCTTTCTCCTGCGTGAGATACGTATTGGCCGGAGCTCCGTCATTAAACTACCTCATGCTTTTGCAACAAGGTCTCTCATGTTTCATTGGGTAACCCCATGTCCTGAGACTCAAGTGGGGGTCCCAGAAGGGGGTCCTACACAATGCCCATTGTGAACAGCAAAGATAGGTAGACTGTTCATGCAATGGACTGTTTCCAGCCATTAAAGACAAGAGAGGACCATAGCTCAAATCACAGCTCAGGTGAATCTCACAAATGCAGTTCATACAGAAAGAGTGGGTGTGTCTTCCTCTGTCAGTTAAAATGATGGACAGCAGGCTGGTAAGAGGCTCACCAGTGTGTAAAGGTAATTGCCATGGGATCCTGAGAACCGACACTTCATCCCGAGAATACAGAGTGGCAGGAAAGGACCCCATGCCCCCAAAGTCCTCTGGCCTTCATACGTGTGCCATTGCGTACATGCACACACTAATAATAATAATAAATAGTAACATGTAATGTTGAAAGGGCGAACTCCTGAGTCGGGGATCCTCCGACCTTAAAGTGCGGGTTCTCTGCACCTCCCAGGAAAGGCAACACCCCAAATCACTCACGAGAAACAGTCTTGATGCAAACTGCAAGAGGATTTTTATTCCAAGCGCGCTTGGAGCCCACAACCTATACGCCATGTTGGAGTAGAGGGCTGTGGACCATGAGGGCAGAATCGGGTCAGATTTTATATGGCTCACAACAAAGCCTGCCAATCATGGCAAAGCTTGCGAATCACAGACCAATCATTTCATAGCAAAAGCCTGTGAGTTACAACCAATCATAGCAAAAACCTGTGAATCACAAACCAATCATTCCCCTATAGTCTCAGAGGTCTGTATTTGCGTGGTCTCCTGGGTGGGGGTGGCAGTGGCCGTCAGAAGTCACTAGGGTGGGGGGTTAAGGCTCCTTTAGCTTGGGGTCCTTGGAGGGGTTAGGCTATATTTTTTATCCTTTCAATAGCAGTAAAATGACAGAGGCGCCATAAAAGTGGAGCTATAAAGGGTAGAAGCTTGTGCAGGAGCCTCTTGTACACTCGGAATGTTCACTGGTTCTGAGTTATGACAAGAATGAAAACAGTTTTTAATATGCCGGAAAACTGGGGACAGTTTTTTTTTTAAAAAATGAAGTAACATCTTGTATTTTACATCCATTCACTTTTGTGTTTGGCCTGCATGTCTGTCTAATGTGCCACACTTTCTTCGCCTGGTGCCCTTGGAAACCAGAAGAGGCCATCAGGTCCCCTGGAACTGGAATTAACAGATGGTTGTAAGATGCCATGTTGGTGCTGAGAATTGAACACAGGTCCTCTGATAGAGCAGCCAGTCCTTTTAACCACCGAGCCGTCTTTTCAGTCACTGGAGTGGTTGTTCCGGCACTAGCATTAATCTAATTACCCTAGGTCATACACAGTTACATGATAACAGCAGCTAATGTCAGAATATGCAAACCAAAACAAAAAACACTTCCGAGACTTCCTAGCTGAGGCTGGAGTTGTGCGGTTGGTAGTTTTCATACAGTTTTGGGAGTGAGATCTTACCAAGTAGGAAAAGAGGCTGATGCTGGCAGAGAAAAGACTGCCCAGATCCTGCAGGGCCAGGTAATGAAGACTGGCTTCCACAGGCACTGTGAAAACCCTTGTGGTGAGAGAGGTAGGCCAATTCCTTTCTTAAAATAAAAGATCTGCCACCCATGATCCAAAATTAGGTAAGGCCTCGGCGCAGTTTCTCTTGAGATTCGTATGATTCCTTTGTGCTGACAACACAGCTCGTTCATTGTCTCCTCTCTGTGTAATTACAGTATCTGCGTTTGAGAGAATTTGTGGAGTCTGATGAATAGCTTAACTTGATTTTTTTTTTCTTTAAACACCCAGATGTTCTGACTAGATTCCAACTTCCTGAGTTCCCAGTGCTTCACAGAGCTTCTGGTGACTTTCTGGTCCACCCCGGGACATTCCGATTTCCCACTGAGAAATAAGAAAACACTCCTGCCCTGAGGGCGGTGAGCTCTATCCCTGAGAACTGGGATCTCCATTTTTGGGAAACTGTTTACCAGGGTGTAAGACTCCGAAAGGAAATTCTGTGAGCCTCCTGGGAAATACTAAGACCTCAACAAGGCTGCAGAGGTCTGCTTTGTTCCTCAGCTTCTGGGAGGTTCATTCTCATTAAACACCAGCTTGAGGTGACCGCATATATGCACAGAAGACAAGGATGTGAGGGAAATGACAGAGAGAAGAGTGCCAGGAACCCCAACTTTTCAATAGCTATCAATACTTTATCCACTGTTCTCCTCACCTCTCTTGGTTTGTTTTATTTATTTATTTTTTTTAATAGACCTGAAACTGGCAAACCATAACTCACTCAATGGGCCAAATGTCCTGCTTCCTGATTTATAAATAAAACTTTATTGGAATACAGCCATGCCCACTCACGTACATGTTAACTATATCTGCTTTTGCACGGCACCCTCAAGGCTGAAGAACTGTGACAACTGGTTGCTTACATATTCCACTCGATGCCTCCAGGGATCTAGCAACAGCCTCACCTGCTACAGGGGCCAGATGTGCCAGGTGTGAGATATGACTGCTTGCCTCTCTCTCTCTCTCTCTCTCTCTCTCTCTCTCTCTCTCTCTCTCTCTCTCTCTCTCTGTCTCATATTTGTCTGCCTGTCTACATGTCTACCCATCTTTCTCTACCCCTTCTCCAGGTCCTCCTTCCTCTCCCTTCCCCCAATAAACTTCCTTATATCAGATCTATTGCATGGCATAATTACTCAGGGGCACACCTTGGTACAGGTCTGCAGGTTCCCCCTCACTACATTATATTTCATAAGACAAACCATGTGGCCTTCACCAGCTAAAATATATGTTATTTAGCCCCTTCCAGAAAACAAAAACAAACAAACAAACAAAAAACCTCGTCAACTCTTACTTTAGAAATTTAAAGTGGGGACTAGAGAGATGGCTCAGTGGTTAAGAACATTGACTGTTCTTCCAAAGTTCTTGAGTTTAATTCTGAAGACGGCTACATGAAAGTCTTTAAAAGAAGAAAAGAAAGAAATGTAGAATGACTGTTAGGCATGATGTCATCTCTCACACACATTCCAGGTAGACCTCGCTTTGTCATAGAATTAAGGGCCAATGAGCTCTGTGCATTACTGTGTTCTTGTACCCATGACTGAGATGTTCTGAGAAACTTGGCTCCATCTGTGTAACCTCAGTAAAGTTGGCTGTGCGGTGCCCAGGGCTTCACTTATCTATTAATACATAGCAAATGAGTCTGAAAACTTACAGGTTTACAAACAGAGTAAGATTTTGTCATCTCACAAAGTTCTGGCATTTGGAGTGGCGCCATTGAGCAGTTCTGGCTCAAGAGTATTGGGTTATTATAACAGGATATCGGGGGAATTCAGACCCACTTCTTGGCTGGGGTCAAAGGATGTCCTCACATACTTGATAGGTTACTCTGGCTGTGGTGGGGGAGGCTTGCTTGCTACAACATGGGCTCCTCTATGAGGCTATTCAAGTTTCCTCACAATACAACAACAGACTCCCCTGAGGGCAGATGGCCTCATTGACTGAGGTGGAGGTCTTGATGAGAGTGACAGCCTCAGAATTTCCCCTCCCCCTTTCTGCAAACGCCAGTCATAACACACCACCTCCTGGTTCAGTGCAGAAGGGACAGCATGAGAACAGGATGCTAGTAAGATCCACCAGGGCTTTCTGGAATCCTGGATGCTGCAGTCTTAGCATGAGATTACACTCAAAAGAAGTACCAGCCTGCAGTCTGAGAGTGCAGGGAAAGCAACGGAAGGATTTACAGAAACCTTTAGACAGCAATAAGGAATTATACTGCAGAATGCCCAGCCACATCCACCAGTCTCCCCAATCCCCTCCTCACAGCACTTGCCCCTTAAAAGTCTCCTTTCTGGGCCTGTGTGGTGCTTTGAATATGGCCCAGGAAGGGGCACTGTTGGAGCTATGGCCTTGTTACAGTAGGAGTGGTCTTGTTGAAGGAAGTGTGTCACTGTGGGAGTGGTCTTTGAGACCCTTCTTCTAGCTGACTGGAAGATAGTCTTCTGGAGGCCTTCAGATGAAGATGTAGAACTCTCAGCTCCTCCTGTTCCATACCTGCCTGGACGCTGCCATGCTCCCACCTTGATGATAATGGACTGACCCTCTGACCCTGTGAGCCAGCCCCAGTTAAATGTCCTTTATAAGAGTTGCCTTTGTCACGGTGTCTGTTCACAGCAGTAAAACCCCAACTAAGACAGAGAAGTTAGTACCAAGGACTGGGGGTATTGCTGTGACAGGCCTGGCCATGTCTTTGTTTAGAGGAATGTGAATTTGGGGAATTTGAATTTAGAAAGCCATGGAATGCTTTAAGTGGGGCTTAATGAACCATCCTAGGAATATGGAAAAGATTGGCCCTGAGGGTGATTCAAACTACACAGACCTGGCCCGGAGAAGAATGTTAGTATGTGTGGCTATTTTTGTGATATTTTGGAGAAGAATCTGTTTTTTTGCCCTCGTCTAAAGAGTGTGTCTGAGGCTAAGGTGAAGAGACTCAGATTAATTGCATTGACAAAGAAGGTCACAAAACAATTCAATTTAAACTCCATGCTGTGTTTAGTCTCATTAAGAATGTTTCAATGAAGCATAGCAAGCTTAAAAAGAAAAAAACCAAATGTATGGTTCAACTGATACAGAGGAAGTGAAATGAAACTGAATCCTGTGTTCATGAGAGTGGTGACTTTGGGGCATGATTCCACCCAGCCAAGTTTATGGTTTATGCATCTGCTGTTGAAAACAGAATAGTTTGGACTTTTAATCTGGAATGAACTACAATCCAGAAATAGATGAAACACCTGTGATCCAGCTCGTGAGGCTAAAAGACACAGACGTTTGCTCTGGAGCCTTGAGGAATAGTGACCATGAAAAGCTTAGGTTCAGGCAAGGTAGAACATGTCTTTAATTCCAAGAGACGGAGGCAAGCAGATCCCTGAGTTCAAGTTCCAAGTAGAGAAAGCCTTAGGTCCAGGGGTGTGGTACACACCTTTAGTCCCAGCATTCAGGAGACAGAGCCATGTAGATCTCTGAGTTCATGGTCAATCTACAGAGCAAGTTCCAGGACAGCTAAGCTTAGGTAGTGAAGAAACCAGTGGTAAACAGAAAACTGCTGATAATGTAATAGAACAAGGGGGCCATGTTCCAGATCCAGTAAGAGCACAACTTGGCAGCTTTAGCCATGTGGCTCTGGCTTTAGAATCAAAAAGGAAATTACTGGGATAATTGATGGTGCTGGTTAGCTGGAGCAGTGATTAAGAAGAGACCAGCATCACTGGGGTGAAATCTTCTGAGAAGTGTTTTCTGAGAGCACAAAGAAGCTGTGTTCCAGAGATCGTCCACGTTGTACCTCATGCTGCAGCTGGACTTGTTAATGTGTAAGAGTCACCCAGGTGGTACTGGTTTTGAAGGCATGAAAAGGTCATGGAGAACAGCTGAGACTTGGCACTGTGAGAGGACAGGGAAGGCCACTGGTGAAGGTTCAGCCTCAGTTGCAGTCAACAGCCTAGGACTGAAGGAATCATGCAAAGATGTTGAGGTTTGGCACCATGAAGGGAAGCTATAAGAGGCTATTTATGAAGCCTAGTTGCATTAGAAAACTCCGGTGTATTATAGATGCCAGTACCATGGGATGATCATTAAGAACAGCAGCTGCAGTGGAGTAGAGTCAACCAGAGCCTACAGAAGGCAGGGCTTGGGGTGTGACCCAAACCCTTTGGAGGAGCCCAGAAAATCATGTGTGAATCCCAGACATTTTTACAAGATGATATAAAATTGAAGTTGCCTTGGAGACCCCAAGATGTTAGAGATGCCAGAACCATGGGATATCTGCTGAGGAAAGCTACTAACAGGGAGTGGAACCAGCCAAAGAGAATTGTGCTGCTGTGAACAAGCAGAAAGGAGTTGGATGGGGCTGGAGAGATGGCTCAGTGGTTAAGAGCGCTGACTGACTTCCAGGGGTCCTGAGTTCAATTCCCAGCAACCACATGGTAGCTCAGACCATCTTTAACAGGTTCTGATGCCCTGTTCTGGTGTGTCTGAAAACAGCTACAGTGTACTTATAATAAGTAAATAAGTAAGTAAATAAATAAATAAACAAATAAAAAGAAAGGAGTTGAACATCAGATATGGAGATGCAGACTTTTGTCCAGCTGGCTTTTAGTCCAGGATTTCCTCATAAAGTCATTTTGGAATTTTAATGTACATTCTGTGATATTGGAGGTATGTGATCTGTTTTTTGATTTTGATTTTATAGGGGATTGCGGTTAAGAGATTGCATGAATCTCACAAGAGACTTTGAACTTTGGATTTTTAACATTATGCAGGCTGTGGTAGTCTATGGGATTTTTGAATCTGCACTAAATGTATTTTTGCATTATGCTGTAGCTAGGTATGGCCCCCATCAATTCGTGTTTGAACAAGTCTATAGGTGCCAAGGAGTGGATTATGGTGGTTTGAATATCCTTAGACCAGGGAGTGTCACTACTGGAGATGTAACCTTGTTGGAGTGGGTATGGCCTTGTTGGAGGTAGTGTGTCACTGTAGGCCTGAGCTTTGAGAACCTTCTAGCTAATTGGAAACCAGTCTTCTACTAGCAGTCTTCAGATGAAGATGTAGAACCCTCAGCTCCTCCTGTTCCATGCCTGCCTAGATACTTCCATGCTCCCACTTTGAATATACTGGATGATAAACCTGTAAGCCAGCCCCAGTTAAGTGTTGTCTTTATAAGAGTTGCCTTGGTCATGGTGTCTGTTCACAGCAGTAAACCCTAAGTCGGACAGCCTGTGAAACTCTGAGGCTATCATCCTCATCATGACCTCCTCCATGGTCTATGGGACCACCTGCTGAGGTAAGCCTGTTGTACATTTCGAGGAGACTCAGACAGTCCTGTAGAGTCCGTGTAGCAGCAAGTGAGCCTTCCACCACAGCCAGTATAGCGTACTAGAAGGCGGATCCTCATGGCTCAGTGGGTAAAGGTTATTGAGGCTGAGCCCGATGGCTGTTCACAAACACACACCAGCAGCAGCAGCCCTGGTGAGCACATACATATATATACATATACACACATACATCCATGCATGCACACACATACCATGGTAAGCGCACAGACATACACACCATGGTGTGTGCACACATGTACATACACATGTACATACACATACCTTGGCAAGTACAGACATACACACACACATACACACTATGATGAACACACATACATACACACCAACTAAACTAAACTTGCTTTAAACCAGAAGATCTAAATTCAATCCCCAGCCCCACATGTTAGAAGAAGAAAACCAATTCTTACAAGGCGACCTTTGATCTCCACACATGTACCATGCCACACATGTACCTGCACACATATGTACAACATCAATAGGAAGTCCTGAAAACCATCAATGTGCATCTAAGGTGTCTCACATGCACTTGGGTGGGGGTGGGCTGGGGAGTGGCTGTGTCTTTGAAGAGGTTAACTTAGGAAAAGACAAAATATGGTAGGAAAAAGAAAGTCAGCTGGACAGTGGTGGCACACGCCTTTAGTCCCACCACTGGGGAGGCAGAAGCAGACAGATCTCCGTGAGTTCGAGGCCAGCCTGGTTTACAAAGTGAGTCCTAGGAATAATCACAGCTATAAAGAGAAACCCCAGTCTGGAAAAACAAAACAATCAAAGAAAGCATGCAGCTGTATTCATGCTAACATCAAAACAGAAGGCCAGCTGTAGATCTGTCCCAGGCTTTTATGGCTGGGAACTGGGTAAATATTTGTGAAGCTGGCTCCTTCATAGGCTGCTAATACTGCATTCACCCCCCTGCCCCCCCCAACCCAGCTATGCTGGAATCACGTAGACTTGTCTGGATACTAACCCTTAAACAGAAATTTAAAAATCATCCAAGGAATCCAGGAAACAACACGTCTCTCTGAGGAAGCAACGGATGGAAAACTTTCTAAAATAAGCCACACAGCTTCAGCAGCGGGGCTTGTGACCTGTCTCCCCATCACAGCTGATGCCTTCCCCTCCTTGTTCAATATCACGAAATTGTACTCAGCCTACAGGAGCGTACAGCTGAGTAACCCTAAAATGCTTTTTAAAGAATGAGGAAAAATAATGTCTTTATGCAGCCGGTGTGTTTCCCAAACAAAGTCCACACAGCTGAGGCAAAGGGAGGCGTGTTATGGAAATAAAGGGTGTAGGACCCAGGAAGAGTAGCCCTGGTGTGAGGACTGGGGTTGGGATTTCAGGCTAAGTATACAGCCGTCTTCCTGAGGGACATCTAGCCTCTTAGAGTCTTTCTTCTGGAAATTCAGAGGTTGCCCTAGGAATATCTAAAGCTGCCTGGGACTGAGGTCAGGGTGGAACAGCCACTTGGATCCTGTAATGTGGGGCCTGTGTTCTATCTGGAGAGGCAGCAGGGCTTCAGTGGAAGCAGAGGCCACTGCAGAGGGACCCTCCTGTGGGAGACATTAACAAGGATAAGAAGGAACTTGCCTCCGGTGGATCAGCCTGGTTAAACACGGGACACAAAAGCAAAGAACCTGAGTTTGGTTCGCAGCATCCTCGACCAGCAGCTCGGGGGATCTGATGTCCTTACTTGACTCTGAGTGCACCTTGTACACTCGGGGCCTATTTCACAGGGACACACAAATAAAGCAAACATTTCTAATGTGTTGGTTTGTATATGCTCAGCCCAGGGAGTGGCACTATTAGAAGGTGTGGCCCTGTCACTGTGGGTGTGGGCTTTAAGACCCTATTCCTAGAAGCCTGGAAGCCAGTATTTTGTTAGCAGCTTTCAGATGAAGATGTAGAACTCTCAGCTCCCCCTGTTCCATGCCTGCCTGGATGCTGCCATGTTCCTGCCTTGATGATACTGGACTAAACCTCTGAACCTGTAAACCAGCCCCAATTAAATGTTGTCTTTTATAAAACCTGCCTTGGTCTTGGTGTCTGTTCTCAGCAGTAAAACCCTAAGACATAGAGTAAAATCAAAACAAATAAAACCCCAAAGCAGAGAGCGTTCCCTCCCCCACATCCCTGACACACACACAAGGCAACTGGAGAGCTCCCCGGAATTAGATTTCCCTGGGTAAGACCTAAGAGAATTCACATCAAGGATGCAGACTTCCGTTCTCTGACATTCACAGCAGCTGTGATGGCTAGTTTTAATTAGCAACTCCACACAATCTCGAATCACCTGGGCAGAGAGTCTCAGAGCAACAGATTGGGTGAGCCTATGTGTAGCAAGCCTGTCGGGATTGTCTTGATTACATTAATTAAAGAGGGAAGACCCTCTCATTATGGGCACCCCAAGTCCCTGGATTTGGGTCCTGGACTGTGGAAGTGTAGAGACAGGCTGAGCACAGAAAAACATCACAATCTTTCTCTGCCTTTGACTATCGGTGTGATGAGGTAAGCCATTTCAAGTTACCAGCTCAGAAAGCAGGATGAGGAGGGGTCAGCAGACACTGGAGACAGATATGGGGCCCTCTGATGGGTGTGGAATCTTTGTTAGAGGATAATAAAGGGTTTTAGGTTTACATAAGCATAATTACAAAACATGGCGAACATATTAAAGATTTATTTATTTTATATGTATGAGTACACCGTAGCTATTTTCAGACACACCAGAAGAGGGCATCAGATCCCATTACAGATGGCTGCAAGCCACCATGTGGTTGCTGGAATTTGAACTCAGGACCTCTGGAAGAGCAGTCAGTGCTCTAACCACTGACCCATCTCTCCAGCCCTCATGGTGTGCCATGGGGCTGGACTCATATACATTAAATAACTAAAAAAATAATTAATTAATCAATTTTTAAAAAGTAAGTAACCATGAATTGTGCACCTATGAATGATTAAAATAATAAATGCTGAGGTATATTGATTTTAACCACAGTTTTATGTATTTGTTTACTTATCTGAGACAGCGCCAAGCTGTCTTGCTGAGCTCCCACCTCATTCTGAGTGCTGGGAATTCAGACATGGGCCATTACTCCTAGCATTTTATCACAACAACTTTTTTGTTTGTTGGTTGGGGGGGGTTGTTTTGTTTGTTTGTTTGTTTGGTTTTGTTTATTTGCGACAGGGTCTCTCTGTGTAGCCCTGACTGGCATGAAGCTCACTCTGCAGACCAGGCTTCCCTTGCACACACACGGATAGATCCTCCTGCCTCTGCCTCAGGCATCAGTCTTGGTAACTACGCTTTGAGGCTGAGGGCGGGCAGGGAGAGGGAAATCTGCAGACACAGTTGTCAGGAGTTGCCAAAAAAAAAAAGAGAACGCCATGTTGAACAGTGTCCGGTGCTCAGTACGGGTAAACTGTGGATGGCTGGCTGTTCATGTGATGTTCTTTCTTTTCCTTTAACAGCATTTTGGTCTCCATCAGTATATCAGTCTTGTGCTTTTTATTTTATTCTTATTCTTCTTCTTATTACTGGTTCTTTGGGACAGTGTTTCTCTATGTAGCCCTGACCTAGTCTGGGAAGTCCCTCTTTAGACCAGGCCTCGAACTCATAAAGATCTGTCTGCTTCTGTTTCCTGAGTGTTGGGATTAAGCACACTTAGCTCTATCACAATTTAAAAAAAAAAAAAAAAAAAAAAAAAAGAAAAGTGAGCTGCTCCTTTTTGTGCTCCTATCAAAAATTTTGCTTTTGGGTAATTTTGTTTTTGAGTCAGAGTTGCAAGCTGGCCTGGAACTTGCCATCTTCCTGCCCATGTAGCTGCCTCGGCTTCCTCCTATTGCCCTCTGAGCTAGTCTCCGCTTGACTTGTTTCTGCATCCTGTCAGCTGCATCCTTTCTCTCCCTCACTCAGCTCCTTGCTCTCTCCTCTACTTGAGAAGGCTGTGTGAGGTCTCCCCTCCTCTCTGAGTGGCTTACTGAAGAATTCCTTTCAACCACTCAAAACCACTCCTGGAAGAAGGCCACAGTCAGCCTCTAAGGGTGGTAGTGGCTCCTCTTACACACTGACCTCTGTCCTCTGTCAAACTCACCGCTATCTATAATCTTAAAGGATTTGTTGAGCTGAACAGGGTGTGTTGTAGCCCAGAGGTAATAGTGTAACATCTAACAGAATTCCCAGCAGTAGCTTTCTTCTTCAATATACAACACCAACTCCTTGGTTGAAAATCCCCCAGCATCTACCAGTAACGAACCTAACAGATGTCACAAGCCTGAGTGTGATGAATCCACAAGACCCACTGCAGCCTCTGTTCCCTGCCAAAAATACAAAAACCACGAGGAAGGGATCAGACGAACTCAAACTGGGGCACATCCCCGTGCTCTGAAGAATGTCAAGGTCATAGAAGATGAGGGAGGCCTGAGGGGCTGTTCTAACTGAAAGAGACCAATAGCAGCTACAGCTAGATGCAGGATGTCCCGTGGGATCCCAGCTGGAGTGTCGGCAGGCTGTGACACATGAATTCAGTTTATGGATTAGGGGGTGTCTTTGGACCTGTGTCAGCGTCATGCTGTGGCAGTTGTGCTGTGGCTGCATGACAACATGCCTGCATGTCTGGGAAGTCACAGACAAATACTAATGTCTGAAAGACCACTCTGCCTTTGGGTGTGGGTTAAGGCCGAGATAGGCAGAAAAAGGGGCTTTGACACCCACTGGACCAGCACTGAAACCCAAAGCTGCTGCTTCATCTGTGTGGCAGAGTTCATCCTGTAACTGCCTCAGAGGATGTTGTAAGAGTTCCGTGAGATGTTATATATAAAGGGCCCTCAAAATCCCCTCATGGGAGCATCGTGGTGGTCCATCCATAAAACTGACTGTCCCGCCTGGTTTCAGCAGCTGGGTATCATAATTGTGTCAATGTCTATGAGGGAAAGGTGCAAGAGGCCACATACTATTTACATCCTTTTTTGTCATTGTACCACAGTAGTTGGCCCTTCTTAAAGACCAACTTTAAATTAGAAACTTTAAGTGTGAAAAAAAAAAAAGAAAAGTAAACTCACCCTACCAAGTATAGTGGTGCGTGCCTTTCATCCTAGCACTCAGGAGGCAGAGGCAGGTGGATCTCTATGACTTTGAGGCTAGCCTGGTCTACATAGTGAGTTTCAGGACAGCCAGAGCTACATAGTGAGGCCCTGACTTGAAAATAAAACAAAAATGGCAACTTTAACCTTCTAAAGCCAAATCAATGTTTCATGTTACAGGGAGATAACTAACATTTTCAGAGCTGCCCTCTATCTATCCTGTGACAACTGGAACAATTCATCGCTGCCTTCAGTGATGGGAGGTACTTTTAGGATGAAGGCTGGGACCAGCTGTAAGGACCTACAGCTGCACGGGCCTAGGCTGCAGGGGGGTGGGCCAGGGTGGGCCAGGAAGGGAATCCTTCGCTTTGGCCATAAAGATGTGTGCGACGTGGGATTCTTCACAATGAGTGACAGAGAGCAAGTCAGCATGAGAGGCTTTCCAATGACACCTTTGTTTGGATGTGTAGTTCAGTGGTAGAGCATGTGCTTAGCCTACATAGGGTCCTGGGTTCAAGCACCCAAAAATAAAACAATATAATAATCACTCTTATGCCTTAGGCCCCATTTTCTAATTTGTATTTCCGTTTCTAAATATTTTTATAAATTGCTTCAAAGATTATCCAGAGCCCCTGGGTAGAGTTTCTGTGTCCTCAGACGGTAGGGACTTTCTAAAAACCACCAAATCAAAATTCCTCCATGTTGGTTGATTTGGAGTGCTTCCGTTTGTTGTGACATCTAGCTTTGGGGCTGATGTTTCCATAGTGTCTTTGCATTTATCGTATCTGTGTTTGAGAGTCTTCTGTGAAGAGGAAACCTCAACTGAGAAAATGCTTCTATCAGATTGGTGAAAAGCAAGCCTGTGGGGCATGTTCTTGACTAGTGACTGATGTGGGCAGCATTACTTCTAAGCAGTGGTCCTGGATTATATAAGAAAGCATGCAGAACAAACCAGCAAGCAGTGCTCTTCTGTGGCCTCTACTTCGGTTCCTGTCTCTGGGTTCCTGCCTTGAGTTCCTGCCCTGACTTCCCTTCCAGTGGACTGTAAGCTGTAAGATGAAATAAACCCTCTCTTTCCCAAGTTTCTTTTTTTCATGATCTTTATCACAACAATAGAAAGCAAACTAGGACATCACCATGCCATCAGATGGGTCTTCTTCCAGGAAAGTCTCTGCAGCCTACACTTCTCTGTCCTGGCATTTCTATATGTGCACTAACACCTATGTCTGCATTTGTTTGTTTTATGCTTCCCCCCATGCTGAGTTCCAGACTCTAGCAGGTAGCGACCAGGCCTGTTTGACCCACTGGCAGGTAGGTTCTCAGTTAACTATTGAGATACCATGTGGCCCAGAAGTTTTTCTCATGGTATATGCCTGTGTCTGTTTGAGAACAGCCCCTGTAGGTTCATATATTTAAATGTTTGGTACCCAGTTTGTGGAACTGTCTAAAAAGGATTAGGAAGCGTGGTCTTGTTAGAGGAGGTATATCATCTAGGGTTAGTTTTGAAGTCTTTCTGCCTGCTGCCTGTAGATCAAGATGTAAAGCTCTCAGCTGCTGCCCCAGAACCATGTTTGCTTTTCCCCATGATGATCACAGACTAATCCTCTAAAACTGTAAGGAAGTCCCCAATTAGATGTTTTCTTTTATAAGAATTGCCTTGGTCATGATGTCTCTTCACAGCAACAGAACAATGACTAAGACAATGTCCAAGAGAGTCAAAACCACATCCACTCAAACACTTGTGCATGCATATTCATCTTGAATCCATAAAAGCTAATAAATAAAAACAACCCAGATGTCCATCAACCTATGAATGGATGAATAAAATGTGGTGTGTGTAGATACAGTGGGATTTTTAAAAATTTATTATATATAAGCACACTGTATCTGTCTTCAGACACACCAGAAGAGAGTATCAGATTACAAATGGTTGTGAGCCACCATGTGGTTGCTGGGAATTGAACTCAGGACCTCTGGAAGAGCAGTCAGTGCTCTTATTCACTGAGCCACCTCTCCAGCCCTACAGTGGGATTTTTTTTTTGAAATAAGAAATACGGTGGTGTTATCAGATACCACAAACATGAACAAACTTTTGAAACACTATGCCAAATAAAATAAGCCAAGTGTAAAAGAACACATATTCTACGATTGCATTTTCATACAGCTTCCCAAACATCAACACTATGACAACAGAAAATAGAGTACAGGTTGCCAGAGACTGGGGGAGGAAGGTACCGGGGAGAGACAGGAGGTGATAGAAGCGACTGCTGATGGGTGGGTCAGGTACTGGCGTCCTCCTGATGATGGAAGGACTTAAGAATGTGAGTGTGGGGGTGTGGCCTGCAGACCGACATATTCAAAATGCTGACTTGTAAACTTTAAAATGATGAACTTATGTGAATTGTCTCCTAGTTAAGGAAGAAAATCAAAACCACTGCCTTCTGTTTATATATGCTGGATGAGTGAGTGACTCATCTCTGGAAAAGATAGCAAATTGGGGCCCTGGATCCACTCCCAGCCTTTCTGGATTTTCCTGCTAGCTCCGGTTCATGAGAAGAGTTTTCCTCTGAAGGTTGCAGTGTTGGCACCTGGTGTGAGAAAAGGGTGTGGCTGTGCTTTATCGCTGATGCTGTAAGGGCCGCCAGCATCCCCTGGACTTAGTCCATCTCTGACACTTTTATTAACTTTCAGAGAGGAAGTCAGAGGTGGAAATGGCCTCCCCCACTCCTGAAAATGACTTCAGACTAACGAAAAGCCCTTACTTGATTTCAGGCCAAATACGTCATTTTAACCAACAGGTGAGTGCGCATGCGAGTGTGTGTGTATGTGTGTTTGTGTGTGTGTGTGTGTGTGTGTGTGAGAGAGAGAGAGAGAGAGAGAGAGAGAGAGAGAGAGAGAGAGAGAGAAAGGGCATATGTGTGTATGTGAGAGAGAAGTGTATGTGTGTGTTAAAAGTCCCGGTTGGAATTGTCATTTACTTTGTTAGCGACACATGTTTTTCTAAGAGGTGAAAGGAAACATGCTGGTGATCTCTGCTCTAAAGCAATCAAGCACACCCAACAAAATGGCTGTGTACAGTTCCAGGTCTAGAAGCATGGGTGTAAGAACTGAGAGCAGGGCTGGACAGATGGCTTGGTGGTTAAGAGCACTGCCTGCTCTTCCAGAGGTCCTGAGTTCAATTCCCCAGCAACCACATGGTGACTCACAACCATCTGTAATGGGATCTGATGCTCTCTATCTCTGAAGAGAGCACCAGTGTACTCACATGCATAACATAAATAAATAAATCTCTAAAAAACAAAACAAAACTGGGGGCAGACGCTTCCATGTGGACATGTTCAGAGGGCCTTGTTTTGTTGGTTGAAAAAATGACATTTTTGGGATTCATTTCTTTGGATGTTTCTGTTCTGAGGCAAAGTGGAGAGGACAGATCTTTGGTGTGGACCCTTTCTGAGAAGCAGAGAAATAATGAGAAAATCCAGACAGGGTCCTTCAAGGTGGTTCAGGAAATAAAGGTGCCTGCCACCAAGCCTCATGACCTGAGTTTTATCCTTGGACACACACAGTGGAGACCAGCATCATAGGCAGGGCACAGACCAGTTTCCCTGAGGCCTCTTCAAGGGAAGGGAGGGGCTAAGGCTTTGCAGACAGAGGGGGAAGGAGGCTTAGTGAGATACAGTCAGCTATCACAGCCAAGGAGACTGAGGTCGAACAGAACAAGTGCCAGCAAACACAGGGTGGCTCCTGACTCGCACAGCATTTGGCAAATGCACGCTTTTCTCAATCAGCAAGCCAACAGAGATCATCTAACTGGCCTGTCCTCCCTAGAGCAAGGACCCGAGACTCAGCTCAGTTAAGTCCACCACAGGCTACAGTGACCATGTAGATGACAGGTGTCTGGTAGCTTTTGTAGGATGCACGGGTGATGTGTGTTTGTTTCCCAGGCTTGCCCTGGTATGAAGGTGTTGGGGAACAGCGAACCTGGAGAGATGGAGAGATAGCTCCGGGCGTTAAGAGAACCCGTTGTTCTTGCCGAGGACTAGGTCTCATTTCCCTGCGCCTACACTGTAACTCAAACCGTCCTTCTTAGCTTAGCTCCAGTTTCAGGAATCCGATGTCGGCTTCTGACCTCTACGGGCACCTGCATACACGTGGTGCACATGCAAAGCCCTCAAACACATGAAATAAAACAATCTTACAAAAAAGATTTTTTTTTTTTTTTTTTTTAATCTGGGTTGTGTGTTAAGATGAGTGCTTTCGGCGGATGGTGGTTCATGCCTTTAATCCCAACACTCAATACCTGCAGGCGGGTATTTCTGAGTTTGAGGCTAGCCTGGTCTATAGAGTGACTTCCAGGACAGCCAGGGCTACACAGAGAAACCCTGTCTCTGGTGGGGGTGAGAATGAGGGGTAAGGGGTAGGAGGGGTGGGAGGGATGGAATATGAGCACTTCCTGTCTGGTTACCCTGATGTGGTGCTCTTACTCTTGGTCTGAAAAACCTGCTTCCAGCCTGCCTCCCTTTCCCCAGCTAAATGACGGTCTCTTTAGAGAGATTGAGGGTTTTAAATTCTTGTTTCTGTAGGGATTTCTGAGCACATATTTAGTTCCCCGACTTCTTTCTCCATGTCCTCTAGGGGGCAGAAGCGAGCCACTCGTCCATTCTTTGTGACTGGTCCTTCAGACTTCTCCAAACTTTTATAAGAAAACAAATGCCCAGAGGCGACCAGAAAAGAAAATAGCTTATGTGCTTTATTTCTCTTTAGGTTGAAATATGATCTCAGGGCCAATAAGATGTCTCAGAGGGTAAAGCCTCCGGCTGTCAAGCCGGACAAATCTGGACTTGTTGGCGCTTGTGTGCAGCACTCTCCACAAAATTAATAATAATAAACAATGTAGAAAACAAAGACGGTGTGATCTAGGGCCGACGATCTAGTGCCTGGTGTGGTGGCACACATCTTTAATCCCAGTCCTTGGGAGGCAAACATAGACAGATCTCTCTCTGATGTACACAGTACTTCTGGGCCAGCCAAAGCTACACAGTGACTAAATGAGATCCTGTCTCAAAAAAATAAAGGAAAGTTGAGTGGTCACAGTGCCTGTCTTTCATCACAGAACTCAGGAGACAGAGGCAGGTGTATCTCTTGGAGTTCAAGGCCTACAGTGAAAGTTCCAGGATAGCCAAAGAAGGTTATGTAGAGAAACCTTATCTCAAAAACCCAAAATGGCTCTTGCCTCTTGTTCTTGCTCTCTTGCAGCCTTGCTCTCCCCCTTAAGCCCTCCTCTTCCTCCCTTCCCCCCTCCCTCCATGTGCTCATGGCCAGCCTCTTCTCTGCTCCTCTGTTCCTCTACTCCTCTGTTCCTCTCTCTCACTCTCTCTCTCTCTCTGTCTCTCTCTCTCTCTCTCTCTCTCTCTCTCTCTCTCTGCCTCTACTACCCTCTTAACTCTCCCATGACTTGAATAAACTCTATTCTGTACTAAAAAAAAAAAAAAATGACCAAAACAACAACATCATCATCATCATCATCACCATCAACAACAGCAACAAAAAATTCTTTAAGAGAAAATATTTGTAGAAACTGAGGCTCCAAATTCAGTCTCAAACAAAGAATGCTTTCTATTTTTTTTTTTTTTTTGTCCCAGCAGGCTACATGAGACCTTGTCTCAAAACAAAAACAAACCGAAAACAAATAAGAAATAAAAGAAAGAAAAAAAAAAAAAAAAAAAACTTGGACATAACCTAAGGCAGTGATTCTCAAGCAGCGGGTTGGGGGTCCCTTTGTCAGGGGTTAAAAAGACCCTTTATGACCATCTGCATATCAGATATTTATATTATAATTCATAACAGTAGCAAAATTACAGTTATGAAGTAGCAACAAAAATTACTTTATGGTTGGGGTCCCCACCACCTGAGGAACTGTGTTAAAGGGTCAGAGCATTAGGACAGTTGAGAACCATTAGTTTAAGATCTCTTTGTCAAAGAGTTCATAACCCCTGAGAAAAAGTTCTCCTGTTGAAGAAGCTCGTGTCTCTAAGCTATACTCTACGCTTTGCTGGTCTCCCTCACCTGAGCCTCTGCCCTCCTCTCTGAAACCAAGTTGCTTCTCTGGTAGAAACCCAAGGATGCCCATTCCAGAGTGTGGCCTTTCTACAAGCATACAGTAGATGGAGAAGAGCCTTGCAGGTCCTGGATGTTTGGGGACAAAGACATCAAGATGACAACAGATGGTGAAGGATGAGGAGAGAAACAGATGTCAGGCTTGAGGGAATGGTGGAGTATGTGTATTGGATTCCTTAGGCTTCTGCAGTAATGAAGTAGGGGGTGGGTGCGTGTCCGCACTGATCTGAAAACACAGTTTTCATGTTCCCAGAGGTGAGGAGAAATGCCTACAGAAGAAAAGAAAGGCTAGGCGTGTGTCTCAGTCATGCTCTCAAAGCCCTGAGCTGGGCTCCCTATAAAACTGGGTGTGCTGCAAATGACTGAACTACCAGCACTCAGGAGTGGGACATAGGGGGGTTACAAGTTCAAAGCATCTTCCGCAATGTAGAAGTTAAAAGCCACCCTAAAGTATATGAGGCCCTGTCTCAGGGAGGAGGAGGAGAACCTGCAGGATTGAATGCTAACTCCACAGAGCTATATTCTCACTGTGGGGACCGTCATCTTACAAATGGGTCGAGGCAGGGCTTGGGGGAGGTTGCCACTGATCCAGGACTTGTCCATATAAAGCAATTGGCAGAGAAGGCTGGAAAAAGAGAAAGAAGATGAGTAGTTAAGAAAGTGTGTTTAAAACTTTAGCATAAAGAGATCCATAACCCATGATTTCATTTACATTCCATTCCATTCTGGAAAAAGCAACGTGACCAAGTCAGAAGTTAGATCAGAGGCCTCTGGGTTGGGTGGCTGCAGGGATTCAAACCACCCAAAAGGGGTGATGGAACTATTTCAGATGTTAATTGAGGCGATGGTTATCCAAGTACACACACTTGTCAAAACACATTCAAGCATGCACTTTGAAAGGGTTTTACTGTATGTGAATTATAGTTCATAAACTCGACTTAAAGTAAAGCACACAAGTTGCCAAACATCAAGGGCCAGAGCTAAGCTGGCTCTGAAGAGTGAAAAAAGCCTCAGTCTTTAGAATGAGTGCAAACTCCACACGTCTACATTTGTGTCGACAGTCATCGAGATAGATGTGAGTATTTTGTTTAATATGTCTTTACTAATTCATACATACTCACATGTACACACATGCACTCACAAGCACACACAGAGACACACATATACACACATATACATACACATACAATCACACACACAGACACACACACACACATACAAGCACAAACATACAGACACACACACACAAAACATACACACAAGCACACACACACTTGTGTCTTAAGACAAGGTCAGAAGTAATCCAGACCTTTATCTCACTTCAAGGCTGAAGGTGACCTTGAACTCCTAATCCTCCCGCCTCCCTCTCCTAAGTGAGGGTGTGTCCTTATACACCTGGTCTTGAGTTTAAACTTGGCAATGGCAGAACCAGTGTCTTCACTGTCTGTGGGTTAAGAGTCCTGCTTTGCTGGGCAGACAATTAGAGCTCGGCCAGTACTATTGCCTCCCCTCTCTTCCTCTCTGGCTGCCCTTCCCGGGTTTATCTGAGCAGTGAAGGAGGTGGCCGGTTCAGGTGCTGCGCTCTCCTCTAGACCCGAGTGGCATCTATGAAATGACCTTTTTACACCTTGTCTTCTGTTAGGGCTGAGCTCCTTTGTCCTGCTTTAGTTCTGTAAACAGAACCTGGCTGAGGTCCTGCTCCCCCTGAGCTCTTGACAGCTCCCAGCCTTTAACTCACATCCTCCTCTGCATTGCTGGGGACAATTGGAGACTTTCTCGGCTTTCTCCTGGGCCACATTTGAGTGGGGACTTGGGTAGGGTTGGGGGGGGACTTTAATATTCCTCTCCCAGACTGGTCACATGGCTCAGCTGCCTTACTTACCTACAAGGGGAGTGGCTGTCCCACGACTCTAACGGAGGAGTACAAGCACAAATAGCTTTGTCTTTCCAGTGCTATCAACCTCTGGAGGTTTCTGCTCTTCTCACACTACTCCAGGCTTTAACTCTTGCTGATCACTTGTGTCTTATCTCTACACAGCTCCCTCCCAGCCCCAGGGACATCTGTTTCTCATCTGCCTTCCAGTGTCTTCCTCTGTCATATTGCCCAGCCTGGAAGCCAGGGACCAGAAGGAAGACATAGCTTATTGATGATGAGTGAGGCCTACCTCGGGCTTTCAGAATATCAGGGAATGCTTTTAATCCCTGCCTTTGGGACCCAGGGGTGGGTGAATTAGAGGCCACCCTAGTCTACAAAGGACAGCCAGGGCTACATCATAGATAGAGAGACCCTGTCTTTTTTTTTTTTTTTTTTTAAGCAAAACAGAATAGCAAACAGAAACACTAGGGGGAAAAGAGAATGAGATAGCCCTTCCCAAGGTGGTGCCTCAGTTGGCCTGTTAATGGGTATGCTTTATCGTAGTACCAGGTTCCCAGCCTGGTGAAAGTCTCATCCCTTTAGTTAACAAATCTCACCCCACTTACTCTCCCCCAAGCCTGTTCCTCCTCTATGTTTCAAATCTACCCAAACCATCCAAGCCAAAAGCTGGGAGCCCTGAGTAGAGGTGCATGCTTACAAATTTAGGATCACTATGAGTTTGAGGTGATCCTGAACTGAATAATATGCTCAGGATTAGCCTAGACAACATGGTAAGACTTGTCTCAAAACAAAATAAAATACTACCTAAAAAGAAGTTGAGACTCTTCATGGGCCCCTTAGTCTTCCACCCACCCTATCTGTCCCTGGTCATTTCTTCTTACACCAGGTCTTAGATCGATTACTGTGAAAAGATACTGTGACCAAGGCAACTATCATAAGGAAAGCATTTATCTGGGGCTTGCTTGCAATTTCAAAGGTTTAGTGGCATGCTGGCAGATACTGGAACAGTAGCTACATCTTGATCTGTAGAGAGAGAGAGAAAGAGAGAGAGAGAGAGAGAAAGAAAAAGAGAGAGAGATGAGGGGTAGAGGGAGAGGGAGAGAGAGGAAGAGAGAGGGAGAGAGAGGAAGAGAGAGAGAGGGGGAGAGAGAGGAGAGACTCTTGGCTTAGCATGCCCCCCAGCACCCCCCCCATGACACACTTCCTCCAGTAAGTCACACCTCCCAATCCTTCTAATAGAGCCACTCTCTGGTGACTAAGCATTGAAATATATGAGCCTACGGGGCCATTTCTATTCAAATCACTATGCACCAGAAGTTTTATGTTGCCCTTTCTCCCTCCTTAGCTGACGCCTCAGTCTTTCTTAGCTGGGTGGCGGAGATAATTTTTTAATTTCATGTTGCTTGGTTTGTTTGTTTTTACTGAGACAGGGTTTCTCTGTGTAGCCCCTGATTGCCCTAGAACTTACTCTGTAGATTAGGCTGGCCTTGAACTCAAGAATTTTCTGATGGATCTTTCTGTCTCCAGAGAAGCTGTCAGACTTTCCTGACATGCTACGCTGTAGTCTCTGCTCCTTGGCTGACTTATAGATGTCTAGCTATGACATACCGGTCCTTATCTCTGCCTTTGCGCTTGGTTCTGTACATTCCAAAGAGTGATCTGTGATACTTACACTTCTGGTTTTGAATGAATAGTTTACTAAGTATATAATGAACAAAAATAAAGTATGAATAACAAGCGACAGATAGACAGCAAAAGACACCAAACTAGGCACTTGGAATATCCAGCAGAGCCAGTGATGGAGAATAAACAAAGAGAACGTTATCTAATGGGGTGGGGGATGGGGGGAGCTTACAACACTCCGCAGAAAAACTGGAGTTCTGACTGCGCTTTCTTTCCATGGCTAAACTTCTGGTTCCCATTATGGACATTTCTATACTCTGGGGTAAACAGTAGTTTACCATCTTGCTGTTCTCAGGTGATCAGGGGACCAGCCTGACCCAGAATATGGGGTTCAAAGAGGACAAAGAAAGGCTTCCTCATCCCAGGAATCTGCTCTCAGCAAATTTAAACAGCACATGACAATTTGCCCATGTAATTCACTTTACATGCGAGCTGTTTCCACTGACTCTAAAATCCCTTCTTTTATTCCTGATTTTCTTTTTCTCTTTCTTTTCTTTTTTTCTTCTTTTCTTACTTCCCTTCTCCTCCTCCTCCTCCTTTTTCTTCTTCTTTGGTTTTTCATGACAGGGTTTCCTCGTATAGCCCTGGCTGTCCTGGAACTCACTCTGTAGACCAGGTTGTCCTCAAACACAGAGATCCACCTGTCTCTGCCTCCCAAGCACTCCAAAGCCATGAGTCAGCATTCATTCTGAGATTTCTTCCTGGTCCCTCCAGCAAGAACTCGACCTCTGGTCAGCACGGTGTCAAGTTTGTCTTTGTTGGGTGCTAGTCCCTAGAACTCCTTGGAGTCAGCCGTAGGCAGTGGAGACCTTAGTTCGCCTAGCAGATCGCACAGCTGGTCTGATGATTACCAGATGATGCAACAGCCTGGGAGTTAGAAGAGGCCTTGACACCGCTGGCTTCAGTGTATTCTTCAGGACGGAGAAATTCGCCTGCTCAGCCTCACATCACAGCTGGTGACAGAAGTAGGCCTGGTCTTCTGCCATTGGCTTCTCTCACTTGTCTGCAGAGCCATTAGACACAGGGAAGGAGCCAGGTAGGTCAGAGAGAGTGGGACACGCTGGCCAGGTGTAGGCAGGGGTCAGTGAGAAGACACCAGAGGCAGAAATTTAACTCAGTGCCTGGATTTAACTTAATCTCAAGCTGGAAAATGGGTCAAGTCCACAATGGTGTTTTTGTGAAACCGACTGTCATTTTTCCCTGTGTGGCCCTAATGATGTACACACCTGGAGCTGTGATAACAACTCTGAGGAACACATTTGAATACAGGCCCCATCAGCTCCTTGCTGATTTGTCTGAGGCCCAGACGATCTATCTAGCCTGTTCCCGCTCTCACCATCGCAGGGACGGTTTCACTGTTTCTAGCAAAAACGTATATTTCGTGATTCAGTAGGATATTCTGATCTATTAAACCCTTATCCATTTCCTTCCTGGAACCTCCGTGTGGAGTGACAGAGACATTCTGGACCCTGAAGCCACACAGGTGAAGACTGAAACCTGGAAGTGAGACTTCCTGGGGGTAAGCTACGTGACTGCCCGTCAGAAACAGAGGTCCCTCCATGCGCCCTACCCTCAGGCTTGAGAGCAGCGACCACAGATGCTGCAAGCCTGGCCCAGGATCCAGAGAGCCAGGTTAAGTCTTGTTCCACTTCTTGTAAGATGCATGACCTTGTAGGGTCCCTAGTATTTATATGGCACTTGGACTGTAGCAAGCACACAGAAACACCAGGAGTCCCTTCCTTCTCCCTCTTGGAGAGAGAGGGGGGAGGGGGGAAGAGGGAGGGGGAGGGAGAGGGAGACCAGTTTTCTTCTCCTCTCTACTACCAAGACAAAATGATCTCTTGGTCACTGGAGACATCAGATGCGGGCGCCCTTGGGCTCCTCCCAAGAAGCCCACTCTTCTAATTCTTCTCTCCCATATTCTCCATCCCAGTAACTCGGGAACCATCCAATATAAGCCCAGCCCAGGTAGGTTCAAGACAGCATGGTCTCCTACCTGGCTTTTGCCTGGCTCAATGCCAAGAGCTTTGTTCATGCAGCATTGTGGCATGGGCCATGGCTGGCTCTGAAACCTCCGGAGGCCTGTTTGGACCTGCTGGAATAGTCGTAGGCTCATTAGTCTCAGCTTACTCGCTAGACTCTCAGCTGTGCAAGCCAACATCAGCCACCCTCCTGGTCTGTCTATGACACACCCTTCTCCCTCTCCCTTCCCTCCACTCCCTCCTCAGAGAGGCTCCAGTAGGAGGACCAGGGTAGAACAGGGGTCAGACCCTGAGTTTAGAAAAACAGGATTCTGCTGCTGATAAACCGACCAGAGAAACAGCAAAGTCCGCAGATCCAGACCCTGTGTCTCTTCAAAACCTCCCACTGGTGACAGCTCTAAGCCCAGGATCCCAGATGTATAAGACCCAGAGTTCTCTTAGACCTGCTCCCTTACTGACTTGAGTGTGTCTGTGCGCCAGACAGCCACTGGCCCATATCCTGGGGCTAGGAATTCAGTTTTTGGAACTTTGGCCCATGTGTCTAGTCTCCTGGCTGTGTAATAATATGCTTGCATCCTTAGCCCACCCACTCCAGCCCCGGTCCCCTCTAGGCTCAGCATCCTTGCGGATGCTCATAGGATTCCCATTCTATCCGGTATAGTCTGTTTCCTCTCATGTCAGAGGGAAAGCCACTACAACAGCAAAGCCAGCAGTGTCTAGTGAGTACGTGCTGTATGCCCACTGTGGACGGGGTGGGGACACAGATACCACACCTGGCCTCATGACCACAGAGGGAGGCTGGTAGACAAGCGCATGTTCACACTTGCAGGCCAACACCCCTGAATATTCTGTCTGCCTCTATATTAATGTCCAGCTATTAGGGGTGATGAAGAAAGAACATGAGGTTTCTACCTGAGGTCATAAAAACACTCTTTGATTGACCGGTGTTGCCACACAGCTCTGTGACTATTTTGGAAAACCACAGACTTACTGACATGCTTTAAGTGGGTGAAGTAGACAGTATATAAATTCGGTCTCAAAAAATATTTGCTCACAAATTTGGGTGTTTGGGGATGGTGAGATGGTGCAGTGTGTAGCACGCTTGCCACTGAGCCTGATGACCTGAGTTTCATCTTTAAGACCCACATGGGAGAAGGGCAGAACCAATGTAGGCTGTCTTCTGATTGCCCCAAGTTCCAGCCCAGGAACAGCTGGAGTGAGACAGGTAGAGCCGGGGTCAGAGGTTATGAAGAGATATGGAATCTGGGTCTACAGACCTTTGCTGTTTCTGTGTTCCATTTATCATCAGCAGAATTTTGTTCTTCTAAACTTGGCCCCTGTTCTGCCTTCCCTCTCTCACCTATTCCAGGGCTAAAACTTTGAGTGTACAGTCAGAGAACAACCTACAATATACCACACATACTATAGGCACACACAGACAGCTAAACAGATACACAATATATCACACACACACATACCATAGACACACACAGGCCTGCAATATCACACACACACACACACACACACACACACACACACCTAAATAGAAACAGTTAAAATGTTCTTGAAAGTTTGAGCCAGGCATGGAAGATCACACCTGTAATCCCAGCAATTGGGAAGGTGAGGCAGGAGGATTACCTTAAATTCAAGACCAGTTTAAGCTACACAGGGAATTTTAGTGTAGCCAGTGCTATCAGGTGAGGCTCTATTTCAAATTAATTGATCAATTAATAGTTAAGTAATGGGTAAAATACGATCTTTCTTCTTACCTTAAGCATTTTTTCTTAGTCCCCCTGCAAGGCCAAGATTGGAGTTGGAGTCCCCCAGGGACAGCACAGAAAGACTGTCATTTCCCTTCCCATCTGCCCCCGGGGTGTTCTGAACCTTGAGAAGGCCCGTGGACTATCTAAGTCACAAGTCCCAGACCCATCCATAAGAAGGATCTTAGAATCCCCTTAAGATCAAGGAGTGTGTACGCTATAGCTGTGGGGTATGGCCCTAGGAACTTAGGCTAGGCCAGACACCATCACAGGTTCAAGTGAATTAGGGTTATTTGCAGGGGATTCTGGGTATTGGTTCAGGGCAATGCTAGCCTACAGAATATTCTGCAGTGTTGGAGATGTTCACTATAGTAGTCGTTAGTAGCCACTTTGACATTTGGCTAATGAACCTGAAGAAATTAATAAAAAATAGTTGTTTTCTGCATTAAGATAGACTTTCGCTATTTTATACATTACAATAGGGTCTCACAATGCTCCCCTAGTTGAAGTTGAACTCATTTCCTTAAGTGATTCTCCCGCCTTAGCCTCCCAAGTGCCAGGACCTGTAAGTATGCACTGCTGTACTCCAGAGAGAATTAACTTTAATTTAAATGTTCATTACCATTACATGTAAATGGCCACCTGTAGTTAGAGACGACCACAGACCACATAAGACAATGCCTTACAGAAGGTGGCCGTGCTGGTGGTATCTACTGGCCTGGCTTCTTTGCTGACTCTGTCCATGGGGAGGAGCCTGGCTAAAGGCAGGAACACTGGAGAGGGAACTACAACCTTTCTCATAGAAAACTTCCATATAAGGCAGCATGCTTCTGGTGCCTGGACCCTCCAGTTGCTGAGGAGAGGGAGGTAGATGTCTGGGGGGCTGGAGGAGGGGAGCAATTTGAGGCAGCCCTCAGAAAGGTCCTCCTGAGATTTTCGCAAAGACCTGTTTTCCAGAAGAGGCCCGCTTTGGTAACTAGGGTCTGCTAGGACTGTGGGTCTCAGAGTGAGAAGGCGCTGTTATTTTTTTTTTTTTCCCTGAGGCCATGTGAATAGGGCAGACCAAGCACATAGTTTCCATGGCATAATCTGAGTATAAAGCCCTGTGTGTCTGTGGGGGAGGGATAAGGAGAGGCCCTTGGCCCAGCCTGGCTCGGGACTGGGCAGGAACCCAGCAGGCACATTCCCTCCCAATTCCTGCAGGGTCTGGAGCCGCAGGAGGGAGAGGCTGTGCCTGGCTTCCCAGGGCTTTTGGAGGCTCATTTGGTTGGTGATTTCAAAGAGGGTGTAGGCTCTTCCAGATGCTTCCAGAGGAGGAAACAGTGGCAATCGCCAGAGAACTAGCCCAAGCAGAGGCTCAGAGAGAACCCTGGGAGGCAAAACAGAGGCAGGCAGAGGAGGCTCTCTTTGTGTACACTTCATGACCCTTTCTCAGCAACAGAGAGGTGACAACGGGACAATTTCTAGGAGAAAAAAAACAAACAAATCAACCAACAAACATAAAATACATGGCAGAACCATTGCCTGGAATGATTTTAGGTAGTGCACTAAATATTATCACCTGGTAGAGATTCTAGCTGGAGAGAAGAGGGCTCTGTAAAAAGTGACCGCCCTTCTCACCCCCTAAAACGTCATGAGCAGAAGACAAGGCACAGGCTCCCTTATTAAGGACAAGGTACAGATCGCCTACTAGACCAGTGATTCTCAACGTTCCTAATGCTCTGTTTTAATACAGTTCCTCATATTGTGGTGATGCCCTCCTCCCATCATATAGTAATTTTCATTGCTTCTTCATAACTGTAATTTTGCTACTGTTATGAATTGCAATGCAAATGTTAATATCTGATGTGCGGGGCATGTGATAGGCAACACCCACAGGGATTGTGACCTACAGGTGGAGAACCGCTCTCCTTCCAGTACAGCCTCCAGATCAGATATCAGTGCCTTCAATCTCCATATGGCCTTGTCTTTACTCTGATGGAAACTATGCCTTATCTTCAGTTCTGCCCTAAATCATTACTAGTAACTGCCTGGGGGAAAGACTTTATCCCAAGCACTCTGACTCCACACCTCTGCTCCCAACCACCACCACCACCACCGCTGTCTGTTTCCTAACAGACGTTCTGGGTGTGGGTTTGGGTTTGAGAGTCTCTCCACAGCACAGGAATGTTTCCACAGCTCCAGCTTATCTAGTTTGTCCCAAAGCATCTGCCCCAGCCTGCATCTCTTTGTTACCCTGACTCCTCAAGGCAGCTGAGGCTAAGGGTAGGGACCCTGTCCCCTGAGAGTGGCTCTCTGTGTAAATTGGATGGAATGGATGGGGTGGAAGCCCCAGGCTGTGGAGGTTGCCCAAGACAATCAAGCCTTTCTGAGAGGCGAGCTTCGCCACAAGTCTCAGGACACAGCTGACATACACAATGCCCTCTCTCTCCACCAGGGCAGAAAGGCGTATTATTGCAGGTCTGGTGACTCCAGCCTCACTGAATGTGATGTTTATGGTCTGCACATCCCCCTTAGATGTACCTCCCTAGCCAGGAGTTATAGCTAGAGGTTTAATGGCTCAGGGTCTGGGAGTTCTTCCTTAGGCTCTGCTCCCTGTCAGGCTTTCCTCTCAGACTGGTCTCCTTAGCCTCCCTTCCCAGGAGCAGGCTCTTTGGCCCAGGCCACACCTCAGTCTTCACGGGCTTTTTGTTTGTTTCTATTTTATGTATATGGGTGGTTTTGACTGTATATATGTCTGTGTGCCACGTGTTTAGAATGCTTTCAGAGGCCAGAAGGTGGCATGGATTGGATCCTCTAGAACTGGAGCTACAGATGGTTGTCAGCTTCCATGAGGATTCTGGGAACCAAACCCTGGTCCTCTGTAAAAGCAGCATGTTCTTAAACACTCAACAGTCTCTCTAGCCTTAGTCTTTTTGTTTCTTTAAAGATGTGTTTTTTGCTGTGTCTGTGTATTTCAGTGTGTGTGTGTGTGTGTGTGTGTGTACATCACATGTGTTTGAGTGCCCACAGAGGCCAGAAGAGGGCATCAGATCTCTTGAAGCTGGTGGTAGTGGCCTCCCGCCCAGCAAGGATGCTGGGATACAGAACTTATGTCCTCCAGACCTGTTCTTAACCACTGAGCCATCTCTCCAGTCCATCTAGCCCAGCAGGCTCTCCCCAGTATGACCTTTCTTTTTTCTTTCCCCTTCTTGGTATCTCCTGTTTGAACTCTGTAAATTGGAGGAATTTGGTCATCAGGAATTTTGACAAAGACCCTGGAAATGGCTTTGTTCTTAGTAAGAACCATGGCATGGGTTATTAACCCTGTAGCATGTGCTGGCACATATCCAGCTACTCCCAATAGTCCCACAGCTCATGCTGAGAACCATAGATCTGGAATTTGTTGGCAAGGCTAAATGGTGGAGCCTGGGTAAAAGTCAGAAGGCATTTTCACCATGGTATTATAATGTTTCTGCTGTTATCCTAGTCTTCAAAGCTGGGGTGCTTACAGCAATAGATGTTTACTGTCTACAGGACCTAACGGCAGAAGTTACCGGATGGGGGTACCCTTCTGAGTGTGTGAGGGACAGTTGGTCCCTGGCCTGTTTTTACCTGTTTGCTGGTATATGATGCCTTGTCACCTACCAACACTCAACTCCTCTGGTCTAGAAAGTTGAGGGGGGCCCTACCCATGGGCCTAAGAAGGTGGCCGAGCCTGTGCCTGTGTCAGCAGTGCCAGGCACAGAAGCACCTGTCTAGTTTCTCAGAGTCTCTGGCCTTCTCTTCAGGTACTTGGGTAGTTCCGGTACTCCAGATAGCCCCACCCCAGCCTTCTTTCTATGACCCACACAGGCTCCCATATTGCCTTCTCATCACAGCGGTTAGCTTCCTCTAGGCAGACCTTCTAGACCTCAAGGCATAACTTTAGACCCGCTTTGTTCCCATGGCTACACATTTCCTTGCTCCCGTGTACTTTATAGACAGTCCTTGGGTTTTTCTGATTTGTTTTGTTTTTTCCCGGTGCTAGGTTTGGAACTAGGGGCCCTACAGAGACTAGCAAACTGCTTACCACTAAACAATAATTCCAGCTGGTCCCTGACTTCTTATGGTGAGACTTGGGGTTTCCAGCGTTACACTGATACAAACATGATGTTCTTTCAGTAAAATCTAAACTTGGGAATGTGATTACTGCAAACCTGGCTAAAGGCCTGGGGAGTCCTGGGCTCTGTGAAGGGAGGGGACCTACATGATGTTGGGCTGCCTTCTAAATATTTATTAGCCCTGCAGATTAGTTCTGCTCTCAGCCTTGGCCAGAGCAACTTCTCTTTGAACTGGGTGTTTTTTTTTTTAAGATTTATTTATTATAGTCACAATGTTTTGCCTGCATATATGCCTGCACACCAGAAGGGGGCACCAGACCTCATTCTAGATGGTTGTGAGCCACCATGTGGTTGCTGGGAATTGAACTCAGGACCTCTGGAAAAGCAGCCAATGCTCTTAACCACTGAGCCATCTCTCCAGCCCCTGGATGATGGTTGGTACAAATTCTTGCAACTGGTCAAGTTGCCAAGAATTAGTGGCTATGGAGTGCCTAGTCCTAAGCAAACCATTGATATTACCCTCTATGGTGGTTTGAGGGAGAATGGACCCCACAGACTCATATATTTGGTTGGACACTTTCCAGTTGGTGGAACCTTTTAGAAAGGATTAGAAGTCTGACTTTGTTGGAGGAGGTGTGTCACTGGGGGGTGGGGGGGGGTCCTGCCATTTCAAGTCCTTCTCTCACTCTCTGCCTCATGGTTGCCTCTCGAGCCCTAGGTGATTGACTGTGCCAGCATCATTTCTGCCTGCTTGGTACCATGCTTCCTGCCATGCTGGTCATGGATCTTAACCCTATAAAACTGTAAAACACCCTTCTTTAAGGCTTAGGGGACTGTGGGTTGATGTTAAGGTGATACATGATTGGACAGTGGAGAGGTAGGTGAGCTAGGAAACAGGTAGAGGAGGAGAGAAAGGAATTCCTGGAGGAATGAAGATGGAGCTGGAGAAGGAGGATCTAGATCCAGGTGGTTGTAATTGGTGATAGGTAGATGTGAATTTTTAAGCATTTCTATGGGTTTTTTTTTTTTTAATCTCATATAGAAGGGCAGTTTGTATCTTTGTCCATTGGTCATAAGCTTATTGTGTAGAGGGTTTGTGGATTGAGAATTTAATATATAAACTTGCTTGAAAAGATACTGGGCTTTGGAATCATGATTGTGCTGGACCGTGGAGGAAAGGAACATGCTGGGGTGGCTGTATCCACCTGGGACAGAAGCAACAGGGGCAGTGGAATGAACCGCGTGGAGAAGACGGCTTGAGGACGGAAAGGCAGAGTTCGTGAGCTCGGCTCCATACTGGAGTGGTTCTCGCGGAGCAAGACCACAGGGCCAATAGCAACAGAATCCTTTTAATATTTACCCTAACAGGGAAAATTAAGAAAGTGGGGGCAGAAAAACATAAATCAGGGAAAGAAATGAATCATTGCGCCCATACATTCATTGCGGCTATGGTTGCTGGTGTAAGACCTGCGCATGCTCAGTCCTGTCAACAAGCACGGAAGAAGAAGGGATTCATGAGGCCCTAACCCTCTTCAATGAGCTACTGGCAGTTAATCGGTTTCTTCAGCCGTGTAACCACTAGTAAGTTGCCCTTGCTCAGTAACCTCCCACCTGTGCTGATACAAGCAATCCTGATTGAACTCAGTGACTCACAACACACCAAAGGACAGGAGGGTAGGTGGGGCTTGCTGTGAAGAGGGCGTTCAGTGGGAGGAGAATGAGACAGTAATAAAAGAAAGAAGGACCACAGTGCATATATTCATGTATGAAACTGTCAAATAGTATTTTGAAACCCAGGTCCTCTGCAAGAGCTGATAGCTCTTAACTATGTTCAGCCATATCTCCAGCCCAACAATATACTTTTAAAAATACATGCAGAACTGTGGTCTCTTTTGTGAATTTGGGCCGTGGCACTGAGCCATAGCTCCCAGGCGGCCAGGACCAAGAGAAGTGATCAGCACCCTGTCCTGTATGCGGCACTGCTACATGACGGTCATAGACCAGGGAAGTAGATGACTTTTGACTTTACAATATTTTCAACTTTGGTCACAGTCACAATGCACTTTGCCACGTGTCCATTGACTTCATTGGTTCCGAGGGTACAGTCCACCATGGTGGAAAAGATGTGAAGACTAGGGTAGCTCTATCATTAGCAGTGGGATCTTGATCACAATACATGCGCTGTTTTGGTAACACACATATTCAACATATGCATACCTAACACAGGGTCGGAATCTTCCGGTTTCTGCCTTAGCCTTCCTAGTACGATGACTGCATGCTGGTGAAACTAATACCCTCTCAGATTCTTGTGTTTCTATTCTTCTCCTTCTCTTCTTGTCATTATTTATTTATTTAATGGCATTATGGCCCGAGTGTATCTTTGTGCAGCACATGCATGCCTGGTGCCTGAGGAAGCCATCAGAGTGTTGGCTGTCCTGGAACTGGAGTTACAGAGAGTTGTGGTTATCATATGGGTCCTGGAACCCAGGTCCTCTCAACGGCAGCCAGTGCTCTTAATCATGAACCACCACCCTTTTACATTTCTTACTGCATTTGGTGTGTGTGTGCGTGTGTGTGTGTGTGTGTAGGCATACACATGTGGAGGTCAGAGGACAACTTGTAGGAAATGGTTTTCTCCCATCGTGTGGGTCCAGGGCTCAAGCACAGACTTCAGGCTTGATGGAAGGCATGCTTATCTACTGAGCCATCTCCCCAGCTCAGACTCTTATATTTCTTTCCTTTTGTTTGTTTGCTTTTGCTTTGTTTTTTTTAAGACAGGATTTCTCTGTGTATCCCTGGCTGTTCTAGAACTTGTTCTGTAGACCAGACTGGCCTCAAACTCAAAAAATCCACCTGACTTGTTTCCTGAGTGTTAGGATTAAACCACCACCCGGCAATTTTCATATTTCTAATTGGAGATATTTTCACATCCACAGGACATGTACTATTGTTCTTCCCTTTTCCATAGATTACAATGTACTCTATAAACTCTCCAGTGTCTTGCCTCCCCTCCCCCTCATGACCATGATTCTTAGAGAATAATGCAGATCAGCAGGACCAAAGGGCTTCCTCATTGTTCTCTGCCATCTTGAATTCCATTTCATGGAAGTACATATATCATTTATGTAACCAGTTCTCAACAGATGACACATTTATCTATTTTGAATTTTTTTGATATTTCAAACAAAGCTGTGATGAAATTTTTTTATAGACATTAGTCCCTGTAAATGTGATTTTGTTCATTAATACTGTAAGTATCATAAAATGTACACTGAAGGTAGTAACCACCCAAGGGCACAGAAGACAGACTCTAGACCCTTCATATGCTTGCTACCTGTTAAAAGCATGATGCATAGCTGGGTGATGGTGATAGTGTCGGCAGCAAACATCTTTAATCCTGGGCTGGAGAGATGGCTCAGTGGTTAAGAGCACTGACTGCTCTTCCAGAGGTCCTGAGTTCAATTCCCAGCAACCACATGGTGGCTCATAACCATCTGTAATGGGATCTGATGCCCTCTACTGGTGTGTCTGAGCACAGCTACAGTGTACATTGTATGTAATAAATAAATAAATCTTTTTTAAAACATCTTTAATCCCAGCACTCGGGTAGATCTCTGTAAATTAGAGGCCAGCCTGGTCTACAGAGAGAGTTCAAGGACAGCCAGGGCTGCACCGAGAGACCCTGTCTCAAAAACAGAAGCAAACAAGCAGAAAAGCATGACATGTTTCCATCATCCTTCCTCTCAACAACGTGTCATAAAAACCAACATTGCATCACAAAGTCAGCCATGTCAGAGTGGAAAATCCTTTTAACTAAGGCAAACCCAAACTACCAGGGTTCAAGATGACTACATGAGTGACAAATAACAACAGAACAATGTCACCAAACTCAAACGGACACCCTGAAGGAGCACTCTGGCTTTCATCTAGATCCATCTAACTTAAAAACCATGGAGCTTAGGGGCCCCAAAGCTTAGGAACATATATTTAAATTTTTAGTTGTCTCACTTGAGATAACACCACAGTGTATGGGTTGTCATTATTGCCTAGGCTGCTTCTAACACAGACTATGCCGGGCTCTGCACGCAGACATGTTAATCATTTGAGAGATGTTTGGGCCAAGACTATAATCCAGGGCTAACTTGGCCTGCTGCCCACTGAAGCTGATTTGTGGGTTGGTTTTTTTCCCCCCTGCCCTTGTGCTTACTTGGCAAAACATGTAAGTCTCTCAGCCTTATCCAAAGAGAAACCAAACCATGAGTCCAGGATACGACATGGGCAGTAGGAGAGACTCCATCACTACCACTAGGAGTCCGTTAGTAAGACAATGACACCAGCCATCGGTGGGATATAACAGTTCCTGGATTGTCATGGCCACTAGCCCGCCAAACACAAGGCCAAGAGGTTTTTTGCACTTATGGTCTTTTGAAAACATGACTATGATTCATGGAAGTTATCAAATGTTATTCCCTTCAGAAAATTAATAAGCCCGAGGAGACCAGCTACACTGAAGAGTCTACAGAAGAGACCGGCTAGGTGCACTGATGTACAACTTGGTTTTGTTCATTCTGCTTTGTGCCCGGAGATCATCATCTGGTGTCAGCCTTTTGCTTTTAATATACTTCTTTTTTTTAACTCTTTTTTTAAATATAATTATTTATTTTATGTGTGTGGTAATTAGAATATGCTTGGCCTAGGGAGTGGCACTACTTGGAGATGTGTCACTTTGAAGAAGTGTGTCACTATGGGCAGGGTTTTAAGACCCTCATCCTTGCTACCTGGAAGCCAGTCTCCTCCTAGCATCCTTCAGGTGAAGATATAGAACTCTCAGCTCCTCCTGCACCATGCCTGCTTGGATGCTCCCATGCCCCCACTCTGATGATAATAATGGCCTGAACCTCTGAACCTGTAAGCTAGCCCCAACTAAACGTTGTCCTTATAAGAGTTGCCTTGGTCATGGTGTCTGTTCACAGTAGTAAAACGCTAACTAAGACGATGTGTATTGGTGTTTTGCCTACATGTCTGTGTGAGGGCGTCAGATCCTGAAGTTTGCAGACAGTTGTGAGCTGCTATGGGGGTGCTGGGTACTGAACCTGGAAGCTCTGAAAGAGCAGTCCATACCCCCAATTTTTGAGCCATCTGGCCAGCACTCTTTTTTAATTTCTATACCCTCAGATACCCAGAAGTCACACTGGAGGGCATCAGGGTGTCCTAGTGCCCAATACCAACCCAAAGACTCTTGCTCTGGAGGCAAAGAGACAACGGTCTGCAGGCTTCTTAGCTCTTCAGTTGGATTTGGTAAACTGTGGCTGTGTGGACGGAGAGCAGAGAAGAGTTACAGACCTGTTGAAAGGAGGTGTCTGTAAATCAAAGCTGTCATCTGGGTGTTTCCCAGGGCTTCATTTGGTCAGCACACATGGACCTGTCATGTGCAGGGAGCAGAGACCAGCAAGCAGGTCCCACCCTTTATGTGGGCATAAAGACACAAAGTAAGACATTTACACATGCAGGGAAAGGGACCAGAAAGCAAGGGCCGAATGAGCATTCCCCAGCGAGGCCAACCCCAGAATTTAGAAGCAGATGAGAGCACACTCCTTGACTCCCAAGATCTCCTTGCTTTTCTTTTAACACTCATCCCCTTCCCTCACGGGCTCTGGGCAGGTGGTGGCCTGTAGGATACAGGCAGTTACCCATGGCACACGTGGAAGCATAGTGGCATTTCAGGACAAAAAACAAGGACAGCTGTGCTGGCTCTGATGGGAGTGGAAGCAAAGACAGGAGGAAAGGTTGGCTGCTGCCTGCTGCCCTTCCCCGAATGGCTGTTTAGTGTTCTGGGAAACCAGGGAAGAGCTGCTTCCCCTTTGTGGCCCTGGTGGCTCCATCTGCCTGGTGCTCCCCCTGCCTGGTGCTCCTGGTGTTCTGTGCTTCAGAGCAGGTTCACCCTTCCTGACAGGCAGGAAGACAGCGATCTGATAAGACGGATGGCCCTCCCAAGAATAAGTGTGTGGAGTTTGCTTAACAGCCAAGGAAGGAACTGCTAATTAGAGAAAGATGCAGAGCTTTTATTTGGGCGGATCACAAGGGACCGACCCACGCTGCAGCATTTTGTCTTATTTAGGAAGAAATTGTCTATAATCTCTGCCTTGATTTTATTCTGAGGAATCTGGGTAAATTAAACATCCATCCCTTACCTTCACCCAACACCTGCAGAGGCAACTGCTCCCCGACGTGATAGAAGAACAGGTCCCGACACAGGAGCCATAGAGAGGGAACAACACAGAGTCATTTGCCAGGAGGTAAACTCTATGCTTTCCAATTTAGAAAATTCATCTATTGTCAATAAAGTAGATTGAATGAAATGTTATCAACTGTAAGCGTATAAAAGTAGATATCCAACTGACAAACTAGCAGGATTTGGGATGCCCCTCTGTTGGTAGAGGGTTTGCCTGGCATGCAAGAAATCCTGGGTTGGATCCTCAGAAATGCATAGACGGGGCTTGGTTGTGCATGTTTATAATCCGAGCACTTGGAGCAGGGAGGTAAACTCTCATTTTATAAGTGAGAAGACCATTAGGAACAGATCCAACCACCGTCAAGTGTGGTATCTGCACGCTGTTTACAAAGACAAACAATCAAAAAAACTGAACATTATAATCACTAAAAATAAAATGTTGGGTGCTGGAGATATGGCTCAAAGGGTAAAACTACTTGCTGTTCTTCCTGAGGACCTGGGTTTGGCTCCTGCATCCACAGGTAGTTCACAAAGGTCTGTAACTTCAGTTACAGGAGAGCTGGTACCTTCCGGCATCTGCAGGTACCAAGTACTCGCAGGGTACGCAGACATACGTGCAGGCAAAGACACTCATACATGTAAAAAAATTTAATAAATATGCTTTTGAAAAAAGAGAGATTAAAACGAAGTTAAAAAAACAAAGACAGATTAAAAAAAAAGAGAGAGTGAAAAATAATGTTGCTCAATTGGTAGAATACTTGCTTAGCATACATGAAGCCATGGGCTCTGTCTTCAACATCATATACACCAGGCATGGTGGCACATACCCAGCACTAGGAAGGTGGAAACAGGAGGGTCAGAAGTTCAAGGCCAGCCTCAGTTTCATAAGGACTCTGTCTCAAACCAACCAACTAATCAACTAACCAACCAATGAATAAACAACAACCCTTCCCACAGTGTTCACGTAGACCATTCTAATTAAACTCAGTGGGTCACAAATAGAAACACACAGAGGCATAACAGCAGAAGGGACTTGTTGAGAAAAAGAAGGGATTCAGAGGAAATGAGAAGGGGATGAGAGAAAGAGACACACACAGAGACAGAGAGAAACAGAGAGAGACAGACAGAGAAATAGAAGGCAAATGAAAATATAAAGTACAGAAATAAAATAACTGTCTAGGCATGGTGGCTCATGTCTTGAATCCTAAGATTGCAAGGCAGATGCAGGTGGCTCTCTGTGAGTTTGAGGCCAGCCTGGTCTACATAGTGCATTCCAGGACATCCAGAACTATATGAAAGAGACAGAAAAAGAGAGAGAGGAAAGGGGAGAGGGAAAGAGGGGGAGGGAGAGGGAGGGAGAGAGAGTGAGAGGGAAAGGGAGAGAGAGAGAGAAAGGGAGAGAGAGAGAGAGAGAGAGAGAGAGAGAGAGAGAGAGAGAGAGAGAGAGATGTTTCAAAAACAACAACAAAAATAAAATAAAATAAAATAAAAACAAGAGAGCTGTGAGAAGGGTAGAAGCTGGGTCTAAAGCCTTGTCATTCTTAGGTATTATCTGAAGGTGGGGAATAGCTACTTAGCCACACATTTCTTAGCAATTGGACAGTGTCCATCTAAACTAGAGCAGTGGGCCGTGGCTGTCCTGGGGAGAGGTGAAGGGCTGCTTGCTGCTTCTCTTTTCAATTCCCACAATATCATGTTTAAGTTAGACACACTTTACCTTCGTAAGATTTATAATAAATACTTTTCCAATTACCATATTTCCTATAATAGAAATCTAAAAGGCTCAACTTTTTTTTTTGTTTAACAGTTTAGTATTTTAAATTTTTATTTAACATTTTAAAATTGTGATAGAAATAACATAGCTGAGTGTGGTAGCACATACCATTAATCCCAGCACTTGGGAGGCAGAGGCAGGCAGATCTCTATGTTCAAGGCCAGCCTGGTCTACAGAGTGAATTCCAGGACAGCCAGAGCTACACAGAGAAACCCTGTCTCAGAAAACAAAATATAAAACAAACAACCCTGTAGTTTACCATTTTAACCATCTGTGTACAGTTCAGTAGCGTTAACTGTTTCCATTACCGTATGGTAGAGTTCTAGGACGTTTTTCATCCTATAAAACTGAAACTCTAAACTGTAGAGGGCTAATGTCCCATGTCTACGTCCCGGCGACTCTGAGAAGCCGTCCTGCTTTCCGCACTTCATTCAGATGGAATCTTGCAACATTCGCCTTCAGCAACTGGCGTACTTCATGTAGGATAATGTCCCCAACCTTCTCCCACAGTGCACCCACACAATTTTCTTCATTTCAACAGGAGTGACAGCCCATTGTCTGTACAGCCATGTGTTTGGATTGTCTCCTCCTCTGGGCTGCGGTGAATAGCGCTGTAATGCGTGTGGGCATGTAAGCTCAGCATGCTATTCTGAAACACGCAGGAGCTGGGGTTGTAGCTTAACTGGCCGAGTGCTTGCCCGCCTTGTAGGAAACCCAAGCACTGTTTAAACCAGGTGTCATGGCAGATGCCTGTAATGTAGGACTAGGGAGGTAGAGGCAGAAAGGTCAAAAGTTCAAGGTCATTGTAGGCATAGTTATTCTATTTCTTTTCCCATGAATTCATTTAAAAAAAAAAAACTTAAATTCAATTTAAAACAAACTTGTTTGTTTGTTTGTTTTTGAGACAGGGTCTCTTTATATATAGTTCTGGCTGTCCTATGAACTCATTGTGTAGACTAGCCTAACCTCAAGCTCACAGCCTCTGCTTCCTCAGTGCTGAGAGTAAAGGCATGCATGCCTGGCCCTCCAATTGAAGTTTTTTAATTTAAATTTAAATAAAAAAACAAAACATGAGCCTGCACCTTGGTGTTCTTGTGCAGGGCTGGCTTGGGTCTCCTGAGTTATCGGGAGCCAGTTACTTAAGCCCTGGCTGTGGGAACAGGGCAGATCCCTTTCCAGACTGGAGGCTGTGAGCGGATCCTCTGCTATCTAGCTGGATAGTTTCCCACTGTGTGAGGTGACAGCTTGTTCTCGGACAGGAAACTATATAAGTTCCACTTCTTCTCCAGTGGCCTGGGAAGCATGCAGTCAACAGAACTGACATCCTGCTGGGCGCGTCTTAACGGGCATGCGATCCAGAGTCCTCCACCACCACGAACAATACTTTCCACTGTGAGGGACAAGTATGGGATATAGGGGTCTTCAAACTCATGGTGGAGGAGCGTAGTGTTCCCTCTGGGGCTTTTGGGAGGGGTGGGAGTTATTTCCTTCCTCCCTGGACAGTGGCTTTATGGCCACCTGGGAGCCTCAGATGACTTTTGGTAAAGTCCTTTCCATAAGCAGTGAGCGGCTCTCGGAACCTGGGCGACCATTGCCAGGGCTCAGCAGCTGCTGTCAGTCTCTAGGAAGGAAGTTAACACCAGGGGTCTTCCTCATTTCCCACTGTGCACCATCTGCCTTTCCTGTCACCAACCACCAATTAGGATGTAGTGTTCCAATATATCTGATCTTTTTTCCTTTTGAGGCCTGGAGGTGAACGGAGGAAGGATGTTGAATTGGGGTCTACTATGTTGTCACTAGCTGTACATGGGTACTGAAACCGTGTGTATAGCTATTTTAATTAAGTATAAAGATAAATTCAGTTTCTTAGTTGTACTAACCGTACTTTTCTGTGTGCGCATGCATGCTTTTGTGCATATGATTCGTGTGTATACATGTGCATGTGTGTGTGTGTGTGCACGCACCCATACGTGTGTTCTTCTTGGTTCTTTCCTCTTACTTTGGTTCTCTCCTTCTATTTTGCTTTTAAGACAGGGTCTCTCTTGTATATCGCTAATGTTCATGTGGGTCCCAGGGATTAAGCTCAGGTTGACAGGCTTGCACAGGAAATGTTTTCACTTGCTGAACCAGCTCCTATATACAGACCCTGTATTTTCTTTAAATTTTTTTCTAGTTAGTTGTGGTGGCACATGCCTTTAATGCTAGCATTCAGAAATCATGGGCAGGTAGATATCTGAGTTCAAGGCCAGCCAGGACTACATGAAGACCCTGCCTTTAAAAATTAATTAATTTTGGTTCCAGATGTGCAAACTCCTTTATCCATTGAACCAGACCACTGGTCCTGATTGTTGATGTTTTATTTTATCTTTGTAAGCTCATCAAATGTATATTTATTAAGGAAAAGAATGGGGGATGGGCTCCAAGGAAGGAATACCCATCCTTGGGCTTATCCCATGAGCTGGGATTACAGAAGTTGGCTTTGTTTCTTTAAACAATAGGATCTCATTGTGTAGCTCTGGCTGGCCTCAAACTCAGAGATGTTCCAGAACTGCTTCCTAAGTGCTGGGAATTCGGGTGTGTGCCACTAGGCCATATTTTAACTGCTCCACTGTCACATGTGGCCAGCGGCTACTGTAATGGACGTTGTGGAAATGGAACACTCCATTGTCATGGAAAGAGCCACAGGATGTTGTCAGTGCCCCAGCCTTCGTCTGCATTTCTATCTGAAGCACTTGGAAGCTACCACCATCAGACAGTCACCCAGAGTCACTCCGTCCATCGAGATTCAAAAGCAGAGGTGAGCAGCCGGAAAAGACTTCCCCTGGATGATCAGGACAAGCCTTTGGCCTTGTAGGTTCTGAAAGACTTGCCTCTCTGAGAGTAATACCTACAGTTCAGACATCTCAGATCTTCTAAGGGAATTCTAGCTGGTGGTAAGCATTCTGCTCTGCTCACCAGCAGATTACCAAACCCATTTAGTGGATGATCAGCTGTCTTAGTTAGGGTCTCCATTAGTGTGAAGAGGCACTGTGACCAAGGCAACTCTTGTAAAGGAAAACATTTAAGTTGGCTTACAGGTTCTGAGGTTTAATTCATTGTCCCTGTGGTGGGAAATGTGTCAGCATGCAAGCAGACATGGTACTGGAGAAGTCGCTGAGATTTCCACATCTTGATCTGAAGGCAGCATAGAGGAGACTGGATATGTTTCACACTGGACATAACTTGAGCATTTAAGACCTTAAAGCCGAGCCTCCACAGTGACACACTTCCTTAACAAGGTCACATCTCCTCCAATAAGGCCATACTTCCTAGTAATGCCACGCCTTATGGGCCAAGCATTCAAATGCATGAATCTATGGGGGCCATTTCTATTCAAACACCACACAAGACTTACCTCCTCTTCCCATCTGATGCCTATCCTGACACCACATCTTGGAAGCTGGTCCAGAGACCAGTTTTTCTGCAGTGGCGTAGGGCAGGTTCCTAGGTTCTCCTGGAAATTCAGTGTTTTCCTGAAAGCAGAGTTTAGCTACCAGCTTTGTTACAATATCTGTAACAGGAATTTATCCCAGTCCTCAACAGGATTTCTCAGGACAGACAGCTTAAGGACTCCATCGGGAGTTCTATTTTACCTGCTGTTTTAGGTACATTTTCCCTGCTTGTAAAATACTTGAGAAAAGGGACTATATAGAAGGTTTATATGGATTTACAGTTTGAGGGACAGGGAGAAAATCACCCGTGATCACATTGCCTGCCTCTGTAACCAGGAAGCAGACAGAGAGGAATTATGGTATTCCATTTGCTTTCTCATTTTCCAGGACCTTAGCCTATGGGATGGCGCCACTCAGGATGGATCTTCCCATTTAAGCTCAGCTCACCCAATCTAGAAACCCCTCTACAGATACACCCGGAAGTTTTTAAATACTGTCAAGTTGATAGTAATTTTTTTCTTAAAAGATTTTTATTTATGTGTGTGCATACACTTGCATGACATTATGCACACCATGTATGAGTCTCTTAGGTGTCCATGCAGGCCAGAGACCACTGGATCCTTTGGAGGGTTATGTACATGCCTATAGGCATTGGCTTTCCTGCAGCTAGAGTTACAAACAGTTGTGAGCTGCCATTTTGGTGATGGGAACTGAATACAGTCTGTTGGGAGAGAAGCATCCTTAACCACTGAGCCATCTCTCCAGACCCAGCCATCAGTCTTTACCACATCTTTTTGGTACAGGAGTGGAGAAGGGTTAGCTAAGGTGGGAAACCAAAGGGAAGTGTCCTCTCTTCCTACTGGGGTCACTAAGATGAGAAACTAAGGTTTGCTTTCCTTTCCTCTCAGCCCGAGCCAGCTTGAAGAATGAATCTCTAGAGCAGGACAATGGAGACTCGAGAGACTTTCTGTGTCTCAGAGACCCCAGCACCAGTTGTGCCAAATTCCATGTGACAATACCTCCACACTTGGACAAGTCCCTTCTTGGTTTAGTTTGGGTTGAGCCTCTATCACTTATAACCAAACATACATACAGCTATCAGGCTACAAGATTTGGGGGTGGTCTTTGCTTAGAGACCAAGTTTGAGTTCTTGTCAAAATAACATGTGTTGTAGTTACTTTTTTATGGCTGGGAAGAGACACCATAACCAAGGTGACTTATAAAGAAAGCATTTAATAGGGTGCTTGCTTCCTGTTTCAAAGGGTGAGTTCGTGTTCATCACTGTGGCAAATATGGCAGCCAACAGGCAAGCATGTTGCTAGAGCAGTAGCTGAGAGCTTACACCCTGATTCACAAGTAGCAGAGAGGGGGCAGAGGTGGTGGAGGTGAGACTGGGGGGGAGGTGTGACTGGGTCTGACATGGGCTTTTGAAACCTCAAGGCATACCTACAGTGACACATTTCCTTTTTCTTTTTTGAGACAGAATTTCTTGATGTAGCTCCTGTTTGCTCCTGGTTTTCCTGGAACTCTCTCTAGAGACCTTGAATTCGGAGATCTACTTGCCTCTGACTCCTCAGTGCTGGGATTATAGGTGTGTGCTATCACTGCAGTGCCAAGGCCACACCTCTTAATCCTTCCTAAACAGTTCTACCAACTAGGGACCAAATATTCAAACATAAGCCTATGGGGGCCATTTTCATTCAAACCACTACAACTTGTAAGGAATGGCCAGGTAAAAATGCACAATCCAGAGACTAATATTGATCATAGGCTTGCCTTCCTAATGCTATCTTCTGTTCCTGATATTTCCCCCCTCTTCACTGTAAAAGCTCTGGTTAGGCGCTGGAGAGTTAACTTAGCAGTAAAGAATACTTGCTGCTCTGCCGAAGTACCTGTATTAGTCAGGGTTCTCTAGGGTCACAGAATTTATGGGTGGTCTCTATATAGTAAGGGAATTTGTTGATGATTTACAGTCTATAGTCCAACTCCCCAACAGCAGCAGCTGTGAGTGGAAGTCCAAGGATATAGCAGTTGCTCAGTCCCACAAAGCAAGCAGGCGAAGAAGAGAGTCTTCCTTCTTCCAATGTCCTTATGTAGGTCTCCAGCAGAAGGTGTGCTCTAGATTGAAGGTATGCACCTTCACTCCTGGATTTGGGACAGTACCTGAGTTCAATTCCTAACACTGACATGGTGGCTTATAATGTTTGGTAACTCCAGTCCCAGGGTATTTAACTCTTTTTTGACCTATCAAGGGCCTCAGGTATCAGGTACACACACGCACACGTATGTACACTTACACATACACACACACACAGAGGAAAAACTTTCATACACGTAAAATAATTTTTAAAAATCTAAAAAAACAAAGCAAAAAGCTTTGGTTAGAGCCCTGTGACTCCAAAGGTTTGCCCAAGGTACATGTGGAGAGTTCCCTATCCTCTGCCCTCTACTTCAATTATCAAAGACATCTGCTTCCCTTGTCTAAAATGAAACTAAAATTTCACTGTTCATAGTAAAATCCACCAGGTCAATGTCAATGTATAATGCTTCTTTGTTTCTGTTTTGGGTAACTGTTTCCTCTAAGATTGAAACATTTCACCCCACAGTGAATCTGTACAAGCAGGAACAGCTTCGGGAAGTCCCTGAAACTGACCAGATTCACTAACCCCTTCCTCCCAGAATAAACAAACCAAGAGTCTGCAAAGAAGAGTCTTGAAACGGGCAGAGCTGCCTAGAAGAAACAGAAATCATTGCCTGGTAAATCTTTAGACCATAGTCACTTGGGAAAAATACTCTCCAACCTGTTGAGCTTCATTCAGGTGCCCAGTTCTTAAGACCTGTCGCCCATGTTGGAGTGAACTTTGGTGATGCAGATGTCTTTGAGTCATTTTTGCTCCAGAAAGTAACTCCAATAAAACTACCGATTCACCAAGCTGGACTTAGCTGAGACCCATAGTTCAGTCTGTCGTGAAATCCATACTTGGGGTGAATGCAACTCCCCAGAAAAAGTTTTGTCACACAACAAACACTCCCACAGAAGACCAGTGTAATGTCTGGCACATAACAGACCTCAATAACTATCTGGGAATCACGAAAATGGATGGAACATGATTTTAGGGTAGAAAATAGCTGTGATGTCACAGTGCAGGAGCAACTAGAGACAAATTGTTTCCAGCTCTCCTTAGAAGAGAGACAAACATGCTTTTCAAATGCCTGCTGACAATCAACTGCATTCCTGTGTTAAAGCTATCTGATGGCCTCTTGCCAGAATGCATATCAGAGAATGAAGATAGGGAAGGGAAGGAGGCAGAAGATAAGGATGGTAAGGTGTTGGACTTAGCTCTTTGATGCTCATAGCTGTCTCTCCCAACTGGGGAAAGGGGCCTCATAGCTCTTCTGTCAACACTTTGGACATCAGATCAGGCTTCTCAGGTTTTTTTCCACTTGTGACTTCATTTTATCTGAAAATTTTTTATTTGGCTCTAGGTATATAAAACAGATGCTTAAAAAATCATCTTCTGGGCTGGAAAGATGGCTCAGTAGTTAAGAGCACCAACTGTTCTTCCAGAGGTCCTGAGTTCAAATCCCAGCAACCACATGGTGGCTCACAACCATCTGTAATGAGATCTGATGCCCTCTTCTGGTGTGTCTGAAGACAGCTACAGTATATATAAAAAATCATTTTCTGATGATAAACCATAAAAAAAAAATTGATTTTGAAAAAATTCTTTGGTACACACATAATTTTTGCAATTATTAAAGATGATGTAAAATTTATCATCTAATGAGATAAGTATGCACAGGAGGCAGAGGCAGGCTGATCTCTGAGTCTGAGACCAGCCTAGTCTACAAAGCAAGATTCAGGATAGCCAGGGCTAAACAGAGCATCCCCATCTCAAAACTCCTCCCCACAAAAGTTTTATTTATTTTTATATGATGTGTATGAGGGTTTTACCTGCATGTATGCATGTACACCCAGTGTGTGCTAGCTGTCCTCAGAGGTCAGAAGAGGCAGTCAGGTCCCAGGGACCTGGATTGTTGCTGCCATGTGGGTTCCAAGAACTGAACCTGGGTCTTCGGAGGAACAGCCAGTGTTCTTCATTGCTGAGCCACCATTCCCGCCCTCCCTGTTTAATAATTCTTTTTAAAGATGAAACTCACGTCAGTAACTCAAACAGTAACTTTGTGGTCGTTTTGTTTGTGGTGCTTGGAGTGGAACCCCTGACCTCACAAGTGCCAGGCAAGCACCTGATCACGAAGCTACACATCCAGTCCTCAAAAGGCATTTTTGAAGATCATATTTTCTAATCCAGTGTAATCCGAAGGCATACAATGAAGGAGGCGGCTGAGAGCATAGTAAAAATCTTTGTTTTCCATAGTTAATCTTTCATGTTTCTATAGAGCAGAAAGCTCTGTGCTCACACTGTAAAACACTATAATTCACAGCATGCAGAACCAGGCTCTGCCATTGTTGGGTGCGTGGATACCTTACCAGCCCCACACAGACTAATCTCCCTTGGGGCTGCTTCCACCAGACATGAATCTGAATGACATTCAGTCATTTCCCAAACATCCTCCCCTACGTAAAAAACGCCCAGGATTTGACAACATTCAAGCTATTAAAAATAATTTAAAAGCCTTTTGAGTAGTGTGGAGATCCTTGAGATAAGCACGTACCTTGTTCTTTGAAAGGCCAGCAGACAGGGATGGAATCTCTCTCCTCTCTTCAGGTATAATCATAAACGCTCACACGGAAAATGCAGACCTGCAAATCCTTTCTATTTGTTATGAGTTTATTTATTGGATTTTACAAGTCCCAGTAACCAGGACAGCGACTTCCTGGTGGGTTGATTAGGTGCCTAGCTGAATGGCTAGGTAGCCTGGTAAGTCCCTTCATAGATAATGTATCTATGAGCTAAAGTTCTCCAAAAAATCCCCATCTAACTTAGGATTCTGCACATGGATGAATTGAATAGAGGGTCTTTTCTGGCTATTCCAATCTCTGACTCAAATGTGGTAATAGGGAAACTAGGATATTAAGTTTGGCCTTGGAAACCCAGCACAAATAATCTGAAATTAAAGAAAAACAACCAAACAGTATAACCTTAATTCAAACCCTATTTCTAATGATGGTTCTTAAAAGCTTTAACCACTCTTGTAGCCCACCACCCACCAGAGGATGTGGGAAATAAAGGATATGGGGGAAGCATTGCTGTTTAGAAAGGTTCTTTGGAGCAGCTCCCATCTGTGTTGTCTGGAAATCAGCAGTTCAGTTCACAGGTCAGCAGTGGCAGTTTGATCCACTGGCAAACACCTCATGGATACATCAGCCGTCCAATTCTGTAGAGTTGGGTTAGCCATAGAGGTGACACGACCTAGCAGAGACAGCCAGGCCTCAGCCAGGAGGGACCAGGAGGGATAAAAGGAGAAGTTCTTGGCTGTGCCTCTCTCAGCGAAGTGAAGATTGTCAAAGACTTGAGACCCACAAGCTGTTCCAGCAAGCCAGACTGTCTCCGTCACTCCATGAACTCCTATTTATACCCTCCAAACCACCCAAGCATCCCGTCACACAGCCATCAATCTATCAACCCACCACCATTGCACCCAGTGTTTGCTTGTTTTCATTGTAGACGTGAGAGCGAGCACAGCTAGAGGCATCTGGAAGAGTCCAGGCTGAACATGATTAGCAGAACAGCCTGGGCCATGAGAGGGGAGAAAGAGGGGTGGGGGAAGGGCAAGCAGACCAAGAGAAGAAGCAAAAATGGCTGGGTTATATAGGAAAGAGAAGCTGGGACAAGAGAATCAAAACTCAGGGGGGCCTGAGAGGTTAAAGATAAAATGTGCATGATGGGTGGGGTGGGGGGCGAGAAGTCCTGAGAGGAACCAGGACTCTGCAACAGGTACCTGTCATGCTGAGAGAGCACGGTGGCACCTCGGCCATTTGTCTCTTTGGAACCTAACACTCATACCTCATAAAGCAAACATAAAACTTTGAAAAGAATTTTGCAGAGGTGGGGGTGGAGAGATGGCTCCGTGGTTAAGAGCACTCACTTCCTTTTCCAGAGGACTAGGGTTCAGTTCCTGGTATCCATACAGTGGTTCATAGTCATCTGGACCCCCAAGTCCATGGATCTGATAACCTCTTCTAACTTCTGAGGGCAGCAGCATTGCACGCATACACACGCATACATGAAAGCAAAACATCCATACACATCAAATAAAAATGAATAAATCTGAAGTAAACAAAACCAGGCCTCTGTGGGGAACATCTGTGTGTTGACCTTCACCAACCTTCCAAGGAGACTGCAAAGCCTTTGCAAAGAAAAAGCAGGCCCTTTGACTGGACCACTGGAGGTGGGAGGGAGCACTGTATTGAGTAAGGAGATTTTCTGTAGAGGGGCTGAGAAGGAGTCTAGGAACGGTTTTCAGAGTGTGCAGAAGTCTAAGCCTGGCAGGAAGCCAACTCTGTTCCTTGGCGATTGATCCTCAGCTTTTCTCCGTCATAGCCCGGGATAATCTTCAAGTTGTAGCAGCAGAGCTTTTGATAGCAGAGCTGTGGCCGGCTTGGAAGCCTGGAGCTGCCCGGTACACCTTTTAGAGCCATCTATGTTGAGACGCACATGGCTTCCGAGCTTCTCTGCTTTCTCTTCCCTTCTCATGAGCACTATGATTCTGTGCAGATGCTTCGTTTCCTCATTCATTTACCAAGCCCTGAGACAAGTGTGTTACCTGCTGTCGGGTGCTGAAGGCTCCCACCTCATTTTTAAGGGACTCATACTCCATTGATTGGACAGAGCAGAATAAGGCAGCTCTTTCCTGAGGTTTAATTTGTTGACATTTGCTCGAACTTCCCCTCCTCTGGCCCAGTAGCTGCCTAAGGTCAGGTAGGCAAGTTTGATGGTAAGAGCACAGGTTCAGGCCGCAGAGAGGCCTGGGTTCATGCCTTCACCCTGACATCAAGGATCACGTGATGTATGGGACACGTGACCTGACTTCCTGGCTTCCATATTAGTTCTCTCATTTATCCTCTCTCCCTCCCTCCCTCTCCCTCCTCCCACATCTCTCCCTTCTTTCCTGGCTTCCTAGAGACAAAGACTCATAGAATGAAAAAAATTTCATAAACTTCAAGGTTGACTTTGAACTTCTGATCTTCCTGTCTCTTGCCTCCATCTCCTGGGTGCTGGGATTACAACCTGGTTTGTGTGGTGCCAGGGATGGAACTCAGAGCTTCTTGCATGATATAAGCATTTTTACCAGCTGAGCAACATCTGCTACCCTAAGTTTGTTTCATTTTAATATGGCAGAGTCCAAAGTTTGCAAGATTGAAAGAGAAACTGGAAATTCCCTAAAGATGAGAAGAAAACAACTCGGTTAAATACAAAAGAGTAACAGAGAATGAGGAAAGCAAAAATGATTCCACAAAGTGCCCCACATGCAGAAAGTATGGGTTTTGCTAGGAGCACCTGGCAGCCAAGGATAGGACAGGCCCGTGAGTCTCACTGTCACTGTGCCTGTGAAAATGCTCAACTATGCCACCCACCTGTGTGCCAATTCCCGATCTCCTGGATGAGGTGCTGATGACTTAGGAGACTCTCAGGGCTGGGCCACAGTTACTTTAGTGTGCTTTAGAACGGACTTGTGTTTCCTGGATGGTCTGGTGCTAAAACCAAGGGAAGGGTATGCAGAATGGCTACTTCAGTTTGACTGCCCAGTCATCTCAGGAAAGAGAGTAGCCAGGGCTGAGACCTCACAGGCCAATGCAATGAACAAAACAGCCATGATTACAATCAGGGAGAATGGCCTCCCTGTTCAAGCAGCTGGGCAATTACCTACTAATTAAGCTCTTGTTCGTTGTTTGGAAGGATCTGGTGGGAGTCCCTGGAAGACCCGCCCTGCCCTTTTTTTCACCAAGATGTTGAAGATTAGGAACTGCAAGGGAGTCCAGTTAGAACTCCTCTGTCTGATTTAAGAACAGCCAGACTTACTCCGAAGTCAGGAGGCCTCACTGGCAAAGCCCTTGTATCGTTTGGAGCATGTGGGGATTGTCAGTGTGTGAAATAAATGTAATAAAAATTCTTCTGAGGCCAGAGGGATCTCAGTAGTTAAGAATTCTTGCAGAAGATAAGATGCTCACAAGAACCTGAAACTCCAGCTCCAGGTGTATCCAGTGCTCTCTTCTGGCTTCTGCAGGTGCCTGCATTCATATGTGTGTGTGTGTGTGTGTGTGTGTGTGTGGTGTGTAGAGAGAGAGAGAGAGAGAGAGAGAGAGAGAGAGAGAATGCACATACCATGCTAGGCATGGTGGCATACACCTTAACCTCAGCATTCAGGAAACAAAAGCAGGTGGATCTGTGACTTTGAGGTTAGCTTGGCCTTATGTCAAGATACAGGCCAGCCAGAGTTATACAGAGACCTTGTCTCAAAAACCAAACTAAACCAAACAAACAGCCCAAGAATACACATGCTGGGTGTGATATACATGCCAATAATTCCAGCTTTCAGAAGGTGAGGGAGGGAGGGTCAGGGGTTCAAGGCCAGCTTTGGCTACCTGGGTCTTACCAAACACCAACGAAAAAGGATGAAGATCTAACATCAGGCCTGAATTAATTTCCAGCAACTCTTATGAATCCCAGGCCTGAAATTTTCTGGTACAAAAGGATCTAAACATCCACCAAACAATTCAAAACACCATTTCACTCAGTAGGTCTATTCCAGATGGTCTTTCACTTTGTCATGGGGCAGTGTACAGCTTGTTTATCTATACACAGTCTCACAGACAGAACAGCAGCCCTTAGGCCAGAAGTCCGAGAATGAACAGCAGGCTGTGTAGAAAGCAAACCCAATGCCTCAAAGGCTGACGTACGAGTGCCGACTCCCTGTCTCGGGTGTTGTGAGTCTTGACGAGGCCCTTTTATGTACTGATAAGAAAGGTGAGTATAAGAGATCTCCAGAAATCGTTCACAAGGGCTCCCTGCTTCTTGAAAAACCACAAGTGATTGGCAAATGCTTCTGTTGCAGACACAAAGTCAAACAACAGCTCATTTCCTTAGATTGCTCGAGGGTTGGCAGGGAGCTGTGCACCCGACAGTCATCTCCCTTCCCCCAGAGCCTCTTCCTCTTTCTGATGTCACATTTTTCTGACACCAAGAACAGAGGAAGCTATCAATAAAGAATTTCAAGGAGGGACACCCCCACCCCATCCCTAACCCCTGCCATAACCCTCCCTAAGAGTTAATTATAAACTTTCCTTCTCAGTGGTTTTGGGAGAAGCTTGGGACCACGAAGCTTGGAATTATTGAGTGTTCTAAGGCACCGAATTACAATGTCTATAATTTCATATAGCATTCTCTGCTGAAATGCAGAATTGAGTCTGCCCCTCCCTTACGTGCTGAGCATCCTAAAATGCTGATACAGTGGCAGAATTTGGTTTGTTTGTTTGTGATAGGGTCTCTCTCTATAGCCCCAACTGGTTCCAAACTCATACCCTTTTAATAATAATAATAATCCTGATAGTATCTTTTAAAAGTATCAATTTTATGTATGTAGGTGTTGTGCTTACATAAATGTTTGTGTGCCACATGTATGCCTGGTGACCACAGAGGCCAGAAGAGGACATCAGAGCTCCTGGAACTAGAGTTACAGATGGTTGTGAACTACCATGTGGGTGCTGGGAATCAAATTTGGGTCCTCTAGGAAAAGGAGCCAACACTTTTAACCACTGAGGCATCTCTTTGGTCCCCACTTTACTGATCAAAATGTACAATTCAGATGGAGGTGGTGGTGCATGCTTTTGGTCTCACTACTCACTAGGTAAACTGTTAACTAGTCTTGGCTGTCAACTTGGCTATAACCAAAATCTAAAAATGGAGGGCACACCTGTGAGTGACACTTGCTTAATTTGAAGTAAGAAGGGCCTCTTCTAATCTGGATCTTTGAGGTGGAAAGATGTGCCTTTGATCCAGGTCTTTTTGACCCGAGAAAGGATGTACCTTTAATCCACATCTAATTCAGGTCACACCTTCTGATGGGAGAAGGAAGCTGTTGTTCCTGGCTTGCTCTCTCTCTTGCTGGCAAGTTAATTTCTTCACTGGCATTAGAGCCTCCCTCCTCCTTTGGGATTCCAGAATATACTGAAGACCCAGCTGACACATCCTGTCTGTGGACTGAGCAACTACTGGATATTTGGACTTTCTGTGTACAGCAGCCTGTAAGTCATTCTAATAAACCCTTTCTCTTCATGAGAATCATTCCATAAAGTCTGTTACTCTAGGGAACCCTGACTAATACACAGATTGAGATAGCTACTAATAAAAGATGCCGGAAGCAAGAGCATCGTTTAAACCCAGAGTTTCCAGAGCAGTGTGGAGCTGGGCCTGGTGGCATAGGTCTGTAATACCAGGTACTCAGAGAGTTGAGGCAGGAGGATCACTGCCCCAAAGCTTGTCTGAGAGCTCAAGAGTGGCCTAGGCAAGTTAATAAGACTATCCCAAAATAAAAAAAGCCAAAAGGGCCAGGCATATAGCTCAGTAGAATACTTGCCTAGTATGCATAAGTCTATGGGTTCAAGCCCCAGCACACACAACAGTAAGAACAAAACACTCCCTTCTCCCCAAAAGCCCAGCTTGACCCATCTGCTTAAATTCTAGTTAAAATGTACAGTTCTAAAATGTGTAACTCAGAGAGAGAACCCATGTTTAGCATGGGTATAATTTCCAACCCAAAACCCCAGCTCAGCAGTTGAGAATACCTGGCAGCTGTCACATTTTAGAGTCCTGAACTGGTTAGCAGCTCTTCCTCATTCCTCCAACCCTATTCTGGACAGTTCCTGTAAATGGAGTTATACGACGTTCAGTTCTTTGTGACTGGTTTCTCGGGAAATCGCTTCCAAGCTCACCTGTGAATCGGGACTTCGTCCTATTGCTTTCCCACAGCATTCTCTCTACCAACAGCAGTTGATGGCTATTTGAGTTTCTACTGTGGGTCTGCTCCAAATAATGCTGTTATGAGCGTTTGTGTTCACAGTTGCGTGTGGAAAGGTGTTCTCATTTCTCCTAGGTACATTCCTGGGACTGGAACTGTGGGTCATAAAGCAAAATCTACATATAATCTTTGAATAGTGGCCAGACTATTCTGTGCAAAAGGGTTGCAGTTTCTCCCAGTCCGAACACTCACTGTCACATGCTGCTGGTTGCAGGCATCCTAGCGGACACAGCCCTGTTCGCTGTGGTTTTTATTTGCATATCCTCCGATAAAGCTGTAGGTTTGTGTTTGGTGTCCATTTGTATAGCTTCTTGGGGAGATGTCTATTCAGATCTTTTAGACATTTAAAAATTGGTTGATTATTTACAAGATATTATTTATTTAAAAATTATTGAATTGTAGGGCTTTTGTGTGTGATACATTTCCCCCATTCTTTGGGCCTTCCTCTCTCCCTCTCCCTTCCCACACCAGGGTCTTACTATGTAGTCCTGGCTATCCTGAAACTCACTACATAGACCAGGCTGGCCTTGACCTCAAGAGATCAGCCTGTTTTTGTCTCAGAGTGCTGGGATTAAAGGTATATACACATTAGCATGACTGGCTTTCTTTTTTGAAGACAAAGTCTCACTCAATAGTCCAGGCTGGAGGTCATTTTTTTTTCAGTCCTAGTCATAGAACCTCATACATCTTACTGGAACAATCTGCCACGGAGGTGCAACCTCTAGAGACTCTTTTAATACAGAAAAGTTTGACACTGGGAAGTTTATTTTTTTCCTTTTGTTGTATTTGACACATGTTTTCTTGTTTTCTGTGGTGCTGGGCTTCAAACTCAGAGCCCTGTCCACTCTAGGCTCTGATAAATGCAACTTGCAACTCTGAAAGTGCAGAGACTTCCGAGTGTTAATAGGGTCTCCTTTAAGGATTTCTTCCATGTTTGGGGATGAAGTTCTGTTAGCAGTAACAAGCCACAGCTCCTCCTCAAAGCCAGGGAACACGGCCCCAGGGGATCTATCTTCTGAGTTTACATCCCTCCCTTTCCTGAAGTTCACAATAGAGCAGCTGAAATGACAATTTGGAAACGTCCTTTATTATGAAAAGGCAATGGCCATGGTGTCTGGGATTTGAAACTTTCATGCAAGGCTTGGTGGCAGGCCCTCAGAAGGTACTCCATGAAACCCCGCATTGCTTCTCCATGAGTCATCTTGATTCTGGTTGTTTGGTTTTCTCACCCATAAACTAGGGAGAACACCTCCATTCTCCCTTCCAAGCGGAGGGGCTGTGAAGATGAATTAATTTGTATTTGTTGGACATTTTGAGACCTCAGATTAAAGGCATTACTGAGACTCAAGGTGTTATTATAATAATAAATGATTTAATAGCAGGGTGAGGCTGCTCGCTGAAGCAAGAACTGGTGGGAAGGCAGGAAGGTTCAAACCCGCAAAGGGGCTGCACTTGAGACCCTGGACCAGACAGACTCTGGCTCAGAGGCAGGAAACTGATTTTTTCATTAACCCTTGGCTGTTCCATCTGGCTTCAGCACAACCTTATTGAATGCTTCCTACAAGTTCTGCATAGTGAGATTACAATCTTTTCAGGAAACAGGCATATAAATTAAAGCAATTAGAAACAACTCTGAGGCTTTAGAATCAAGTTCAGGATGAACTCTAACAAGTATCTAGCAGGAAGTGGAGAAAGAGCTGGCTGGCTAAATGCAGTTTTCCCTGTGGGTGGAGACTCCCAGTTTTACCACCCACCAGCTGTATGACCAAGCCTCAGTTTCTCCTTCTGCAACCGCAATTGTTCTTGTAAAACTCTCAAAGGTTAATACAGTAAACACTCCAGTATCGCCCCCTCAGACTACACCTTGATGTGATTAATCTTGGCCAGACTGCTCTGTCCTCAGAGCCTTGGTATTCTTCCTACAAAATGGGAGTAAGTGTATTCCTGCCTTAGTGGTTGTAAAATGGAGTGCACTTGGTAACCATTCCCCAAACGTTACTAACATCGACTTTTATTTATTTATTTTTTCCTTTCCTGGCCAAGGAGTGAGGTGTGCATTCAAAAGTTTAAGTCTCGGGATGGGGGTTGGGGGGACGTCTTTGGAAGTTGGGAGTTTAAGATCGGTAGGAAAGGCCTGGTAAGATTTAACAGATTAGAGAAGAAACCAGAAACCCAGAAAGTGCAAGGCAGGAAAGAGTGGGACTTCTCTTTCCCATCCCACCCAGTTTTATCTCTCCGGTCCCTTCCCGGTAATCTCGGTTCTCGCCAGTTCTCACCAGTGCAGGCTCTCACTTGGCTCTCTCCAGCCAGCCGCTCTTCAGACCTTACCTGCAGACTAAGTGGGCCTTACTTTTTCTGCCCTCCAGGAGAGACACCTCCCGCAGTCAGGAGCAGGGACTACTTTAATCTTTACTCTTCCCAGGGATCCCGTTTCAAAGTCACCTGAAAGCCATTTCCTCTCGCTCGGCCCCGCCCCTCCCGTAAATCACTAGGTTTGCTTTTCCCTGGAGGAGCTTTTTTTTTTTTTTTTTGGTCGTGGTGGGGGAGGGGATTCTATAAACCATTTAGGATTTTCACTCGTCTACACCTGTTCGATGCTCCCTTCCTGTTGTTCCAAGAACCTGGCGCCAGAGTTTAACTCGGGAGCCCTACTTATTCTGTGATCTCACACAGGGCTCTCATCTCCTAACCCTCTTTGTGGTGAGAGTTGGGACAGCATCTAACACTACGGCCCCTAAGATCTTTACCAATGAAAGATTTATGCTTAGTGAGGTGTAGTTGCGCACACCTATAATTCCAGCCCTCTGGAGGATCACCCAGAATTCTGGGCTAGCTTGGGCTACAAAGTGTGGGCCTGTCTCAAATCAAACAATAAAAACAGTAATTAGGGCGTGGTGGAGCACACCAGAAATCCCAACACACGGGAGATAGAGGCTGGAGAATCATTACGCTCAAGATCCTCCTCCACCCGTCTCAAATAATTGAAATCCTGTTTAAAAAAAAAAAAAAAAAAAAAAGCCAAACCAAACACCAAAGATTTATGTTCTTGCTTAAAATCTAGCGTGTCTGTATTCTGTGTTCTTGTGCTACCTTCACCTTTCACCCCCGACTTTCCCATCTAATTTCCCAGTGCGTGCCTTTTGTCGCTAGCCAGATCACACTCACAGTGGGTTCCACTGTCATTTAGGTTCCTCAATCTGTTTTTTCTCACTAACAGTCCCGAGGAGCGCCCTACCCCGCCTCAAGTTATGCGCTTATCTCTTTCTCGATTGAAGGTAAGGTTTTTACAACTGCAAAGAGCCACCGAGACCTAGTTTCGGTGAGGAATTCGAGACGTGACTTTCTGACTCAGCGGTCGTGGTGACCTGCTCCAGCAGGACTGGGACGTCCTTGCCATCTAGACCCGGGCTTCTCCTGGGAAAGTCCAGGTGGCTGGGCTCGGAGTCCTCTCTAGTCCGAACCCAGTCTGAGGGTTCTGGCTGCTCTCTCGGCGTGAGATCGGGGCGGTGACACTAGAGTAACCCCGCCACGTGCGTCTTGGGATCTTAGAGTTCCAGGTGGGAAGGGATGGCGGCCAGCGGGACCCACACGGTGGGCCACGCGCGTTAATCATTAGCCACGGCGGCCGCTGCCTACAGCCCGAGCCCCAGCTCGCTTGCTCCGCCGCCAAGGTTCCCTGGCCCCCACAGAGCCGCCAATTGCTGGATCGCAGCCTCGAGCGGCAGTCTCCACCCACTGGAAACATTCCTGGTCCGCCCCTCCCTGACTCCCTCCCTCCTTCCCTCCCTCCCTCCCGCCTCAGCCTGGACTCCGTTCGGCCGCAACTTCCTGCCGGGTGCTGGGGAACCGTGCGCATTTCAGGGGTCCCCCGGATCTGGTGCTCGCAGCCGGCGGAGGCTGGGACCGCTGGGCAGCCAGCCGTGGGCGGGAGCGGCCGGTGGCCTCTGCCGCTTCCGAGAGCGACTTTCAAACTCGAGCCCGCTTCGCAGCGCCACCTGGGCAGCCCCGCGCGCCTGGCACATCGCGAGCCGGCGGGGCGGCCACCGCTGGGTGAGTGTCTTCAGGTTTACCCCTCTCCCTTTGCCCGTGGTTTTGGCTGTGTGGCGTCGCTCTGCGGGGACCCCAGGCTAGCCCTCTGTGGGGTGAGGACCTGGCACTGGGCTGCCTCGGACGCACTTGGAGGAGGTTGGTGCGCGGGAAGGTCGTAAGGGGAGTCACTTTTTTGTCCCCACCCCGGAAACCAAAGCAGCATAGGCTTTGCAGGGTTTGAAATCCGCGCAGCTCTCGAAGTTCGCGCCACCCCTTGTGTGCATTGACGCCCGTGGGCTAGTGCTTGCCCGAGACTGTGGCCCCTTCTAGAAGGACTCGCCTCTGGTCCCGCCAGCCCAAGAGTGCGCAGGCACTCAGTCTGTTCCGGGTTGGTGCCACGCCGTGCTTCTGGGAATCTCAGCTGCCTGTCGAGGCGTATTAGAATGGGTGTCAGAAGCCGAATGTCCAGGAGCTGCAAACGTAGAGCTCCCCCCTCCCCGTCGATGATGCTCCTAACAGCTTCACAATCCCACTCCTTCAACTGGTTGGTTATTTGCATCCTTCTCTCAGACCTTCGATTTGGGAAGCCGAGACAAGGCTTTAAACTTCAGTTGCTTAAGTTCCTTGGGTGGCAGCCTTTTATTCTGGGAGCTACTTTTGCAAACAAAGAACAAAAAACCACACACACACAAAACGGAACAAACAGTGTGTTGGTGGGTGGAGAAAAGCAGCTTTGTGAGGTGGTTCTAAAAGTTGGGTTAGAGTATCGTCTAGAGTCACTAAACCCTTGGTAGATTAAAAGGTTGCCCAGGACCCCCAACACCCCAGGCAACCGACCAGCACTGGAGCGCCTTACTGAGAACCCTAGTCTCGGGGTTCCCAGTCTACTATGCTGTACCGGTTCAAGAATGCATTCCAGTCACAATTAACCCTTCAGAAATAATTAGTGTGGAGTATAATGACAGGAGAAGGAGAGGTGAAGATGCTCCCTGCTGTGCCCCGCCTTCCCAAGAATTCCTTTCCAGCCTCTCTTTTGCTAAACTGGAATCTTGCGCCATTAGATGCTTCCCATAAAAGCCAGGGACTAAATACGAGAACATCAACTCTGGTGCCAGTGTTCTTTCTGTATGGTTCTGGGCTCACTGGATGGCTCACAGACCCCATCTCTCATTTGTAGACATAATACTAGCATGCCTGCTGGCCTCTGCTGGCCCCCCTTTCTGGACTTTCCCCATGGTATTGGGGAATCAGGAATAAAGCAGAGCTTGCTTTCACCCTTCCACTTAGTCTTGGCTGATAAGGGTGGTCAGTGTTTTAGGGCAGCCTTGGGGCTTTTCTATTGACTTTTATCAGAGGTGGCCCAGCTAGGAGAGTGGGAAGACCACTGACTGGGCTGAAAGTCCGACAGAATTTTTTAAAATTTTATTTATTTTTAAATTTAAAAAAATTATTTATTTTGTGTATCTGAATACACTGTAGCTGTCCTCAGACACACCAGAAGAGGGCATCAGATCTCATCACAGATGTTTATGAGCCACCATGTGGTTGCTGGGATTTGAACTCAGGACCTCTGGAAGAGCAATCAGTGCTCTTAACCTCTGAGCCATCTCTCCAGCCCCTAACAGGATTTTTCTGCTAGAGGTTTCATGCTGGCCCTGTTGTGTCCCATCAAAGACTGATCAGGTCTGAGGCATTTTTCCTACACGATTGTCCTGAACCCAGATCCCTCCCTCTTCCCAACTCATCTTTTCTGACTCAGTTTCCATACAGAGTAGCTGTTTTTCTTTATAGGGGATGTGGTAACCAAAAAAAGTGCCTGTGTGAGAAGTATTCCATAAACTCCTATCAAAACAACAACAACAAAACTGTGTAGTGGTTGCAAGGGGCCCTTAAATGTTTGCTGGATATACTCCATGTGTGACACAGGACATGGTGGACACTAGGAGCCAATTGTGGCAGTTTACTCTCTGGCTTGTAATATCTTAGTCCCAGAGTAAACATTGGCTTTACCAAACCCACTGCTATCTCAGGGTCACCATGTTTACACTAGAACAGGCCAAAGGCCATGGCCTGAGAGATGGCCAGACCTAGTAGGGAGGACAGTGTGGGTCCTAGATGTAAGGCCTGCCACTCCCACCACACTCACAACCCTGTAGCTCTGGATCCTGAGACTGAGAGGTTGCCACAAGCCGTGACTGGCCCTGAAGGGTTAATTGTGAGACTGTTCTCTGTTGTGTTGTGGGTGGAGGGGACTGTGTTGATGGGAGGTGTTTGCAGCTGCACTGAGGGCTGACTTCAGTTCAGCCATCCGGGCTGTTCTCTGGCCCAGGCCTCTGCCCTGTCCCGCCTCTCTGGCCAGCTGCGTGTCCACAGGCCTTTGTTCAAGTACTGTAACCCTCCCTACTCATTACCTCCCTTCCCCAGTTTCTAGAAGCCCTCAGGACATGGCTTGGCGTGACTATTGACAGTCAGAAAGCTTTTCTAGAGTCCCCAGGTCCCACAGACCTGGAGGCTCATCCCAGGGGGCTTCCAATACTCTTTGGTACACTGTATCTTTTCTCATGCCCCCCTCCTATATTCACATATCTTAAATCTATTTTATTAATCTATTTTTATTTAGCATCTTCTTCGTATGAATACTGGGCGTGGGGGTGGGGGCACGGCAGTGACCAAAATAGGGTTTTTAGCAATTGTTGACTTAGTAGAGCGGAATTCTACTTGGGGGGAAGTGGACAGAAAACAAGATGGATCATTGAAAGCGTGGTTAAAGTTATCATGAAGGTATTGGGGGGGGGGTCTATGTGAACTGCTGAGGAAGGGAGGAGGTGACAGCTGTCCTCTAAGGAAGGGACTTTGGAATTGATCATGAGGTATTTTCTTTGAGCTCTGGATGTCTATCCCTTGAAACCCAGGTCATCATCCCGGTGAGACATTTAGAAGGGACAGGGTTTGGTGTTGCACTCGGTTTAAATCTCAACCTGACAACTTCCTAGCCCTGCAGCCATTTGTTGACTAAACTTCTTTATGTCTGTTTCTCACCTGTAAAGTGGAGTGAGTCATCCAGCCTGCCGCATGTGGCACTGTGAGAGCGAACAAAGAGATAACGCATCCGTAGTGCCGAGCAAGGCTGCAGAGCCGTGTGCAGTGAGTTATTTCTCCGACCAGATTTTACAGAGGCAGCCGCGATGTTTCCTGCCGATGCTAGCTGGGACTCTGGACGAGAAGCATTTCAAGTATTGGGAAGGAGCAGGGAATTCAAAAGGAGGGCCACTAGAAGGCTTCTGGTCTTGTAGTGAGTGAGCTTCTCTATGCTACCCTGGATTGCAGTTGGTTGGGGATGCAGGACTCCCACATGTGCTGGCCATTGTCACTCAGATAGACAGGGTGACCTAGGGCAGCCCTGGCCTGCCTGGCTTTGGAATTCCCCCCTGCTTCCAGTTGGTGAATCACACCTTTGTGTCTAGCCTCTTCACTTGGCTGTTCTGAAGACTGTCCACCCCTCTTCACCTTCATCTTCCAGTGGGTTTGTTTTATTGGGGGTGGGGTGGGGATGGGGGCAGGCTGTTTAGGGAGCCTCTGATAGAGGTTCAGAGGTACCCTGCAAAGACTTTCGATAAGGCCTCATTCAGCAGGGACCAGAATGAGTTAAAAATGTGGAGGTCAACTTGTGGGAGTCCTTCTATCACGGGGGTTCCTGAAGATCAAACTTGTAGGCCATTATTAGGCCTGGTGGTTACCACCGAGCTGTTTTGTTGGTGCAAAATTAGTAGGAGTCTTGCTGTATTGTCTAGGCCTTAAAAATTGTTGTTCCTGAGCTTTACAAATCTCTACTCAGTATTGCAACTGGCTGGATTATGGACAGTTCGTTATAGGCACTCTGAGAGCTCAGGGTCAGGAGCATGCAAATCAAGCTGTCTCTGCCCAACCCATGTGATGGATCTGTCTCCTCTGCCCAACCCGTGTAATGGGTCTGTCTCCTCCCATCTCTGCTGGAACCATCAGCCTCCTCTGGAGCAGTTAAATCTAAAATGCAGATGTCAAAGTTTGTGGTCAGTGGTTTCCTGGGGGCCCTCCTGTGCAGGAAGTGGCAGCTGTGCAGTGGAGGGCCAGGCCTAGGGAAGTGGTCATCGGCCAGACCACTCCCACAAGGCCGTGGCAGGCACATGCATGTACAGGCAGGGTAGCCAGGCCTGCCCTATGATGAGGGAACCTCTGGAGACTGTCAGTTGGTATATTGCCAGAGAGAGGCAGGCCTCAGAGGAAGTTAGGAAGAGGGCCCTGTGTAGCCTTGAACATGCTTGTGACGTTGGTATCCTAAAGTCAGGAGGAAGAAAACTGGGCCCTTGGTCAGCAAGAGGCTGGGTTAGAGTTGCTAGCTGCTCTTCTGATGTCAGCCATTTGGGGACCATGGTATCTTGTTAACTGGACCTGAGAATTTGTTGGCTTTTTCCCCTCCTTTGAAACAGGGTCTGGTTGGAAAAAGAACTCTTTTTTTTTTTTTTTTCCCAGACCATTCTCACCTTACACCTGCAGTGATCTGCTTGCCTTTGCCTCCCAAGATTTGTGTCATGATGTTTGGCTCTCTTGGCTTTGTTAACTTTTGAAGCTCTCTGAGGGCAGGAATGGGGCTTTGCTCATTCTTGTTCTCATACAGAACTGGGAATAGTTCAAAGTGTGATCTACAGGGCATGATGGGCTGGTGCACTGGGAAGAGTGCACAGGTGGGGTGTACACTAGGTGGGCTGTTGCCATCTGAGAAAACTAAAGGATACCAAGATCTTGGGTGGTGTTCTGGCTGGCATGTGGAGAGGTTGCTTGTGCTTAATGTTAAGGATTAGGAAGATTCCATGTGCTGAACAGCCTCAAGAGTTGAACATAGATAGACTAAACAAGGTTCTAGAAGGTGCCAGATACATGTTCTTTTAGAGACACAGTGAGGGTCCTAGGAATTTTTCTAGGAATGTAAGACAATTCTTTAAAAAGTCATCTTCTCTTGTGTGTGTGCACGCACATGTACATGTGTATGTGTGTGTTTTCAAAGAACAGCTTACTTCTACCATGTAGGACCCAGGAGTTGAACTGAAATCATCAGGTATGGTGGCAGTACCTTTACCCACTGATGCAACTCTGATTTTTTTTTTTTAATTCTTGAACCCAAGAGAATATTCTGTGGTATCTTTGCAGTTGAACTGGGTTCTACCAGCTCTTTAAAATTCACATATTTTAAATTTGATTTTGTTTTTATCCCAAGCTAACAGGAGACCTCCATATATGACTTAGGACAACCTTTAGCCTCAGGTCCTTCTCCATTTCTAGAGTATGTTGATTGTAGGCACTCAACCACCAAGGCTGGTTTATGCAGTGCTAGGGATTGAACGCTTGACTTCATGGATGATAGGCAAGCATTCTACTGGCTGAGTTACAACTCTGGCTCTCCTAGCTTTTGTTTTGGTTTTTTTGAGATAGAATGTCTCTATAGGCTAGCTTGTTTATTTTATTTTATTTTTTTTTTGTTTAAAGATTTATTTATTTATTATATATACACTGTAGCTGTCTTCAGACACACCAGAAGAGAGCATCAGATCTCATTACAGATGGTTGTGAGCCACCATGTGGTTGCTGGGATTTGAGCTCAGGACCTCTGAAAGAGCAGTCAGTGCTCTTAACCATTGAGCTATTTCTCCAGCCCCCATTTGTTTTGTTTTTAAAGGCTAAACTTCTAACCTGGCTCAGTGGTTAAGAGCACTGACTGCTCTTCCAGAGGACCCAGGTTCAGTTCCCAGTGACCACATGGCAGTTTAAAACTGTCTGTGACTCTAGTTCAGGAGGATCTGACACCCTCACAGCAATGTACATAAAGCATACAGTTAAATACATTTTTAAAATCAGGAGCTGGAGAGATGGCTCAGTGGTTAAGAGCACTGGCTGTTCTTCCAGAGGTCCAGGGTTTGAGTCCTCGTTGGTGGCTCACAACTGTACATAACTCCAATTCCATGGGGTCTGACACTGTCTTCTAGCCTTTACAGACACTGCACACATGTGATGCACAGATGTACACGAAGGCAGAACACCAAATACATAGGACAAAAATAAATAAACCTTTATTAAAAAGCTCATAGCTTTTACTCTCACAGCTATGGAGACAAAGTCTCTCTTTCTCTCTCTCTCTCTCTCTCTCTCTCTCTCTCTCTCTCTGTGAGTGTGTGTGTGTGTGTGTGTGTGTGTGTGTGTGTGTGTGTGTGAAGCACAGACTTGAGCAACAGATGACAAATTTTTATTGTAGAGAAAGAGGAACTAGTGTTCTTGCAGACTCTGTAGGTCATTGCTACATCCCCAGTGCCTGTTGTAGGGTAGGATTACAATAAGCACTTGTCAAGTAAGGGTCATGCTGTGAGATAAACCGTAGGAGAGGAGTTTTCATGTTGTGTGTGTGTGTGTGTGTGTGTGTGTGTGTTTCTATAGTTTCCAGTCCAGTCTTGAACTCATCTCCTTGCCATAGCCCCCAAGTGCTAGGATTCCAGATGTGAGCCACCATGCCTGGTTTACAAATGATCTATTCTTGTCTTCTCAAGTAAATGACCAGGATATAAGATTCTACTTTGTATCTGCATAGGCGAGACAGTGATCCAGGCAGCCCGGTATTCTTACAGCTTGCATAGTGTAAGGGAACCTGGAGTCCCTGGGATCTATATTCCCAGGCCTGCTGCAGAGTTTATCACCATGCAAATGGGGCCAAAAGAGGACATTAGGGTGTGCTTATAGATTTGAATATGTGTCCCATAATATCCTATAACACCACTCCCAGGTGCTTGGCATCCTCCCTAACACTATTACTCATCTGCACATCACTAAGAAGGGCATATAGCCAGGGGCTGAGATGCCTATGAAATATCCACAGCAGCCTCCTGAGAGCCTGTTTAACATCTCCGTATAGTCAGAGCCCATTGTAGATGGGTAGCGGTGAGAAAGCCTGACTAGAAAGGGAGAACAGTCTGTGGAGCAGTGAGTTGGCAATGAAAGCAAGCTGAAAGAGAAACACCCGGAAAAGCCAGTCCTAGCGGAAGGACCTGGGGTCATTTGTTTGCAGGGAATGGCTTGACACACCTTCCTTCCCCCTGGATCATGAATGATGGATACCTGGCCAGCAGCCGTGACCCTGACTCACGAAGAACACGTTAAATTGTGCTCTCTTAACTGGGTTTAGGGAAGCAAGGAAGAAGTATAAAACATAATTTTACAGATTCCTGGTCAGATTGGCTGGAATCGCAGAGTTGTTGATTATTGGCTACTGAGCTCACAGATCTCCCCAAGTTCTTTCAAGATCTGGTTAATTGCCTTTGTGCTGACACTTAGCAAAGATAACATTTGAACTTCCCCTTACCCTGTAAAAAAAATTTTTTTTTGGGTGGGACTGGAAATGAGCCCAGGGTCTTCTGCATGCTGTGAAAGCTCCCCCACCTCGGCCGCACCCTTACTCGGGATTTGAACTTCCTAATGACTCCAGGCCTTATGTTCTCAACCCTCTCCCAGAGCGTTTTGGAACTGCAAGCATGGGTTGTTCTCTGTGGTGTCCTGGTAGGACTGGAGCCCAGGTTTGGGTTCTGGCAGAGTTGGGAAAACCGATTGTCAGGTACCCCAGGGATTGCTTACCCCCCAGAACAAGAGTGTCTCCCATGCATCTTTCTCACCTGCTAGCCAGAAAATGTCAGGGAGGATCTGCCGTCTCAACACGACACAGGAATTTGCTTCTTTGTTTAGCTTCTGGGCTCTGCCACAGAAGCTGAATTGTGTGGTCTTGGTGCCTAGTGGTCCAGAATGCTAAGTTTTCATGCTTGTTTCTCTCGTTTCTTATAGAAGTAAAATGTTCCGCCCCCTCCCCCAGTTATATTTCCATTTTATACTTACCTGGAATGTGCTTTCTGGTTGCTGGGTTTTGGCCCTAGCAGTATATGCAAGAGCTTTAATATATGTATTGATGCTTGAGCCTCACTCTGGGTCACAGGCATGGTCACAGGCATGGTCACAGAATGCTTCAGAAACCTTGTATGTACCCATGGCTAGCCCTGTAAGATGGAGATGATTTAATTTTTTTTTTCCAGAACACTAGCCAATTTCCCCTCATTAACCAGTTGAATGGTCTATACTTCCCTACTGGCTTGTCTTTAATGTTTTTTTCTTTCCTTATAATTTTGTTTCATTGAGATATATTTCTTGTATAAATTACAAGTCACCCATGCACAGTGTATTGCTCATTGGTTTTTTTTATATTTACAGTTGCAGAGTTATACAACCATTGTTATCTTTTTTATCCCCTCCCAAGAAAAGCCCATTCCTATTGGTGGTTAGTTCTCATTTCACCAGTTCCAGGTAGCCACCGAAGTACTTCCTGTTTCCCTAGGGTTACCTATTCTGGACATGTTCAGATGAATTTACATGCTGTCTGTCTTTCTGATTGGCTTCCTTTCTGCACACATTATTGGTTTCCAGTTCATCAGTCTCCTAAGATGTTCCGTGTTATAGAAAACAATTCATTTTTTATTGCCGTATAGTTAGGCACCGTGTGGATATATTACATTTTGCTCCTTTGTCCACCGGCTGATGGACAGGTCTGTTTGAGCTGTTTAGTGTTATGAGTCATTCTGTTGGATGGGGCCATAGTTCAGTGGTAAAATACTTGTTTTGATGCACAAGGTCCTGGGTTTGACCCCCTCCCCAGCATTGCCAATAAGTAAGTACATTTTAAAAGTGAATATTGCTGCTGTGAACATTAGATGATGTATAAACATCTTGGTGTGGACATATGTTAATGATTTGCTTAAGAATAGGTTGGTTGGATCATATGGTAACATAATCCCTTGTTTAATTTTAAAAATCTTTGTTTATAAATGTTTCTCTCTCTGTCTCTCTCTCTCTCTCTCTCTCTCTCTCTCTGTGTGTGTGTGTGTGTGTGTGTGTGTGTGTGTGTGTGCGCGCGCGCGCGTCAATCAGAGAACAACCTTGGCAATGGGTCCCTATCTTTGACCTTACTTTATTATTTATTTATTTATTCATTTATTCATTCATTCTATGTATATGAGTACACTGTACTTCACACACACCAGAAGAGGGCATTAGATCTCATTCTAGATGGTTGTGAGCCACCATGTGGTTGCTGAGAATTGCACTCAGGACCTTTGGAAGAGCAGTCAGTCAGTGCTCTTACCTGCTGAGCCATCTCTCCAGCCCCTTAAAGATTTATTTATTTTATGTATGTGCTTAAGAAAGGGTCCCTTAGTCACTGCTGTGCACCCTGAGCTAGCTGGCCTGTGAGTTCCTAGAGATTCACCTGCCTTTGCTTCCCAGTGACTGATACCACCAATTAAACTGAAGTGTCCTATTAAAAGTCCACCGACTAAATGAGAAGTTTTATTTCTGTGCCCTCAGTTCTGTGCTCTCGAGAGGCTATGTGCTCCTATGAATCAACACAGTGCATGCAGCCCTGATGCAGTACTTTCGAGGGGGCAGGGACAGGGATGTGGAGGGCTAAATCTGCAGATTGGAGTTGCCAGATAAGAGGATTGCCATTTTTAACAGTGTTAAGTGCTCAACATGGACAGTCTGAATGTGTTCGTTTGATAATCCTTAATTTCTTTCAATAGTATTTTAGTTTCTTGTGACTTTTTTCATTTGTATTTTTATTATTTATTTATTTTTGAGACAGGGTCTCTCCTCATAGCTCTCTGACTGTCCTGGAACTTACTATGTAAATGAGGATGGCATTGAACTCAGAGATTCTCCAGAGGTGTGCACTCACACCTAGCCTTTCTTGCTTGCTTTAAAAAAAATGATTTATGGGGCTGGAAGGTTGGCTTAGGGGTTAAGAGCCCTGGCTGCTCTTCCAGACAGAGGTCCTGCGTTAAATTCCCACACCTACATGGTGGCTCACACTATCCTGTGGGATTCTATGTCCTCTTCTGGTATACATTCATGTAGATACAGCACCATACAAGTAAAGTACATACATTAATAAGTCTGAAAAAAAGAACTATCTATTTATTTGGGGTGCCGGAGGTTAGAGGACAACCTGCAATCCACTACTTCCACTGTTGGGTGCCGGGACTGAACTCAGATGCTCATGCGTGTACGACAGCAAGAGACCTGCTGAGTCATGTCATTACTCTGGGCTCTCTTCTTAATTATGTTTTCAGATTCTTCACTATTATTATTGTATAGGAACAGATCTCATTTTTTAAAGATTTAGTGTGTGTGTGTGTGTGTATGTGTATATGTGTATGTGTGTGTGTATGTGTGTGTGTATGTGTGTGTGTGTATGTGTGTGTTGAGGGGGGCCTATGCTCATGCTTTGTCCTACATGTGCAGGTCTGAAGGTAGTTGGTGTTCTTTGGAACTTTCTGGGTCCCAGAGATAAGCTCAGGTCAGCAGGTTTGGCAGAAAAATGCATGAGCCATCTTGCCGGCCTCTTGCAGTTTTTGCATTGAGCTTTTATTCTTCATGGGGTGTAGAGAGACAGGTGCTTCAAAGCAAGACATTTTGTAAATCTGCGCTTACTTGTGATGCGTAGGTCTGGAGAGTGGAAGTGGACGGTGGAGGTGCGGTAGAGGAAAGGTTGGAAGGCTTTGGCTGTTTGGCTGCTTTTTACTGTGCAGGTCTCACCTGGACATCTCACCCCTGCTCTCTTCTACCTAACAAAGATCCCATCTCCCAGCCACACCATTTCTCCTTGTGTTTTTCTTCTTCTGCATGGCACCTAGCACAAACCTGAAATATACTGTTTGTTTACCGGTGTGGCCATCTTCCCTGCTCTCATCTAAGATCTCATTCATGCTGCTGGTTGCTATGTCCCCAGCACCTCGCCTATGGTTTATACTGTGATCAAACATGAGCGATCCTCTGCCTTTCCTGGGTGGTGTGCATCAGGGGGATGGGGACATGGCGGTTCCTAGGCCTCACACATGCCTGGTAAGCATTCAACTGCTGAGAAGTTATTTCATCTTTGGTTCTGTAGAACCAGACGGGTGTCAGGTGAGCTGCACCCCCATCCCCTCTATCCCAAGCCTACAACAGTGTCTCTGTCAGGAGGACGCCTCTTTCAACACGGTCACCCACAAAGTACCGTCTGTGTCCACATCACCTACACATCTACATCAGCCTCTGGCAGGTTCTCACACAGCTGCCAGTACAATTAGCTGGACCTGGAAAACACTACCGTTGCAAACTTCTGGAAGCCCCGACTTGCCGTCTGAGGTTGTTGCCGTCTGAGATTGTGTGTGGGGTATATTGTCAGGACTCTCACAGAAGCAGTTCAAGATTCCTGTCCCTCACTCAGTGCTGTGTGCCGAGTACTGCCCCACAACGCCGGAGTGTGTAGGCAGAGGAACACTCTGAGAGTTTGTCCCAGCTGTCTTCCACTGGTCTCACAAGTGATTTCTTTCTGGAAGCATCTATGGGTGGGTTATGGGTTCCCCGATGACTCTGTTTGGGCCTCTTTCTGAGGTTTTCATACTGTGTGGGAACTTTCCCCCAGCAAAAAAAACGTTAACTTTTAAAAAGAGCAGAAAAGAAAAAAAGGAGGTATCCCATGAGGGAATGTGGATTCCTCTCTGGCTCCATCTAGTCTCCGGAGTCCTGCGTGTGAGGAGGGGGAGGCGTGTGTTGCTTGTGAATGAATTACTCAGGGATGCTGGATTCCAGCAAACCCTGCCTTCCCACTTCCCTGGCTGTATGGCCTTAAGTGGGGGAGTGTTGTGAAATTACATAGCGAATGTGTCAGAGCCGTGCCTGGTACACCCTCGTAAAATGTTGCCTGAGATTTTAGTTTGCTCTCTGGGAACAGCTTGTGCCTCAGTTTTCCTGACCTGAAAAGCAGGGATAATTCTGCTGTCACCTGTCCCACCCTCTAACTTGCAGCCTCGAGGACAGAAGGGTTAATAGCCTCAGGCTTCCAGGGCCCCGAGTGGGGGAAGGTGCCCCATAATGGAGTATTGTTGTGCTGTTGACTGATCTGGCTTTGTTTGAGTCTTCAGTGTTTGACTTCCTGCACTTAGTGCCGCATCTGCTTAATCTCTTGGAGATATTTGTAGTCCTCAGCTGCAAGGTGCTTACCTCCTGGGGCTGTGACCTGGGTCCTCATCCAGCAGGGGTGTGCTAAGTAGTGCTGGGAAGCTACATTTTCATGGTTGGGCCCCCCAGCAATCAGGAATGAGAGAAATGCAGCAAGTATGACCCACACGCGGAACTGGCTCTGAATAGGACATTTATTGAAGAGGTTTCAGCCGGAGGCAGCGGGCGCTTTAATTCCCGAGGTTGTTGGTGGCCCTGTGTCGTTTGCCCAGCCCGAGCCTGTTAACTGCTGGGCTGCCAAACTCCAGAGAGAATGCAACTCCCCGGCCCCTGGCCACCTTCCCAGAGCTGCCGTCTGTGTTGGGATGGGAGCCCTTTTGAGGAAAGCGGTAGGTAGCCTCGGGACCGGGCCAAGGGTGTCGAAGCGGGACTCTGTGAACTCTGGGACTCCAAGCCTTGCCTGGCAACCTCTGGGGACCGTGGTGAGCAGCCACAGGCTTGGGGCACAAAGTCTTAGAGTCCCTAGAGGTTCAGAAATAGAAGACCACATCTGGTTCAGTGTAGAAAAGTGACTTCTATTTACCTTGCCTGCCTGCTTCCAGTAGGTTTGGCCATGTGACTGGCAGACAGTCCTGTGGCTTTTGGAGTGTTTTGCTTGGGGACTTCAGAGGTCCTCACGCCACATTTATTGGTGGGTGGCTAGAGAAGGTCCTGAGTGATTTCACTGTCCCCCTACCCACATACATATATGCATAATGGGAAAAGATAATCTATCTTCTTCCCAGAATCCATAAGAGGTGATAATGGTGGTTGTTTTAGATGAAATCAGGCGACACCATTACTAGGGGAGGTGAAAAGTGGGTCCTGGATACCTAATGCCAGGCCAGGTGGAACTGCCACCTACCACTTGTGTAGCTCTAGGCAGCAGGTGCAGGGATGGGGGACAGGTCCTTGCTTGGACTTTGATATTTTCTTCTCTTGTGTATCCCTCCCTTTTCTTGGGACTTCCACCAGAGCGGCCATGCCCTGTGTACTAACCTCTGGGGGTTGGTTACAGGTGAGGGAACTGTCGAAATTCTGGTCTTTGTGTGCTCTTAACTGAGGGAGAAGTTTCCTCTCTCCGCTGGAAACTGGTTGGATGAGTTTCCTTTAGGCCTGTCTGGCTGAGGCCTCTTAGCCAGGGTGTCAGGGGCTGGGGGAGGGGAGCAGGTGCTGTGGTGGAGTGGATTTCCTGAGAGGCAGCACGGTGAGGTCTGACTGTCTGTGAGGAGATACACATATGTGCAAATCCCCAAAGTCTGCCTTGGAAAAGCCACTCCCCTAACTTCTGGGCTGGCATCCTTGGGCCCTGGTGGAAGCCCAGGCCGAAGCAGGGGTGGGTTGTGGAGAAGCTACAGATGAGGAAGTTGGTGGTTTAACTACATCAGTCCCGGAGGGAGCTTCTCTTGTGCATTTGTTACTGTACCTGGAAGCTCATTGCTTAGAATTAGGAAGGAGCCAAGACTAGGAGAGGGAGGGAACATGGTGGCAGCCTCACTTCCAATGTGTGTGGGAAAAGAAGGTAAATGATGTGGGGGGGGGTCCCTTTGATTCATATGGACCCTTCCCCAGCCCCAGGTGAGAGCTATGGGTCCCTACTCCTAAAGGGAGATCCCCCTCCAGCTTTTCTACCTTATCCCCAACCCCTTAGAAAAAAGTCACATAAGCCCAGACTGGACACATACTAAGGATAGCTTTGAACTTCCAGTCTTTTGTTTCTGCCTCTCTCTCTCTTTTTTTTTTTTTTTTTTTTTTTTTGGTACTGGGCATCAAACCCAGGCTTTCGTCCCAGGTAAGCACTTTAGCCACTGGGCTGCCTCCCAGCTCTTCTCCCTGCTTTTCTAAAACACCTAATTTACATGTTGCTTTGCATCACTTTGATTTTTGGGTCACACATCTCTCTGAGCTGAGTCGGAGTGGGTCTTACTCCTTTCCAGTAATCTCTGAGGTGCTTCCCCCTAACCCCCAACCCCTTCCCTTTATTCTAGAAATCTGTGGCCAAAAGTCTGCTGATCCTGGGCCTTTCTACCTTCTTTGAAGAAGCCTCAAACACTTCTTCGCCCTGTGGACACCCGGAACTATAATCTCATTCTCAAGTGCTGTCTTTTTAGGGCATATTTTCCGGTCTCATCTCCTAGAGCCAGTTTTCCACCTGCTGGGTTGCTTGATCTTCCAGATCTGCGCTGGTCGTCCTTTCCCATAAAGCATTTCGGTGACCCCAGGTCCCACTTCCCAGGCCTTGTTGCTCTAGATGCTCTCCCTTTAAAGGGGTCCAGCTTTGCTGACGCCTTTGGATCTCTTCACTTGGCTTACTCCTCATTTGTGATTCAACCAAAATATCATCTACTTACGGAGCTTCAGAGCCCCAGGCATACTTCCACCTCCCTTAGCCTCTTTTATTAATTCATTATTGACCTCAGTGCTAGAACTTAAGGCATTGTTACATAGATAATCTGCCCACAAGCCCTTTTCCTTCTAGAGTTCAAGCTGCTCAAAGACAGAGGCTGTCACCAATTTAAGTGTCCCCAGGGCCTAGCATCATGCTCAGAAGTGTTACATTCCTAAACTGGAGGCCTTCTGGAGCTCTCTACTCTGGATATTTTGTGTTTTATCTTCACAGCAGAAGGTCTTGAACCCAAGACCTAAAACATGCTAGAAAGCAGTCCCCAAGCCATGTCCCCCAGCCCATGCTGCCACTTAATCCCTTTTTGTGATTGATGCACTTGTTTCTCCTAATAGAAGAAACTCTTGTGAGTGCGGCCTGTGTGTGATTCATTGTTATGTCTCCCACGTGGCTGCCACAGTGTCTTTGTGCTAAGTAGGCGATGAATAAATGCTTGTTGAGTGGGTGAATTCTCAAGCTCAAAGCTTAGGGATGGCAGCTAGTGTTCTCCCCAAGCAAGAGTAGGCATGGAGGTGCGTAGCCCCTTCAGAGGAAGGCTGACATCTTTTTTTTAAAATGTATTTATATAAGTACACTGTAGCTGTCTTCAGACACACCAGAAGAGGGCATTAGATCTCATTACAGATGGTTGTGAGCCACCATGTGGTTGCTGGGATTTGAACTCAGGACCTCTGGAAGAGCAGTCAGTGCTCTTAACCACTGAGCCATCTCTCCAGCCCAGAATGCTGACATCTTAGTCACTGTGACGAGGCACCATGACCAAGGCAGCTCAGAGTGGAAAGCATTTAGTTGGGGGCTTGTTTATGTTTTCAGAGGGTGAGTCCATGACCATGGGCAGGGAGCTTGGCAGTGAGCAAGCAAGCAGGCAGGCATGGCGCTGTAGTAGCAGCGGAGAGCTCACATCTGATTCATAAGCTGGAGGGAGGGATAGAGGGAGGGGGGCAGGGAAGGGAGAGGAAGGCTGGCCCTGGTGTGGGTTTTGAACTCTCAAAGTTCACCTCCAGTGACAGACCTCTTCCAATAAGGCCACACCTCTTAATCCTTTCTAAACAAGTCCACCAATCAAGCATCCAGTTGTCTGAGCCTATGGGGATGGATCACTCTTACTACAAGCACGACAGCAGGCCACAGTCCCAGGCGCTTGTATTCTCCTGCCTTTTCCTGTTTGATGCTCCCTGTGGCTTAGAGCACAGGGTTTCTTCCTTGTTGCTATGACCCTCGAAGCCATTCTCAAACCCAAGGACTAGTGTGAAGGATGGAGGTTGTGCTTTTGCTCCTACAGTGCTTTGGCTCTTTCCCTTCAGGCTTATGGTTCCCCACAGTTCCCCTGCCCTATGGAATGCTAAGGAATGTGTCTTGCTGCGCTCTTACTGAGCAGTGGGGCTCTTACTGACCTCTGCTTTTCTGGTGCGAGTTTCAGTTGAATTACTCTTGTGAGATCGTGAGATCATGGTCTGAACTGTATTGGGACCCTAGAAGATGGATACACACACTGGTTTATTGGGAAGGGCTAGGACACGCTGAACCACCAAATTTGACTTATTATTACTTTACATTTATTTATTGTATGCATGTGTGTGCTTGTGTATGTGTGTGTTTTGTCTGGGAGTGTGAGTGCTACATCATGAGGTGGTCAGAAGACAACTTGAGGAAGCCGGTTCTCTCCTTCACCACGCTAGTTCCAGGGATGACACCCATTGTCTGGCTCGGTGGCAAAACCTTTACCTGCCGAGTTATGATTTGAGATATGGAGGGATACAATTTTAGGTCGAAGTGAGAATATTTTATCCAGGTGCTTATGCAGCAAGTATTTTCTCTCTGGTTCTTGGTTGGCTTCCTGTATGTCGATGTGCAGGTTACTTGTATCTTCCTGTCTTGGAGACAGTCCGTGAGGTTATTGTGACCACTTAATCTGACGAGAACTTGAAGCGTAAGGCCACATGTAGTTTTGGGAAAGTAAAGATCTACCTGCTTCCAAGCCTGTGGTATGAACTAGTACATTTTAAACTTCTGTTGCATGGCCGCCAAGTTGTCTCTTCTCTGCTGAGAGCACTGCAGACCCCAATAGATTCCCACCGCGCTTCTCCCATGCCTTTGACTCTCTATCAGCAACAAATGCTATAGTTGTGGTTCCTTTTCTCCTTTTGCAGCTAGCTCCTCACAGGCCTCAAAACAAGCAGCTCTCCAAATGAGGGTGAGGCTGATAACATGGGGAGTTTTCAGGGCTGAGGCTTGGGCCCCTAACCTTGATGTTTGCTAATAAGTAGTAGTGGTTGTGAATAAGAGGATGTGTGTGCGGGGCTGGAGAGATGGCTCAGTGGTTAGAGCACTGACTGCTCTTCCAGAGGTCCTGAGTTCTGGTATATCTGAAGAGAGCAACAGTGTACTCAATAATAGTATCTCAATAATAATAATAATAATAATAATAATAATAGTAACTCAATAATAATAATAAACAACAACAACAATAATAAAAGAGGATATGTGTGTGTGTATGTTTAAGTGCTAGAGATTGAACCCAGGACCTGGTGCATGTTAGGTAGGTACCACTTACCTATATCCCCAGCAACCCCTTATCCCCGAACCCTTTAAACCCTAGAAATGAGGGGCTAAAGAGAGAACTAGTGGTCAAGAGTACTGACTTGGGTTCAGTTCCCAGCACCCATATGGCAGTTCACAACCATGTGTAACCCTAGTTCCAGAGGATCCAGTGCCGTCTTCTGGACTCCATGGGCACCAGGCACACAAAGAGTGCACAGATATATATGCAGGCAGAGCACCCATACACATAAAATCAATAAAAAAGGATGTTTTAAACCCAGAGAGGGAACACCCCTTCAATAGGTTTGCAGTTGCTCCTAGCACATCCTTCTAGAACCTTTACTGTTTCTAAGGCATTGGCTGCTTTCTCTTCTGGTACTTTGTATCTTTCTCTGCTTGGTGACAAGATTTGCCAGAAGCCATGTAGACTTAGCCCAGCTGTGAGCAAAAGTAACCACCCTCCTCTGTCCATGTGAAATTTCTTGCTAGGCTGCTTTCTTTGGAATCCTTATAGGAGACCTTATCGCCGCAGTCCCATGTCTAGACTTGGCCGCCTGCCCTCTCCTCCAGCCTTTTATGACTGATCACTGAGTCTGTGGCATGGCAGGGCTGCCTCTGTGGGGCCAAGTATGACGAGATTGCTGGGGTGAATGATCAGTCACTGATGCTGGGGACGTCTAGGCTCATGGGACTCGGGCAGTGACTAATGTTAGTACTCAGGAGGAACTGGCTCAGGTCTTGGTCTCAACAACTGTTCAGGCTTTTCCTGACTGTGGAAGGGAAGGAGAGGAGTTCTAGAACTGCAGTTCTTCCCGTGGGGGTTTATTGAGTACCTACTGGTGCTTTGCCCCATTCAGACCCAGCTTGCTGGGATCCTATAGGCTTAGGCCCAAAGAAACATATGTTCACCATACAGATGCTGGGAGTTGAACCTGGTTCCTCTATATGAGCAAGCTCTTAACTACCGAGCTAGCTCTTTACTTCCCTCACCACCACCCCTAATCTTCAAGGTGTGTGGGGCGGGGGTCAGTTTTTATTCTGGTTTCATGGGGCTGTGTGTTCCTTTCTCTTTATGACTTCCAGAGGCAGCTGTATTCCCTTTGACTGTGATCTTCCTCTGTGGTCAAAGGCAGTAGTGTAACATCTCCCGGTCTGACTTGGCCTTCCTCATCCTGTAGACTTCTGACTAAGGCTTCTGCTGGGGTGCCTTTTATGATATGTTGGGCTTTCTCAGTGAATCCAACATAATTTCCACTTCTCAATATTCTTTTCAGTGGTTTTCAACATGTGGGTCATGACCCCTTTCGGGTTCGAACAACCCTTTCCTGGATCACACATTAGAGATCCTGCCCATCAGGTAATTTACATTACGATTTGTAGCAGCAGCAAGATTATAGTTATGAAGTAACAATGGAGACACTTTTATGGTTGGGGGCCACCACACCATGAGGAACTGCGCAGCGTTCAGAAGGTTGAAAACCACTGCTTTATTTGATCACACCGTGAAGACAAGATTCTGTAGGTTCCAAGAACTGGGATGTAAATGTCTTCAGTTTGGAGGGGCACTAATTGTCCGACAGTAGAATATACATTGCCGTTGGGAGGGATTATGAATGATTGAAGCAGGGTAGATTCTGAAACTGGCAACTGGGCTAGTATAGAGGGGGAGTATGTAGGGAGGAGGGGGCTTCCAAGTGTCGGAGCAAGCATGATGGACATGCCTAGGTTGTCAGAAAGGAGCAGTAAGAAGTAGGAGGGTGTCCTCCCTCTGAAGCGAGGTGCCAGGGGCTTTCCTTCTCCTTGAAGGTCAAGCTGGGCTTTTGGATGTCAGTTGTAGGTTCAGTTTTCCTCTGGAATTCAGGTGGGAAGACCCCACTGGCATTGTCCTATCCTCCTGGGCAACTGTGGTCTTGCTGCCTTCCATCCAGCCAAGGGCTCCTGTTGCTCCTGGGTGGTGGGAAAATGGATTCTCCAGAGAAAACGAGTCCCAGCCAGCTGGGCTGGCCTTGGGTGGCCCTGAAACCCCGGTCACACTGTTCACACAACCTCTCCAGAACACAGTGCTCACATTGAACACAGTCACTCCCCAGGGACCGTCTCGGGGCTTAGGGCCCTTGAATCTCTAGGAGGCATGGAATGGGTGGAATGGGCCTGTGAGCAACACTTGGGGAAAGTGGCCACACCCCCTGAAGGCCCTCCCTCCCCTGAGAACCTCTAAGGGGTGTGTGTAGCTTTAAGAACACACTGGCAAAAGCAGAGCTTCTGGGAACACTTAGGAAGTAAGTATGGTGTGGGGCGTGGGCCTAGCTGTGGGGAGAACACAGCTCAGTAAAGGTTTGCGGGTCTTGTTCCTCGGTCCGTTCCAGTGGAAAACTTGTGGATGTTCTCTATTGATTCCTTCTGGCACCCTCTCTAGGGAGGTTCTGAAAGTAGAGTTGGGGATTGCTCTGGGGAAGGTCAAAGGTCCTTTGGCTGCTCTGTTCTCCAGAGTTTGGGATGGGAGGCCAAGAAGGCCAGTGGATGGCAGCTGTACTGTCTCTGAGGAAGAACTGCTGATGAGAAGAGGGTGGATGAGTTCTTCTCCGACAGGGACCCATGGACTTTGGATCAATTCATTACCTTTAGAGCCTCCCACCCTCGCTCCTTTTCTTTGAGTTGTTGAGGTAGGCGTGGCATGTGGGGCTTCCTGTGTAGGGTGAAGGGTAATAGGTGAGAGAATGATTGGAACCCAAATATTTATGGGGAGTCTCTTACCTGCCCACCTTCCCACCTGCCAGACCCCCAGTTCTTGAGGGTCATCAAGAACTCTTATCTCTCCTGCCTTCTCCGTTCATCCTCCAGAGAGGGACAGTTAGAGGCAGTGTAGACAATTCTCAGGGGTCTCCCCAGGATCAGCAACAAGTTCCAGACGGTCCAGTGGGTTCCTGTGTGGGAGGATCTTTTGTGAAGGGAATGGTGTCTGAGTGACAAGAGGCCCGATGACAGTATAGAGCCTCTGTGGATTTGGGGGAATCCCCCTTTTGGGTCAAATTGAGGGCACACTGTTGAGACATAGTTGGAAGGGAAAGGTGTGCACTTGACTCTACTAGGAATCCAATGGGCCTGTTACTGCCTGCCTGCCTGCCTGGGACTCAGGGCAGGTTCTGGGGTGGGGGTGGGGGTGGAGTCATACACTTTAGATGGGTGTGGGTGAAGGAAGGCAGGAGGTAATATTTCAATTTAGATATAGGAGGAGAGGAGGAAGGGGAAGGAAGGAAAGATGGAGAGAAGGAAGGATGGGTGGGTTTCTCTTCCCTGGATTCTTTGGAGAACCTCTCAAAGAGGGTTTCACAGGGTAGGACTTGAGCTTCAGTTCTGCAGAAGACTGGCTTATGATAAGCGGCTGGCTGACCAGTGCTGAGCTGAGCCCGGTCTCTGTGGACAGCTGTAGAACCTGACTGGTGGGTGGGTGGGCTTGAGTCTGGGCTGCTGCTGCACTTTCCCTAGGAGACCTTGTCTTATGAGACTTAGAAGACAAGTTTGAACCTGGCAGTGGTGGCTCACGCCTTTAATTCCTACGTTTGAGAGGCGGAGGAGGGGGGGATCTCAGAGTTCAAAGCCAGCCTGGTCTACAGAATTCCAGGACAGTTATCATTACACAGGAAACGGTCTCAAAAAATAAATAAATAAAAAGCAAACAAGCAAACAAACTAAAGAACCAAATTCTGGTTTAGGGTGACTCTTCCATGGTGGGTGCTGCTCATCAGATAGAAATGACATGTAGCTTTGCCCTAGGGACATTTGGGTCTATTTGGCTTAGGGGGTCTTACGCTGTGCACCGGGCAGTGACTCTGGGCAGCCTCATGAATAGGAGATGTCTTTGGTCAGCACCCTGTGGCTAGCCTAACTTCACTTCTAAATCCTGCTCCACCATGTTCACTGCCACTCGGGTTCTTTGGACTTTCCTTTCTTGGCCTCCCTCACCAGGAGAGAGACCCTTGTGATCATAGGTAGGACACCCCAGATCACTGGGAGTCTGAACATGTCATCTGAGAAATAGTCTGACCCTGGGAATCCTCTGCTCACTGCTTCCTGGTGGCCCGAGATGCCAGAGTCTGTGTTGCCCACTTGTTCCAGTGCCAGAGCAGGTCGTCGGAGGCTGGCTGTGTAGTACAGAAGTAGCCTTCTCAGGCCTTTGGATGCTCATATCGGTCTCAGGCTTTCAAGTTTGCGTGTGTCCTTGTAACTTATCCTAAAGCAAAGCAGTGGCACGCAGGGACTGTGATTAATGCCTTGCTGATGTAAGGCCCTTTGGTGTGGTAGTGGCTGTGAGAGTGTGGGGACTGGAGGCCCCAGTGTGGCACATCAGTCCCCACACTCAGTATGGTACATCTGGACAAGGACACTTAGAATAGCATCCACCGCAAGGCGTTGCCAGGGACAGGTAAAACTTATCACCCTACAACACTCAGACCATTGAGCAATTGGGCTCTGTTTTGTTTCAGCTCCAGGGGATGCATAGTAGGTATCCTGCTTTTAACCAGACTGCTGGGCTTGCAATCAGAAAGCTGTATTTAACTGAAGAGTGACTCTCAGAAGGTACCTTTCGGAGAACAACTCCCTGGTGTGTGTGTGTGTGTGTGTGTGTGTGTGTGTGTGTGTGTGTGATAGGGTGGGGCTGTGGTGACTCTCACAGTAAGGTGAATGACCTGGCTGGCTATGACATCCATTTGGGATTTGGGTCTTTTCCATTTAGCCTCCCTCCCCTCAGGAGCTGACCTGACCCAGAGACGAATCTGAGAAAGGTTTCAAGCCTTGAGTCCTTTGCCTAGTTGTTTTCTAGCCGGGTCTGACCTGGGTGGAGGTCAAGGACAGGGTAGCGTTTTTTTGAACCTTGGCTCTGTAGAACAGGGTGAGCTGGTTAACGCAAAGGCTCTTTGTGGGATGGAGGGAGCAGCTGCAGAAGCAGAACACAGAGCGCTCCCCCTAAGATGACTCCCTATGCTGTAGGCAGAAGCAAACACCAGCACCAACGCTGAGCTGCCACTGGGCTCTCACCTGTCATGTGACAGAGAGCGTTGTGTTTTATGAAAAAGAAAAGGAAGCCAGGGATATGATGGGTTGAGGTGCCAGGTATGGTGAGGTGGATGGGGGTGCCTCTGTGGGCCCATGCTGAGGCACCCCTTTCCCCTGAGGGAGTAGAGACAGAGAAGGGCAGAGAGAGAAAGAGGCTATTACCAGGTAACTGTGGGGTGGAGCCTAGAAGAAATGCTGACAGATATAATTCATTATAGTGAATGAACTGGATTCACCTGTGCCAGTGTAGATGAACCTTAGAAGGATAGTGTTTAGCAAGAAAAGAGAGAATAATGCATCCTGTATAGCAGTATAACTCCTAAGTGTATGAAATCAAGCCGTACAGGTGTATGAATGAACTGTAGGGAATGCTTATTGCAAACTCAAGGTCTTGCCCACTGTGGACAGGAAAGTAAAAGAGAGAGGAGGGGGAAAGCAACCCTTTTTATAGTGAGTGAGTCAGGCACACCTGGCCGTTACCAGGTTACTGTGGGGGCGGAGCCTAGAGGAAATGCTAACATAGAGTACCTCACAGGGCTCTGTAGAATCCCTTAGCTGAGACACAGTGGCCAAGTACTGACTTCTAAGGGTCTGGCTGAGTTATTGTTGGGCCACAAGTGGCTCTGAGCGTGCTGAACTTTTAGCTTAATAAAGCATCAGCCTGGGGATGTTGCTCCCTTGGTAAAGTCCTTGCCTAGCATTTACGAAACCCTGGGCTTGAACCCCAGCACCCCATAAATTAGTTGTAGTGGCATGTGCCCATAATCCCAGGAACCAGGAGGTGTAGGCAGAGGATCAGAAGTTCAGGGTTATCCTTGGGAGCTAGCTGGAGGCCAGCCTTAGATATTGGAGACCCTGTCTCAAAAAGAAGGGGAAAAAAATCTAGTTAAAAACATCAACTTGTTTACCATTACTAGTCACCAGACTGGTCCTAATGATTCCTGATCATGTAAAGGGTAGCCCAGGGCAGCGGGTCTCAGGCTAATCCCAGTTTCATGAAGTGAGATAGAAGAGACCTGAGGGAACAAGAGTACACAGCAGAGGCCTCCAGGGTCGCTGCTTCTGGGCAGGATCCTCGAGAGAGGACTTCTAGCCTGAGACTGAAAGCTTAAATGCAACATGGAGGAGGTACGGATGGATAGTGCCAGGCAGAGAGGTGACAACTGCAGAAGGCAGAGTCCAGAGACCCCGGTTTCTAGGTCCGAACAGACACTAAAGTGCGCTAAAGTGACAGCAGTTTATAGATGGGTCCTCTCGACACAGCTTAGGCCCTTGCCTGTGGTCCAGGTCTGGTCTGGTAGTTTCTGAGTCTCAGGTTGGAGTTAACGCTCCGGAGAGTAGAGAGGTAAGAAAAGTGCCCGGCGTTTCTCCTCTTCCTTTCCTCCTCCTCCCCTGAGGAAAAGCAACCAAGTGAGCATCCTGGCAGCTTTGGTCCCTTGGGTAGGCGTGGGGTGTTCTGACTCTGCGCTGTGAGCAGTAGTACCATCTGCTCGGGGAATGAAGGCCATCTATGGCTGTTTGCCTCACCTGGGTGCAGCTTCCTGCCTGCTGAGCAGTCCTGCCCAGCTGTGGCTCAGCCCCGGGGAATTTCCTGCTGTGACTGAGTCAGGGGCCTGCCTGCAACCAGGTACCTGGGAAGAGGGCAAGGAGGAAGGCCATGGGCTCAGTTTTTATCATCTTTTCTCTTCCCTCTGAGTAGAGAGAAAGTTTCAGGTACAGGTGGGAACACTGGTATCCTGAGAGAATTACCTGCGGGTTGTAAGAAATTAGGAGCTGGCAGGTGAGACCTCAGTGGGGGTAAAGGTGCTAAGCCTGGTGATGACTTGAAATTAATGGCAGAAGGAGAGAACCATATACGTACATTCCACATATATGGATGTATGCATACATACATATGTACACATACACACACACAATCATAAACGTAGCATTTTTTTTAAAAAACGAGCCAACTTTTGGCCTACCCTGTGCAGTGGGTCCAGAGGGGCAGGCACGTGAGCTACACATTGTGATAACCATCATTATCATCATGTACTGGTGATAGTGGAACATTCACTCTGCCATGCACCATGCTCAGAGGGCAGGCAGTGGCTTGCATCACCTTTGAGGACATAGCTCTAGGGTACGCTCTATTTTGCAGGTAAAACCCAAGAGGCTAAGCACTTTGCCTAAGTGGCTGGTTTGTCTAGTCTTCTTTCTTCCTTTTTAAAAAGAATAGTTTTTTGATAGAGTCTTATGAAGCCCAGGCTAACCTGGAATTCACTGTCTGGATGAGTGAACTTGAACTTCTGATGCTCTTGCCTCTAGTTCCCAAGTGCTGGGATCACAGGTACAAACCACCATGCCTGGCTTTATACAGTGCTAAAGCGTACAGCCTTGGGCATGCCAGGCAAGCACTTTACCAACTGAGCTATATCCTCAGCCCTTAGACCTGGGTTTTGAGTTCTTCGGAAGGCTACTGTGTTAGCTTTAGTAGCCTCTACTGTCTGGGGGGCCTTGCTTTTCTGAGAGCTTACTGTCGCCTGGTGAGGTCTTACAGTCTCCACCCTGGGAACCAGAGAGAGGCTGAATTGCTGGGATCCAGAAGGAGTGGGACTTGAGCGTCCTCAGCAGTCAGTGTCTGTCGTCTGCGGGGACGGTCTCCCCCGGGGTTTAGTTTTTGTTCGTGTTTTTGTTTTTAATTTATTACACTTATTTATTTGGGAGGTGGCTGCTCGAGGTGGCTCACATGGGAAGGTCAGAGGATAGCTGACAGGAGTCAGTTCTGTCTTCACCATGTGGCTCTCAGAGACAGCTCAAGTTAGCAGGTGTGGTGACAAGAGCCTTTGCCTGCTGAGCATCTCCATGGCCTTGTTTTTAAAATTGCGGTAAAACATGCAAAAGTGAAAATGTTTAAATCGTAGCCGTGTGCAGATGTAGTCCACTGACATTGGGTACATTTGTGTCATTCCCACATGACTATCCATTCTGAAACCGTTTTATCTTCCTACACTGAACTTTGCTCTCACTCACAGTGCTCCCATTCTGCCCCCTCCCGTTTCTGGCAACTTCCTTCTGATTCTGCAGGTGCTCAGAGCTTGACCCTCCATCTGTCTGTTTTGCTCCAGAATCTCCCCGAGGTGACAGTCCCAGGCAGCGATGCCAGGATGCCCGTCTCTACTGCCCTCCACCAAGATGGCAGCCAGGAGCGGCCGCCGAGCCTGATGTCTACCACGTCTTCATCTGGCTCCTCCCGTGACAGCCACAGTGCCATGGAGGAGCCTACTGGCTCCGAGGCTTCAGCCCAGAACGGGACAGGCTCCCCTTGGGGCCGGCATGTTCCCAACAGCAACAACAACTCCAGCGGCTGGCTGAACATGAAGGGGCCTCTTTCCCCATTCAACGGCCGTGCAGGGACAGGTCCTGCCCATCACAAGCTCAGCTATCTGGGCCGGGTAGTGCGAGAGATCGTGGAAACGGAGCGCATGTATGTGCAGGACCTTCGGAGCATTGTGGAGGTGAGTGCTGAGGCTGGGAGGGGCTGCGCACCTCTAAAAGAGGACAGCCCATCTCTATAAATCTGCTTCCCATGAGGCCATGAGGAAGCTTTGAGGACCTGCCTGGTGGGGGTTCTTGGCCTCTCATGTTTCCTTGGGATACCAAACTACATCAGTAGGATTGCAGAATTCCCGGTAGGTGATTGGGGTGTGGAGAGACGGTAGCCTGACAAGGAGGATCTAAGTGCTCTGTAGGGACTCAGCCTGGGTAGGGACATCCAGATTCCCCACTCTGCTATTTCGTGGCTGTGGACCCTTGGGCATGTGCACAGGGTCTGAAGTCTCGGCCTCTTTGCCTGAAAAATGAGTGGGATGGCAGAAGGAAAGTGTTTCATACAGTAGGGCACATGGGGAAAGGTGACTTGTGCCCTTCACTGAGGAACCTTCTGCCTGGTGGAGAGGCAGGCGTGTGATCTGTTCGGGTTATGCACAAACCTGTTGACTTAAAGCACCACACATGAATTCTCTTTCAGACTGTTTTGATGAAGAAAAAAGTGTGGGACTAGAGACATGGCTCAGTGGTTAAGGGCACTTGGCTGCTCTTCCAGAGGTCCCGAGTTCAATTCCCAGCAGCCACATGGTGGCTCACAACCATCTGTAATGGGATCTGATTCCCTTTTCTGGTGTGCCTGAAGACAGAGCACTCATATACATAAAATACATGAATAAAGAAAATCTAAAAGGCCAGGGGTGGTGGGGTATGCATACCTTTAACCCCAGCACTCTGGAGCCGAGGCAGGCGGATCTCTCTGAATTTGAGGTCAGCCTGGTCTGCAAATGGAGTTCCAGGACAGCCAGGGCTGTTACACAGAGAAAAACCCTGTCTCACAAAACCAGAAAAAGAAAAAAGTACATGCTTATGTGTACTCTTATGTGTACATGTCCCATTTTCAAGTGGGTCTAAGGACTGAACTCAGGTCACTAGGCTAGCATCTTTATCTGATGAGCCATCTTACCAGCTTCTTGGCTTGGCTTTTTTTTTTTTTTTTTTTTTTAAAGATAGGATTTTGCTGTATAGCACCAGCTGGCCTTTAACCCAAGGTGGGTCTCCTGGCTCTGCCTCCTAAGTCCTGGGACTACAAATAGTCATGGTTGATTTTCTCTAGAGTCCTGGTATTGGCCTGGCTCCCTCCTATCACCTGCTTTCTGGCTGTGCCCTTTTCTGTGGGAAAGACACCAGCAATTAGACTTAGAGCCTCCTTAAATATTAAATGATGTCATATTGAGCAATTTAACTAGCGACTAAGATCCTGTCTCCAAATAAAGTTACATTCCAAGTTGCCAAGTAGATGTGTGTTTCTGGGTAAATTCCCACAGCTCATTCAGTACAGTGGCACAGCGTCATCGAAGTGTGATTTGGGGTGTTAGGTGATCAAGGGGTGCAGGGTCTTCACACTTCTCTCCATGCAGGACTACCTCTTGAAGATCATTGACACGCCCGGGCTTCTGAAGCCAGAGCAAGTCAGCGCCCTCTTTGGGAACATAGAGAGCATTTATGCACTGAACAGGTATGAAGTCTGCCCTTGCAGGAGAACTCGGCGCTAGGCTGGCAGAAGGCACCAGCTGGCCTTTCTAGGGGTTTATAAGCCGAGGCCACATGCTTGCAGGTTCCAGCACCTGAGCTGGTGGTAGGCCTTGAATAGTTGTGGCTCTTTTTCTAAAATATCATTTTGCACATCTTATGTTTATTTCTCTTTCTTCCCATGGATCCCAAGCAAAGTAAGGACTCTGTGAAGGTCTGACCTGCTATAGTAGCTTCTCAGCTTGTGGGCTGTGACCCCTTCCGCAAACCTTTGTCTCCAAAAATATTTACATTACAATTCATAACACTTGCAAAATTGCAGTTAGGAAGTAGCAGTGAAGAAATGGTATAGTCGAGATTGGGTCGCCACAACATGAGGCGCTGTATTAGGAAGGTTGAGAACCACTGTGTTATCACGCAAGCCAGGCAAAAAGTGCTGAGTGAGCCCATAAAGATTCAAACTGCTGTTCTGGGGCCAGACACTCAGACGAGGGTATTGTCAAGAAAACAGTTTAGCAAGCAGCAGTCGACAGGACAGGACTACCTCCGGCCCTTTAATAGCTGGAGGAGTCTGGACAGTGTGCAGTTAGGAGGGTAGGTACACACAAGACCTAGGAAGGCGTAGAGCGTGGAAGAGGAGGGGCAGAGGTGGGCTGTCTCCAGTCAATTTCAAGTGTTCCCACCGTAGATCAGAGTGCTGAATCTCCTCCTGTCTCTGCTTCCTGCACCCTCCCATCTGAGAGGGGTCTTTGCTAGTTTCTCCCCTTTTTTTCCTCCTTTAATCTCTACCTTTGTGTGTTTGACTCCTGCCTACAGAGGAGCTGTGTCCCCTCCCAAGGTGGGTGCTGGTGTTCCCTCTTTGCTGCTTGTTGAGCATGTTTTTTTTTTTGTGGTGTTCTGAATACTTTCTGTGGTATTCCCTGGGGCAGGGTTTACTCAGGGTAGAAGCCATGACTCGCAGCATGACACCAAGGATGGCTGTGTTCTGTGTCTGAGGAGGTGGGTACGTAGCCTCAGAGGTGGGGGTCTAATGGTCTCTCTCCCCTCCCCCAGCCAGCTTCTCAGAGACCTGGACAGCTGCAATAGTGACCCTGTGGCAGTGGCCAGCTGCTTTGTGGAAAGGGTAAGAATGACCGGGTCCTCCCTCGTCCTGTTTCTGGGATAGAAGACCCCAATGTAAGAGGACACATAAGTCCTGGGCATCTCTGTCCAAGGCCGTTGGGTGGATGGGATGGCTCTGCAGGCTCTCAGGGATGGGAAGACAGTGTTCCCAGGAGTTTAGAACCTGTCCTTTGCCGCCCCCACCCCCCCCCCTGCTCTCACATCTAATCCTATGAGAATCTCCCTGAAATTAATTTCCTTTATTTGGTCTTTCTTTAGAGCCAAGAGTTTGATATATACACGCAGTATTGCAACAACTACCCCAAGTGAGTGTTTTGGGGAGAGAGGATGAGTTTGGGGTTCCTGCCCCCTCGCCAGACCTTCCCCAGATGGTAACACACATTCCTACCCCTCCCAGCTCAGTGGCAGCCCTCACAGAGTGCATGCAAGACAAGCAACAGGCCAAGTTCTTCCGAGACCGGCAGGAGCTGCTGCAGCACTCCCTGCCTCTGGGCTCCTACCTCCTGAAGCCCGTCCAACGCATCCTCAAGTACCACCTGCTGCTCCAGGTAGCTCAGGCCCTCTCCCCAGGTGGATATGTGTCCCGGTGCAGGGGCAGAGCCTTGAAGTCAGTTTTGCTCAGACACCTGTCTTTTGTCTAGGAAATCGCCAAACATTTTGATGAAGAAGAGGATGGCTTCGAGGTGGTAGAAGATGCCATTGACACCATGACATGCGTGGCCTGGTACATCAATGACATGAAAAGGAGGCATGAACATGCCGTTCGGCTACAGGTGCTCTGCGCTGGGAGGAGACAGGGCTGGGAAGAAGGAATCTTGATTTTCGCTGTACTGGGCGGAGTTGGGACACAGTATCCGAGGGCTTTGGGGTGGCGTCTGTGTGAGCTTCCTGAGAACAGCGAGGCCTGACTCTGGGTGTCGGTGGGGTCTCTACTGCAGGAAATCCAGTCACTGCTCATTAACTGGAAGGGACCAGACCTGACCACCTATGGGGAACTTGTCCTGGAAGCCACCTTTCGTGTACACCGTGTGCGCAATGAGAGAACGTTCTTCCTCTTTGACAAGATACTGCTCATCACCAAGAAGCGAGGCGATCACTTTGTCTACAAGGGTCACATTCCGGTACCTATGCTGTCCTCTCTTCTGCTGCCTTCTCCTTTGCCCTATGGGCCCTGGCTCCGGCATCTTCTGAGATTTGTCTGAGGTTGGGGTCTCCATTTCCTGCTTAATTACCTTGTTCTCTGCCCCCAGTGCTCCTCACTGATGCTGATCGAAAGCACCAGAGACTCTCTGTGCTTCACTGTCACCCACTATAAGCACAGCAAACAACAGTACAGTATCCAGGTGAGGAGTGCCTTAGGTGAGAGGCTGGGGCCCAAGACTTCCAAGCACACTTGCATGTGTCTCCCTATTTCCTTGCTGCCCCATGCTCTAGTGTCTCCATCTGTAAAATAAGATCATCAGGGTCTCCTCTCCGAGGTACAGACAGAAGTCCTAGCACGGCCCTTCCTACACTTCCTGCCCCTTGGTAGAAGTACTGTGTGTGTTAGGCAGTTTTGACCTGAAATAATAAAGCCAGTTCTTTCCCCTTGGGCCCTCCTAGGCCAAGACAGTAGAGGAGAAACGGAGCTGGACTCACCACATCAAGAGACTCATCCTGGAGAACCACCATGCCACCATACCCCAGAAGGTTGGCTCCTAGGGTACTCTCAGATGGGCTTCAGGGGAAGCATGTCCCCTGACCCAGCTCCCAAGAATCTGTTGGAGCCTTTCTTCCTGGCTCCAGTGCACAGCAGGTGTTGGTATGCGGATATACAGGCCATGGCATGAAACTGTGGGAGTCCTCTGGGCAGGCAAGGTACAGTCGAGTAACTACTATATGGGTTTCCTTTCCTTCTAGGCCAAGGAAGCCATTTTGGAAATGGACTCCTATTGTAAGTTACCCTTTTCTGCCTGTTTTGTTCCTAATTGTGTACATTGTTAAGTCAGGCCATATCTTGGGCAAATCTTGTCTAATGTGTTTGTCTAGGAGCAAGAAGGATGGGGCTTCTTTCTGTCAAGGGCTGGGGAGCAGTTGTGTAATTAGTGACATGGTCTGGCTAAATGTCTGGGTTCTCTGTGCTTGAAGCAAGCATTTGTAAGAAGATGGAAGATGGGAGACCTCCAGAGAGGCATCCAGAGCCATCTGGAGCTGGTGTGGGTGGGGTATATGTCGTCCATTATGGGCAGCTTCTAATTAGGCCACTGGGGAAACAGAGGCCTGATTAGTTCTCTCCTGGCTACAGATCCCAGTAGGTATCGCTGCAGCCCAGAGCGAATGAAAAAGGCTTGGTCCTCGCAGGATGAGGTGTCTACCCATGTGCGCCAAGGACGTCGGCAGTCTGGTAAGGAAAGAGCTGTATGGACGATAACCTTTTTTAAAGGATCCTGGCCCAGACTGGGAAGGACAGCAGGGTGGGTTGGTGGATGTCTGTGGATCATTTTCTCTTTATACCCATATTTCCCTCCAGACACCACCTCCTGTGCCTTCTGCTGACCAGGGTTTGTCCACCTGCTCAAGGGCCTGGGGTTATTTGTTATTCAGAATTTGGCATCTCTCCTTAGCCCTCTAAACCTCCTTGTGTTGTTGCTCAGCCAGAGTACCACTTGGAGACGGTGGATAGTTTCTCAGTTCAGATCTAAGGTGACAGAGCAGAGGCTGGGTGGGCGGAAAAACACTTAGACCGAGTGGCACCAAATCCAGACAGGAAATATTTATTTTGGGTCATGTCATTTTCCTCTTCTGGGTTTTCTTCCATGACGGGATTTGCTAATGCACTCGCGGAGTTATTAGAACGAGAAAACCTTCCTCTTTTAGTCTTAGCTCTGCTGTGATGGTGTGGGGATGTTACTTTGGTTTGTATGTTTGCTCTACGTTTCTCGGACTTAACAATAAGTCTAAGCCCCAGATGCAGATCTGAATTAAGCTGTGGCGAGTCTGGAAATGAGATCTGTGCTTAGTAGCTTGGAACAAAAGCTTTTTAGATTGAGAATATTGTTTTGGTTGGATTCATGAGTGTTTGGGTTTTGATTGGCCACCATCTGCAGGGTCATTGAACACTTGGGATTGATTTCTAAATTTTGGCCTTTAAGAAGGTGGAGCTAGGTGGTCTCTAGAGAGTTTCATTTTGCAGTGTTTGGTATTATTCCAGATGACTTCTTTCTAGGTTAACCTAGTTTGGTTATATACATTTTATGATTAAAAGCCTCAAGCTGGGGTGTTGCTTTATTGGTCTCAGGCCATCCATATTTTCTTTCCTTCTGTAATTCTCTCTCTTGCCCTCTAATGATCTCTCTTCGGTTGCCATAGCTTAGCACTAGAAGAGTCTGGCAGTGGTAGTTGTTCCAGTTTCTTTTCTGGTACTGTGATAAAACACTTTCCCCAGAAGCACCTTAGGAGAGGAAAGGATTCATTCAGCTCACACCCCGTTGAGGGAATTCAAGACAGGAACTTAAGGTAGACCCACGTGCTATTCCACATATTACCTGTGACCAAGGAACTCACTTCACAGTTGAGAAGTACGGCAGGAACCACGGAAGAGGATGCTTGCTAGCTGACTTTCTATGGCTCATGTTCATACAGCTTCTTTATACAGCCTAGGGAATGGTGCCTCCCACAGTGGGCTGTATCCTCCTACTTAGCAATTAATTAGCAATCAAGACAGTTCCTCACAGATGTGCCCGCAGACGAACCTGATAAAGATGGTTACTCATTTGAGACTTTCAGGTGGCTCTAGGCTGTGACAAGTCGACAGTTAATGCTAACTTGGTCAGCTGTGGTATTCATACCATGGTCTGTCATGACATTAACATCAGAACTTTCCCTATAAGAAGAGATAGGGATAGATCTCAGTGGCAGAGCACTTGGCTAGTGTGCCAAGGCTCTAGTTCAAGTCCTCAATATCACAAAAGACAAAACGTGCTTCCCAGCCAGGTAGTGGTGGAGCACGCTTTAATCCTCAGGAGGTAGAGGCAGGTGGTTCTCTGAGTTCGAGACCAGTCTGGTCTACAGGGTTCTAGGACCAGCCAGAATTATACAGAGAAAACCTGTCTCTAAAAAAAAAAAAAAAAACAAAAAAAACAAAAAAAGCGCCCCAACTAGAAAAACACCTCTTGATACATACTACACACATACACACCACCATCTCTGAGACACAGCTCTGTAAATTCACTTAAAGTCATCGAAGTGTGTACTTCACACAGGTTGGCGTATATAGTGTGTGAATTATAGCTCAATAAAAACTGTTGTCTCTGTCTCAAGACTGTAGCTGTCCAGGATGGTTAGGAAATGAGCTGAGATTTCCATATGGCTGAGATTTTAGCCTGTGACTACTAGACTTGTTAATTTTTCCGAGACACACTTTATCCTCTGACTCCTCCTTGAAGACCACAGTGGCACTTTTCCTTTTCTGGAGCTGATGCTGCAATGCTATTGCTGGTGTACAAGCTGCCAGATGTGATGGTGGCAGCACTGTGGGTTGCCATGGCGATGGCCTGTATTTGAGGTTCACGTTTATCATGACGTTTCTTCCATAATACTGAGGAGGGTCCATTCTCTTGCTCCTAGCATGTTCCCTATAGTGGTTCTTCTTTCTCCTGTGTGGTAGAGGTCACATGATGGATTTGGAGGAATTATGCGTAAAAGCAGACCTTGGAGTTGCAGAGAGGAAGGACTTAGACCACATGCTACAGCTTAGGTAACCAGGCTCAGGGTCTTTGCCTGCTCCTCCTCCTCCTCCTACCCCTCCTCCTCCTGCTCCTCCTCCTCCTGCTTCTGCTCCTGCTGCTCCTCCTGCTCCTCCTCCTCCTGCTTCTGCTCCTCCTCCTGCTCCTCCTCCTCCTGCTTCTGCTCCTTCTCCTGCTCCTCCTCCTGCTCCTGCTCCTCCTCCTCCTGCTTCTGCTTCTGCTCCTCCTGCTTCTGCTCCTCCTCTTCTTGCTCCTCTTCCTCCTCCTGCTCCTCCTGCTTCTCCTCCTGCTCCTCCTCCTGCTCCTCCTGCTCCTCCTCTTCCTCCTCCTGCTCCTCCTGCTCCTCCTCCTCCTGCTCCTGCTCCTCCTCCTCCTGCTTCTGTTTCTGCTCCTCCTGCTCCTCCTGCTCCTCCTCTTGCTCCTCTTCCTCCTCCTGCTCCTCCTGCTCCTCCTGCTTCTGCTCCTCCTCCTCCTCCTGCTCCTCCTCCTGCTCCTGCTCCTCCTCCTCCTGCTTCTGCTTCTGCTCCTCCTGCTTCTGCTCCTGCTCCTCCTCTTGCTCCTCCTCTTGCTCCTCTTCCTCCTGCTTCTCCTCCTGCTCCTCCTCCTGCTCCTCCTCCTGCTTCTGCTCCTCCTCCTGCTCCTCCTCCTGCTCCTCCTCCTGCTCTTCCTCCTGCTCCTCCTCCTGCTCCTCCTCCTGCTCCTGCTCCTCCTCCTCCTGCTTCTGCTCCTGCTCCTCCTCTTGCTCCTCTTCCTCCTCCTGCTCCTCCTGCTCCTCCTGCTTCTCCTCCTGCTCCTCCTGCTCCTTTTCCTCTTCCAAAGCTGTATCAGGTGGACAAAGTCACTGTGGGATAAGATCTGTCATGGAAGGAATAGAACATTCCTATTTCCCACTTTGTTACATTTTAATTTACTATTACATGTATTTCTCTGTGTGTAATGCGTGTATTCAAGTGCTATGGCATTTGAGTTGTTTCTTTCCTTCCATGTGTGTTCTGGGGACTAAATTCAAGCCATCTGGCTTGGTAGCAAGTGCCTATCCTGACAAGCCCTCTTCCTCGTTTAAAATCAAATGAGGGTGCTTGGTGAGATAAAACTGATAAAGTACTTGCCACATAAGAATGTGTCCCTGAGGGGCTGGAGTGGTGCTCTTCCAGAGGTCCTGAGTTCAAATCCCAGCAACCACATGGTGGCTCACAACCATCTGTATTGGGATCTGGGATCAGATGTCCATATAGATAGAGCACTCATATACATAAAATAAATAAAAACAAAACAAAACAAAAACCACAACTGTTACGGTTCTTTTTGATCTCAAATTGGGTTTTCTACCCCACCTTAGATCATTCAGTTCCAAAAGAAAAGATTCATAGCCTTTATGTTTAAAATAAGCCTAACTCAGCCCTAAAGCTGGGCAGATATCCTCTGTGCTATTACGTCTGCTTCCTTATCAATAATCCCGGGTTGTGACTTCCTTTATTCCATCTGGGCTGCTCTTAACTCCAACTGGCCAGCCCTCTTGGCCATGTTTTTCTGCCTCACTTACCCCAGGGCCTCACTCTTCTCCCACATTCTCTCTTTCCTGGTGGTCCTTACTTCTGACCCCAAGCCTGGGGGCGGGAGGGCTGACAATCTCCTTCCCAGCTATTGCTGTAAGCAATTTTATCACCAATCAGAGATAACTTGGTGGGCAAGGTTACATAGCATCACCTGGGTTTACCTGCGGATTCTCTTGTACCTGGGGACCAGTATTTAGCATTACAACACATAGCAAAAGACCAAACCTCAACAGGGACCTGAAGTGGATTCCCCACTGTGCACATTAAAATGCAATTAGGAAGCAGAGGATGTTGTCAGTAGGGAGTGGTCATCTAGCATGTGAATCCCTGGATACATCCCCAGCACCACATAAAGCAGATGTGGTGGTGTACTCTTGGAGTCCTAGCACTTAGGAGGTGGAGGGTCAAAGGTTCAAGGATACGTATCAAATTTCAGGCCAGCTACTTGAAGCTTTGTCATTTCAAAAAGCCATCAGGAGTTTACTTCTGTGGATATAGATAGGGATTGTGTTGGTCTCAGTCTGTTCCCCTGAGGAGCAACTAAAAAACTTTGTTGTGACTCTAAATTTATAGAAAATCAGGGACATCCCTAAGCTGTCACATTTCATCAGACAGGATAGAGGTGGACTGAGGGCTCTGTAGAGAGGTCTTTTGAGACAGAATTCTCTTATTCTCCCCCCCCCCCCCAGTCTCATGTCTGTCCCCAGAAAGGCTGGGTACTAAGTGATGACACCATTAGCCTAATAGTTGTGTTTTGTGTCCCCAGAGCCTGGTCATACCCTGTTCAGCAGGGCAACACTTCCCAGCAGGCAGCAAGGATTCGAGATGGCAGGCCTTAAGGGCCGTAGAAAGTCGGGTGCGACCTCTGCTTCCCGGCCTGCGTGCTATGAGGGGCTTGGTGTGGGGCATAGCTACTGTGCTGATGTGCTGCCTGTAACAGGTAGAGGCGCTTGAGATAGAAGCGTGGTTAGTGGCTCGTGGGTCTGAAGCGAGTAGCATGGTGTCCATCTTTTCCAGATGGCTCCTTAACCAAGGCCTTGGCTGTCACACTAATACAAGGACTGAGCAGTTCACCATGTGCTGCAGAGAGGCTGAGATGGCTCAGGCCCCACCCGGGGGCCTCAGTAACACTGGAGAGGGCTTTCCTGAGGCTGGGGGCCAGCTAGAGTGGACTTTGGGCTGGTGATGGGCTGGTGATGCATTGAGCTTGGGACCCAGGTTAGGTGCAGCTGTTTCTTGGTCTGTGCTAACTATCTGTTTGTGTTCTTCAGAGCCCACCAGACACCTGCTCAGGCAGCTGAGTGAGAAAGGTGAGTGAGTGAGTGTGTGTGTGTGTGTGTGTGTGTGTGTGTGTGTGTGTGTGTGTGTGTGAAGAGCAGGTAGGTCTCCCCAGGGATCCTTGGTGGGGTGGGAGAGTGAAAGTAGCTAGGTTAGGGATCGTGGAGAGCATGCTAGAGAGAATTTGACTTTAGTTTTTCACCCCTGCTGTCTGTAGAGAGCCATGGCGCCCCTGTGCACACACAGTGCCCTTTTCCCCATTGTGATAGGAGCTTAGTACCTTGTACAGACCCACGCCAGTTCTGTGCTGGCCTCCTGAGCTGTCATTCATTCTTTTGAAAGCCAGGACTAGGTGAGGGGTGTGGGAGTGTAGGAGCTTATATGAGGCTTCCCCAGGGGCTCCGGTCTCTCTAAAGAGAGGTTCTTTCTTCTTTTCTTCCCTGCCCCTCCCACCACGTGCTGGACCCTGTGGTGGTGTCAGCAGCCAGAGCAGCAGGGATGAAGGTGAGTGCAGAGGCTCCAGGGGCTGGAAGGAGGGACTGTGGGTGGCACTGCCAAGATCACTCCCTGGGGACACTCTCATATCCTCTTCCTTACAGCAGCGCCCTGTGGTGTCCTGCTTGGCCTGTAACCTCTCATTTTTCCCTCTTGGGGTACATAGGCTTCTTTGGGGGGACTTTACTCCCAACCAGATCTCAGCCTTCCCACCCCAAAATGACTCACTCCAGAAAAGGCCAGGATTGAGCATTTAGGAGTCGACTTTTCTATGAAGCCATTTCTAGCCGCCTACAGGAGCAGGGTTGACCACAAGGCAGGTGACAAGGGGGTCTTATGCTCTGAACAGCATGCAGGTAGTGCTGGAGCCCTCTTGGACTTTGGGCAGCCACCCCATGCACAGGACCAGCAGCCAGAGGCTGAGGGGACTGCCAGGGAGGAACTTGAGGAAGAGGAGGAGATAGTGGAGGAGGAAGAGCAGCAGCAGACCTTCCCGGTCTCCCTGGAGGACCTGGCAGGGTCTGATGGCAGCGAGAAGGTGCCTGGGCCAGAGCTTCCGGGCTCGGAGGAGGAGGAAGAGGAGGAAGAGAGTCTAGCAGTGGCGGAGCAGGTAGCTGACTTTGCCAGCTCCCTGCTGGCCGCCCTCCATTGCTGGCACTATCGGGCCAACGCTTTACTTTTCTCCCGGGGTGCTATGGTGAGGTGTCTCTTTGATCTCCCTTTTTCCTTGCATGTTGTCTGGCATGTGCATGTCCTTCCCATGTCCTTCCCACCTCTCCCCTACACTGTCCCCTCCTTCCTGCTGTCAATACTTAACTCACTCACTGTCACGCCCTGGTGAACCCCTGGCATGCACTGTTCTGGGACTGGGCACCCACTGGTACATTACTCCTTGACCGGGACTAACGGAGGGAGGGAGGGAGGGAGGGGAAAGCCAGCATCCATTAAGTGTGAAGGTCAACTGTCTGTGCCTGAAAGGGGAGGGGGAGTTGGACTTTTCTAAAACTGCACACTGCAAGGATTTCTGTGGGCACGGGACTGGCTCAATCCTGGAGGTGCTGTCTGTGCCTCCTTGGGGTTTGGGGGCACTGTTCGTGTTGGAGTGGAATGCAGAGAAGGCCCATTCTCAGTTGTGAGCTGACTTCTGCTTGCTGCAGGGGAAGAGACACAGGGAGTCTGAAGGCTCTAAAAGCTGCAGAAGGCCCAGTAACCGGTCTCCAACCAGTGCGGAGAACCGAATGAGCTTTGAGTCCGTTTCTTCCCTGCCAGAGGTGAGCAGTCAGCAGGTAAGCGGGAGATGGTCCAGAGCTATAGGTCTATAGGCAGGTCTTTGGGACACAGGCTCTCTCATTGGGTACATGGAACAGGGACTCCCCCTTCCTGGCCCTTGCCCCTTCCAGAGGCCTGGACAGCCTAGAGGTATGTGATTTGGCAAACAACCAACCTGTTTCTATGAATTACAAATAGGTGACCATTACTGAGCCCCCTCAGACAAGCTGCCCATGTAGGACATGAGGCATGCCCTGCACAATGTGTTAGTTGTCTGAGTGATGCCTGGGGTTAGAACGTGCATATCCGTTGGGGGGTGTCCTTGCTATTTTCTTCTGTTCCCCATAATCATTCCAGAAAGAAAAGAGGCATGGAGAGACCACTCGACAGGCTGTGTGGTGGGCAGCCTCTGAGGGGACCTAACTCCTTTACTTTCTCGAAGTTAGAAGAACAAGGTCAGGAGCTAGACCCCAGGTTGAGCCTCAACCAGGACAGGGCTAAGGTCCTAGATGACACTAGATAAAAATAATACAGCTGTCTTTGTAAGCTGCTATAGCAGCATCTCTTAGATCAAATGTTTATAAACACAGGATGTATAGTTCAGAGTAGCTGAGCCCAAGACCCAGGCACCTCCAGCTGGTCCGGTGTCTGATGAAGATTCCCTCTCTGCTTCAGTCTCTTTCTTGCCGTGTCCTCACAGAAAGAAAGCTTCCTTTAGCTTCTTTTATGATGCACAAGTATGGAGCCCTTAGGGGTAGTCACTTCCTAAAACCCCAGTCTGTTCACGCTACCGCAGTGGATAGCAGGCTCTAAGGTGAGTTTTCTGGAATTCCCATTAATGATTCAGACCTTGACAGCCGCGCCATCAGGAACGACTGCAGTCTGTGAGAGTATGTGGTTTTCTAGAGTCTACTCATATGTTATCCATTATGCCACTGCCCACTAAGTTTTCTAGTAAACACGTTGAGAAATATAAAGAAGTGGGCATGGTGACACGTGCTCGTAATCTCAGTGCCCAGGAAGCAGAGGCAAGAGAATTTGATATTTTAAGGCCAATTTCAGACACATAGCAAGTTTGAAGCCAGGGTGGGCTCTGTGAGAACTTGTCTCAAACGAAAAGGGAGGAAAAAAAAAAAGAAGTGAAACTAATTTTAATAACTTCTTTTATATAGCCTACCAGAGCTAACGTAAAATTGCTGATATTTTGTTTTATGCAAAGCCCTCAAAAATCTGCATGCATCTTATGTTCCTAACAGATTTTGATTTGGACTAGCGTCATGTCAGATGCACAGCCAGAATGGCTGTTGGCCACTGTGGTGGGCAGCATTGACCGAGATCATAGGTGCAGCTCTGTAGGTTATGGGGGAGAGTCTGATGCTTCCAAAGTCTGCATCTGCACTGATCATCTCCCCGGAGACAGTGAGGCTCAGATGAGCACATGGTCAGTGGAGAGCTCTCCTGCTGGATTTCTCCTTGCCCATCTGTTGGGCATATGCAGCGAGGCTGGGCCCACAGGTGCTGAGGCAGGTTGGCTGACAGTAGCTGAATCCCTTTCCCTTATCTAGAAAGAGAGACAGAGAGAGACAGACAGACAGACAGAAACAGAGACAGGCAGAGACAGAGAGAGTATGTTCATGTGTGTGCTTAACAAGTGTAGTGCAGGTGTGGGTGTGTGTGGGGGGGTCAGTGAATGGCCTGGGGGTCAGTTCCCTGTATCCCGATCTGGGCATTGAGCTAGCCTCCATTGGTAATTGGAGTTGAATTGCCCTCTGGCCCCTGACCTCATGCAATCTTTACTCTCTTAGGGAAGTTGGGATATGGTTCAGTCGTGGGTTTGAATTGTAGAACCCCAAGCTGCCTTGGCATTAGACAGGCTATATGTGGGGGCCATGGGGAAACTGGATTAGTGTCTTCTATGTGTCCATAATGCCTGTAGTTCCCAAGAGGTTGCCACTGAGAGATGTTACATTTCCAGTGCTTTCCTTGGGGTATGAGAACATGGGTCTATCATTCAGCTGCAGGGTAATGAAAGAAATAAATTGACCTGGTGCCCTGCTTTTGAATCATGTGCATTCTGGTTGCCTTTGTCCCAAGCTGCAGACCCTCTACCCAGCCTGAGAGCAGGCAATGCCATCTTGGCCCCTAAGCCTCAGGAAGGAACCCCAGTTCCATCCCTAATATGTTCTCTGTTGCATTCCAGGTTGAGATAGATTCTGAGCCTGGGACTGAGCAGGAGGCCTTTACTGCCTTGGAAGGTCCCAGCACTGAGGAGATGCCTTCAGACCCAGAATTTTCAGAAGCCCTGGAGACGCAGCTTCATGACCCCAAGGGGCTGCTAGGAGTGGGCAACCCAGCTGGTGAGGTGGACTTTGTGGAACCTGAGGCCTCTGAAGACCTTAAGACCCTGAGTAGTGAGGAGGAGGAAGAGGAGGAAATGGGAGCCACCCAGGAACCTGAGAGCCTCCTGCCACCCTCTGTGCTGGACCAGGCCAGTGTCATTGCTGAGAGGTTCGCCAATAGCTTCTCCCGGCGGAGCAGCCTGGCAATGGAGGACGGCAAGTCCAGTGGCCTCGGGACGCCAAGGCTTATTAGCAGGAGCAGCAGTGTGCTCAGTCTGGAGGGCAGTGAGAAGGGCCTAGCCCGATGGAGCAGCACAGGAGACTCCCTCAGCAACCCACCCACTCCAGAAGTGATCATTGGTACAGACATGGTTACAGACAATGGCCCTTCTGTTAATGGGGCAGAACCTCCAAGTGCAGGCTCAGGCTGCCCCACAGAACTGGATAGATCTTCCTGCAAGAAAAAGGAATCGGCGTTGTCTACCCGAGACCGACAGTTGCTGGACAGAATTAAGAACTACTATGAAAATGCAGAGCACCATGATGCGAGCTTCAGCATCCGCCGGCGGGAGAGCCTCTCCTACATCCCTAAAGGACTGGTGCGCAGCTCTGTGTCCAGGTTCAACAACCTTCCCAAGCCAGATTCAGAGCCAGCAGCTCCAGTTGGGTACAAGAGGCTAGGGAGCTCTCGGCCAGCCTCATGGACCTTGTTTGACCTCCCAGGTCCCAGGCGGACAGACGAAGGGGACTCCGCTCCTGTCACAGATGCTGAGTTCCGCCCATCTTCAGAAATTGTGAAGATATGGGAAAGAATGGAGTCTTCAGAGAGAAGTCCACGGACAGGGTCTGGCCAGAGCCAGGCCAATGGCTTTGAGCTTCAAGAGCCACTGTTCATCTTGGAGGAACATGAGCTAGGGGCTATCACTGAGGAGTCTGCTATCACCTCTCCAGAAAGTGCTTCTCCCACTGAGCACCCCAGCCCAGCCCACCTGGCCCGGGAGCTGAAAGAGCTGGTGAAAGAGCTGAATAGCAGTGTCCAGGGAGAGCTGGTTACCCCACTGCACCCCCGTATTGTGCAGCTCTCCCATGTGATGGACAGCCATGTCAGTGAGCGTGTCAAAAACAAGGTCTACCAGTTGGCCCGTCAGTACAGCCTCCGAATTAAGAACATCAAGGCAGCTAGGCCACCTCTACAGTGGGAAAAAGCCACTCCTGACAGGGATGAGCAGATCCCTTCCATTTCTGGCCTGCCTGAGGAAGCTGGAGAGCTGTCAGGGGCCAAAGGTATGATGTGGGTAGGGAGCCTGGGGTAGAATAAACCAATTAGATCAAGTGCCTTTTGGGGAAATAACCTCTAACGAGGCTACACCATGAGAGGGCTGGACCCCAATCACTGCGTGGTATACAGTGAGTCTTGGCACTGGAGGGTCAGTCTGTCCCCTCCTCCTTCTTCCCCAGCTCTTCCTCTTGAGCAGAGGGAGTTTGGAGAACAGGCCAGGGGTTTGTTCTATACGAAGATGAGAGCAGAGAGTCAAATGGGATGTCTCTTCCAGCGTACCCCAGTCCCCACATACAGCTGCAGACGGTTCCCATCTCACCCTTTCTGTCTCAAATCTTCCTTCACAGTGGTTCATGTAGCTTGCTCTCTTTCTTCCCAGCCAGGAGGAAGCCTGTGCTATCCCTCCTCAGCTATGAGCAGCTGGTGGCTCAGGAGCATGGCACCTCCAAGTCTTCCTCTGCTGTGGAGACCTCTCCACGCCGTTTCTCCTTCAGCCCTTCTGCTGTCAGCCCAAGAACCACCTCACCTGGCTCTCGGTCCTCCGCTCGGAGCCCCCTCAGCCCCTTTGACACTGAGACCTTCAACTGGCCCGATGTCCGAGAGCTCTGCTCCAAGTATACCTCCCACGACAAGACTGCCCAGGCCGAGAGCAGCTGGCCCCGTAGCCTGCTGGTCAACAGGAGCCGTTCCTTGCCTGAGAACATTGTAGAACCTCCTATGTCTGGCAAGGGGGACCGCTGCTGCAGGTGCCAGGGAGAAGGGGAGGCCACCCAGCCTCCACCTCCTGAGTCTCCTCCCCAAAGCCGGTTGAATGGTGATGAAACCCTGTATGTCACCGCAGACCTTACCCTAGAGAACAACCAGCGAGTGATCATCATGGAAAAGGGGCCCCATCCGAGCTCTGCCTTGAGGCTGGAGGAAGACAGTGGGAAGGAACCAAGTTCCCCAGTGGCTTTGAAGGGGCAGGGCCAAGGTCTCCAGGAGTCTGCAGAGCACCAGCCCAAAGAAGACAGCCCTAGGGACTCAGCAGACACAAACAAACAGGGTAGAGTGAGAAACCTGAGGGAGAAGTTCCAGGCCTTGAACTCTGTGGGTTGACTGACTCCTGAAAGAGAGAACAGCCGTGTGGCAGTGGGAAGAACCTGGCGTGCTTACCCCCAGGCCTGGCTCACCAGGCTATTCTTCCATTCTTCTGGAAGAATGGTTTGGGAAACATGTGAACTCACCTTTTACCTGGGCTGGCACCTCCCCTCCCCTGGGAGGTCCTCTGATGATGACTTTCCTTAGGTCCAGTTGAGCTACTTATCTCCTCTGTAAATACTTCTCTGATAAGAAGCCAACTATTTTATTTAAGCCTTCTCTGCCTAGGGACAGCAAGCTTCCCTTACTGGCTGGCCACTGCCTGGCTGAGAACCCAAGGAGAGACCTAGGAAACAGCCGGGGCAGGCTTTGCCCTTTAACTGCCTTTGTCATAGGACCCAGGCAGGAACGAGGCCAATAATTTATTGCTTTACATCCTGTGGTATGTGTGTGTGAGTGAGTGTGTGTATTGTAAAGAATGTAATGGACTTAATTCAGGTACTCTTGAAGGTTGTCTTGCTGGCCCCGTGGTTGTTGCTAATGTACACACATTTCATTATTTGCCTATGGTGCAATAACCACTGCTGATCAACCAACCTGTGTGTGGCCTCCTTACTGGGGACTTGGGGCTCACTTAGTGTCCAGGCACAGCAAACAGAAGAGGCATCAGGATGCTCACAGGTCAGGTGGGGTACCGAGTGTGAGGTAGGACCTTGTTCTCTGCTACGCCTGCCTAATGTCCTGTCTGGGGTAGAAATCCCACATGGGAGCCTTTAGCTTTTCCTAAAGACAAAGTTGTTCTAAAAAGCTGGAGCCGCCAGGGGCAAGGAGAACACTTAGAAGAAACAGGGGTTTCTCGTGTCCAGTGCCTTTTACTCATCTCTCCCTCTCCGGTTCCCAGGGGGTCCTAAGGTTAAGGCTTGGCAATGTCCTAAAGTGGCCTGCAGTGTCGTGGAGTATGAATGTATTTTCTTAGAAATGGTTCCTATTCTCACAGTACCCACAGAACTGTCTGGTTGCAAAGGGAATGCTCCATTTCTAAGTGGGTTCTTTGCGGAAGACAAGCTTTATTCTGTCTGGTTTCGTCTGTCTGGGGCTAGAAAGGAGGGGACTATAGGGCCTTGGTGATGGGGAGGTCAGTCTCTCTGGTGTACCTGCAAGTCTGCAGAGAGTAAGACCTGGGAGAGTGGATTGGATCTGAACATAGGACCATCAACTCCCACCCCACCCTGATATCAGGCGAGTGGGCAGGGACAGAGCGGGACTGTAGTAGCCCATGTCCTGTCTGTCCTCTGCAGCCACTATCAGCCACGGAGAAGACAGCTACTGTTTCAGAGCAAGCCAGTCCCAGGGTATGACACCTGATAGCGGCCATAAAAGCATTGGATAGGTGACTCAAAGTCTTGTCCCTACCTTGCTACCAGCCAGCTGGGTCACCCAACTGTGTACTTCCCTCATCTGTACATTGAAGGCTGGATGAGTCACTGTTTCTCAAACTCAATGATGGCATCCAGGGGCGGAGCCTGAGCAGTTGTAGCTAATGTCTTTCGGATGAGCCTCACAGTCTGTGTAGGTGTGCCTAGGAACCTTGGACAGACAATTGCATTCACTGGTTCCTATCAGAATTATCTGAAGACCTTCTGAAGCTTGGCAGTCCTGTGTTCCACCCAGGCCAACAAAACTTCCCCCGCCCCCAATGGACAGGACAGTGGAGGTCAGGTTCCTGCTCCCAGTGGTTAGCAGCCTGAACAGTAGTAGACTGCTTAGAGACAACTTTGCCCTAGAGTTGATTGAACTCATGAATGAGCAAGCTTCCTCAGGGGTCTAGGGCCTGGAGACCAGCAGTCATCCCACAATACTCTCGGGAACAAAGTCAACTCTAGCCCTATCTCTGTTTCCATGGTGTCTTCCCTCCGATGTCCAGTTCAGAGGAACAAGAGTCAAATAAACAGAAACAAACACAGTATTATTGATTTATTAGAAAAACTAGTAAATGGGATTCCTCTGGTTGGTGGAAGCACATTTGAGCAAGTGGAGGACAAGGCCCAGCCAGCCCCAGGACCAGCTCCAGGTGGCATAATCTGTGCCCAACAGGGTTTCATTTCTCTATCTTCATTTCACTCTCTGTGTCTTCCCTGAGCTTGCTTGTCCAAGGGCCTGCTGGTATCTTCCTCCTCTGAATCTCTGCCTCCTCTTGGTGATGGAGGAAGAAGATCCAGGATCAGCCTAGGGGACCTGTTGCCCTCCAATAGGCAGGAAGGAGAAGATGGGGGAGGGGAGGGAGCCGAGCCTACACAGACTTCAGTTAGTACCAGTAGAGGTGGGGTGGGAAGGTCCCAGGAACCTCTGCACCTCTTCAGCCTGGCTGCCTGAGGCCCAGGACAAAGGCAACAGGGAGGGAAGGAGAGCTGCCTGACTGTGCCCAGAGAGCTTCCTCCAACCGCCCTGGGGAGGAAGCCTGTTATGCTGGTGTGGACTGAAACCGTGTTAACCCAATTTGGGAATACTGTCAGGGAAGACTGCAAAGTAGAAAATACCAGGAGAAAAATCAGCCTTGCCAGGGCACCAGGAGAGCCCGGCCTTGGGGTGCACAGGGTTCCTGCAAAGTCAGTCCAGTATGTTGAGTGCCTTGGGGCCTGGGTGGCTGGGTGAGAAGTGTGGGGAGCTGGCTGTGATGGTAGGTCACATGCAGCTTACTACCCTGGTATATATAATCCTTTGTGGTAAAATCCTAGCTCCCCCTTGGAGCCTTTCCTTTCTGCCTCTGTGGAGTTACTGGAAGATTCTCACGTCAGGCGATACTTGGGTACATGTAGAAGGGAAATGTAGACCCTCATCCTTTGGTCCCCCAAAGACTAGGCCAGAGAAACTGCCTGAAGGAGCTGCTTGCCACCTGATGCTTTATCGAGGAGCCCACTTCCTGTCCCAGAAATAGACATGCCTTTCAGTGTACCAAGGCCATTTTTATTGTCAGGGGTGCAGGTGCCTCCCTGTCTACTGCTTTGGTTTCTCCAGCTGTACAAAGAGGCTGGTGAAGGGTACCCAGTATGTTCCCCATAGCAGGAGAGTTATAGGGTCCTATATGCTGAGGCCATGTTGTAGATAGACTGGCTGTGGAGATGAAGAAGTCAGGCCCCACTGGCTAAGGTGGCTGTAGTCTATTAGAGTTGAGTGCATACTCAGATCATGTTGGGGGCCACAGAGTGCAACTGATCTCTGAGCTATACCTACCTGGTCTACAGTGAGGGATTCTGGGAAGGCCTAGTAACTCTATGCCTACCATTGAGCCTTACCCATGGGGAAGGCAGAAGAAACTGGCTGTGGGCCCTGGGGACACACATAGTCTCCTAGGTGAAAAGGCCCCTTGCCCTCACCTCAGCCATCTTTTTGGACCTAACTCCAGCCGCCATGTTGGACTGGAGCTGTGTTGCTTTCAGTTGTGACACAGCATGTCTACAGGACCAGTGGTCCTAGTCTCCAATAGGCATGGGAAAGCACTCCTCAGGGACAGGCTGCAGAGCCCCTTTTGATGTTTGAAGAGGGGTAGTAGATGTTTGGTGATCTCTGTACCATGCGACCCCAAATCTAGGTCTGCAGAAAACAACAGAGGAGCCACACCTTTATAACAATAGCCTCAACATCCATCCCTATGTTCCAAGGGTAATTGGGTCACAGCCTGCATTTGTCACCCCTAGGTAATAAACAGCTCTCTATCCGGCCACTGGCCTGAATGGTGCTAGCTGCTGGGGCAGGGTGGGTACATGGGGGCAGGGATGTAGCTTTGAGATACTTGACTGCAGGATCTGGGTATTCAGCTTGTATCTGGCACCAGCTCTGTTGGTTTGACTGCAACTGGGAATGGAAGGAAGAGCTGCAATATAGACAGAGCCTTAAGCAGTTTTGGGATCTGTCTGTCCCTCCTGTGACAGATGTCTGAACCCTAAGCTGTACCTTGGTTTCTAAGAGTGGTGTGAGGGCTTCTGGTCCTAACACTCTTTTGTTATGGAGAGGAAGAGGCTCTTTCACTCTGGACTCACTAGAACTCCTAGGGGTATGAGAAGAGAAAAGAAGGGACATACTAGCCCTGAGGAGAGAGTCCTCTTTCCGAAGGAGCCCAGCAGGGAGGAAACTGGCAGTACTTAAAGCTTGACATCTGTATTGTCCCCTTGATACCCCACCAGCCCCTTGCCCAGAGCTGGTTCTGAAGGCCCTTCCTCCTGCCCCTATGAAACAGGGCAACCTTCATCAATACTCATTTTCCTTTCCCTGGCTGACTAGGGTCAGTGACCCCAAAGGGGATTTGCTGTGGTAGTGGGCAGTGCTGGAGGAAACCCATCAGGTATCCCAGCTTGTAGGCAGGAAGAGGAGAGTATACAGAAACAGTCTTACAGAACTGTTTCCAGCCCAAAGGAGGTGGACCTCCAGTCCCTGGAGCCCAGCCAGCTGCATGGGGTAGGGGAGGTGGAAGGCTGTTGTTGGCAGGCATTGGGAAGGCCAGGGAGGCCAGGCAGGCAAGGCAGCTATTGCAGTGCAGTGTGGGGCCCTGGGGCTGGCCCAGCAACTTGAGCAGGCAGGCTGCAGGCAGTGATTGGCAGGCGGGAGGAGGACTGGCCACTGCAGAGGTCGAGGCCATGGGCTCCTTGTCCTTGCATGTCCCAATGCACACTGCAGTGCTGCCTGACTGGCCTGGCCCCCGGGGGCCCTCCGGCTGCTACTTCTTTTTGGGGAAGAAGCTAAACCTCTTCTCCTTATCCTTCTTGCCTACGCTGGCATCAGGAGCAGCCAGGGAAGGCAGAGGCAGACTCTGTGCCTTGACACGGATGCTCTGGGACTCGTTGATAGCCGTGCTCATGCCCTGTAGCCATAACAGCATCTCCTCCTGTAGGGTGGAAATGTCAAGGAGTCAAGGGGTGCACAGGCCTCCTGGGACCTGCCTTCTGAGGGAGCCCTGAGATCAAGCGTCAGGTTTCCACCCACCCAGTTGTTAGCCCATCTGTTGGGCTGCCTATACTTACCTCATCTTTGCCATGGAAAAGCCACTCACTGCCGTTGCTTAATCTAGGAAGACAAAGGGTTTTGGATCATGGTACCATCTCCAGAAGTCTTAACCTGGGCAGAGAGCTAGCCACTATCCTACAGCCTAGTATGCATGCCCCTCTAGGCCAGCAGACCACCCAATAAAGCTAAAAGTCTATAAGACCATTAATTTTTTAACTCAAAAACACCTAAGGAACAGCTCCAGCTGGGAGCTGGTCTGAAGTGCATCTCCACCTGGCCATTAATGTTCAACCAAGCCACCAGAATAGAGATTCAAAAGGCTCAGGTAGATGTACTGGGCAGCAAAGCTTACCTCAGCTTAAATACATGCTTCTTCTTCTTGTAGTTGACAGCAATCTCACAAATGGCATGCCTCAGGGCCAGCGGCTCCTCTCCATGGTAGGGCACCCCAAGGGCCAGGTTCTTAGCATCCTTGTAGAAGGTCAGCTGGCTGTTCCTGAGCACACAGTACAGGTTGTTCCAGGACCTGCAACGATGCGGACAGGCATGTCACCCATGGTCCTGATGCAGCACCTTACAACCAACTCATAGCCTGCTGCTTTTCTTTTGTTTTTGTTTTTTTTTTTTTGTTGTTGTTGTTGGTTTTTGTTTTTTATTTATATAAATAAGCTGTAGGTGTCGTCAGACACACCAGAAGAGGGCAGCAGATCTCAATACAGATGGTTGTGAGCCACCATGTGGTTTCTGGGAATTGAACTCAGGACCTCTGGAAGAGCAGTCAGTGCTCTTAACCGCTGAGCCATCTCTCCTGCCCTTTGCTTGTTTTTCTGAGATAGGATTTCACTGCCATCATCCTGGCTGTCCTGGAACCCATACTCCTGATGCAGACCAGGTTAGCTTCAAACTCAAATCTACCTGCCTCTGCCTCCAGAGTGCTGGAATTAAAGGTGTATGCTGCTATTGTTGTTGTTGCTGTTGCTGCTGCTGCTGCTGCCGCCACTGCTGTTATTTTTTTCCCCATTAATTAATTGCTGCTTATTTCTATTGCACTATTTTAACTTTTAATAGTAAAAAAAGAGGAGAAGATTAAAAACCATCTACATGTAATTTGACAATCAGAAGTTAACCATTGTTCATATATTGTGTGTCCTCTTAGTCTTTTCTGTTCTCTTTTTCCTTCTCAGAGATTATTAAAATTAGATTGTATTGTATATTGTTCAGTTTCCCCCTGCCACACACACACACACACACACACACACACTAGGAATTGAACCCAAAGTCCAGACCATCTATCACTGAGCTACATGCCCATTCATTCATACTCCATTTTATATTCTGGTTAATGTTGAGCATAACACCATAAGTATTTCCTCATAACCTCAATATTATTTAAAAGTAAATACTTTTATGCAAAATTTAAATTTATAGTATTTTATTATTACCTTATAATAGGTAAAAAGTTATAATTTAACAGTAATGTGAGAAATATGTGTGTGTGTGTGTGCATGCGCGCGTGTGCGTGCCTGTACATGTGTATTATACTTGGTATACTATCCTACCTTCTTTTCTGTTGTTTTGTGCTTGTTTTTTGAGCCAGGGTTTCAAGTATTCGCCTAAACTTGTCTTGAAGTTCGTATTAGAGGCATGTTTAACTCTGTCCTATCATTTAAGGAAAAAAAAAAAAAAAAAGAAAGAAAGGAAAGAAACAAACAAAAACCCTCACACGGCAGATTTCTGCAAGTCTAGGCTGGTTTCTATGGTTGTTATTTGGAGAACACTGAGCTCCCAAGCTCATGGTGACTTGTCTGGGTTCCTGAGCTCAGAGTGGCTTTGTCCGAGCTCCTGAGCACTCAGCAGCTTGTCCAAACTCCTGTACTGACAATGGGAAGTATGCCACTGCATTTTTATATTAAGGCACACTCAGCTTCTTCTCCTTCCTGTCTTCCTCTGTCTGTCTGTGCAGCCAATGTCTGGTTGTCTTTTGAAGGCAGGTGAGGAGCTAGGATGGCACAGAGAGAAGTACCATCTGGCCGAAGAGAACTTGATTTGGATGAAGCTGTTGCAGAGCCCTTCCCACAAAGCCCAGGTGTCCTGACTGAGCTCAGGGTCCTTCCTCCTGCAATAAGGCAGTGGCTAAGAAGGTGTACAGTCCTGCCTTGAGCAAATGACTTCACCTCCAAGGTGCTGTTTCCCCATCTGGAACATGTAAACATCAGTCTTCATTGTAGCTGTAAACATCTGAGCAGTCCTACTAGACTGCCAAGCCCACAGTAGATGCCCAGTAAATGTTAGCCTTCCTATAGACTCTGTTATTCACTTAAACAGTGAATCTCTCCAGGACTACCGAGTCTCTGAATGGTCGTCCCTTTTGAAGTTCTAGAGGTGACACTGGCTTCCACCTTCTAGTGCTCCCCACCTGAGCCTACTTCTCTTCTGCCACAAGCCGATGGCCCAGTCCCTGTAATTTCGCTAAAAGGAAAGGGCCCCAGGGACCCCAGATAGGGACAGAACATGACCATCGCTCAGTGACATGAAAGGATGCCTGCTTGTTATCTTTACATCAGCACTGGGAGAAATCTGCACAAGGCATATAGGCACTATTATTCCTTGTCGTTTCCCATTTAACACCAAGTGGAGTCCAGATGGGTAAAAGTGAGGCTTGGTTAATACCATGTCAGTGCCAGGGCTTCCTGTTGCCCACCACTGGGAAAATTGGCCAGTGCTCATCATGAGTTTGCTGTTTACCAGGCACAGCCTCCATTCTGTAAAGGCCTGTTATTGTTTGTTTTTTTTTAAGATTTATTTTATTTATATGAGAACCCTGTAGCTGTCTTCAAACACACCAGAAGAGGGCATCATGTCCCATTACAGATGGTTGTGAGCTACCATGTGATTGCTGGGAATTGAACTCAGGACCTCTGGAAGAGCAGTCAGTGCTCTTAACCACTGAGCCATCTTTCCAGCCCAGGCCTGTTATTGTTATCATCCACCCTTATTCGGTTTTTTTATTATTTTTTTGGGGGAGAGGGGGTAAAGACAGGTTCTCACTATGTAGCTCTGGCTGCCCTAGAACTATGTAGACCAGACTGACCTCGAACTCAGAGATGTGCCTGCTTCTGCTTCCTGAATGCTGGGCTTAAAGGTATGTGCCACTACACCCAGCTCCATCCTCATTCCGTTTTACAAATGGGGAACATAACTTGAGGGATTGGCAATGTTTGATGAAGTCATAGTATTTGAACTCGGAACCAAAATCAAGATAGGCTTCTCCTATCATGCCAAGGGGATAGCCTAAGGCTCAGGACCACTCTCCCCAATGTATACCTCTGTCACCAAAGCTCTGCTGGTGGGATGACCCTTAGAGCTGCTCGGCCTCCCCAGCAGCCCTTTCCCCACACACCTGTTAGAGGCCTTCTTGTTGGGCCCCTCTAGGTCGTGCTTTCTGCCCAAGTAGCCCTCCATCTGCACAGTGTGCCCGAGGTCTCGCTGGGCTGGCAGCGTCGTGGGCTCGTCGCCCTCGCTCAGGGGCGTGTCCAGGACCTTAAAGAGGGGCTCTGTGGCAGGCCTCTCCTCCCCATCCTTGTGTCCTGGCAGGGGTGGCGCTTGCAGATCCTGAGGCCATGGTCCTCTTTCTTCCCCCTGCCCAGGGGCACAAGAGAGGAGCAGGCCTTCATAAAGGTTCAGGCCAAGGGTAGCTTTTCATTGGCCCTTTCCACCTGAGCCCAGTTCTCTTTTGCTACAAGCTGCTGAGCTCACTCTGGCTCTCCTATAACTTGGGATGGATGCTTACTCATTTTCCTGGTCTCTGGCTTCATTTTCCCTGACTTCACTATAGGGTAGCCCCATCTTCATCTTAATTAGCAAAAGGGGGTTGTTAGAGGGAGATGAAGGGGTCTGGCAATGAACACATCCAGAGGGACTTTCTAAAGCCTATTCCAGGGCCCAATCCTCCTTCCTCCAAATATTTTCAATTTTGAGACACGGTGGGGCTCTGAAAATACTTTGTAGGAAGGGCCTGCTGCACGCAGCAGTGTTACAAGCCATCTGGATGAGGGTGTTGAGCGAATACTCTTATAACCTTCAAATTGTAACTGAAGCCATAATTCTCCCTCATCTTTAACTAAACCATATCTTTGCCAGAAACTTGAGAAGCAATCCCCTCACCATATAAAACAAATCGAGTCTCTTCAGGTTCTGACAAGCCCTCTCCTGTCAGCTGGGAGGAACTCTTTAGGTAGGACAGGGATTCTGACACCACTGGCTGTTTGTCTTGTGGAAATCTGTGTTTACCTCTGCATGGGCTCCCTGCAGAGCAAGTCAAGTGAAGGAAGTAGCTCCTGGCTGTAGGCATTAGGTACGGATGAAAAGAGAAGGGGCACCCCATTTCCTAGCTAGATATCTCAAACAGGTCCCCTCTGAGGCAAGAACAATAGGAGGGTCTTCTGACTGGGTACCAAAGAAGGCAGTTTCTCTTGGGCCATGGGGCTAGAGAGTCATTCCTGTGGCTGACTGCTGGTAACCCGGGGATGAGGTGGGAAGGCATCCCCAACAGGGATACATGATGCTCAGAACATTTTGGGAGGAGCAGGGAGGAACTGGAAAAGGGCAGGCCCTGTCCTTTTTGCTGGGAGCTTAGCAAAGGGCATGAGCAAGACTGGATGTAAAACTGAAGCTTTAAGATGAACTGGGTACTTTCAACAGTTGTCAGGACTGGGCTCTGCCTAAGGAGGCACTATGAGATGCCAAGTGGGTGAAGTTCAAAGGCAGTGGTCAGAAGACAGGAGAAGCGGTCTGTTGTCCCTACCATATTGATTGTGCTCAAGAAACAAGCTCTTCTGGTAAGATTTCATTCAAAAAGAAAGGAAACCTGGCTGGAAGCATTTGGAAACCACTGACCAAACATTTTTCTATATTTAACGAGAAAAACGATGCTCAGAGGTTAATGGCTTTTGAGATGCTATATATATAGTCAGTGGGTATACAGGTAATTAGAAGAATGTACTCCAGAACTGCATTTTATGCTATTCTCATTCCTTTGTTAGAATCCTTTGAGGGCTGTGGTCAGGATACTATGCTGAAGAATTTGTATCTCAGAGTGTCTGCCATGAGCAAGCATTGTCCCCAAGGCTTCAAAGGCCCTGAAGTGCCTGCACTGTTACTTTCTAGTGAGGAGAAAGAGCAGATATGGATGGGATGGGACCTCAAATCTCAGTTTGGAGTCATGTGGCCCCAGTGCAGCCTACCTTCTGCCTCAGATCCAAAGTTCTGGAGGCAATCACCAACACAGAACGGGAAGCCTCTTCTCATGGCCTACCTCTCAGCTCCAGCCTCAAGTCTGGTAGGTCTTTCTTATCCTCTAGGAGAGGGACTCTGTCCAGAGGGCAAAATGTGAGCACAATGCCTCTCCTAGAGGCAGGCCAGGAGGGGGCTGATGTCTGGGAGAAGATGCCACCAGCCGGTTACAACCTGCCTTCAGCTGTGCCTCTCCCAGCCCCTGCCCTTCTATATTTGCTTCCTACACTTTTAATTCTTTGTGAGAGTGGCCTTTAAAAATCAAGATACATTCAGCTCGGGCTGGCCTCTTGCTGCTGCATACTAGGCAGAGACCAAGCCTAGGCTGGAGCCAGGGTGTTCTGAGCAGACTTGGCTGTGTTACAAGTTAGCTTTGAAACTCGGGGCTTTCCAGTAATTGCAACCATTTCTTCTCTGGTCTTGGAGTGTATTCCAGTGTAACCTGCTTCCAACCCCACACAAAGGTCAAGACCTCAGAGGGAGGATGGAGGTGGAGGGCTTTGGCTTTGCAAGTCCTCAGTTCCCTCCTGGACTGGGGAGACACACACTAGATCTGCTGGGAGGACAGTGGATGCAGGGGAGGGTGGAGAGCCTCCCAGAGTTTGTCTTTTCTTCAGCTCCCAACGTCTGGAGGAGTAGGGGATAGAAAAGGGAAAGAAACACCCCTTCCATAGTAGACCACCCCTTCCCCACAGAACTTTGTCCCACTGTACCCTAATGCCCAAAGCTCAGGTGTTGGGTTAGACAAGCCTGGAATGAAGTCTCTGGACCCCTATCTTGGGAATAGGAGAGAACCCAGCAAGTCACTAAACCTTCCTTATGCTGTCTGCTTGTAAGGTGGACCTGTGACCACTTTATGGGTGATATGAAGCCTTTCAGAGTAAGACAATAATGTCGGCTGTTATGATCCGACCAAACCCATCTGTCTCCCAGTTCTGAGCTGTTATGGCCAGTGCCTGTGTAGTCAGCATGGCCATTTCAAATACTAGTTTTCCTAGAGTATGGGGTTGTCAGGATGCCTCAGTGATCCTTAATGGGGAATCCTAGCTGCTTGCTGGCAGGCAAGGTCCCACCTGCCACCTCCTCTGTTGTTTCAGTAGGAATATTCTAAGGCTCCAGACAGGAACATGGGAGAGTCCTTCAGGGCAGCTCAGACGTAATCATGAAGCTCTTGAAAATGAATAAGAGAAAGTGTCTTCGAGGTCACTAGCTAGGGCCGAGGTCAACAAATGCTTCTTAATGAAAGATCCTGGTAATTCATGTTGGGAGTTTTACAAAGATCTCACAACTTTGTGAAGACGCTGAGGAAGACTTTACCTACACTTGGTAGGCAGAAACAAAGCAGAAAGGGGTTCTGATCCACAGAGCAAAGTTCACAGGGCAGTAGGGAAGTGAGAGGGAGGTGCCTCCTAGCAGTGTGCCTGAAGCATGGGCACAGTGGTGGGCAGAGGTCTCTGGAATTCAGCTGAGATCAGGAATGTCCCCTGGGGCCTTTTACTAGCAGCCAGTATCTTGCAGGGGATGGAGGTAGAGACCTTATTAGGAAAGCAGGTCCCACCAGCAAAGGCAGGAGGTAGCAATGGCAGATGAAGTCCCTGCAAAGGGATCCGAGAAAACAGTTCTTGGACTTATGGAGACCGTGAAAAGGTCTTGGGAACCACGGAATCATCCAGTCCTACCAGAGATTAGAAAATTGGGTTCCAGAAAGTCCTGGGATGATCTGGGATCACACAGTAGGTTAGCAGATTCAGGGCAAGAGTCTACAGCTTTATTTCTCTGACCCAAAAAGGTCTTGCAAATTTGAGAGGGAGGCAATACAAGCCCTTTAGCCTAGCCATTCAGGTGTCAGGAAGCCAAAGGAGCCAAGTGGCTGACCAAAGACCCAGCCATTCCCTGGGCTGCCTGGGCTTAGCTCCAAATCTTCCACGAGTGGATTTGAGGCCTGCAGTGTTGCTGAATGAGCTACTGTCTCTTTCTAGGTTAGACGAACAAGGAGTTCCTAGCAAACAGCTTGCTGAACGACGATCCATCCAAAAATGGAACCAGAGATCATGTTGGTGGATGTCTGGAATGGAAGGACTAATTTTGCCTGGTGGTGGTGGTGGTGCAGGCCTTTAATTCCAGTGCTCAGGAGGCAGAGGCAGACTGATCTGTGTGAGTTTAAGGCCAACCTGGTTTACAGAACAAGTTCCAGGACAGCCAGGGCTACACACAGAAACCCCGTCTTTAAAAAACAAGCAAGCAAACAAACAAACAAACCCAATGGGTTCCAAGGTTAAATAGACTAGGGAAGGGACAGGAAGAGGTGGCAGTTTCCTTGTTCTCCCTGGAAGCAAGAGCGGACTGAGGGGGAGCCATTGCACTGACAGGCAGAGGAACCTCTGGTAGAAGTGTCAGGAGAAGTAGCCTCTTGTCAGGACTCAGCAGAGGTGCATGTTATAGACAGACAGGCGCTGCATAGACTCTGGGTTGAGGAGGTGATCAGAGCCCCTGATGACTTCTATGCACTCAGCAGGCTGTGATCCTAAGGAACATTCAGGTTCTGCACCAATGAGGGGGGTCAACACTCAAGGAGCTCGGGACAGCCTGGGGGAGAATGTGGGAGTACCTGGAAGAAATTCTGGGGTCAGGCTGGGAGGGGTGAAAACGTCTAGACCCTAAGAGGGGGCAAGTGGGCAGGGTGGGCCTGCAAAAGGAGGAGACACTGCCTGCAGTAGAGGCTGGTTTGCTGATTTGTTAAACAGATAAAGAAGAGGTGTCTGATGGGAAGATGTGCGTACCAGCTGCCGGCACAATGTCTGAGAATGGAATTGGCTGCTGGTTGAGGGACATTATGGAGAGAAAAGATACTTGGAAGAGCCTTGTAGGACCTCCGGGGACTGAGGCTAAACAAGGAAAGACCCCTGGCTCCTGGGAGGATAGCTATTTGAGTCTTGGAATCTTGACAGAGCCTTGCAAAGTCAAGTAAGTCACATAAGCTTGGCTTTTAAGCAGACAGCCTTGATGGAGCCTGGAAACTGGGTTGGTGGGGGAAGTGAACAAGAGGGTGGGAATCTTCCTCACAGATACTGCGCAGTGGGAAAGTGGACAGAGTGGGTTATTCCTTCTGGGGACTAATTTAAGATGCATTTCCAGAATCAGCCAGCAGGTGGAGTGGGGGACTGCATACTGACCATTAAATCTACAGGCCAAAGTATCCTGCCTCAGGACCACAGGGTCTTTCTGAAGATGCTCAGCACAGGGTCTTTCTGAAGATGCTCAGTGAATTAAGATGTACCCATAAGTAAAAGAACCCTGCCAACAGTTTTCCCTCTATTGTTCATGTTGGTGAGAGCCAGGAGGCATGAACAGACCTCGAAACAGACTGTTCCATGTTAGCAGTGAGTTAAGTTCTGGACACGTGTTAGCATCTGGATGGAGTGTCACAGATGGAGGTCTCCAGGCTGGTTTGTGTCTACAACCTTGGTAATGTTCTAGTCCATAGGGGGAAGGTTCTTCTAAAAGATGAAGGGTTGGGGTAAGGATGACAGGACCTAAATGACCATGTGCTAAGTGTCAAGTTCTCTACGCACATTCTATTTTGCAAGCCTCTTAGCCTCTGTTTTACAGATCAGGGGGAACAAGAATCCTGCCCAGTCACATATCTAACGAAGGTGGACGATAACTCCAAACGCAATGCTCTTTCTATTCAGTTCAGGTGTGTTTATAATACTGAGACACCTGAAGAAGATATCACCTGGTGGGTTCCCAGTCTAAATGAGATGTGCCCAGCTTATGTAAGGCGTGTGGCCAATTTGTTAAGGGGTGCAATCACATATAGGCTACACCGGAAGGAGCTGGAAATGGGGTTTGTATTACCAAAGACACACTGCTAGACGCCTTAGGCAACCAAACAGTAACAGGAGAAAGCAGGATGAGCAGAGGCAGCCACTCTAGCAGTCCAGGATGTTTATTCTTCCCAGTGTCTAATGCCGTGGCTTCTGGGCTCTGAGGGAGAAGGGTTGTCTAGACAGTTTGTAAAGGCTGCTCGAAGACAGCTGTTTGCAAGAGGAGAAAAAGAATCAATTTGCAGAGTTGAGAAGCAGCCAAAGACACAAAAACAGAGACTTGGGGTAGACAGAGACCCCAAAGGAGAAAGGAGAGGCTGTGTTGAACCAGAAGTGTGGGAGTGGGGAAGGAAAGGCAAACTGTCTCAGATGGCAGGCCAGGAGATGGTGAGGGGCTCCCAGAATTGGGGTTTGGAAGCAGAGAGGTTCTGTCTTACACCCCAACAGCCAGCTGTCATCTGATCTGTCTACTGGGGGCCCTGGGAGAGATAGAGGGAATATGGTACAGGCCACCGAACAAAGGAAAAAGAGGTGGGAAATCAGCCTGTAGGCTTCTCTTGGACACAGGAGGAGACCTGGTCCACTGCCACCAGAGGAGAGCAAGGGAGGTGTCTTCAGAAGTGCTCTTCAATGCACATGACCTGTGTGCTGACTTTAGAGGAGCTGGTGGCTGCTGGGTTTCTTAGTGACCTGGATTGTGGCCCTGTCAAGTAGGCTGTTTCCTACTCACATCTGAGGTGCTTCCAAATGTTAGCTGAGTCTCATCCTGAGTCCATCAGTATGGGGGATGGGAAGGACACACAGGTTGAAACAAAGAACTTGGGGGAGATTTTGCAGCAGAAGGACCAGACATTAGCATCTGGCCTTGCAAAGAGAGAGCTGGGCACACCCTGCTGTGGATAATGCCCAGAAAGAGAGCCGGTTTCTCAGGGAGCTGGCCAGGGCACAGTGCCAGACTGCAGGCGTCCACCCTTGCCGCTGACTCAGGCATCCTGGGGAGACAGAAACACGCCCAAGTTTGGAGCAAAGCTGACGTCTGTTCCAGGCTGAGACTGCCCATTTGGAACAAAGAGGATTTGCATTTGAGGCAAAATGTCTGAAAAAGCTGCTGTTCACGGGTGGGGAGGGGCAAGGACTGGGAAGCTCGTCAGGGAAGAAGAAACATAGCTACGGGTCCACACCCACCACATCCACTGCCAGAGCCTTACTTCTGAGTTAAACTCCAGGCTGCTGGAGGCAACTGTGGCTGGAGCTAGCAAGGACCTGCCACAAAGGTGGCCATGGACCCAGGTTCCAGTGACCGCACAGTCCCTGGAGTACTGCCCCTCACTCACAAGTGCTGGCTGGTCTCCCAAAGCCTCTGAGACAGGAAGAAAGATCAGCAAGATTTAGATCACCCCATCAGCCCTGCTCCGATGCTCAGCCTGCCGCAAGGGAAGTTGGCTGTGTGGCCATTCATGGAAGGTCACACTTTTAAAAAAAGCAGTGTCTGTGAACTACCCTCGGGTAAGACTCTTCCCTGCTGAAGGCTGACCACGAATAGCACTGGAGTGGCCTCAATCCCCAGGGTCCAACTACACTGCACATTGGGCCTCGCCTGGGGACCCAGAGTCAGGAAGGGTATGTTGGTTCCAAACTGAGTGTTTCTTGTTACAGCCCCTCGGCAGCATCCATGTCTTTAAGGGGTGTCACTCCTGTCATCCCAGCCCCCTCCCGCCCCCTGCAGGGACACTTCCTACACAGCAGAGTGTAGGTCTTGAGCCTGGGGGTAACACTCCTTAACTCCATGGGAGCTAACTCTCCTCCCTCCTAGGAGAAAACATCTTCCACAAACATGACACTGGGGAGTCTGAGTCAGCAATGCCTGGAAGATGAAGAACACACGGGAGACTCCCGAGACCCTTTCCTAGGTGAAGAGAAGGCACATAAAGCAGAGGGTGTCTGTCCCTTGCTAGAGCGTTTTCCTGCCTTACCCTCTGGCAGAAGACACAAAGAAATGACCAGGCCCCTTCAGGGCTCCTCTTCTGGCAGTGTGCAGGTTTAAACCCCAGCTATTTCCTCAAATAGGGACAAGGGCAAATGCCCTGGGCTGTGACCTCTCCTTCCCCATCCTGGTTTCACAGTATCTGCTGGGGTCTCAGAGTTAGGAGCAGATGGAAGGAAAAGTCATTTCCCCCAGCCTCTCCCTTGAAAGGCTACACCACTGACACATGGGAATGTGGACTTTCTGTAAGCCTATGAAAAGACCTTCATAAGGCAAGAGACTCAGGGATAGGGAGGGTTCCAAACCCACACAGGTTAAACAGAACCAAAGACCAGACCCTAGACATTCTGACTTCATTGAGTCTTGCTTCTTGTGATACTTTGTGTCTCTGGCTTGGCCTCACACTTACCTGTGGGAAGGGACTGATTTTCACCGGAATGCACTCTAACATGCAGAGGCGAGGGGCAGTAGTGGCATTGCACAGTGATGGTTTGGCAGCTCATTCATTGCATGTACACACACAGGAAGGGGAAGGCCGGATCGAGGACCACAGGGCCCTGTGGGATGCTCTATCCAGGTAGGGCAAGGGCGCTTGGTCCACTCCAGCAGGAAGCGACATGCATTAGTAAGAGCTTTTACACGAAGCAATGTGGCATGTATCTATACTACAGAACCCGACACCAGACTGCACAGATAGGACCAGCAGGAGAGCGTGGCACCTCAGGCCAATTCATGAGAAGGCACAGCAGACAACTGAACCTTCCTGTGATGGGCCAGAGGTTGTTAAGGGCAGTAAAGGGGGCCTGCAGTGAGCTTAGGGGGTTGGGCTTTTTGTCTGCATGGGTTCCATCTTTTTGCATATCAATGATGATTTGGAGTTATATGCTCCCCCCCCCCCCCCTGCAGCTTTAAGGTTTGGGAAGAAGCTGCAGCAGGAAGAAGGCTCTCTCCAGGAGGCCCTGGGCCTGGTGTTCATTTGATTAGCCATCTGGTTGCTTTCTGGTACAGACATGGGCTGCTTTTCCAATCTGGTGAGTGGCTGGTTCCTCAGCCAGGATCTCCCATAGGGGCTCACTCCTCCCCCAGAGAAACACTCAGATTTAAGCAAATTTTATTCCTCCCAACCCAGTGATGAATTCAAGTGTTGGATGGAGGTGGCTCAGGTGCACATGTAGTTACATTTGCACAAACGTACACGTACACGACAGACAGTGGTGTCGAGATGCTCAGGTGGTCATGAAGCCCACACACCGGGGACACCACGGCATGCAGACACACAGGGATGCAGGGCAGAAGCGTGGGTGGAGGCAGGAGGCAGGGACAGCTCCAGCCCTGTTCACAGTCCATAGCCCCTGGAGTTCTCTCTCCCTCTGGTGGGAGTGGGGTTAGGGATGGGTCAGGGGAGTTGGTGCTGGGAAAAGGGAGCTGGAAGACAGTCTACCACAGACGGGGATGGGAACAGCAGCAGGATCTTCAGAGATAGGTCTTCCAGCAGAGCCCAACAGTGCCCTCTGCTGAGCATGATGGGTTGGTGCAGCTCAGAAAATGGTACCAAAGAAACAAGGTGTGCATGTGCATGTGCATGTGACTCTGCACAGGGAGGTATGTGCACTTTTCTCAGGGTAACCAGTGTAGCAGAGATTTCCACCAAGGTTGCTAGCCTTTCTAAATCCCTACTCAAGGTTACTCCACACTCACCTGGGCTCTGAGAAAGGGGGAGTACATGAAGTTATCTGCTGCTTCTGATACCCAAAGCCACATGCCACGGGGATCCATGCAGTGGCGCAAACCACATGCAGACTGCGTTCATCTCAGCCGGCTGTTCCCCATAGCGTATCCCTAGCCTGAGTCACAGCTGTCCAGGCTCCCTGATCAGACTCTCAGGACCAGAAAGACCCCCTTCCGGGCACGGTCCTACAGCTGTACACCCCAGGCCTCTGGAGCTTTTTTCTTTAAACCCCTCAGATAGGGCTCGCTGTTCTATTCTGTAAACCAGGGGCTTCCTCGCAGTACTAACAGCTCGGGGGATCTCCTTCACACTTGCAGGATTCAAGTCTAATCTTGCCTTAGAGCCATCTCCACAGTCAAACTCTATGACCAGCAGCCATAGAGGATGGGCTCTGTCTGAAAAGAACAAATCCGCTAGATGATGTCTGTGAGTGGCTCCGGTAAGGATGAGGCAGGTCTGTCGGTTCATGTGCCTGTGTACATGTATGTGCCAGCATGTATAAGGAGAGGGCACTGTGCTAAGGATGGTGTTTGAAGGAAAATGGGAAGAGAGACCATGTACTCAACAGAATCAACTCTGAGTAAAGTGTTTCCCCTGTGCTGATGGTGTTGTATTTATCCCATAAAATTTATTAAGCTAGAGGAAACCAAACTTGCAGAATCATGTTGGTGGGCTGGCTTCTGGGTTGGAAGGAGAGGAATTATTTAAGAATTAAAATCTAAGTATAAAAGTAGACGAATCTGAAGGAAGCTCCTAGGGGGCATGTGGGCAGGATGAGGGTGAGGACCAGGAAGCACACCCTGTCCTCGCCTTCCTTCTGCCCTGGCTGAGCCTAGAAGGGGTGAGAAGGCTCTGGCAGCAGCGACTCCCAGGAACTAGACAAGCGGGACATGAAACTGACCGGGGATGTTCTCTCAGTGGCCGCGTGGTGGACCTGGGGAGCCTCGCCAGCTGTCTCGCCTTCCTCCTCTTGAGGCCTAAAGAAGACACAACCTCTCTTTAGTGACAGGCGTCTCTCTGCAAGGCCTGGCTCTCCTGGCTTTCCACCCACTGGGAGCACAGAGCATGCATAGGACATAAGGCTCTCCTTCCCAGAGGTGCTCAGACACTTCAGAAATGGATGAATTCCATATGAGGCAGTCTAAGGGCAGTGTCCGGGAGTTCCTAAGGGAAAGGTTGGCATAGCAACAGGCACTGTTAGCTAACCCTTCCTTCCTGCACTGGGCTTCAGGCTTCTGTGTCTGGTGCAGCAGAGCTCTGTACATTCTGGGTTGTGCTGACAGAGCACCCAGGAGAGGTCAAAGGGTTTTTGTTTGTTCACATGGCAGCTGTTGATTAGTGGATGCCCTTTCCTCCTCCCCAGTCACCCCTTTATAGCATGCTTGGCTCCTTGTACACGGAACACAGGGCTGACACTCACCCAGGTTCCTCTGTGGGTCTTTCTGGAGTCTGGCGTTCCTTAAGCTCAAGCTGGGAGAGGAAAAGGTCAAGAGTCAGAGCAGCCACATAGGGGAGCTAATTCTCAGAGGACCCAAGTCTGGCCCTGCACCAGAATATATCCTAACGTTTGCAGCCCGAGTCACATCATTTGCCTTTGGTGTCACCTGTATGTCCACCCTCGTACCAGCCTGAGTACCTGACATGTGAGTTAGGACCACACCATCCCAAGAGCTGCCGCCCTCCCAGTCCTGCAGACGGCCTCAGCTCACCGTGGTGGGCTTCTCCAGGGCAGCAAAGCGCTCTGCCCAGCTGGCTGTGGACTTCTCAAAAGCCTCATGCCTCTTGATGAGTTTTTCCACGCTGTCCACTGTATGTCCAAAGTCCCGGCTGGCCAGGTAGGGCTCCTGGGCAATCAACCATGCCTCGGCCACAGAAGCATCTCTCGAGAACTGGCACACCTCCAGCACTGCCACAAGAACAAGTCACAAACCCACCCACAAGGCCCAAGGGCCAGTCAGCATCCAGGTAGCCCTCAACTCTATGGGTACCGTCTTCAGCTGTGAGTTTCTGCCTAAAGCCACTTCACCCTGACACTAGAGACCCACTTATCTCTACCAATGGTTCCATGGCTACACAAAATTTTACATGTGTAATCCACCCATTTCTAGCAATGGTTGCACAGATAAACAAAATCTATGTATCGACATGTATATAAGTTTAATTACATATATGTCAAAGTTTGTAAGTGTATGCTATTTTATTTTCATTTTTTGTCATGCTGGGTATCAAACTCAGGCCTTTGCTCATGCTAGGTAAATACTCTATCACTGGGCTTCATTGCTCCCCTTAGCCTTTGGGACAGGTCTTGGTGTTCAGCCCAGGCTGGCCACCTCAGACTCTCAGTCCTCTCTCCTCCACTCCCTGACTGCTAAGACTAATGGTATATGTCACCACCATGCAAAGTGAGAGTCATATTTTTAAGGCAGCCATTGGAACCACCTCCATGTGGCTTATACTGCCTTGCTTTAGGGAGCAATCCCCTGCCTCAAATGCTTTCCCTTATTTATCGCACACAGTCACAGACAAGCCAGCATGGAGACCAATTAGTCCTGGCTTTAACTTTGCTCACACCTTACCCGAGAGGTAAGATTTTCTTCCCCCCTCACCTCAGTCTCGTGCTGCTAAGACCTCCACGGAACCACCTGCAGGCCAAATACTCAGGAGAACTAGAGCTTCCCTGACCTCTCCAAGACACAACTCCACAGGGGAAGGGTAGGAAAGGATGAGGAGGGTGGGCAGGGGTAAGAAGGTAGAGCATTTATCTGTGCAGACCTGCTGCCTGCCTCTCCTCAGGCCCGTGGCTTTGTCACTGAGTACTGCCACGGAGTTTCTTCCAGGCCTGGTGTACTTGGGGTCTGCTAGGCCCTGCCCTCGGGTTCCCCAGCCCTGAGCTCTACTCACGCATGTGGAGCCTGTCAGAGCGGGCCTCCCACTTGTCATTCATGTCCTGCCTCCTGGATATCACTTGCTGTAATTTCTCCCGAATCTAAGGAGAGAAAGGGGGGAAAGTCCAGGCTTTGGTGATGCCTTACTGTCTGAGGCAGTCACAGACAGCCGCAAAGAACAAGTGGGGTCACATGGTCCTGGATTCAAGTCTCCGATTCTGCTACTTGCTGGTGATAAGTCACTTCATCTCTAGGTGTCTCACCTGAGAAGTAGAGTCAATAGCTCCTGAGGACAGACACATGTGGGTACTGGGCAGGTATGAGCCTCCTCTCCTTTAGGGAGCACCCACATCCTTAAGGCAGGGGATGGGCTTGAAATGACTCTGATTTCTGACTTGCAGGCACCTCAGCTCCTCTTCTCCCCATTCCCTGAAGCTGCTTGGCCAGCAAGCATGGGCACAGTGACAGAGAGAGACTCACCTCATCTGAGGCCTGATGTTGCCTCTGTAGCAGGGACTCCCCAAGTTCTAGGCAGGTGCTGAAGTTCTTGGCCCTAGTATTGATCTCCGCCTTGATGCCCTGATGATACTTCAAGAGCAATTCCACAGAGGAGACATCCCTGGGGACAGGAGGGCCAGGGCAGAGAGGCAGTTTGAGAGACAAAATTGGGCCACTCAGACATGCCTTGAGGAGTCCTGTCTCTACTTCCTTCTCTCTGGGTAGCCAGGAATTCCTCCCTGCCCCGGCCCCAACAAGTAACCCTGACATGTTAGTGTCTTCACTGCTCAGAGACTCAGCCAGGAGAGCAGGGACCCTAAAAAAGCCTGGGGATATTATTGAACAGTAAAAAGGAATGAATTACTGAAACACACTATGTGGATAAATCTTTGAAACAGGCTGAGGGAAAGAAGCCAGTCACAGGAGACAATACACTAAGCAATACTGTTTATACAAAAAATGTAGAGACTAGGTCAATAGACAGGGAGTTACAAAAGCAGCTGCCCAGGGGCCAGAGGCAGAGAGTACAGTGAGTGCTGTGCGTGTAATGGTGTTTTGTTTTGTTTTTTGACGCTGGGCTTTTCTGTGTAGCTCTGGCTGTCCTTGAACTTGCTCTGTAGACCAGGCTGACCTTGAACTCATAGATCTGCCTCCCTTTGCTTCTTGAGTGCTGGGATTAAAGACCTGTGATGCCACAGCTAGGCCAGGACTTTTGTTTGTTTGTTTGTTTGTTTTAATGTGTGGTGATGATGAAATATACTAACTTAGATTGTGAGGGAATGACTGAATCATTAGAAAATATATGAATACCACAGATGATACAATTTTAAAAGGACAAGGAGAGCATGCCATGCCAATTATATCTCAACAAAAGGGTCAAAGTACCTTGGGGCAGAGAGACAGAGACAGGTCACCACACTTGCTGAGGCAGAGGTTCAGCCCGCTGGACTTCCATGAGCCTGACCTTGCTTCCTATGGACAGTCATCTTTATAGTGAGTTTTAGGGGAGTGAGTTTGACATCGAGTACTGGAGAAGAATGGCCTCTAGCCTATCCAGATATGTGACTCATGTGCTTTCACTGACAACAGTGGTTGGTCATGGTCCTCTTGGAGATTCAAAATGGCTGATACCGTCATCCTATTATCTTCAAACAGTCAGTTCTCACAGTAGAAGATGAACCCAGATCAGGCCTCTGGTACCCCTTAGGAATTTCCATGCACTGGGCAGTCTGCGATCACTCCTCCTGGAGGAGCCTTGACTCTCCTAGGATATACCAGAGCATCCCTGAGGATGCCCCTCACCTGGGTCTCTCCTGGGTCTCGATCTGCCGGATGATGCTCTCCATCCAGGAGAGGAGGTCGCGCACCATGCTGAAGAAGCGGAACTTGTCTGCTGTGTCCACCAGCTGAGCTCGGCGCCCAGCACACGCGTCGAGCAGTGCCTGCCATGCTGCGGACACCTCCTGCTCCTTGCTCTGGATAGCATCTGCCTTCTCCCCAGCATACGCTGTCTGCAGTCGGGTGGCCACATCCTGGAACTGCTGCACCTGTGATGAGGTGTAAGGCTGGAAGGCCATCTGTCTCCTCCCAAGTCCTCCTCTGGACACTACTGCAAGGCAGGATGCTTCAGGATAGGGTTTCCTGCCCTAGTACCTCTGGCTACCCAGGACATGTGCTGGGCTCTGGCCCAGAGTCTGAGAGCAAAAGGGTCTCATTTTCCTTTGGCCTCCTCAGTAAGTACAGAAATGAGTGTAACTACTGACCTAAGCACAGCACTAGAAATTTAATTAACTCTCTTCATCTTCACTGCAATCTATCAAAGAGGTACGATTATATCTGTTTCTGTGATGGGGGAACCAAGACGCGGGGATGCTGAGTGGGAGGCCCAGGTTCCTCCCAATAACCAAGGGGACAACTGGGGTTGGAACTATATACCCAGGTCCCTGGTCCTCATCACCCTGCATGCTGCCTCTTCAAGGATGGGCCTACCCTAAATTTTTTGACCAAGGCCAACTCAGAGACAATGATGCCTCACTCCTGATACCTCAATGGAGCTCTACCTGCCTCAGTAGCTCTGACACTCCAGATATGACTGTTACATACCAGGTATCACCTTCAGCTGGAGGACAAATCCCTAATATGAACTAAGAGGTCGAATCTGCTTTGGTGTTCTCTCCCTGAATCCTGTGGAGCTGGCTATACTGCCAGCCCAACTCTCCCAAGTCCCCTGGAAGCCACGGGAACCTCTGGCAGTCGATGTCCCTCACTGATCCCGTCTATTACACCAAGTTCTGAGGAACCCAGAGAGTCTGCAGAGATCCCTCAGGGTATGCACTAGTGATCAGAGGGGGGATTTAAGTAGATCTTAGGGACCCTAGAGCCCCATGAAAGGCAGGCCAATCTGGTAGCTAACTAAGCCTGAGAGGTCTAGAGCCAGTCCACTAGGCTCCACTTTCTATCTACTATTCCCATGGCAACAGCCTATACCAACTTCACTGTCCTTGGCTGCAGACACAATGTGTGTGCCTACTTAGAGATGCCTGGGAAGATCCAGCCACTATGCGCATCCCTTAAAATAATACCCAGTACTGAAAAAGCACTGTGCGTTAGCCGATAAGCGGAACACAAGCCAGGAAACTACAGCTTGCAGAACTACTCCTGCAGCTAACAAGCGTCTGAGAGCTTCTGCGCTCTGTCCCAAGCTGTTGGCTGTCTAAGGAAAAACAGTCTGATGCCCATTCTAGAGGTTCCCCCACAGGAGCCAAGTGGGGACCCCAACACCAATACCGGGAGAAGGCGGCTGCAGGCAGGAAGTGGGTGGACGGTACCTGCACACCCAGGAGGTGGAGCTCCCGCTCAAAGGCAGTGTGGACCCGGTGGAAGGACTCAGCTGTGCTGGCGTCCAGCCCCACGTCCTCTGGCAGCTCTCTGTGCTTCTCATCTATGAGGCCCAGGATCTCAGTGCCTGTGTAGAAGTAGCGGTGCAGGTCATAGGAGGCAGCCAGCAGCTGCATGCGGGTGTCAATGAGCTCCAGCAGGTCTGCCCACATGTCATTCAGCCCATCCTTCCACTCAGCAATGGTGGCTGCCTCGCTGTGGCCTGCGTCGATGAGCCGCTCGATGATCGTATTCACGTTGTCTACTCGCTCCTGCCCGATAGCCCCAGTCTCCCGGGCAAAGTCTCGGAACTTGTCGCGGAGCATCTGGGTGTGGGGTAGAGAGAATGGGGTTAGGTAGGGGCAGGCAGGGGTCACTTTGCCAGGGTGTCACTGTGGCCACCTGGAACTAACTGTCACCCTCTCCCGGGCAGACTGTCTTGCAGCTGTTCTCCACGTGTGTGACTACATCTCTGTGACATTCTCCCAGCTGGCAGGGGAGTCATGTGGGTCTGGAGTGATGGTTGCCTGTATCTACTGTCCGAGAGTAAAAACTGTGGGTACTCACAGTCACATGGTCAAAGTCCTGCCCCATTTCTTGGGACGAGGCCACCATCTCTTTCTCCGTGATCCACTGCTCTAAGTCATCAGCCTCTCTCTTCAGTTGGAACAGGTGGTACATGTTCTCTAACTTCCGCCTCCGCTCCTCCGCCATGTCCTTCAGCCCTGCATACTGCTTATCCACTTGCCCCTGGAGGCGGATGATCTGCTCCCTGGGATCCAAATTCAAGGAAGGTGATCAAGACCCAGAGCAAGGCCTGGGGGCAGCTCTGGGGTAGAATTCTTGCCTAGCAGGTGTGAGGCCATAGGCACCATCCTCAGTACAACGAAACAAACCAAAACAAAATAGAAAAACCCAGAGTAGCTGGCCCCAGAAATTAAAGGGTTTTTTTTTTTTTTTTGTTTTTGTTTTGCTTTTCCCAGGAAAAGAATTGGGCTCTTTGGGGAGGTCACAGATTCAAGCACAAAGTGTGGATCTTCTTTACTGTCCTCTGCAGGAAGCAGTGCAGCTTCGGTGGAGTGACCCCAATTAACTGTCCAGGAAAGGACGGAACCAGAGACCCAATTCTCGGGGGCTCCCTGGGAGATGTGTGGGGTGGCTGCCAAGGAGACTGTGTGTGTGTGTGTGTGTGTGTGTGTGTGTGTGTGTCCATGGCTGGAGCAGCCTGTGAAGTCTGAGGTTTGGCCAGTATCTACCTGACTCCTTCCTAAGGATTTGCTGGTGGTGGTGCACACCTTTAATCCCAGCACTCAGGCGACAGAGGCAGGTGTGTTTCTTTGAGTTAGAGGACAGTGTGGTCTATAGAGAGAAGTACAGGGCAGCCAGGGCTACACGGAGAAGCCCTGTCTCATACAAACCAAAACCAGAGTTGGTCTTTAGGATCTCTCCGTATAGGCTAACTCCTCAAAAGACTGGTGTTCTCAGCTCACCAGGGGCATTCTGACTCTGACCTTTACACAGGCACAGTCTTGGTGGCCTATCTATCTTGTAGGACTTCTTGACACAACCCAAGGAACAAGACAGAATAGGGACAATCTGTGGTCCAGAAACTCTAGATCTGGGGAAACTGGTTCTATTTCTCCCTCTTTGGACCTGAAGGGTTCCTGGTCTGATGCCACATGCCAGCCCAGGAGGCACACGTACCCCTCAGGGTGGCCTGCAGACAGCAGGCCCTGGGCGCGGCCAGCCAGCTGTTTGATGTTTCTTCCATATTCCTCCACAGTGCGCTGCTGCCGCAGGTGCCTCTTGAGCATCACAATGGCGCCCTCTTCATCCTGCGAGGCAGCAGGCAGTGAGCACAGCGCCCTGCCCCACCACACCATACTCCTTTAGAAAGCTCCAGTTAAACTCTGGGGAGCCAGGCTGAGAGGGAAAGCCACGTACCTTCCTTTCCGGTTCCTGCCTCCTAGAAAAGCTGTCCCCAGACTGGCTCAGCTCCTCAGAGTCTTATTCTGTTTCTGCACTTCATTTCAAGCCCATCCCCAAAAGTCTGTGCTTGTAGAAATGTCCTAGGTCCAGGATTAGCTGGCCTGGAGAAGGTAACCTATTCTTCCCCAATCCCCCAAAATGACAGTGGCTTTTCTGGAGAAAGGATCGGGTCATTGCAGTCTCGGGAGACCCCCTTATGTCCTTTGCCACCCATCTCACAGCACGGCCACCATGTGATATGAAGAGCCTTTGCGTGGAATACCCCCTAGTGGCAAGTCGGAAAACTGTAGGAATGTTCTTAATGAGGTAGGATGCCCTAAGGATGTATCACAGCAGAGCAGGATTCTGTGGGTTCCCTACACACCTATACCACCCGGATTTCCAGGCTCTCCAACAGCTTGCCCACCACAGCTCTGCCTGTCTGCTCAGCTGGCTCGAAGACTCTGCCCCAGTGTACCTTAGGGGGGTCATCAGAGAACACGTAGAGCTCCTGTTCGCTGATCCATGCCTCGGCCTCGCCAGCATCCAGGTAGTACTGCTGTGCCTCATGAGCATCCCGCAGGCGCTGCAGCCGACTGGCTGCTGCCTCCCTCAGCGTGTCCCACGAGCTCTGCAGATGCCCCAGGCGCTCCTCGATCTCTTGGCAGTCGATCTCGGCTGCCCTCACCAGCTCCTGCCCTCGATGTAGCACGTCCTCCACCCGTGGCGCATGGCCTAGGATCTCATTCTGCAGGGTCTGTGGCCAGAGGAAGTACTCAGAGGCAGAGCCCTGCCACTGAAGAGGAGGCTGGGTCGACAGCAGGAGACCCTCCCTCCCCCTCCTGCCAGAGAGCAAGTGTGGCAGGATGCACTCTTCTGAGACAAGTCCTGGGAAGCCCGCACAGGACCGTGAAAGAGGGGCTGAGACTGAACACAGCAGTAGCAGATTCCAAAGTCTTGACGTTTTAAAAAAAAGACTTTTATTTATTAATTTATCTTTCTACTTGTGTGTCTGAGTGCATGCCGCATGTATGCAGGTACCCATGGAGGCCAGAAAAGGGGTTAGATCCCCTTGAATGGGAGTTATAGACAGGTGTGAGCTGTCTAGTGGAGGTGCTGGGTACTGAACTTAGGTGTTTTAGAAGAGCACTAAGTTCTCTTAACTGCCCATCCACCCCTCCCTCCAGTTCACCCTCGCTCCAGTATGCCCTCCGTCAACCGCATCACCACACTTTTTGAAATAGGGTCTTATGTAGCTCTGGGCTGATCTTGAACTTGTGATTCTTCTGCCTCTACTATGCCCAGACACTGGAGCTACAGGTGTTTACCACATGCCCAGTGTATGTGGATCTGGCCCATGGCTTTGGGCACGGCAGGCAAGGGTCCATCATCCAAGCTACATTCACAGGCCAAACCCACACTCCTGACTGCTTCCTACCATATATTCCCTCAGAGTTTGATTTTTAGGTGTCTGTGCTAGAGGAAAGGGAAACAACTTCCGAACCTGCAACAGCCATCTTTGTTCCAGGTAAAAGAACAAGCTGCTGGCTCATCCCCTCGTGGGATGCCTGAGCTTTCGTTTGTCTTTATTTCTATGGCTCAAATCTGAACTGTATATTGTTATTTCTTATTTGAGCCTCTGGCCACCAATATGGCCTTTCCCCGCCCACTCTGGTGACTTGGTTACGTTTTCTTCAGAAGGCCCTGATACTTGATCTCCTTTCTGGGGATTAAAAAGCTTCCTGGGGTAGTATGTACTCTTAGGCTCCTTATTCCTCCTGCATCTTGACAATTTCCTTCAAGCCTTTAAAATCATCTAAAGGCAGGAACAAGGACTGGGTGTGGGCAGAGCACTGACATAAAACACATGACTAGCAATACACACAAACACCTGTCTGCTCGAGTGTGTTATTGTATGTTACACTCAGAATCTTGATTTCCAGAGAAAGGCCTGGGCATTGGCCCAGGCCAGGCATGAAACCACTGTAGTCCCCCCACACAGCTGGCTTTCTTAGGAGTCAGACTCCCTCAACAGCCTCGACAAGAAAACTGTTTGGTATCTGCTCGTATTCGGGACTCCAGCCACAGGTACCTAATCTATTCTAAAAGAGATGCTTCAGTAGATGCTTCCTTCTGGAACTCAGAGTCCGAACTCAGTGGCTTTCTAATGGGGTTGAAACCTCACAGGGATGGTCATGTGTCTAGAGGAACAGGATCTATATACCCTGAGGACGCTGGGTAAGCCAAGCTTAGCCCCAAAAGAGGACAGGAGATGCTGTGGTGCTGGTGGCCTTCTCTTGGGAAGCCACCAAAAACAGGACTACAACAGTATGCTGGACACCCTCCTTTCCCCCACCCTAAGCCAGGTACTCATTTGAGTCTGGTAGAGTCTGGTGGTTCCAAATCCCTAAGTAGCATGAATGCCCAGCCTCTCTGCAGCCACTAAAGCCCTTTCTGCATTGCAACTTCAAATGAAGTGAGGAGACTGAGGAGTTGGCATCAGGAGCAATAATCTGCTGTCACCAGCTGATCACACATCACGGCTAGGCCAGACTCCCCGGGGCCAGGCTGGAACAAGCAGGGGCAGATGTGCTGGTGAGATGAGACTCACCTGGTTCTTCTTCATGAACAGCTGCACAGTTTGCAGATTAGTGCCATAGTCAGCTGACTGAGCCAGTGGCAGCCTCTCTTCCACCCAGAGCTGCAGAGACCAGAAAGGGGGGGTATAGCTGATAATAATCACAGACAGCCACCTTTTCCTGGACACCCACAAAGAGCCAGACAAGGTGGATTCTGCCTCGGATTCTGTCCCCACTTTACAGACAGGTGTTTCAAACTAAGGTTCCAAATAACCTGTTCCTGATCCCAAAGTGGAATTTTGTTCCCAAAGTCTCCCCATCAGTACTGGCAAGCAACTTGTAAGTTCCCATTCACAAAGTACCCGCCCTGGTTTTCTATTTAACGAACTCTCTAAAGCAGCCCTATGAGATAAGGGGGGAGATGACCAGTTGTCTGCTGCCAAGACTGCTCTGGGCATCAACCAGCTACCCTCATGGCAGCTGGCACCTCAGCCCACGCACCGTCTCATCCTCTAAGTCCCGGCTTATCTGGAGCTTGGCTTTGGATAATTCCAGCTGCTTCTTCCTCCTCCCCAGAGGTTCTAGAAGGTCTAGGAACCGCTTTTCGATGCTCATGTCCGTGTCTCCTGCCTCCGCTCCTAGCGAGGGTGCCTCGGCAAAAAGTTCCTCCAGCTCCTCCTTCCGCAAATTCACTTGTTCCTCCACTCGCTGGGACACAAGAAGCAGTGTCGGTACCGTCTGTGATACCCGAGGGTGTGCCTCCAGCCACCTACCCATCTCCCACCCATCCTTAAAGGCCATTTTAAAGAGTAGCCTCCCCCAAGAAGTTTCCCTGGATGCATCTCCTCTGTCCTTCCTCCTGTGTTTCCCGTGTGCCTTTTTACAAGATTCCTGATTTACCCATTGCAAAGAGGCAAGAGATGGCTTGTCAATCACCAGGCACTTTAAGGGTTCAGGTTGGCTCCCTAAGATCCCTTCTGCTCTAACACTCTGAGTGTACAGCCTGCTCACATGCCTTCAACTTAGCCAACATCCGGTTGACGGTGGTCAGATCCTTGCCCAGGTCATCTGATCGCAGCTGGTCCTCCATGGCACCGATCCATTTGTTAAGGTCAGCGTGGGTCTGCAAGCGCAGGTCAGAACTCCGGGCGGCGGAGAGTTGTTCAGTCTTCGCCTTTGTGGTGGTCTGCAGTTCATCCCAGAGCTTGTGCAGGGCTTCCAGCCTTTCTGACACCACATCCTTGAACTGGGGCTTCTCTACCATCAGCTGCCTCCCCTCCTGTGGGGGAAGGAGCAGAGTTCACTCTGGGCTTCAGTGGCCTTTGAGGGGGCCCTACTGGAGTTGCAAGAGAAATCCTGAGGGGAGGTTGGTAAGGCCAGGAATTGACTCAGACCTTGAGTAAGGCCACATAAAAAAATAACTCTAGGGCTGGAGAGATGGCTCAGCGGTTAAGAGCACTGACTGTTCTTCCAGAGGTCCTGAGTTCAAATCCTAGAAACCACAGGGTTGCTCACAATCATCTGTAATAAAATCTGATGCCCTCTTCTGGCGTCTCTGTAAACAGCTACAGAGTACTCACATAAAATAAATAAATAAATCTTTTAAAAAATTGTTTTAAAAAAAAAATCACTCTGAGCCTCTAAAGTTATCTACAGATGGGAGTGGGGCAGGGAGAGCAGTGGTGGGGCAAATGACTTGGAGGGATCCCAGCACAGGGCTGATAGTGAAAGAAAAATTCAAGATTTATTCGGTAGCCTGGACTGGTGGCACTTTTAACACCAGCAAGCCGCGAGAGGATAGGGAGTTGAAGGCTAACCTGACGTACAAAATAAACTAAAGGTTAACCTCTGCAACTTAGTGAGACCCTTTGTAAAAATTTAAAAAAAGAAAAGAGGGGTAGGGTAGGGGACCTAGTTAAATGGTAGAGGTTTAATCCTGTTATCCTCCTCCTAGGAAATAAAGAAAAAGATTAAAACCTATCAGGAGCCAGGTAGGGAGTGATACACAGCAGAAATCTCTGAACCCGGGAGGCTGAAGCAATAATGAATAAGCTAATAAACAAATCAGATCCAGGTACTCATAACATGGGAACCCTTTACAAATCCCAGAAGTAACGTTTTCGCCTCAGAGATAGGCCGGTCACTAAGGCTGCCTGACCTGGTTTCCCGTCCTAATGTTTGTGTTTTGGGTGTGGACAGCATAAAGGACCTGGCTCTAGGCGTATACGCTATTGATCGTGGTCAGTATCGTCATCGATGGTTTCCCAATTGTCAAACACTATCCTAAGTGTTTTTTCTGTCTACAAGTATGCAATACTCAGGGCTTGGTCAGTAAAAGCTATTGTCCTGGTTTCAGAGAGGAAGAGCTGAGAGCAGAGAAGAGACTCAGGCTGGCTCCCAGACTGATGCCCTAACGCCATTAGGCATGGCTTATGTGGACACCAAGCTGACTTCTTCCTGGACTGCCACAGCAGGGAAAGCAAAGGAGCATGCCTCTCAAGTGGAACTCTGCCACACTTTGACCCAGGCCGCTGGCGAGATTAATACAGTGGGCTCCACGGTTTCATCCACATGGGCTGTGAATGGCTGCTTCCTGCTAGCTTGGTTCATCCGAATGACTGGAATCACAATACCAGAAGGCTAACAGAAATGACTGCCCTCTGGGTACTGGCTGTTGGACCCTAATTGTTCTGACCAGGTTTAACAAGTCTAGCGATATCAGGAACACTAAAGTTTCATTTTCACTACCAAGTTCTGTACTGTCCAGAAAGCTTCAGGACAGTTTGTGTGTCACAGATGAAGCCTAAGCCACAGGAGCGTATCTGAGTCATCCATCACCCGACTGTCTACTTACCGCATCAATGTTCTCAAGCCACCCTTGATGAGAAGCCAGCTCTGCCATAAATGCCTGGTGTTTCATCCATTTGTTGTGAAGGTTGCGAGCTTCATCATAGGAGACATCTGGAGAGGTCAGCAGCTTGTCATTGATCCAGAGTGTGAGCTGTGGGCAGAAAGAGTGAGTCCTGTGGTTTCTGTGCAGACCTCCAGAAGGAGGAGGTCAAGGGGTTACTGGAGCATGTGCGGTGTGAGACAGTTTGTTCTTTCCATATCTCCAGGACCTAGAACAAGGCCTGAGACACTGTAGTAACTCAGCACATTCTTAGTAGATAGGTAGATGGATAAATCCATCCAGATAGTGGGGTGCTAAATGATTAATAAGCACCAAGAAAATGTTACATGAGAAAGAGGTTAAAGGCAACTATAATTAATAAGGGGAAGAGGGAGTTGTGTGTTCCATAGTTTCAAGATGTCCTGGCATCATGCCAAGTCTGGCTTGTACCAAGGACAAGATAGATGGAAATGGTGTGATGTGAGTTGAAATGAAGCCCCAAGGGGAAAACCAGGAGGATGTCAGAGACAGCCCCACTGCATGTGGGAAGTCCCATCAGCAGACTCTCTCCTTAAGGTTCCTTCCTATCCATCCGCCCTCTGGGGTCTAATGATCTGTTTGCTCCAGGACCAAGACTTGTTCCATAATTCCAGGGCCCAGTACAAAACAAAGGTGCTCAAAAAAGCATTATGGATTTCAGTCAGCACTGGCAGACAGGTCATTACATAAGAGCCCTGTGTGTGGATGATGTGTAGACCCCATGTCCCTGCAGGTAGCCCTGTCCATACTCAGGTGATTCCAACCTGGAATGTTCTCAGACCACTCTTTGAGAAACCTTTGGACAAACCAAGGATGACTTCAGACTTAGGTTGAGGGTAGAAAAGAACTGTGAAACAGAAAGACTTCAAGGAGCACTGAGCTAAGCACCCAAGTCCCTAGCTCCTGTAACACCATCATTCTTCAGGAGTCCTTTGGACCCCTAAGTCTGAGTACTTCAGACTGAAATCTTAGAAGCACCCCGTCTGTTGGCCTTACCTCCTTGCAGTTTTGGAGGAAGTTCTGCAACTCCAGGTTGTCTTTTAGGAGAACTGTAACCTCTTGAGCCTTCTCATTGTTCTTCATGTGCCTGGGAAGTCAAAGGAAGTCACACTAGCACCAAGCCTGGGGTCCTTGCCCCAGTGTAGCATAGGGCCTCATGGACTTAGGGGTAGGAAGTACCTGTCTTCAATCAGCTGCACCTTCTCTTTGATCTTGTTCGAATACAGGTTGCCCTCAGCCACCAGCTTGTTCCCAGAGTCCACAGGACTCAGGACCTTGTCTCTGTTGTTTTCCATAGACACTAAGAAATCCTCGAACTTTCGGATGCCGGCCTCTGCAGCTGCTAGGGAGTCTGGAGGCTCCAAGTGAGCCAGAGTGTATTCCTGTTAAAGTAAAGTTTCCAGAGGAGGCCTGAGGATGGGCTAAGCAAGGATGCTGCAGGCAGCTGTTAGGTTACAGAGCAATGCAAAGACAAGGTTCTGCTTCCCAGGCCTGGCCTTCCACTCCCACCTAGGGAGGCACGCATGGGTAGTGGTAAAAGTTACAAGAGAGGGCAGTAACACAGGGCGAGGCTCACTTCTCTAGCTTCCAAATGACCCCAAAGCATGACAGCTTGGGACATAGGACCAGAGGCACATGATGAGGACAGAACACAGAGGATTTCCTTTAATTGGTGACTATGATGAGCTCACCACTAGTAAATCTCCCAAGGGACTCCTGACCCAGCCCTGTATGCTTCTTCCTACCTGGTTGCTGAGGATGGCTTCAGCCTGCTTGGCATCTTTCTGGAACTCCTGGAAGCCCAGGCACTGGGTGAGGGTGCTCCCTCGGCTCTCCCACATCCGGCGCAGAGCATCCCAGTCAGTATCTAGGCCCTCTAGCCGCTGGCCCAGAAGCTGGTAATCTGGGTCAGTTTGGCCTTCAATCACTTTCTCCCCAGCGGCCTTGACCCGATGGTAATTGTCTTTGTGTGCATCAATCTCTTCCTTAATGGCTGCATGCTGCTGTAGGAGCTGCTCAGCCTCTGGGAGTGACTCAGGCATGTCCTCAGAGGCCACTGCCTTTTGGGCCATCGACAGCCAGGCCTTGAAGTCATCTAGATCTTGCAGGAAAGCCTGCAGCTTGCTGGCCTCACCTAAGGAGAGCTCCTGACCTTGCAAGGCATCTTGCAGACCCCTCCACAGCTTCTCAACATCTGCCTGCCGCTGGCCAATGTCCTCTTTCTGCTCGGGGTGTGACTCCATCAAGTACCGAGACTCCCGCTCCAGGGCACTCACACGATCCCGGATGGCCAATACATCCCGCTCCAACCCTGACAACTTCCGCTGGATGGCAATGACTCCTGCCAAGTCCTGTCCCAAGTCCTTGGTCGACTCCACAACCTTCGTCTTGTCCATGATCCACTTGCTGGTCTCCTCACAGTCTACACAGTAGTTGTTTACTCGGAGAGCTGAGTCCACAGCCTCTCTCTGCTCGGACACCACTGCCTGGAAGGCCTTCCACCTGCCAGAGGAGACACAGACCGAGGGGAAACACTTCATGCTGCTCCTTCAACTCTTCTCACCAGGCTCCCTTTCCCTATTTCCCACCAGTCTTCCCCCAGAGACCTCGTATGTTACAAAATAAACAAAACAAAACAAAAAAATCCATCTAAGTGCGGGTAAACGAAAATTAACTTATTCCATTTTTGCCTAAGATCTATCTAACAGAGAACCAGATGTTCTTGATTCTCAGGGGTCAAGCAATGATGTGGTCCTAGCTATACGTAATGTTCAACTGAACCTCAGGTAGCTACGAACAGTCTGGGATCTATGATGGTTAGGCTTCTGGCTTAGTGTGAAGGTAGTATGCATTTAGTAGGAACTGTGCTGTGGGTTTTGCCCTTTGCCAGAGCTGGAAGTATCCGGTGGTACTGTGTGAGGGAGTTATGAAACTTTGGAGAGGGAGGCAGAGCCTTGTCTGAGGAAGGACATCACTTTGGACAGACTTCCGAGTGTTTACGGTCACATTTCCCGTTCACTCTTTCTGCTTCTCGCTTAGGGTTTAGAATATGAGCTCTCAGTTTCCCGTTCCTGCTGCCATGCCTTTGGCTTCCTATTGTCACCACAGTGGAAAAGTCGCTGATACAGAGGTTGGTAGCAGAAATTGGCTGCTGCTCTGAAGAACCTAACTATGCTGTTTGTTTGGAGGACTAGAAAAGCAGTTGGATGTTGTTAGAGCGTAACAAGCCATTCTCGTAGGAGCCTGGAAGACAGTGGTGCTGAGAGCCACGTGGACTGTGGAGGTCCAGCACAAGGGGCTTCACAGGAAAGCAAGGTCAGTAACGGCATTGGGCTTGGAGACTACTCCTGTAATATTTTGGCAAATGTCCAAGTCATGAGAACTTCCCTGAGGCTAAATTTAAAAGTAATGACCTAATTTCTTCGGTGAAGGAAATTTCAAGACTAGATGTCTGTTCAGTCTGTGGCCTAGGCATTATTGATAGTGCCTCGGCCAGTCTACAATGAGAAAGAGCAAGTGGGGCAGAAAGTAATACAAAGCATACGGTTTAGAGAGAAAGGGAGCACCAGGAAGCTTAGTGTTCCAGACAGGGTGCTGCTGGAAGAGGTTGCTAAGGAGATTAGTGCCACTAAGTGGAGGCTTTTTCTGCACTGGAATAAAGGAAAGGATGCCCTCAGGGCAAGAGCCCATCTAGCTAAATTCCCAACTGGTGAAAGAGAGCATAAAGAATTGTGTGTGTGTGTGTGTGTGTGTGTGTGTGTGTGTGTGTGTATGTGTGTGTGTGTGTGTGTATGTGTGTGTGTGTATTGTTTGTTTGTTTGTTTTTTGGCTCCTAGAAAGCTGCAGCTAAACTGGGCACTGGTTGTGATTGCCTTTAATCCCAGCACTCAGAAAGCAGAGGCAGGCAGATCTCTGAGTTTGAGGCCAGCCTGGTTTACAGAGTTCCAGAACAGCAAGGGCTACACAGAGAAACCCTCAAAACAAACAAACAAATAATAACAACAAAAGGTGTTGCCTGTGAGTGCATCTCTGACGTCAAGGCCAGCCTCTACAGAACAGGGTAGCCTAACTTGGCAGTGTCATCTTCAGGCACCGACTTTAGAGACATGAAGAATGTAAGAATGAAGGATGTACGGATTCTTCCTCCACTGTATTAAAGAGTGGCTGACACTAGGCAGCCTATGACAGGGGAACCCTACATGGCAGCCCGGAGAAGACAAGTGTAAAAATCATCACATGAAGCTGTGAAAATGAAGCCTGGGTTGCAGTGGGAACCCCAAGATGCTGGCGATGCCAAGAGCTACACATGGGAAGTGGAACCAGCCTAAGGGAGAGAGGCAGGCAGCAGAGTTAGGGAATGGTGCCCTAAAGCCCCTAAGCTCTTTGAGAATGGACATCATTGAGATTTGGAATTTGCCCTGCCGGGTTTCCCTGTAGCCTAGCATTTCTTCACTGTGCCCTTTTGGGATAGAGACGCATATTCTGTGCCATTCCATGTTGGAATTACACAGTTTGATTTTTTTATTTTCTGGGGTTACAGTTAAAAGACTGTTTTGGGTCTCAGAAGAAGAGACTTTGAACTTTAAAATAGCGTTGAGACTCAGGCTGACGGGGACTTTTGAAGTGGGACCGAATGCATTTTGTGCTAGGTTAAGGCATGAGTCCCTGGGGTCACATGAAATGGGATGTGGTGGTTTGAGTGAGAAATGTAGGATGATGCTACTGGTTTATGTATTTGCTATACCACACTTCTCACTGTTATTCTGAGGTTTACACTCCATTTAGAATGTTTTTCTGTAAACAGTGCACTGTGTTGGCCAGTCCTGGTTTCATGGACTTTGTGTTTCTCGACATTTCACTACAGCACTTTCCTGATGTTTGATCCTTGTCTGATTTTTTTTGATTGTGGTCCTGGAGATTGAACCCAGATCCTTGTGCGTGCTAAGTACATTTTAACCTACAATCCCAATCTCATCTCATGCTGCTTTGTTCACTATGGCCTTGAAGCAAAGGAACATGCAGCATGTGTGTAGGGGGTCATGCAGCATGTGTGTAGGGGGTCATGCAGCATGTGTGTAGGAGGTTATGTAGCATGTGTATAGAAGGTCATGCAGCATGTGTGTAGGAGGTCATGCAGCATGTGTATAGGGGGTCATGCAGCATGTGTGTAGGAGGTCATGCAGCATGTGTGTAGGGGGTCATGCAGCATGCGTGTAGGAGGTTATGCAGCATGTGTGTAGGGGGTTATGCAGCATGTGTAGGGGGTTATGCAGCATGTGTGTAGGGGGTTATGCAGCATGTGTAGGGGGTTATGCAGCATGTGTGTAGGGGGTTATGCAGCATGTGTGTAGGGGGTTATGCAGCATGTGTGTAGGGGGTTATGCAGCATGTGTGTAGGGGGTTATGCAGCATGTGTATAGAAGGTCATGCAGCATGTGTGTAGGAGGTCATGCAGCATGTGTGTAGGGGGTTATGCAGCATGTGTGTAGGGGGTTATGCAGCATGTGTGTAGGGGGTTATGCAGCATGTGTGTAGGGGGTTATGCAGCATGTGTGTAGGGGGTCATGCAGCATGTGTAGGGGGTTATGCCCTGAGGTTATGTCAGAACATTCTACAACGTTCACACAGCAACAAAACTGTCTAAACACATTTCCAATAAAGTATTCCTGGTGTTAAGCTTTCAGAACTGAAGTTCTAAATACAAGGTAAGAGGGGCTGGAGAGACGCCTGAGCAGTTAGGAGCACTGGCTGCTCTTTCGGAGGACCTGGGTTTAGTTCCCGGCACCCACATGGCAGCTCACAAATGTCTGTAAATCTATTTCTCTGAAATCCAATCCCCTCTTCTGGCCTCTGAGGGTACAGGTGTGAATATGGTGTACATACACACACAGAGAAATTAATACATCTTAAAAAAATAAATGTGAGGTAGGTTGCAAAGCTCAAAGCCAGTGCAAAGAAAGGAAGCAGGGAGTATTTCAACAGGCAGACTGTCCAAGCTAAGCATGAGCAGGTTTTGGAACACATTGTTGAAAGAACAAGCACACTGACAGACAGGAACAGAGGCAGGGGAATGGCCCTGAGGTAGAGGTACAAAATGAGTGTGAGATGAATCGGGCAAGTCTTGCTGTCTCTGTGGAGCTGAGCCAGAACCAGAGACAGACTTCTCCGATTCTCATCAATAATCTCTGACATTTAGCATCAGCCCAAACATTCTAAACCAGAGAGCTGGTCCAAACGGGGTGTGCCACATGGTAAAGTAGTGGCCTCCCCTTCCTTCTCTGCTGGACTGGATGTATTTTCAGCCCTCCCTTAAGACTTAACAGGAAGTATCTCATCCCCCTGTGCCTCAGCTCTTCTCGAACCCAAGAACGGCGACTGCCTTCATGTTTTCACCTGAGGTGGGGCATGGCTTAGCCACTGTAAGTGTCAGCATGCCATGACTATAATGCATTGCTTAGCTGGCAAGTTCTTCCTGCCTTAGTTGCCCATCTAATTGCTTCACTCGAACAGAGCTCCAGCCCCATCCCCTCCCCCCGCTTCTCTTCCTCTCCCGCTCTCACATAGAGAGGCCCCCAAGCCTGGTGAACAGACACCCCTCTCAGTATAGACTTGCAAAGGAACCTCCAGACTTGCAGGCCCCATCCTTGGATAGTGAGATGGTCAGCCCCCTTCCAGTGGTTCTAGAACATTCCGCTCAGCTTGGGGTTCCTGACAGGCTCCCAGCAGTCCCCAGAGTGCCAGCCTATTTCTTCACAGCTGACTTTTCCCTACATGAACTGCCGAACTGCCATAGGCAGTATGTGGGAGGGGCCAGGGTTAGGAGTGACCATGTGGCACTGCGTGTGCAGAGAATGCAAGCGTTTGCTCTGTCCTCAAAGATCCTCCAGGAACTAATGAGCAATTATGCCCTGCTCTGAAAGCACCCCCCTCTCTAAAGTCTCCTCGGGGCCTGCTTTTTGTCCCAACCATGACGCTAGCTCAAGGCTCCCTGCTAATTCTCTTCACTCCAGCCAGTCTTATTACCGGCGCTGAATTTTGGCACAGGCAGGGACGTTCTTTATGGACAGTACTTAAGAACTCTCAGAAAGCAATTTCTCATGTCCTGGAATGTCTGGGGAAATATGGCACAAGTGCACGTGACCCTACCCTAACTATGTGCACTCTCAGAGCTCCCGTATAACCATCCGTGCGTGGACGCAGGCCTTCACCCCCAGACATGGCGTTCAAAGCTCCACCAACACTCTCTCCTCCCTGATGCTTACCACAGCACAGATGTCCCCTTGCTGCTGTAGCCCCAGCACTAGCAACCGGGTTGTCAGAGAAAGACTAGAACATTTACAGCTCAAGACATTTCCCTAGGTGTGTGTCAGGTGCTAGAAGCCCCCCACCCACGCCCTGCCACTCCCACCTCTTGTTCAGGCGGTCCTGATACTGTTTCACCTCCCCACTGCGTGGGTGGCCACTCTCTACCAGGTTGTTGGCGGCGAGGTTCACACCATCAATCTGCGCCATCAAGGTCTTCATCTCCTGGTCCAGGATGTCAAACCTGAGATGGACAGAGAACACGAGGAGCAGTGAGTGGTAGCAGATCTTCCGGTGTCCAGTGTTTTCGACTCTCTAGAAGTGCAGTTCCGGCTTCCTCCCTCTACATTCGGAACGCTTTGTCTCCAGGAGGGAAGAAAGGAGGCAGATATGCTGCTATACACTGATTTTTACTTCAATGGATTCGATTTTATGCCTTAGTATTTCTGAACCAAGTTAGGAGACAGTTCCTTGCTCTACAGACAACAGCTCCACAGTAGTGTGACACAGCGTGGCTGTAAAGGGTTTATGGTGTTGGGGCTGCCATGGAGTCAGTCACCCCCAGGACCATCTGCCAAGCCTGCATTGTCTTGGTTGTAATTCTACCCTAGTTCTGTACCAAGAAAGGTTGGCCCAAGGCTCCCTTCCCTATTCACAAGCTCTTTTCTGAGATGGGTCAGGGAGAGCTACAGAGGAAAGACAAACACCTTTCTCTGAGAAGAGTCCAGCACCCTCTAGCAAAGGTTCTCAACCTGTGGGTCATGACCCCTTTGGGGGTCAAATGACCCTTTCACAGAGGTTGCCTAAGACCATCTGAAAACACAGATGTTTTACATCACCGCGCCTAGCAGCAGCAAGATTACAATTATGAGGCAGCAAAAAATAATTTTATGTTCGGGATTGCTACAACATGAGGAACTGGATTAAAGGGTCACAGTATCAAGAAGGTTGAGAACCACTGGTCTAGCATCAGAGCAGGACCTCCTTGGCACTACCTCAGCGAGCGGCTCCTCCTGCTCTGTGACGCGTGAATTCTGTGCTAGGCCGCTGAGATGCCGCAAAGCCCGAACACCTCCCCACCCCATCCACAGCCAGAACACCTCCTCTCCAGCACCTCACCACTTCTCCCTCCTCAGGCCCTTCCTTAGCCTGAGCACCCCATTCACCTACAGTCTGAGCATGTCCCCTAACCAAGCTGGAGCACCCCTCTATCCACTGCCTTAGCTCCACCCTCCTCAGCCTGAGCACGCCACTATTCTCTAGCAAGGTTCACCCCCCCCAACCCCCCCACATGAACATGCTCCCAGACCACAAGTGCTGATGGACTCAGAATACCAGAAGTCAGAGTGGTCTTGGAAACCTGCTGTTTATAAACTGGCCTCTGCGATTCCTTGTGGTTCTCTGGCTTGGGACTAGCACAGAGTTAGAGATGACAGAATCCCAGCCTCTCAGCCCCCGTGTCCACAGTACCTCCCCCTTTCCCGTGTTCCAATGCTCAGAATTCATCTGAGTAAAGATTCCTGTAGCTCAGAAGTAACTGAATAATACGTTTTAAAAAATTCCCTTTGTCTCCAGAACTATGAAGGCCCCAGTGGGTAAAGAAATGGCGGCCCCAGAGTCAGGCCAGAACTCTTGAAGCCTGAACTATGTAACAAAGGGTCGAGAGGTGGGAGGTGACACTCAGCCCTCGGGTAGGAAGACGAGCAAAGGCTGAGCCTGTCTGACCTGTGCTGCACAACCTCCAGGTCCTCCAGCGTGTTTGGGATATCCATCTGGTCCAGCCACTTCCCCTTCTCGGTCATCCACAGCTCACAGGCATCTGACTCCCCAAACACGGTGTACAAGTCTAGGGCTTCCTGCAGCTTGTGCCCACGCAATTCTGCCTGGGCCATCACCTGCTGGTAGAGCTTCCTGAGGGCCTGTAGACGGTTCGTTACATCTGGGGAGTCTCGAAACTCCTCGGGGAAGTCCTGGGCTTGGTTTTCTAAGTGCTCCATCACCCCTCGGCTCTCCTCCAGCTCCTCTAGAAACTCCTTGTGCTTCTTTCCCAGGGCCCTCGTGGCTCCTTCATCCTGCCCTACATCTTCACCAGAGAGCAGCCGGTGAGCGTCCTGCAGCCAAGCCTTCAGGTCATCTGCATCACCCTGGAACTGGAAGAAGTTTTCCGCATCCTGCAGGTCTTTCTTACGGAAGGCGGCCAGCTCTTTCAAGTGGTCCCACTGAGCCGATACTTCTTTGACACGGGTCTCGATCTGTGGATGTCCAAACTGCTTTTGTGCAACCATGTCCTCAGCCTCCTGGAAGATCTGCTTCAGATGGGCATCCAGCCCACGGAGCTCATCCTCAAAGGCCTTGTGCTTGCGCTGTAAGATGAGCACACTGGTCAGGTCCTTGCCGTAGTCTAGGGAGGAGTAGATCTGCTCCTTTTCCTTGATCCAGCTTTCCGCCTCATCCATCTCCCAGAAGAACTTCCAGAGTCGCTTAGACTGTTCCAGCTGAGCCTTCCTTCCAGCTGCCATGTTGCTCAGTTCACTGAAGCACTGCTCTAGGTGGCTGACTCGGTCCTGGATGACCTGGGGGTCACAAGGCTGATACCCTGGAGGAATAGGAGGAGGAAGAAAAAGAAAGGGAAGGATTCATTTATAGGCAAATTTCAGGTAGGTCAGGACCACACTATCTCCAAACTTCCATTTTTTACGCTCTTGGGAACCTTGTATGTGGAAGGCAAATGCTCTGCCACTGAGCTATGTCTCTAGCCCTTCAAGGTCCTGTGGGCCCGGATTCATGAGTTTCTCAGTTACTCAAACAGGCCAGATTCTACCACCCTTCAGAAACAAGGGAGGGAGGTTCGGTTGAGTCAGTTCTTGTGGAAATGTATAACATGACGTGAGATTGAAAAATGCTCAGTTACAGATTTCTAGGGAGTAAAGAACTCATTTAAGACAAGCACCTAAAAACACAAACAGTCTGAGTAGCAAAAAGAACAGAAGACAGATGGCATCTTCTGTCTCTCTGGTTACGGGCTGCCAAAGCAGCCTGCCCTCGGGAGAGCGATGCCACCGCTCAAGCTTTACACACCATCACCTGAGGGAAGAGGCAGAATTCTCAAGGTGGCTCCAGGTTTACCCCAGGTGGCAAGGGGCCAGAAGATGGGGTCCAGCATCAGAGGCCTCGATGGCGTGAACACCCTTTGCCTCACCTTTCCCCTCAGTGAACTGCAGGGTGGCCGCTGTGATGGCCTTTACTTTGTCCCCCTGGATGGCAATATCGGCTTCCATTAGCTTGTGTTTCTGCAGCAGGTCTTCCACCTCTAACAAGTGCTTCCCAAATTCAGCAGACAAGATATGAGCCTGGCAACGAAGGGACAAGGACAAGTGAAGAGAAAGACCACCTCCTTGGGGGTGTGTGCATGCATCTTAGCCAGGGAGACGTGGGAACAGCAGGGGAGTAGCTGCTGCTTGGGACTGGAAATGCTACGGAGTAGGATTTGCTACAGAAGGGTGCCCTCTGGAACCTTCCATGCAATGTCCTACAAAGTCTCAAACTTCACACTCTTCTGCATCATCCATTCTGAGGTCTAGAGCCTGGGCATGTTTATTTTTAGAAAGCGTGTGGTCAATTTCATGCTTGGTTTCACCCAAGACTTCCTGCAGCAGAGGGGGAGAATCCAGACTTCTCTGGTTTCTCATGTGGAGGAGTCTAGATTCTATCAGTTGAAGCCCACTTGCTCAGAGACTGATCCAGTGAACTTCTCGGTACCATCTACTCTTTCTAACTCCTGTAAGGTAGATGCTTGTGTAACCATTAACCTATTTCCTGGGTTACTGGGAATATTGTGAACCTGGGCTAGTGATGCTTTTTGTCCTTTCTCCACTGTGATTTTGAGACGTGACTGGAGGAGGCTATTTAAGGAAACACACAGTGACTACAGAATGGGGTGTAGGGTGAGCAGCCTTGGGGCCCACCTTGATCTCATCCATCCAGTCGATACTGTGCAGCATGTCCTGGAAGAGCTTCTGCAATGCCAGGGTGGCCTCCAGCCTCTGTCGCCGGGATCGCAGCAGCTCCTGCAGGTAGCTCCACAGACGGAGGATGTTGTCCTTCCGGGCAATGATGCGCTTCTGGTCATGGTAATTCTCCTTCTCCAGCTCCTGGGCCAGGTCCTCCAGCGTCTTCACCCGCTCCTCATAGGCAGCAGTATCAGTCTCAATGGCTTCATGCTTCTTCTTGGCGGCCTCCACAGCTGCCAGGTCATACCCAAAGTTATCCTGCCCCCAAGGAGGGAAAAGAACAACAAACAAAACAGCAGCTCAGTCAGACTCCCCTGTTTCGGAAGTGTGTGTGGGGGTCCCTGAAGCAGAGCTGCCAGATGGGAAAAGTACATTTCTACAAAGGAGTTATCTCTGCTGCTTGTCTTAGCAGAGCAGAGTTTCTGAACGTCTTACAAAGTACCTCTAAACGCCCCCAATTACTCTCTGCACCACACGTACAGGTGAGGCTGTGTGTCATTACAGACTGCTGGGTCTTCCCACCCTGCCTTGAGAGGATCTGTCCATTTCTGAGAAGGGGGGTTGCCAACACCAAGATAACACATCGCTGCAAACAGATGGTTTGCCCCCACACTATCTGGGGCACACGTACGCTCTCGAATGCTCTTAGAGCACTCGCTATCCCCTTAACAGACAGAATTTAATTTGATTCTAAGCTCTAAGTGGGAGAGAACAGATGCTCTGATGGGGAATCAGCCCCGGGGTTCACTTTTAGCCAGTGAAATATGTCCCAGGTCCGGAGGCCAAGAAACCAAAAGGTGTTATTTCTGCCTCTCTGTCTACCTCTGGCTCCCATTGGAGGTCCAACTCTGGACCTTGAAACACACAAAGCAAGTGTTGCACCACTGAATTACACTCCCAGCCCATGCCAAGTCTCCATTTTAGAGTCTTAAATCCTAAGGGCTTCTTTGAAGATGTAGGTTTGATCCAGCTGAACACTTCAAGGCTGAGAAGAGGTTTATTTGGCTGCTGCTGAGACTGGCTGGGGTTCTGATTCCACCAGAAGCAGTGGTCTAAAAGCACCTCCCCTCTCCTGCCACACTGTACCAACTTACCTGGGTCACCAGGCGCTGGTTTTCATTGAGCCACGTCTCTCTCATGGCTGCCTTTCTGTCAAAGCGCCGTGCCAACTGCTCCAGCTTCTCCTGCCGGATGAGCTCACTCCTCAGGGCCAGCTCCCTTTGGTATTCTGCCTCCTCCAGGCTCTCCCAGGCCTGCATGAGGCAGAGAATTCTTGGGGAACAGGAAGAGTATGTGCTCTTGGGGTTGTCTCTCTTTCACCTGACACTGGATGTATGAATCCAGAGAGGTCGCTATGGTGTAAGGAAGTGGCGGATTCAAGTTTAGTAACGGTCCTCTGACATTTGTCTGGGTCAGACCAGTCAGACTTCCCAGTGCTACTTCCCTAAGCCTGCCTCAGATGGGGGCTTCCTAATATAATGGTTTCCTCCTCTGTAGGTGCTCAGCAAGTCCTTGGAGACTAAATAGCCACCTCCTTTCTATCAGAGCTTCCAGATGGTGCTAAGTCTCCAAACCTCTGAAATACCACAGCAGCTCCCTTCTGTCATAAGTAATTAACATTCTAGACTCAAAGACAAACTCAAGGTTTGGTAGAGGACAGGCTACCAAAAATGGCCCCAAAGAACGATTCTGAGTGCCTAAAGAGACCAAAATGTGAAGGGCAGGGGGTAAAGTCTGACCTCTTTAGAGACATTCAGATGACTCTTCTAAAGAGCCAACGTGTAACTAATGCCAAGTGAAGTGACCAGGTCTAGCCCTGCTCAGTGGCCACCCCCATCTCCTCCTCAGCTCAGAGGGGAAATTGGAACGGCCACAGTACCCTGTTGATGTCAGACACCAGCTTCCCATCGTGAGGCGTGTACACTCTCTGATTGTTGGCTCTCATCCGGGATTGGATAGTGAACAGGAGGACTTCCAGATTCCCCTTCTCCTGAAACCTGTGGGGAATGGAATTTGGGATACTGGTATTGAGGTCCCCACAGACAAACTCTTTGCTGAAGTCAACATGGAAACCCTGACCTCATAGATCTTGGAAAGCAAAGCACATATTCTTTAAAGACGAGAGACAAGATAGGTCTACTTTCCTGCTAAGACACCTGACACTCACTGGCAGGGACTGGGTAAGGATCTGCATCGTTACAACTCAATTCAGGGAAAATGCAATGGTTATCAGAGCATTCATTTGCTTCCAAAGGGATTCGATAACCAGAATGTTCTGGTAACGCCAAAACTTACCAAGTTTTACCAACCCACACATAGAAAACCTTCTCTGTCCTATAAAGAAAGGCTTGCAGACAAATTGATTTGAGTCAATAAAGTCTGAGAGGCAGCAGTATCTACATAAGAACACACTGCAAGGAAATCAGTTTTTGCCCAGTCTCAATTAGCTGGTTCTTCAAGTCCTACAGACCAGATGTGCTCAAGAGCCAGAAAGTGTATAGAGGACATGGTCCAAGTAATGATAACTTTCACATTCCTCCATGTGCCAAGATAACCCACTTCCTCCCTTGAGCACAGCATTGAGGAACCAGCTGTGTACCCAGACTAACATACCTCAGTGCTCTAAAGCTCTCAGGGAGCCTTAGGCCCCAAAACTCTATTGGTACAGCCAAGAGGTAACACCTTTGTATACCAGACTTGATGTTATCAGTTTTGAATTTAGGACTTTAAAAGTGGGTTAGTGTCAGACTGGAAACCTGATCCAGGGTTAGAGAACATCCTGGGCAAGGTGTCTCAGTTTTTCCTGTTTGAGAGACTTGAATAGACTGGGAGAAAGGTGAGTGGGGTAGGAAGAAACAGAGGGCATCACTGATGAACCAGAAACCTCTTCAGAGGTAGACAGCTAATAGCAGAGAGTCTGGAATGCCTGACTGTATGTGCATGTGTGCATATTTACACGTGTGCATATTTGTGAATGCATGCATATGTGTGCCTGCATTCCTATGTGTACCCACACATGTAAGCATGTGTTCATGTACATGTATTGCATAGCTGTGACTATCTGTATGTGCATTCATGCATGGCTGTATCTGTAGGTGCCTGTATAACAGTGTGTTGTTAATTATGTATGTGCTTACGTTTATTACACATGTATGCACAAGTGTGTGGATGGTTACATGTGCACATGTACCCTGTGTGGTGGGGTCAGGCAGCGTTCCTGAGATGCAGGCTTAGCACTTTGCTGCTGAGCAGTGACAGGTAGGACGGAGAAAGACGGATATACTCTAATGATCACAAGGCCCCATGCAGGGTACTCAGACCAATAATACAGAGGAGACAGACTTATTAGGAGGAGTTACCCAGCACTGGCTCTCCAAAGAAGCCCGAGACGGCTCCCCAGTTGACCCTGGGAGCCTAGAAAAGCATTTTCTTTCTCTATAAGTAAGTTTCTCATCAGTAAGCTGGACGGCATGGAAGTGGGGTGGCCAAGTAGGTGACAGGTGTCCAGCTATAGAACTCGAGGCTGTGCCTCATAGATACACTTCATAGGACACAACCCTCAGCTCTTGACTTTTTCACCCTCAAGGACTGACAGTACTCCCGAGTGCTGAGCCTTACTTGGGCGGCTTCTCCACAGTACGGTAGGTGCTGAAGGCCTGGAGCTGCTGCTGGACGCCACTCAATGAGTTGGCAAACTTCCGGCTGTTCAGGACGCTAATGGTTTGCTCAATCCAGGTGAGCAGGTCTGAGGCTAACCCACTGTACTTTTCAATCATCTTCTCGGTCTCGATGGCATGGTCAATGACCTAGAGAATCATCCTGTTACTCATTCTGATCAGAAGAGAAATGTCACCAACGATGCTACCAATGAGACCTACTATCAGTGTGAACTCCACTGGGGCACCTGCTTCTCTCTCAAGCTTTACAGTGTTCCCTGTGACTCCACATTGCTAAAGGAATGGAAGAGACATGGGTGTGGCCCTGTCCTGTACTGACCGTGGTAAGGTTCAGTGATAGCACCCCCTCCTTCAGTCCCATAGAGGATCAGTAAGTTTGCAGAGCCCTAGAGGGATCAGTGCTGTATTTCAAACAGTATTAGGTATCCGGGCAGCTTTTGCGAAACGCAAGTAAGGCACACAGAGATGGACGGAAGCCTGTCTACTCGTCAGAAGCAGCAGAGGAAATAAATCAGGCACGGCACTCTGTACAGAGGGACGTGTTCTTGGTATACTGTGGAAGCCTTTGGGGTCTGATGCCACAATCAACAAAGCAAACTAAGAGTATGTGGTGCTTGGGGGCGGGTGTGTTTGGGAGACACAGGCCTCCAGACAGAGGCTCAGACACGTGGCTATAGCCCGTCACTGACATTCTTTGGAGTCAGCTCAAGCGTTTTCCAGGGAACTTTGGAGGAATTGGGGAACATGTGTCCTGTACACCTAACTGCAGCTGAGGGACCAAACCCAAAGTTTTTAGGGTGAACAGGGAGCTCACACTCAAGGCCTAGGGCTGACAAACACATAAGAAAACTGGTGTGCTGACTACACAGCTCGGTACCTTGCCGACTCGCTTGCCCTCCACTGCCAGCACCTTCATCTTGGAGAAATAGTGATAAAACGCTACCACGTAGGTGATGATGGATTTCTCATCTGGGTTTTCTGTGAAGACATCTGTAAGAGCCAGATGGGACATTCTGAGCACCAAAACTGCAGCCCAGGAAAGTCATGTTTCAAGCATTTTTCCCCACTTCGTCTGTCATGAAGTTCAACCGTGTGCATCAACTGACAACTTCTAATGATATGAAATGAAGGAGTAGCTAGGTGTAGTAGGAGAGGCCAGACGGTCAGGAGTTCAAGGACAGCTTCTGCTACATAGCATGGAAACAGAACTGTGTGGAGGCCTCTGATTTCAGACATCTGGATAATAACCTACAAACACAGAATGAAGTCAACCTGAACCCTCAAGAATCCTCCCCATAAGTCAAGGTGTCTGCAGAATACCTACCACCACAGAGCAGAGCCCTGGCCTAACCAACATCTACATACTCGTAGCTTGCCAGGCACCTGACCAGCCGTGGGAAGGAGTCCACCTGACTCCAGAATGGTAAAGCGGGTGTGGCTCACCTTCAGGGTCAAGGAGCGGGATGATGCCCAGCTGGCGCTCAGCCACATCAAATGCATGCTCCAAGTTATGCCGGGCATTGGAATCCTTCAGCTTGTCAAAGTCGATCAGGTCAGGCCTGGGGACAAGAGCTCTGAACTGTTAAGATGAAGTGGCCATGGGGGAGCTGTGGGCTTGGAAGAGGGTAGCAGTATGACCGGAAGTTGAGGAAAGTGGGAGAACCAAGGGTAAAAGGAGAATCAACAGAGGCAACATGTTTCTTGCCCTCTAGCTAAGTGCAAGGTCTCAAATCTTTGCCCAGCCCCAGGGAGCCCCTTACCGGTGTTTATGGATTAGGGCATTGAAGGCAAGGCCATCTTTCCAGCTGGAGGTGAAGTTGGTTACATTGACATGGGGGTAGCTGCATTAAGAGAAACATTAAGACTAAGAAACTTTTGAGGTCCCAAACAAGCAAGCGTCTGAGCTGAGGTTCTATATGCTAGGAGAGGAACACACTTGCCCCATCTTGAGCTGCTTCAACTTAAGAGCACACAGATGAGCCACACAGATACTCCATACGCTGTGGTTCATGACTCAAGAGGTTCCAGAGTCTGACCACAGGGACTATGGAAAGGAATCTTGAGTTTCAGGCTCAAGAATCAGGTCAGGACAGACTTGAATAAACTGACAAGTCTGCTATAGTTCTAGGGACTGGTGTCTAATGCCCCTTGGGGATGGCAGCCTCTACTGTGGCTCTCAATTTGTGTGGGTCGGGACCCCTACCAGGAATGAACAACCCGTTCACAGGGGTCGAATATCAGAGTGCTTGCATATCAGACATTTACACTGTGATTCACAACAGTAGCAAAGTTACAGTTATGAAGTAGCAATGAAAATAATTTTATGGTTGAAGGTGACCACAACATGTCACTGTATTAAAGGGTCACAGCATTATGATTGTTGAGAATCACCGTCCTAGGGGAAGCAAGGAGCCAACAGGAAATGGAATGGCAGGTTTCCAGGGCATACACACCCTGCTGTCTTCATCTGGCACCACAGAAGCAGAGCATCCTTGGCTGAGCGTGTCTCCCGACCTTCTTGAGTTTGGACAACAATGTCCTGAATCTGGGAGTGGTAAAGCAAGAAAGAGAAGAATAGATCCATATCTGGCTCTCTGCCTTCCTGCTCTCCTGTGTGGGGTGGGCCTCTCCCTGAGTCCTCCATTTATTTATCTGTAGCACTTATCCCTAGAGCACTCCCACGCCCTAAGGTCTGGGGTCCCGGTTGCCTACTTCTCTGCCTCAGTCAACCAGGATGGCACAGAGATGGCCCCTGCATCAGAAGAAACGACTGTAGTCAGACACCTCTGTAGGAGGTTGAGACCTGACAATAAGGCACTCCGGCAGTTTCCTCTGATGGTACACCGCCTCGCAGGGTGGAACAACACGGATGCTGGGTGGTATTGCTAACTTGACTGTACTGAACTATGGCTATCAGACTGGGAATGCACACTCTCTCGGGTATGTCTGTGAGGGTGTGTCCAAAGGTAACTATGGGAAGAAGACTTCCCTTGAATGTAGACAATACTGCTTCCTGTGGTTGAGGGGAAGGGAGACCGAGAGAGCCTTGAATCTCAGATGAGAAAACGTTTGTGGTTTAAAAGTATAAAGGGAGATTTTTCTGCCCAATCTTTGCAACTTCTGAATCAGATTCTTTCATACAGTAAAAAGTTACACACAGAGGGCGAGGAGCAATTGCAGGTCCTGCAGCAGACTGTAAGCTAGCTACAAGCCAACCTCCCCTCAGACTAGCTGGGCATCTGTCCGGAGCATGAGCACTTTGGGATGGCACAGAATGTAGGTCCTTCATCCCAAGAACTGTTCCACAGGGTGGGCTTCTAGACTCCCTAGATGTACACAAGCACACTCGAGTCACCATGTTGTAAGGTCGTCAGCTCCTGCCCAGCTGTGGGAGGTCTCCAGCCCCCAGTTTCTTCTACCCACAGGACTCACCTGGAATCTGAGGATGATAGTCCAGATGAGGCCTAGGACCAGACGATGGTTGCCATCCACAATGTCGTGGGAGCCCATGTTTTCCAGGTGCACGCGCTGTTCCTTGAGGAACTGCAGGGCTTTGTCCACGTTCTCCAGGCAGTGGATGCGCATCTTGCCCTTGGTCGGCCTTGGCTAAGGGACAGCATGGCCTCATGGGTAGCTGCAACCTGTTCCAGCTGACGCCATCAGCTCAATCCTTCACCCTCCCGGTCAAGTTTCAGGTCCCACAGGCACTCCTGACACTCTTCTTTGTTAGTTACATTTATTTATTTTCAGTTTTATGTTTATTGCATTGTCTGCATATATGTCAGTACATGCAGTGGCCACAGAGGTCAGAGAAGGACATCAGACCCCCTGGAACTTGTACCATAGGCTGTCATATGGGTACTGGGAATTGAATCCAGGTCCTCTCAGAGGTAGCCAGTCCTTACTGTTCAGACATCCCTCCAGCCCCTCCCCACACATTTCAATGACTCCCTTTTCACAAAATTCAGATGGTTTCTGTATCAAGCATTCAGCCAAACTTCATGAGAGCCCTTCTGGATCTGACACAGCTTCTGTGGGTGCTAAGTGATGATCACACTCAGTAACACAGTAACAGGCTGTGTACTGAGTACTCGATGTGAACCAGGCTTGGTTCTGAGATCCACTCACTGCTAGTCAGTGATAAGAATGGCTTTTGGATTGGTAATTGACTGCAGTCCCATCCCTAACAAATCTTCCACCCCAGCCAGAACCTGAAGAGCTTATTATTAGTGTCAGTGTGCTTGAGTGTGTGCATGTGTGTGCAGACATGTAGGTGTGTGTCAGAGGACAACGCCGGGCGTCCTTCAGTCATTGCTCACAACTTTGTTTGGGTTTGGATTTTTTTAAGACAGGCTCTTACTGGTCTGGAACCTGCCAAGTAGGCTAGATTGGCTGGGTAGGGATTCCCTATATCCACCTCCTCAGTGCCGAGATTACAGAAGCACACATACCACCTTGTTTTATGTGCACTCTGAGGGCGCTTTGTCAGCTTGACCTGTCTCTCCTGTCTGTCTCTTTTGAAGGGATCCCTGGGGCAACTCTTTCAAGTGGAGTTTCAGTGTGGGCTAAAAGGCAAGAACTGCCTAGAACCAAAACGGCAGAAGTAGAGCAGCTTTTCATTCAAACCCCAAGAATGTCAGATGCCTCAGTCTATACACGGGGGTTGGAGGTGGGGGTGGGGGTGGAGGGCAGAGAAAATGCTGCCTGAAAGCCTCAAGGTCACAAAGGAAATTGTACATTCCCACCTACCACAGTGCTGGGCAGGGACAAGAAGAGCGCCCCCAACAGGTTTCCACTTAAACCAGTGGCAAAGCACATAACAAACTTTCTTCCACCCCTTCCACTCAGTTCTAAGAAGAATGTACATTTCTAATAGCTCACATATCCAGGCCCATGTTTCCCAGCTCCAGAAGCCCAGACTCCAGTGAGAAAGGTGAAGCTCTGCGAGGTCAGAAGGAGTAAGAAGTTCTGGGAAGAAGTCAGAGACCCCAGTCAGCCACCCAGACCCTTGACATTACGAGAACTGGAACCTCGAAGAGGAACATGGAGAAACTGGCAAGCCAAGGGAACCCACTCTGCTTCAGCAAAGGCCTTTCCTCAAGAGGAGTGGATGGCGCCAGCCAGGCCGGGAGGAGCCTTACCAGCATCTCTCCAGAGAGCACCTCCAGCAGCTTGATGAGCATGCGTCCGTCCCGCAGGTCCTTGTAGAGGTCGCTGATGCGGCAGGACACACGAGCCAGGTGGGAGTTCACCCATTTCGTAAAGGTTTTCTTCTGAACCACTTCCCGCTCATCTGGGTGAGAGGAAGAGCCGGGAAGGTTGGTGCACCATGGAACCGAAGGGCTTCACTGTGAGTCTAGTGTCGTCGTTGCCTGGCAGAGGAGGCTGCCCCAACCACCCTCATCTGCAGGAGTCTATGCCAGCCTTGCAAGTCTGTCTCGTTTGCCTGTCCATTCTCAGGAACCACAGGCCATCAGAACTAAGGCAGTGGCGCAACCTCCTCCACCTCCTCCATCTCCTCCATCTCCACCTCCTCCACCTCCTCCACCTCCACCTCCTCCACCTCCTCCACCTCCTCCATCTCCTCCACCTCCTCCATCTCCTCCATCTTCACCTCCTCCACCTCCTCCACCTCCTCCACCTCCTCCATCTCCTCCACCTCCACCTCCTCCACCTCCTCCATCTCCTCCACCTCCACCTCCTCCATCTCCTCCATCTCCTCCATCTCCACCTCCTCCACCTCCACCTCCACCTCCTCCACCTCCTCCACCTCCTCCATCTCCACCTCCTCCATCTCCTCCACCTCCACCTCCTCCACCTCCTCCACCTCCTCCATCTCCACCTCCTCCACCTCCTCCACCTCCTCCACCTCCTCCACCTCCTCCACCTCCTCCACCTCCTCCACCTCCTCCATCTCCACCTCCTCCATCTCCACCTCCTCCACCTCCTCCATCTCCACCTCCTCCACCTCCTCCATCTCCTCCATCTCCACCTCCTCCACCTCCTCCACCTCCTCCACCTCCTCCATCTCCACCTCCACCTCCTCCACCTCCTCCATCTCCACCTCCTCCATCTTCACCTCCTCCACCTCCTCCACCTCCTCCACCTCCTCCATCTCCTCCACCTCCACCTCCTCCATCTCCTCCACCTCCACCTCCTCCACCTCCTCCATCTCCTCCACCTCCACCTCCTCCATCTCCACCTCCTCCACCTCCACCTCCTCCATCTCCTCCACCTCCACCTCCTCCACCTCCTCCATCTCCTCCATCTCCACCTCCTCCATCTCCACCTCCTCCACCTCCACCTCCTCCACCTCCTCCATCTCCACCTCCTCCACCTCCTCCATCTCCACCTCCTCCATCTCCACCTCCTCCACCTCCTCCACCTCCTCCACCTCCTCCACCTCCTCCACCTCCTCCATCTCCACCTCCACCTCCTCCACCTCCTCCATCTCCACCTCCTCCATCTCCACCTCCTCCATCTCCACCTCCTCCATCTCCTCCACCTCCTCCATCTCCACCTCCACCTCCTTCACCTCCTCCACCTCCTCCACCTCCTCCATCTCCACCTCCACCTCCTCCACCTCCTCCATCTCCACCTCCACCTCCTCCATCTCCTCCACCTCCTCCACCTCCTCCATCTCCTCCATCTCCACCTCCTCCATCTCCACCTCCTCCACCTCCTTCACCTCCACCTCCTCCACCTCCACCTCCTCCACCTCCACCTCCTCCACCTCCTCCACCTCCACCTCCACCTCCACCTCCTCCCTGATCCAGCCACATGTTTCCTAATGTCAGGCACATCAGTCTGCTATTCTGTCATTAAATTCAGATTTTAATACCAGCTCCGTCTCTCCCGCCCTCCCTCTGCCTAGACTGCTCTTAGCATTCTTACACAGGCCCTTCACTTAATTCCTATTTGTCCTTTAAAATTGGGGCAAACTGAGTTCTCAGGAGGGCTTTCCCTGACACCCCCATCCTCCTCTGTGCTGTAATTTTTGCATTCTCATTGTCAGTGATTGCTAAAGATATGTCTCTTCTACAAGACCGTGGGCTCATGGCACCCAGGAAGCCTGTCTCATTTGTCTCTCCGTTCTCAGACCAGAAGCTCGATGTCTGGTAGGCACTTTGTTGTTGTATTGCAGGTGACTAGTGAAGCATTTATTTGGTTCTGTCATGTGGCTGGCCTGTGCTAGGCCTAATGCACACTGCATTCACTCATGCAGTTCCTGCTGTAGAAAACAAGCCAGGGAAGACACACACACACACACACACACACACACACACACACAGAGTGGCAGGCAAGGGATCTTGACTTTCAGCCTTGAGATGGTGACCAAGCACCTACCTCCATGTTAAATCAGCAAACCCAGCCCCTGGCCCAAGCATGTAAATACAGGTAGGGTGTTCAGGCTAGGCCTTGAGAGAAGACAGAAACTATATAAATGAATGGCACAGAGGCATAGCAAGAAAGAAGAGGAAAAAGTAAGATAGAAACATCAGGACAGAAGAAGACAGCAGAGCCCTGGCCGTTTGGGTTTGTGAACAGTGTGTGACCACAGGCTCCCAGGCACATGGGCTTGAAGACTGAGGCCAGAAACTAACCTGACAGTGTGTCTGGGTCTGGGGACCTGCAGATCCCTGGACAAAGAGCGTGTAGGTGGGTCACAGTCAGGGCAGACACAGGGAATGTCAGCACTGGGAGAGACTAGCTATGCGTTCCACTAAGTACAAACCATAGAAGGGTTGGCATTCTAAATTAGTAAATATCAGGCTTAACACAACAAAAAGAGGAGCTAAGCCAGGGCTGCCCCGGGCATGGTGCTGACAGCTTGCACCAAATTCCTTCCTACCTCGTGGCTATTTTAGTGTAAGAACTCAGTGTCTATTCATCTGCTCATCCGTTCAACAAACGAACGCTTGCGGTCCAACCATAAAGTGCTCAGCACCGGGCGGAGGTAGCTTCAAGAACAAGCCAGAGGATCCCTATTCTGAGTAGTCAGACTATGAGAAACACACCGGGTATATGCGTCTCACACATGAACACTTCTAAGGCAGTCACTTAAATAAGCTTTCTACAAAGTGAAGGAGCAATGTGCTGATTTTAAATCAATGCAAACCACAAGTGTCATTCATTCATTCCAGGCCTCTGGGCCAAGGAAATCCCCAACGTACTCTCTGTCAACAGCAAATTAGAAGATTTTCTTGATTCAGGGCTGTTATAGAAAAAAAATGTTTTGATGATATGCTGGACAGAATGCAACTGTCCTTATTCTGAGGTACACTGGGCTGGGATTCCACAAAGCCAGCCATAGCCCACCTCTACCCCTAAGGTTTTCCCTAGACCAAACTCTCTCTCTCTCTTTAAAACTTATTTTATGTATATGAGTACTCTGACTTCATGCACACCAGAAGAGGGCATCAGATACCGTTACAGATAGTCATGAGCCACCATGTGGTTGCTGAAATTTGAACTCAGGACCTCTGGAAGAGCAGTCAGTGCTCTTAACCACTGAGCCATCTCTCCAGCCCCTAGACCTGTTTCTTGAGTCAAAGGTGGAAGGGACCTTCGACCAAGGGACTGAAGGTTTTAGCCACTATAGAGGTGAATGCCCTCAAAAGCTAATGTCTTTTTGTTTCCTCATTTTCCTGTTCATACGATTCTGAAGATTTCACTACCTGGTGCTAAACTCTGTTTATTTGTGTCTGGAAAAGAAAATGGGCATGCTTCTACTGGAGACACAGAATATAACTCCAGGATGCTAGGCTGGCACAAACACTGGTACAGACATCTCATAAAGCATCCTGAGCCCTCCTCAGTTTTCAATGCACAGTGATGCTGGAGTTGCAGGCTTGGAGCATGGCAGATGGCCTTTTGGCTGCCTTAACTTACGGGGGAGATTACCCAGAATCCCTAGCAGCATGAAACACTTTATAGTGTTGAGTCATGGGAAAGATTCTGAGAGGCTAATGATGATCAAAAGCAGAGTAAGGGCCCAGGGGTGGGGATTAATTTCCATTAGCTGTTCATTCGGCTGCTGCACATTGACACGCTCAGCACATTCCTCCCTCAAGACCCAGATGCTCCTCAGGAGCTGTCTGAGTGCAGGAGAGGCCAGTGGCCCTGAGCCAGCTGTATTGGAAGCCATGTAGTATGAGTAGGAAGTGAGTGGTCTGTGAAGGAGGCCTGCTGCTCACAAGGGACCCGACAATCTTAACATCTACCCTGAAGAAGGCTTCAGGAAGGACCTGCAGAAGCGAATACTTATCTCCAGAGCCCTGCCTTGCCTAGGCAGGAACAGGGGCAGGGGAGGTGGCCATGGATGGGTCCATGCCTCCATGGCACTGAAGCATTATCTCTGCGTTCTCTGCTTCTCTCCCTTTCTCAGCATTCCCTCACGTGTTAGGGCTGCCCCAGAAAACTCATCTTCTTCCCCAATCAGCTCTGACCTAGAATTACTGTGACGATGTTATGACAGGTGATCTCCCTACAACTCCTTTATAAAAGTTTAGCTTGAAGCCACACGTACCCATGATACGGAAACCCTCAAGCCTCCACCCGCTGACAAGCAGGCAGTATATGAAAAGTGCTGGCACACAGAAAGGTGTCATCCTTCCACCACGTTCACCACATCCAAGGGACTGTTCCAGAGGCTATTGGGACATAAGACACATGGCTCACACTCCCTCGGTAAGGATCTGCCTCAAGAAAACAGACACACACTCACTAAAAGTTTTGCAGCCATCTAAGAGATAAAGTGCACTCTCACCAGACTGCAATAGCTAATCATGGTGATTGACTTGCCAACATCTGCCATCAGCTAAGCAGCTGAATGTGCCTATGAGGGTTTTTCCTGACTGGCTCTTTTGAGGTCGGGAGACTCTAAATCTGAGCCACACCTTCTGGTGGCAGCCCACATAGAAGTACATGGAAGAAGGAAACACTGCTCTTTGCCTGTTTGCCTCCACTCTCCCTGGTAAAAACAACCTATTCCATTGGTGAGGCATTCCTTTGCTGGTGGTGAAACTACTTCAGAGTTCTAGTAAAGACTGAAGACTAGAAGCTGTCTAGGAATCCTCCAAGGCTCCAGCAACAGATGGGGACTGTTAACCTTCAGCTCAATGAAACAACTACTGAATTATTGGCCCTCTGTTTGGGAGACAGCCACTGTTGAACTACCCAGATGGACTTTAGCCTGTAACCACTGTGATAAAAATGGCACTCTCTCTCTCTCTCTCTCTCTCTCTCTCTCTCTCTCTCTCTCTCTCTGTCTCTCTGTCTCTGTTTCTCTCTGTCTCTCTCTGTCTCTCTCTCTCTCTCTGTCTCTCTGTCTCTGTTTCTCTCTGTCTCTCTCTGTCTCTCTCTCTCTCTCTGTCTCTCCCCCCCCCCCTTCCCTAAGATATCAGAAAATCCTGACTAATAAATCCAGGAAGGCTGTACAAACTAATACTGGATTAGTTACCAGATGACAAGCACCTATAATACATGTTCATGGGGTCAATGCAGGGAGGTCTGTGACAACTGGAGTTGTCATAAAAGTCTTCAAGAAGAAAAGCCCTTTGAAGGGGCAAGAGGAAGACAACATAAACCCAAGCAGACATGGATGGAAGGTTGTTCATGGGACACTGAGTAGCTACAGGTTTGAAGACTAAATATAGAAAATAGGCTTTAAGTTAGACATGAAAATCTCTGGAACAAGAGAGAAGATTAGAAACATTAGACTAAATGGTCCTGAGTTCAATTCCCAGCTATCAAGAAGTCAAGGACAAGAGTTAGGCCATGAGTGAGAATGGGAAGGACTATTTTAAATGTTTAAATTTAATTCTGGAGACAAAGGGAACCAGAGAAAGTGTGGCAGGGTCATCCCAGAATTTAAATTCTCAAGGTCCCTAATGATAATAGAGACAAGATAGTTCAGGTTACATCTTAGGGTAAGTCTTTAAAGTCTATACAGAGTCTACCTTAAAAGACCCTCAAGGCCTACTACAAAAGAAATTTTGAGCAAATGAAAAACTCAAAATCATACAAACATCAAGTATAGTCTTGTGATAAAACCATGTGGCATTATCATATGAAAGGTAGACTCAGATACAAGGAAGAAATAGTCCTAGCTACATACAGGACATCTAACAGCTGATGAAAGTACATTTCAAATACGTGAGAAAAAGAAAACCGAATTATTCAGTAAAAGTTTCTGCAAAAGTAGGTGACCACTTAGGAAAAATGAAATCCATACTTCAAATCCCAGGAAGAACTTTACAGGATCAAAAACTGGAGTGCCCAAAATGAAACTATCAAAATACAGTAATCAATCATGGGAGAGGAGTTGTTTAAAATAACGCCAGGGGAGGGTCAGTAGGGCGCCAAGTCCAGAGCCAGAAAAGGAAGCATTGAAAGCACAAATGTGTTAAAAAGTTTTGTGTGAGGACAGAGCACTGTGAGCAAGGGCAAACTAATGAGGGCAAATGCCACCGGGTGGACCACAGAGGTTGCTTCACGTGTGAAAAAAACCACTGCTCTGGTTTGGATCTGGAATGGTTCTCAAACGTCCAAGCGATAGAGGCTCCATCTGGTCTACAGCTCGCTGCTCCTCGAAGGCAGTGGAAACTTTATGGTGTGGGGCCCAGCAGGAGGCCTTCACGGAGCTGAGGCTTGTGCCGGACTGAATGAGGGTGGCCTCCATACTTGAATTCTTCATCCCTACTTGGCGGCTATTTTAAAGCATTAAGAGGTACAGCCCTGTTAAAGAATGTGAGTCCTAAGGACCAAGCTTTGAGGTTTCAAAAGCTCAAGGCATTCCCAGTCAGCTCTCTCTGCCTCCCTGTGGATGAGGATGTAAACTCCTAGCTAATGGTCCTGCACCATGCCTTTGAGCCTGCATCCATGCTCCCTGTCATGATGGCCATGAACTCTAACCTTCCCCAGTAAACTCTTTCTTCTGTAAGTTGCCTTGTTACGGTGTGTTAACATAGCAATAGGAACCTAACTAAGACACGGCGTGGACCCAGGATTGTGTCTCCCCCCTTGTCCTTCCTGTCCACTTGTCATCTTGATTGTGAGGTCATCAGCCCCCATCTTCTATGTGATTCCACTGTCACATGCTGCCTCACCAAAGGCACAAAGCTATACAGGATATACCTTTTTGGCTTCAAAACCTGTGAGCCAAAATAGACCTTTTCTCCTCATAAGCTGACAAGCTTGAGAGTTAGTTTGTTACAGCAAAAAGAACCTGGTTAGCACAAATGACTAATAAGCTAAAAGTAAGACAATTAACAATGCAAACAAAAAGCCAACAACAAAAACTATCAAAATCTTTCAATATAGAAAGCTACCCAAGATGCTTAGGGAAATACAAATTACAAGCACACATATGAGGCTGAGGCAAAATTCTTCAGTTAACAGCACTCATTGCTCTTGCGAAAGATGTGAGTTTGACTCCCAGCACCTCCATGGTGCCCCCACAGCCCTCTTTTGCTCCAGCTCCAGGCAATCTAATGCTCTCTTCTGACACATATGGGGACCAGTCATACATGTGGTGGACATACAAGCATTCAGGCAAGATATTTTTAAACATAAAATAAATCTGAAAATGAATTAAAGCACATACTTGTGCAAATTGTCCTTATTGGAAAAGACAACTAGGGAAATGTTTCTCTCAGATTTTGATTATCGGGGAAATGGTGTTAATTGTCAGCTATAAGAGGTGTATTAGGTTTAAGTGGGAAATGTTCTTGTTTTTCAGAGACACAGATGAAGGTAATTAGGGGAAACACTCACGATTATCTTTAATTTACTTCAAAATAATTCAGGCCCGAATATGCAGACATATCAATAACACCAATTCCATCAAACAAAGACATATCAGCAATACTAAATGCCCCACAAACACGCAGACATATCAATAATACTAACTATGAACGGTGGTCTCTTTACCTTCACCTCTGATATTTTCGTGCTTGGAATTTCTCTCACTCACAGCAAAGCAAAAGGAAAGACATGAAGATACATGTGCCTCATTTCTCAGATGGCAAAACAACCAGAAAGTCTGATGAAGCAGAACCCTGGTGAGGCCGTGGGGAGCACATCTGGGGGAGCACAACACTCAGGTGTCCTGGAAAGAGTTTAACTGGGCCAGCCTCTATGAAAAGCATTTGACAAGGATGATCTCAGATGCACAGCCTTTTCCTAGTGATTCCATGTCTAGGAATATGTCCTCCAGGTTCAGACATGTACATTCAGGTACACTCACTGTAATTTTGGAAATAGTCAAAGACTAAAAATTACCTAAGTATAGGGGACTTGTTGCATTGAGATATGTTCTTACAATGGAAAAGTATTTAACTGTAAATAGAATGAAGAGACTTATGTAGTAATATAAAATAATTTAGAGATATATTGGGTGAAACACATAGAACTGTGCAAAAATTTTTAAAAAAACCAAAGCTATGAAAAACCAATATAGATTACATGTTTAAATATGCACAAACTATTCAGGGAAAGATACATAAGATGTGGTTAACACTGTGACCCAGCTATTTATTCCTCCAGTGCCCATAAAATTCCTTAGGTGCTTCATGCCCTTTTCTCTGTTCAAAATGTCTCAAAATAAAGACTTGTGGGCTGGGGCGGGGAGTGTGGGGGGGAGGGGACAGGAGCACAGGGAAGAGCTCTTGCCTGACATGCAGGAGCCCCGAGGTTCAAACTCTGGTCCAGAACAAACAGAAAGAAGAGACAGCATATATAGCCAACAGTGGGTTCTTTACATTTTCGTTCCATTAATGAGGATATCAAGAAGGTTACGTAAGAAGTTTCAACAACAAAAGAGGTAAAAACAAAACAAAAGAGTTCCAAAAACAAAAAACGTTTTAAGACAAAATTTGGGCTCTCAAGCCATATGTGTGCATAATATATATCTTATAAATAAAATATATTTTGTAAATAAAAATAAATAAATCTCGGTGGTGGTGTTTGTTTTCTTCTTAATCGGCCATATAGTTTCTACAATGACAAAAACAAATTAAAAAGAAAGAAAAAATTCTACAATTAGCATATAATACTTTAATAATAAGAAACCACAGAGGTCATGGACAATAGAGTAAAAGCTCGTAAGCCCCAAGGAATAAATGATAAAATTTTTAAAAGGGCAGCCTGCTCTAAAAAGGGCAGTTTGCATCTTAACCAGTTCAGAGCCTGGTGCTCTGGGCAAAATCAGCAGGAAAGACAAGTAGGGTGAGAAGCCGGTGAGAGGCACAGGGAGGTCGGTGGCTGCCTCACGGAGCATGCGCCTGGGCCAGGCTTGAAAAGCAGATTCCCAGCTCAGGCTTTCTCTCCAATTCACTCCGGAAGCCAAGGCGTAGGCAACCACAGTGAGTCGTGCTTTAACTCCCAGGAGCATGGGACAGGTCTCAGTGACACAAAAGCCAATCTTTTATACAGAGACACACAGAAGCAGACCCTCGGGGACACCTCATCAGTGGTGTTGGTGACATGAACTCTATTCTTGTTTAAGAGAGGATTTTCCCTTCCAACAGTTCACTCCCAGTATACTGGTTCTGTGAACAGCTGGAGGAGGCCATCCCCCTGCCCTGAAGAACTGAGAGTCTAGTTAGAGTGGATCTCACGGACGAGCTTTACGATGTGACTGCAAACCTGAGTAAAGCACATGGGAATGATAAAAGCCGAACATTGCAGAGCTGGCGTATTAGCTTCGAGTAAACTAATGTAAAGGAAGACAAGAAAGCCATTAAAGCGATAATTTACATATTCGCCAATGAGAACTGACATCGTGTATTTGGTGAAAACTATTTAGAACTATAACAAACATTGTAATACATATACAATCACACCTCTATAGGCTTTCAAATAGCTTTATGAGATATTAACACTGTCTTTAGTTCATTATTTTCTATCTGTTCTATGCTAAAATCGTGCATGCACTACTCTTGGTTGCAACTTGACTACATCTGGAATTAACTAAACCCCAATTGGGTGGGCATTCCTGTGAGGGATTTTTTTCCTTAATTAAATCATTTGAAGTGGGCAGACCCACTTCTAATCTGGTTCTTTGGAGTGGGAAGATCCACCTTTAATCTAAGCCATGTCTCCTGATGGCAACCTAAGGACAAGGAAGAAGGAACCTTTCTCTCCGCCTGCTTGCCATCACTAGCCAGTCCCTCCCCGACTGGCACTGGAGCCTGCTTCTCGGGGGATTCGGTGTGTACTGAAGACCGGCTGAGACATCCAGCCTCGTGGAGTGACAGCTACTGGGTTCTTGGACCTTCTCTTGGTAGACAGCCATTGTTGGACTAGTTGAACCAAAGTCTGTAAGCCATTCTAATAAATCTCATTTATATACAGGGATTCATTCTATAAGGTCTGTTTCTCTAAAGAATGCTGGCTAATCCAGGGGGCAACTATAAGATCTGAAAGAAAACCAGGACAAATGGCTAACTGTGGTGTTTATTAGCAGACCAAAGCTTGCTGGCCTCCAGGTTCCCTCAGCATTTCGAGTACCTACAACAGAACCCCTTGCTGGCATCCCACCTTCCCACAGCTCTTCTCCCTCCACCCCTACCCTAAACTTCCCCAGCCCATGGGCTTCCCTTCCACCTGCTTCTCACTCCTATGCAACCCTGACATTCCAGCCATGTGCCCTCTCGGTCCTCTTGGTCCTCTTTCTGGGTCTCCTTTGGTCTTTCTCTCTCTCTTCTCATCTCTCAGCCCCTCCCCCTCCTCTCATGGCTCTGTTTAGTCTATTACTTTCTCTCCCTGCTCTAGAACCTTCCAGATGCCTCTGGCTGTACTTGCCCTCATATCCATAATAAAACCCTTTCTCCTCCACCACACCTTAGAGCAGCCATATCCTCACGTCATTCATTTGCAACCAGCAAGTTTGTGTGTGTGTGTGTGTGTGTGTGTGTGTGTGTGTGTGTGTGTGTGTGTGTGTTCGAAAGCAAGCTCGTTTGCACATCTGGGAGCTAGAATGCAAAGTAGCTCACTAATCAGAGCAAAAATCCAAGGAAGATTTTGAACTTGGTACTCCGGATGAAGAGCTTGGTGGCTCTGAAATAAAGAAGCACCTCCCTACAAATGTGCTGGAGGACAATGAATCTAACTGTTCTGAATAGGTGGGATTGGACCCAGAACACCTTAGGCAAGGAAACCAACTGTAAGAGTCAGTGGCAGACACTTCAACTTGGGGTACACACAATAACATGGGCTCATCAGGGGTTTGTTGTCCCAAGCAGGTGACAGTATCCTGAGGCTGTATGTAGGCCATCAGTGATTTCAAGATTTGACTAGAGAGCCTCAAGAGACTGCAGGTGAGGAGAAAAACAGGAATAAGCATCTGGACTGGGATGTAAAGCAGAGATGGACCATCTAACTCGAGCTCCTAGTGGTCAGGTGAAGAACCAGAGCTTCACAGAGCAGAGAAGTGGCTGTATCAAGGTTACCTGACTATAGCATCAGAACAGAAGAATCAGCTACTGCCAGCCTGAGTCACTTTCTCCCCACATGTGGTGGCCTCCCCGGCCCAAACAGCCATCTGCCCTTCCTAGACTTCTGCATGGCTTCCCTATACCTGCTGTCCCCAGGTCAGAACAACCAGCTCAAACCCAAACCTAACCATACCACTTCCTTGCTAAAACACTCTGATGGGTGGGAGTCACCCTGTTCCCCAGCCCTCCTATTCTGAGCACATGAAGCTCTCAGATAACAGCCTCTCCCTTTGACCATTCAATCTGCCTTCCTGTTCCAAATACTCTCCGTCACCACCTTTATCCCGAGGTTCCTGCTGCTTCCTTCCAGGACTTCTCTATGGCCTCTGAGGCCCTCTGGGAGATGACTCCTACATGCCCCCTCTTCCTCTGTCACTAACTGATGCTTGGACTCCAGCAAGCTTAATGGGTGAGTTATAAGCAATATAATGCTATAAATTTATAATGTTTCCAGGAAACCTTCCCAGTGTTCAGAATAGTGTGTGTCTGTGCATGTGTGTTATATGTATATATGTGGTGTGTGTGTATATGTGGTATGTATGTGGGGGGTGTATGTGTGGTGCCTGTGGTGTTTGTGGTATGTGGGGATGTGGAGGTGTAGTGTGTGTGTATGTAGTATATGTGTATGCATGGTGTATGTGTATATATGTGGTGTGTGTGGTATGTGTGTCTGTGTGTGTTTCTGTGATGTGTGTAAGGTGTACCTGGTATGTGTGTATATATGGGGGGGGATGTGTGGTGTGTGTGGTGTTTGTGGTATAAGGGAATGTGGGTTGTGTGTGTGGGGTGTATGTAGGGGGTGTACATGGTATGTGTATATATGTTATGGGGGGAGTGTGTGTGTGTGTGTGTGTGTGTGTGTGTGTGTGTGTGTTGGGACTGTATATGATTATTTGATCTTCTCTCCCAGTAAGGTGAGATTTCCTGGCTGATCCAGTTTCCAGCATCTGAAAGCCAAAGTATTGAGATGCAAAGTGCTCCCAGACTCTTGCCAGCAGCCTCCCCAACATTCTCTCGTACTGACATGATAAAAAGAGAAAAATGAACACACTGAACAGATGCTCTGAAAACAACACCCTCGGCATCTCTTCAGCATGCAAGGGAGCCCTCAGAGAGCCGGGCTGGGATATGGCTGCTCCTAGGAAGCCTGGTGTTGGAGCCTGCCCTTGGGGATGAAGCTGACAAGCCACAGGAATGTCCCAAAGATGGAGGAGGCCACTAATGTGGCTCACTAAGACTGCACGGCATGGGGAGAGAACAGAATCTTATTATTAACCTCGGTGCATTAATATTTGATAAAGCTTCTTCACAATGATAGATAGTAGTCACCCATATGAAGGGAACAGCCTAGCTCTGCAAAGAGTCTCAAAAACAATGAGCAGCTTTCATCGAGAGAGGAGAGGAGAGCTGGGAGATGCTCAGTCGGTGCAGTGCTTGCTGGGTAAATGTGAGCATCTGAGTCAGATCTCTGGAGCCTACGTAAAGGCATGGTGGCATACACTTGTGATCCAGTTCTGGGAAGGTGGACTCCTGGAGGCTCTCTGGCCAGTCAGTGTAGCTGGACTAGTGAGCCGGTCAAGTGAGAGACAATGGCTCTATAAAATGGGGGGCAGAATCTACAAAATGAGATCAAGACACACACAGTCAGGTAGCACGGACCCCTCTCTCGTGGGCTTCCTGCACAGAACACAGGCAGCTTCATCTGCACAGAGGTTTGCCTGGGCTGGGGCTGGGTTTCATAACTGCCTACCTCCAAGAGGAAGCTGCTGATCTAATTACTTTTCTTCCTCTGGTAGGACATTAAAAATGGCAGCTAGTGAGTAGATAGTAATCTGAACAGTATGTTTTCCCAATATGTGATTTCTACATGTTTTGAAATTAGAGAAGACAAACAAAACGAGAAAATCCTAAGCCCCCAACACTTTAAAAGCTGTCACTAGGGTCACTAGCTACCTCAGAGGTAGCTGGAGGAATGCTGTGACCATGAAGAATTGATGTCTTGGTGGCAGCTGCTTCTTCTGAATTCCCCAACAGGCTGTCATAAAGCAGTGGATGCCCACCCACTGAGGTAAAATCCTGTTCCCTAAGAGAAATCAGACACCCTCTGGACACAGAGCCCTTTTTGGGTCACTAGGAACAACAGGATCCTGGCACCAGTGGAGAAAGAAACCTGAGGGGAAGGTCTTAAAGCATCTCTTAGGAACTCTAAGGCCATGGGCTACCAAGGTAAAGACCAACCCATGCTGTCTCCTCTGTGGGGACCCCAGGGCAGCCAGGGAGGAGCCAGGAACAGTGAACTCGGAGGGCTGCCACTCTGACATTCTGGGGGCATATCTGCCAGTTACAGAACTTAACCATGGGGCCTGGCGCTGTGGGTCAGCAACCGCGTTCATCAGAGCAGTGCCCACTCCAGCACGGATGGCCCTGTCACATTCTTCAAGTTGCCATTGTTCATTCTCACTGTGCAGCCTCATCCCACTGTCAGGGAGGAGATTACAATGAGAACACAGAAAGGAAGCCTGCCTCCCTTTTGAAGCATCCTGAATGTGCAACCTAAAGGCAAAGTGAAGCCAGCTGCATGTCAGGCTCTTGTTTCAAAGGAGGGGCTCTGTCCAGTTTCTCACTGGGCAACACATAGGAAGACGGAACATGTCAGCCTCTTCCTCACAGGCCCCTTGGGAGACTCAGAACTGCTCTCTGTGCTGCAACCTTTGAGATGCATCTGTGTGCGTGGAACGGCCATAAATCACCTAAACCATGTACTGAGTGGCATATGGGCTGCGGGAAGCCAAGCTGTGTGCCTGTGGGACAGGGGGCGGGGTAGGAAGGAGGAGAGCTGTGGGAAGGCAGAGCAGGAGGGAGTCACTGCATAGACTTCCCTTCTGGGGCATCTTTGTGCTGCTTTCTTTCTGGACCCCCTCATCCTCACTGGGGTATATAACCAAGTGTGAGGAGATGTGTGTGGGCAGGCAGGGGTGAGGAAACAGTACAAGGGTCAGCATGCTGCCTGTTACAGGTCTCTGCTGGCCTCCCCACTTCACCTCCCGACCGGGCCACCAAACATGTTTGTGAGTGGTTTCTAACCCAAACAGTGTGAGAGGACACTGGATCCCAGTGACAGTGAGGGTTAGCTCTCAGAAACCCCGAGAGTCTGTCAGTTGAAACACCAAGGCTGGGGCCTTGGGGAGGACACAGTTTTACAGCTGTCCTTTTCCTCTAGTCCTTGAGGCAGACCCCAGAGGGAGAAATGTAACACCACAGGAGATACCCATCACAGCCTGGTCAGAAGGAAGCCTCCAAGGAATTAAAGTGTGCATATAGACCTGAGGGAAATAGTCTCTCTGGGCTCCAGCACTGAACGCCCACTTCCCCTCCACCCCACCCCACCAAGGTCAAATGTCTCTCCTCTCCAAGTTCTCGCTCCCATTCCTTACTTCACGTTAGTCAGATACCTCAAAAGTCATTCATTCTAGAGCAAGCTCAGATGTGTATACACAAGGGCAGGGTAGCCAGATGGCTTGTTTAGTCTGGCCTAGCAGGGGTGGAAGTGGAGGTACCAACACTGGAACAAAAACAGAATAGAGAGTGCATTCTCTGACACTGACAGAAAGTGCACTTCAGAGACTGAAACAATGGGGTATCTTAACCTGAGGGTCACGAGGTGCAGGAGGACCAAGATGCTGGGAAGAGCATCTGGCAAAGCTCATTACAGTCTGCTTTCCTGGGCCCTGAGTTCTGAAGGCAAAGCAAAGGTCCTGGAATAGGCGGCGTCCTGAAGAGACATAGGGCCCATGCCCAAGATTTAGGTAAATTCTGTAGACCCAGGCTACCTAGACACTGGAAGAGGAAACAGGATCCAAGTGACAGCGTGGTTGGCTCTTAGAGACCTTAGGAGGCTGTTTCTTCCAACCTCAACTTCCCCAGGTAAAGTGGGGGAGGGGATGGGAGGAGTAATTACAGAGGAAGAAACAGTCCTGGAACAAGCTGGTGATCTTGGGCATTTGAGGTTGAGAGAGGACATCAGTTATTGTTAGAGAGCTTTTTTGAGACCAATAAAATCTACTATTCACTAGGGTTGTTTTTTTTTTTTTTTATTGCTTTTTTCATTTTTCATAAACTTTAGCTTATTTGATCTTCATGACCTTGGGGAGGTACTGCCACCCACTTTATAGCCTGGGAAGAACAGCTAGTATTCTTCCATGGCAACAGCAACAGAGGGAGGATGGAGATTCCAATCTGGATCTTGTGACATTTTTCTACACCCTAGACCTTCAATAGCAGCTGGAAAATGGCAGCCCATAGCCAGCCTAGCATGTGTACATGCAAGGCACACTGCCATACTCATGAAGAAGCAGTGGCCAAAGCCTTCAGGCCTTGAATATTCTTACATGTGGACATGCATGTAGACCCTGTGATGTGACATATGCAGGCTTCCACTTCCTAAAGCCCTGCTAGAAAGAGTGACCCTGCCTGTCCCACTAAGATGGCTCCAAAGAGAACTGAAGATAAAATTTCCAAGAAGTTAAAACTGGGGAGATATGACAGGTCCCTCTCTTTACTCTTACTCATCAAGCACAACAAACCTCCCCAGAGCTTTACAGCTTCTAGCAGAGATCACGCCACATAACCTCTCAGGAGAAAACCAAACGTCTTCTGCTATTTGTAGAGACCATGTGAGGACCCCAGACTGACATGTTTACTTGGTAACCAGGCTTCTGGTTAAGGTCCAGGCATGAGATTCTCTACTCTGAGAGGGACAATGTCTCCTCCCCGTGGTGGGCATTCCTGTCATTTAGAAGGGAAGATGCTCTTGGTGATGAATAGACTTAACTAGGCACAGCCAGTGCCAAGCGAGGCTGTTTCCTGATCAAGTAGGCCGGACTATGAAGTTTGTTTGATGCCTTCTTCTTTTTGTCTCTTTAACTCATCTCTACCACTTACCCACTGGCTTGTCAGGCTTCATGGCTGTGCTTCCCCAGGCCAACTGGAGATACTCTAAGCACTTCTGACTTCTCAGATTACACACAGCCTTCAAATCCCTGCTCCTGGCCAATGCCCCCACATTCTGACTCTCTGTGTATCATCTCCTTTGCTTTCTCGTTGCTATTTAATTTATGTGCCTTCCCCACAGTTCTCCAGTTCCACTCATGCTAATTAATTGTGAGCACAGTTCATTTTCCCCTATTAGATTATAAGTCCTTAGAGACAAATGCTATATTGAATTTATCTCTGCGGTTCCCTCTCTCCTTTCATGGTTAGCTGGAGGGATAGAGTTAAATTTTGTGGGCATACAACAAATGATTACTAAAATGGAATTTACCTAGGTATCCAGTGAGTATATATGTGTGTGTGCATGTGTATGTGCACTCATATGCACACATGTATACATTAGCTGTGAAATGGATCAAGTCCTATGATGTCAAAGGAAAGGAGATGCCACAGTTTCTGTTTGGAGGGAGAAACCATTCCCAAGGGGCCTAAGTCCCTGCTCCACCTTCAGCTTTCCCAGGAACTAAGGCATCTGAGAATAGAGTATAGAGGAAAGGTAGAGACAAGTTAAGCAGGGCCATAAGACAGAGAATCACCTCCAAAAGTGCTTATGGGAAAGCCCAAGATTTTCTTGTAACGTAGAAGATGTCAGCAGGCAGTGATAGTGTTCAATTGGGTAAAGACTAGCTCCACCCACATACACACACACCCCATACACAATCAGGTAAAGGCTAGCTCTGCCCACACACACACCACCATCACACAATCAGGTAAAAACTAGCTCCACCCACATACATACCACCTTACTATCAGGTAAAGGCTAGCTCCGCCCACATACACCACACAGCCCGTATAGCTCAAAGTTTATTGGTCAAAGATTTAGGGTCAGAATCTGAGTCAAGTTCCAGGGAGACAACAAAACAGTCAGTAAAGAGGAAGAGGTCCTAAAGAATCAGATCTCAGCCATTCTACTAGTGAGGTTAAGATTCCCTGCCATCCATGTGTGCACACACAGAGACTCAAAGGAGAAAGAGCTTTGTGCTGTACTAGGGCTCACATACAGAGGCTCCACCGTAACAAGAAAGGACATGGATCTGCTGGGGGCTGCGACTGTAACCTTCTGACCCTCATGGTCTCGAGCAGTACCTGCCAAGGTCTGATCCGGGACCTCTCAAAGAGCCTGGCTGGGCTGTTGTCATTACACAGCTATGTGCAAATTAGTAAGACACTGCTAAGCACAGATCCAATCCCACTTCAAGAGAGGCTCCATGCAGCAAACTCCCCTCCTAAGGCAGATTGGAAAAGATGCTATCTGTTTTCAATCTCCTATCTTCATTTGGACCACAGAGGCAGTGATAATTGCTCTCTCTGTACAGACAGGCAGGGCACTAAGTGCACAGGTCATCTCTTGAACTTCTGCCTGTATACCCCTCAGACACTCCTTTACCCAGACTTCCCTTACACTTTTGACTTTGATCCCAGGTCACTTGGGACAGAGACAGATGGCAGAACCCACCGTCCACCAATGTCAGCATTCCCTGCTTCTCAGAGAAATTGGGAAGAAGTGGGGGATTCTGGGGCAAGCTGCTGAAGCCTGTACTCCCTGGGGAAAGGGCGCTCTCTGAACTTGGCAAAGGTGGTCCCGTCACTGCCATACCAGAGTTCACATACAGAGACTCCACCATAGCCAGAAGGGACATGGATCTGATAAGGATTGTGACTACAGTGAACCCCACGGCCCCAAGCAGTACCTGCCAAGGCCTTGATCCGGGACCTCTCAAAGAGCCTGGCCGAGCTGTTGTCATTATCCAGTTCGTCATCTGGGGCATCCCAGCGAGCATTAATCCGGCTGTATGGTGGCTGGTTGCCCACGTTTTCAAACTCCGTGGCCGATGTCATGTCAGCAGGCTCTTCTTAGCAGTTGTGCCTGGCTCAGTCTTCATGGAAGGATCCCTAGGGGACAGCAACACAGTCAAAGGGTTAGCGTCCAAGCCCCTTGCTCTTTTTCTCAGTGGGATTTAAGCAACAGAAGCAGATCCTATGGAAGCCACGCGCTGTCAGGGCAGTTTCTTCCCCCGGGGTCCCAGGGTCCTTCCCGTGTTACAAAATATTGCAGCAGGAGTCACGGCAGCAGTGGCAGTGCCTGGGACAGAGGCTGAGAGCTGCATGCGGCAGGGTCCGGTTGGCCAGCAGGTGGAGACATCAGTCCCAGTGAGACGGCTTCCTTCAAACCAGCTGCCCAGCCAGCTTGAGACAGCTCTCCTGGGAGCCAGAGGCCGGGGATTGTGGGACAGACACTGAAGGAAGAGAAACCTCAAAGATGGACTAAGATCAGTCGGCCTGGTGGTGGAGACAAAGACAGGCAGAGAGGGGGGGGGGGAGGGTGAGTGTCGACTGGGTCTGAACCACTGTGGGGGTGGGTGGGTGGGTGGGTGGGGTGAGACTGCACCCTTAACAACTGGAAAGCCAATTTTTTGTTTCCTTCTTGAAAGTGTGAGCAGTGGTTGGAATAAGGTCTCCTGTTGGATCCCTGAGCAGACCAAGCAGCCCAGAGAGCCGGGGTAGCAGTACCAGGCGCTGTATGCCATGACATAAGGAGAACGGGGTACGTTAGGGACTGGGTGCCAAGGGAAACGGAAGATCCATGTGATTGGCAAATGCTTTCCAAGGAAGTCCGGAGGGACTCGTGGACGGATGGGTAGAACAGCACACGAATCTAAACAAAAGGGAAAAGTAGCAGGAGCAACATCAGCACTGAAGATAAGAAGCAACAAGAACAAGGGAGCTGTCGAGCAACTAGAGGACGGGAGAGGATGGGGAGCAAAGAGACACAGGAAGTGGCAGGAGCCATCTTGGTTACCAGGGGCCTTGGGAAAATTACTGCTTTCTCCCATCTGGACCTGGGAACTCGAGGGATTCCAAATTCAAGTCTGTATTCACATACAAGAGAGTAACCGTGGGAGGAAAAGGCCAGGGAGGTGGGCAAATGGAGTAAGAACTATATACCGTCTTTTCACATATGCCAACAGGTGGGCTCACATCCCTGACACGATCCCCAGGAGGCACACAAGGGCAGGAGAAACAATGCTTGCTCACCACTCTGAGCATGACTTCATCGCTTGGACCTTACTTTTCAAACGCAGTCACTTCAGACTCTGGTCTCCCAGTCTGATAAATCAATCCCACCACATCCCTTCGAGGTGAGACGGGAGTCAGAATTATCTACCCTAACTGTACAAGGGAGAAAAAAAAAAAAAAAACAACACAGGATGAGGCTCCCCAAGGTCGTCTACCACTACTGTGGCGGCTTAGACAACAGGCCAAACTGTGGCCCTGTTATCACCCTTGGCTGGAATGGCCTTAGGGACAGGGAGAGAGAACTGGGCCATTGGGACAGTGTGCCCCAGCTGGTAGGGCTGAACAAAGGTGTTTACCGCTCAGGACAAAGAGAACGCGCAAAGCAGGAAAGACTAACCTGAACACAGCATACCCCACACCATGCCAGGCCTCTGCTCAAAACTACTTTTATCCCTTTGAACAGCCCATTCTCCATCATAGACCAGCTGCTTCTAGGGCTGGAGCTTTCCCTCTCCATGGTCTGAGCAGAGACAGCTGGGAAGGGTTTCCCTACTCCTCAAGCCTTCCCCACCTCCCTGGAGAACACAATGGCCACTGACTTGGAAGTGTGAATCAGACAGGGGCTGACAGACTGACCACCACCTGCAGGGCCACAAGCTTATCCAGTAGCCCCTGAGATGGGCCAAGTTGCTAGAAGTGAGGTAAGATCTCCTCTGAGCCCCAGAGGTAACCAGACCCTGGCTCAGTCCCTTCATCCCAGGCTATTTTTAAGAGTGGCTGAGAGAGGCCCAGGCTGTGGGTCTGGGAGTGAGATTACCTTAGCTATGGCTCTGTAAATAAGTCTGCCCCAGAAAGATGAGCCCAAGCAGGCAGACCAGCAGAACCAGCGTGCAAGACAAGATTGATGGCCCTGGGTGCAAGAGATCAGGGACACAACAGCAATTCATCCTGCTTAAAAACGCCATCCTTCCTGAGACCGCAGCTCACAGAAAACAGCAGCCAGACAGTGCCTCTGCCAGGAATGTGGGGAAATGCATTTGTGTATCTGAACAAATGAGTCTAGTGCATTTGTTTGTTTGCTTGCTTGCTTGCTTGCTAATGGAAGAACCAGACCCCTGTGGATATATACCACAAAAGAAATGAGAATGGGGTCTCTTCCTCCTGACACCTTCCCTAGCCCCTGCCCAGGTGGCAATTTTGCCAGAGTCAAGGGGTGGTGAGGTGAGTTCACATGCTCAGGCAAAGATGGTCTCAGAGAGGACAGACAGATTACCTATGATTGTTCCAGAAATGAACAACAACACCCTCACCCCAGGTCAAGACAATAAGCCTGAAACCAAATTCAGCCCAGGGCTTCCTCAGTGTCAACCACGTCCCTTCTGTGGCCATCACCGTGAACCTTCAAAGGCCTGACTACAAGAGCCACTGTGACTAAAGAGAGTAGCATATGCTGGACTCTCATGGAAGAACATCTGATCGAACGAGGAACCGCACAAATGGAGTTCAGGTTATCGTCGGAGGGGAATTTAGAAATGAGATGGTGTGATCAAAGCTTCGATGATGTCAGTCATTGACGCATACAGAGTGGCCTTTCGTGACCCCAATGCAGGCCTAAACTTGGACCTCATGCCCTTGTCAGCAAAAGGAGGGGGTGTGTCACATGGGTAGTTCCTTGAGCATTCAATTCCTGTTTCACTCCAAAGATCTCCTTAAACTACTAAACTTCTTATCAAAGAGTAGGTGGGTCTCTTTTGTCACACTTCCCAAGTCACCCTTACCCTTTGTCTCCAGGTGACAATGCAGGACAAGCCCTGGGGAGCTTGCCTACACAGCTCAACAATGAAAAGCCCATGTGACTATAATGGCACAGAGTGCTCCAATGCTGAACAAACTCGCTTACTCTGAGCACGCGTCCTGGAGCCGCTCACAGCCACCTCTCACGCATCCCAGAGCCCATCTGCTTCTAGAACGGCTCACAATATGAGCCTCAAGTGCTTCATCCAGCCCATCAATGAGGACCTGAGGAAGTGCCAGGGGCTACATTGTTGTCCCTGTAGGTCTGAGTTATAGTTTATAACAGCTTTCCCCCATTCCCCAGCAGGGAAAATAGACTTATCTCCACTCCTGTCTCGAGACCATAACCAGGACTCCCTCTTCTTCCCCAGGTCCCTCAAAGGCAGATCCACTTTGGGGTGGGAAATGGGGTCGCATCAGGGAATGCTACTCTTCCTCCATGGGGCCGAGTGGAGCTGATTCAGCCGCTCACACACTGACTTCCTTAAATAGAATTAGATACACGTGACGTTTGTCTTGTCTGGTTATTTGTTCTGCACTTACCTGTTTTCTAGTGTGTTCTGCCGTTTATACTGCCCCAACCTGCTTTTAACCTATTTGATACTATGGCAACCCAGGTCAGGAGATTAAATCCTGCAGTTCCCTTGGTTACTTTTCTGCGAATGCATCTCCAATGAGGGAATGTGCCCTCCTACCCACTCCTTTCATAAATGGATTGCTTATGCACAGACACCTTTAAAGAAAAAACAAGTGCATAAACACACACCCACCAAAACAGTGAGAAACAGTGAGATGCCATTCACTCCCAGAGGCCCAACTGTCTCCTGGACATCTCCACCTAGATAATACCGTCCAGTCTCAATATGGCTACAGCTAGTGAACACACAGCTCTCAACAGTAGACCACGGGAGTGTCATCATCATGGGGCAGGATGGGGGCCTAGGCAAATGCCACCTGTAGGTGTCCTTTCTAAGCAGGTGAAAGCCACCAGCACTTCTTCTGGAGTGCCCTGTACCTCGCCAATACTGTGCAGTTCATATGCCAACCAAGCCTGGCCGCAGTGACAGGGTGTGGCTTAGGATCCAGAGCTATAAAACTGTGTAGTCGCCAGCACCAAGGATCCCTATGCATTTGTGATGTTTTGCAGTGTACCAGTTTGCAGTTGGTCATTCTTGACTGTTACGGTTTGGTGATTCCTTTCACAGTTCCTGCTACTGCAGTTTCTGCCATTGGGCAGGGGCTTCAGATCCACAGGTTACAATTTGCCTGCCCTCATCATGGAAAAATCTATGAAGAATGGTCTCCGGTCATACTGCTGCTGCAGGAGCAGGGTGGGGTGGTGTTAGCTGAGCTCTGCCATCCTTACGGGGATTTGCTTGGGAACAGGTGCTGCTTAGCTGTGACACAGGGCTTGGCTTTTAAGCACAGTGTTTATCAACACTTACATCCTGCTCCACTGGGAACAGCTAAAGGGGAAAAGAGAGACAATAGAACCATACGAAAGGTGAGCATCCCTGCTATACAACGCTCTAAACTCTGAAGCTGTTTCAGCTTTGACATTATAGTGCAATCAGAAAATTCCATACCTGGACTCATGTGATGTCACTAAAAAAATACTACATAAAATTACCTAAGGCCACATATGCAAGGTATAAATGAAAACACACATGAATGTCATATTATGAAGACTAGGGCACCCTTAAGCCTCTTGTTTATATATATGCAAAGAGTCTAAAAACCAACAAAAAAGATTTTTAAAATTCCAGAATACTTCCGATCTCATGCCTTTCAGCGCATAGTCTTCAAAGATAACATATCGGTGTTTCCAGGCTTAGTCGGACAGTTAAAGAAAACTGGTACTGTGCAGCCCTGCTTCTCCAGACTCAGGTTTTTGTTGCTGTTGCTGTTGTTAAGATTAACACTGATTTATTCTCTGGAGTAAGTGGTAGGTTTTTCTTCGTTCATTAGGAGGTCCCCAACCCTGTCACCTCCCTCGTCCCTGAAGAGAGCGGCAGGAGATGAGGACTTAAAGCACTGAGGCTTCAACACTGGAAATGGTCAAGAATAGGTTGAAACAATAAACTTCAAGTAGTTAAGTATTTCTAATACACGGAATCAAATGATAGGGCTCTTAGCACTGAGAATGGGACTAGACTTTGTGTGTAACACAAGAACCTCATGACCTGTGATTTCTCTTGCCAAAATTGTTGAGCCCTAGAATCAAGTCTTCAGGACTAACTTTCCATTCTCAGGATTTACAGGAAGTCAAGAGACAAGGAAGCAATGAGATAAATAAATCCAGAGCTCTGGGCATCCTGCAGGCCACTGACTCAGTTTCCTCTAGCTCATGTAACTGAAACAAGGCTGAAGAGATGGCTCAATGGTTAAGAGCACTGACTACTCTTCGAGGACCCAGGTTCAATTCCCAGCACCCACATAGTGGCTCACAACTATTTGTAACTTGTGCATGGGATATACAGACATTTGCAGGCAAAACACCAATATGCATAAAGTTTTGTTTTCAAAGAGACAGGAATTAAGAATTGTTGTGGATCAAAACAAACTTAGAGGCTATAACAGGTAAACAATGTGTGAGTCATTTTGTCTTAGAGCAATCAAGGCCATCTGAATAACAGACTCAGTTTTGGATGCTAATTAGGAACCATAGTCAATTGTAATAGGTACAATAATGACATTATGATTATGTGAGAAAGCTAAACTGTAATGGTTCGAAAGAAAATGCCCCACAGCTCATAGAGAGTGGCACTGTTAGATGTGGCCTCATTGGAGAAAGGTCACTGAGGGTGGACCTTGAGGTTTCAAATGCTCGACAGTTTCTCCCTTCCTGATGCTTGCAGATCTGGATGTAGAGCTCTCAGCTGCTCTTCAGCACCACATCTGCCTGCACACTGCCATGCTCACCACCATGATGACAAAGGACTGAACCTCTGACATGTAAGCCAACCTCAATTAAATGTTTTCCTTTACAGGAGTTGCCATGGTCACCATGTCTCTTCCCAGCAACACAGTGAAAGCCCTAACTAAGACATAACTTACTGTATATTTTAGCAATGCCGAGGAACACTGTGGTAAGACATGACACCTAGGATTTGCTTAAATCTGTCTAGGAATGTAGGAAACAAATGAACCAGATGAGAAAGTTCTAGCAACTGACTTGAAGTGAGATACACACGGGAGTCTATGATAGCATCCCTGAGACTTCTACAGGAAATTCTTCTAAGGATTCGAAGCTAGTTATGGTGGCTCATGCTTGGAATCTCAGCATTCAGGAGGCTGAGGCAGGAGGATTGCCATTAACTCAAGGCCATAGTTGAGTGTCAAGCCAATCTGGGCTACTCAGTGAGACCCTGTCTCAAAAACAGGCATTAATACAATTTATACTTAATGATATACTAAATTTATAAAAAATATAAAAATACCTTTATGAACGATATGGTCCTAGATTCTCAAGTAGATGCTTAAGAATTCAGCTAGTTCTGAGATCTATATAGTGTTTTTCTCTACACATACAGATCTATAATAAGGCTTATAAATTAGACACAGCAGATCAACACGATAACAGAATTATAAAACTATAACTATATCATAAAATTATATTATATAATATATGCTGTATAATATATAAATTATTACATATATATATAATAAAATTGCCAGCATCACTACTCTTGTACATTGGCTTCATTAAGCAAAATAGGAGTTACTTATATTCCAGCTATGAGTCTCTGAAGGCCGGCCTGACACTAGAAAGGGATAGCCAGTGGTGCTGGGTGGAGACACTATACAGTGTGGATACAGGAGGTTTACGCCTGCCATGCTACTCAGCAATGTCCAAAGCTCACACATTCACTTCTACAGTCTTCCGCTTAATACTTTCAGATTGCCATAACCATAAAGGGAAGCCGCTGAGCAGTCCTAAGCCTGAAATGCAAGTGGTGCTTGGAATACAAGTCAGTGCCACCGTGGGCTGTAACAGCTAAGCCTTCTCTCATCTCTTCAAACTTGGCATGTCTAAACTACCTCTGTGGCCTTGTGCATGCTGGGCCTGTGCCAGAGACAGTTTTTGGAGCAACCATGGATGTCTGTCTCGTTTCCATCTCCCAAGACTCTTCTTAGAGATCACTCCCTTGTGGCAGTCCTCCCTGGGCATGCTACCTAAGCTGAGTCCTCCCCACCCTGGTCTCAACACTCTGATCCACCACCAGAACTGCACTTCCGCGTCTGCCAATTGACTTCTCCCCACTTTCTCTCTTGCTTAGACTGTCCAAGCCACGCCCACATCCTAGTGCTCAGTGCTGACCGGGGACACAGAAGGCATTCAATGAATGGATGCCTCTTAGAGACCGACTCTCAATCTGGGGCCCCTCGACCTCTATCTCACCACACCTGTTACCCCATGTTCTCATGCCCCAGTTATCCTACTTGTGTGCACCAAGCATTCATTTAGAATCTATTAGCACTGAGGCCGGTTATTACGGGTCTGCAGAGAGCCTTTCACTGTCATTCCTTCACGTGCTAAAGCTTTCTCTCTACTTCAGACGGTGGCCACTTCTTACCCAGCTTTGGAAAATGTTCCATTTCCTCCTGTGCTCAGGCCTTTCAACCTTCCTAAGAACACATCCCGCCTCTGGAAGCTTCCAACAACACAATCTAATCAACTATGGCACCTAGGGCTGAGCTCCTCTCTCCCTGTGCTGACTGTTCAGTGTATCCGGGCCTCCACATTACATGTGTCATATCCTACACACTGAAATTCAGCTGTCTCTCTCTACTACCGCTTTTTTGTTTTTACAATGAACACTTTTTTTCTTCATTTATAAATACAATATAGAGCAGGTTTTCAGAATTTAACTGAGGTTACCTTTTCCCTCCCAACCACTCTCCTGGGTCCCAACCACTACTTGTAGGCCCAAGTGGAGGGGCCAGTCAAAATGGGATAGCCGTACTTCCTAATCTTCCTCCCTACCTCAACCTCAGTTGCCATGGACAGGTCAGTGTAGACCCACACAGCCACACAGTCCTCCCTACTTCTCATCCCTCAGGCCTGGTATCGATGTTCTATTTACTACTTTATTTTTGTCAACTGAATATAAACGAGAGTCACCTGAGAAGAGAGGACCTCAGTTAAGGAACTGCCATCAGACTGGCCTGCAGGCACATCAGCGGGGTGTCCTCTTGATTAATGACTGATAGGGCAGGGTCCTGCCCACTGTGGACAGACGGCCCTAGGCTATCTAGGAAAGCAGGCTGTGGAAGCCATGGAAGCAAACCAGTAAGCGGGACTCCTCCATGGTTTCCCCTTCAGTTCCTGCCTCTAGGTTCCTGCTTTGAGTTTCTGCCCTGACTTCCCTGAATAATGGACCTGGAAGATGTTAGACAAGATAATTTCCTTCCTCCTTGAAAGTTTTGGTCATGGTATTCATAGCAGCAACAAAATGTAACTAATGCAAACTCTAGACTTTTCCTCTTCCACCCTGTTTTAACAAGCTCAAGTCTTTCCATCTTAAGCAAAACTCTTCCCAGTTCCCTGCTTTCCCCCTTTCTTGACCAAACCTCTAACAAAGTTGCCAAGGACACAAACAGGTAATTGGCATAAGAGGAAATCCAGGAGGCTTCAGCAAGGCCAACAGACAGTCAAGCCTTTCGGAACTGAGAAATGTAGATTAAAACAAGGAGGTTAAACAATCCTTAGCAAGCTAGAGAATATGCATGATGCGGGCAGCTGCTGCCAGCAGTGTGGACTGGCCCAGCCAGCAGTGTGGAATGGCCCAGCCAGCGGTGTGGAATGGCCCAGTCAGCGGTGTGGACTGGCCCAGCCAGCGGTGTGGACTGTGGACTGGCCCAGCCAGCGGTGTGGACTGGCCCAGCCAGCGGTGTGGACTGGCCCAGCCAGCGGTGTGGACTGGCCCAGCCAGCGGTGTGGACTGGCCCAGCCAGCGGTGTGGACTGGCCCAGTCAGCGGTGTGGAATGGCCCAGTCAGCGGTGTGGACTGGCCCAGCCAGCGGTGTGGACTGGCCCAGCCAGCAGTGTGGACTGGCCAGCACTGTGCCACATACACCAAGGGGCCTATAAGCCACCTGCTGAACAAATGCACAAGACTGGGAAATGGCTCTAGGATAAAGGGAGTACTTCTTTAGAGGACATACGATTTGGAGGTCAAGAAGTCTGGGAACATGGCATATGCCGCCATGCTGAGGATTGGTCATCAATATCCAATGTTGACACTGTTGCTTCTGCTCCTCAGCCACACACTCCTAGCATCTCTTCTGTTGCTAGACCGTGTGGCTCAAGGGACAGCCAGTGGCACTGGGGCCCAAGCCCTACAAATCTCTGTACACCTTAAAACCTCTGACCCAATCCCTGCCTCAGAGTCCCCATTCACAAGATGGAGAAGAGCAGCAGCTTCTAGATGCTTCCAGACAGGAAGGCCTTCCCCACTTCATGCAGAAGTCTTTTCTGGTCCCTTCCTCGTGCCACAGAAATGCCGGTCATGGAATGACTTCAACCCCAACATCTACACCACGCAAACAAGAGCAGCTATTTTAAAAGACAGACTTTTAAATAATGTATAAGTTATGGGTGCCAATTTATTCATTCATGTTGGAGCTTTTACAGTAACTCAATTAAAGCTCATCTTTGAGTTTGGTCCCACAAGGACTCCTGAGGGAACAGGTGCTGGCCAAGGGGTTTTCCCATCCTTGGCCAGGGCACCGAGCCTGACTTCATGGGGCCATCCTCTGGGGACAATTAGGAAGTTATCTGCAAGAGGCAGCTCCAGACTCAAGCAGAAGTAACTGCAACTTCTTGAGGCCTGGCATCGGTTCCTGCCTCACCCAGTCTCCCAGGCCCTCACAGGAGCCTGTGGCCACTTGGCTCTTCAGCCCTTGCTTAGGCTCTGCGGAGGGGACGCACCAGCCACCAGCTTATGAAAGTCACAGTGTAGGCCACGCTCCTCGGGAGCAATATCAGACTCTAGCTCATCGGATCTCAACTTTGGGTAGTGATCTCTTTGGGGATCACATATCAAATATTTACACTATGACTCATAGCAGTAGTAAAATTATAGTTATAAAGTAGGAATGGAATACTTTTATGGCTGGGGCTCCTACGACATGAGAAACTATGTGAAAGGCCTGCAACATTAGACATGTTGAGAACCACGGCTCCAGATGAATGTGAAGCAGAGCAGGGCTATGAATGTCTTAACTACTACTACAAGAGGCAGCTGCATCCATGGTCAGGAGAGAGAGAAAGAGACCGACAGACAAAGACAGAGACAGACAGACAGACAGAAGCAGATTGATACTGATGCTTTGTTTACTTTCCCCTTTCTATTCAGTCTAGGATCCAACCTCAGGAAATGGAGCCACAGGGCTAGAGAGATGGCTCAATGGTTAAGAGCTCTTCCAAAGGTCCTGAGTTCAAGTCCCAGCAACCACATGGTAGCTCCCAACCATCTGTAATGGGATCTGATGCCCTCTTCTGGTGTGTCTGAAGACAGTGACAGTGTACTCATAAATAAAATAAATAAATAAATAACTCTTTAAAAAGAAAAAAGAAAAAAAGAAAATGGAGCCACCTACCTTAGTTATTAACCTAGCCAAGATAAGCCCTCACAGGCACAGCCAGAAGCTAACCTAATATAGACAATCCTTCACATGTGTCTGAAGGCTTGCCTCCCAGGTGAGTCCAGGTCCTGACAAGATGATAATCAACACTAACCATCACAGAAGGGAACCCAGAATAACTGAAATGTGCACATCTTAATATATACATCCCCACCTACTGCGTGCTCACCTGAATAAACTTAAACAGCGTTGCTGCTACTATGACTGCTATTACCCAACTCCGTCAAAATAAAAGGCCTAGCTTGAAATCCTAACTGCTGTACTTAGTACTTACATTCTACACGTTCTATAAGCCACTCTGTGCCTCAGTTTCCCTGAGCTGCTATGGTACAACCACTCTGCACACCCATGCCTTGGCGTTCCACTTTCTGCTCACACAGTTAAGGTGCATTTCTTAGTCACCCTCCTGCTTAGGTGAGGCCAAGGACTAAGCAGAAGTCACCAGCATCTCTTCAAGGTTAGGCATCAAACCCTTCCCTGTGATTCTCTGATCTTTGCCCCTAAGCTCCAGGGCCACTCGACAGAAGGCTGGATGACAGAGTGAAAAGCTTCCTTCTGGTGCACATCGCTCTCCACGCCTACAAAGTGGTGGAAGGATCCAAGTTCCTTTTGCACTTTCCTCCAGGCTACTCCACATCCACTGCACAAACTTGCAGAAGAGATTATTTGAATATATGACCGTGAGGTAGAAACCGTATGCAGATACAGCCCAAGCTGCCATTTATCGAACAACATGCCATGTACGATCAACCTTGTGAATTTGATCAAAACCCTCCCACAGTCAAGATCAAGGGATACCTAAATTACCTTAAACTGAGTAGACCAGCCCTTCCTCCTTCCTCAGACCTACAGACCTTCCCACAGCCAAGCAAGACCAGCACAACCTCAGGCCCTATTACTGTAAAGAGAAGGGAACTGCGATCGCTTTACTGGGAAGATTCAAAGGAGGTAATGCCAAAGAGGCAGCGTTGGAGTCAAAGCAGGCCAATGGGTGAGAAATGGTTGGCTGGACAGACTATTCACCACTTTCAACTAATGCAAGGGAGTAACAACCTATGGTGTCTGCAGAGAAAGCCAGTTGCATGCACCCCTTTGCCCCTGGGAAGTATGGACTTCTCACTACGGCTTTGCACTATAATTCTGGTCTAGTTACTTTTCCTGTCGATATGATAAAAAGAAAAAAAACAACTTAAGGAAGGAGTTTGAGAGCCCAATCTACCATGGTGGGAAGGCAAAAGGCAGCAGGAGCCTGAGGCAGCAGGAGCTCAAGGCAGCTGGTTGCACTGTATTCTAAGCAGGAAGCTGAGTGAGTTAAATTAGCTTGCTTTCTCCTGGGTTTTCAGCCCAGACAGTGGTACCACCCACACTTAGGGTGAGTCTTCCTACCTCAATTAGCCTAATCTGGATAATCTTTAGATGTACTGAGAGATTTGTTTCCATGGTGATTCTAAATTCAAACAAATTGACGATCATGATAGGACTGGAGAGGTCGTTCAATTAAGAGCGCTGTCTGCTCTTCCAGAGGACCAGGACTCAATTTCCAGCTCACCACTGTCTGTAACTCCAGTTCCAGGAGATCCGACACCCCTCACACAGACACACAGGCAGTCAAAACACCAATGCATATAGGGTAAAATAAATTAAAAACAAGATAACCACAGAAAACAACAAAACCAAGCCAGGAGGAATGCTTTGCTGGTCCCATGGTGGCACATGCTTTTAATCCCAGCACTGGGGAGGCAGAGGCATGCTGTGAGGACAGTGAGGGTTACACAGAGAAACCCTGTCTTAAGAAACAAAAACAAAACAAAACAAACAAACCAAAGATTGGCCACCACAGAGAAAGATACTGATCAGGGAGTAGGAGTTGTCCAAGGTTTAAAAATGTGGCTGGGAGGGTCCAGGCTGAAGGCTAGGGCGCTGGCCTCTGAGAGCTGAAGGCTAGGGCGCTGGCCTCTGAGAGCTGAAGACTAGGGCGCTGGCCTCTGAGAGCTGAAGGCTAGGGCACTGGCCTCTGAGAGCTGAAGGCTAGGGCGCTGGCCTCTGAGGCTTGCACGAAGACTTAGCTTCACTGATCATAGCCGAGAGATTGGATGAATTTCCCAGCCCCACTCTAGCATCTTATATTTGATTACAGAATTAAGACAAGCATTTACCAGTCATCTACAACTGTTTATTTATTAATTCAAGAACTATCTATGAACTACAGCATCCCCAGATCTATTACTTAGATCTAAACACACAAAATATGTAACATTTTATGAATAAAAACTATAAAGCACTGGGGGAATAAATCAAAGACCTAAAGAGAAATGCTGTGCTTAGGGATTAAAAGAATCAAAGTTGCTTAAATGTGAAGTCTCCAAAACCTGATCTATAAACTCGATACACTACCAGATGAAATCCTGGCAGGACTTTCTAGTAAAAACCAACAAGCTAGTTTTATTTTAAATGGAAAAGTAGGTTAGGAAAATGAAAGCCAAAAACATTTTGGAATGAAGAAAACTCACACCAGTCCACTTCAGACTTACCATAAAGCTGCAGTCCTTGAGACAGTAAAAAATGCCAAGCATGGGGCACACACCTTTAATCCCAGCACTCATGAGGCAGAGGGAGGCAGATCTCTGGGTTTGAGGCCAGCTTGGTCTATACCATGAGTTCCAGGATAGTAAAGTATGGCCCAAGCCAGCCACATATGCCAATGAAATAGAAAGTCCAGAAATAGTTGGATATATATGACCAATTCCATTTCCAGCCTTATTTATTTTATGAGTGTTTTCTTCTCCCTTCTCTCCCTGCCTCTCTTTCTCTCTCTCTCTCTCTCTCTCTCTGTGTGTGTGTGTGTGTGTGTGTGTGTGTGTGTGTGTCTGGTGCCCTCAGAGGTCAGCAGAAAAGGTTGGATCAATTGGAACTGGAGTTATGAATGGTCATAAGCCACCATGCAAACCTGGGTCAGTTTAATCCAGCTGGGTTGTATAATCCAAATTAAAATCCTCGGTTCTTCAAAAGACATTGCCAGTCGTGAAAAGACTAGCAGTAGATGGAGAGATATTTGCAAAACACACATCTGATAAGGAACTTCCATCCAGAAGCACAAAGAACTCTCAAACCTCATTAATAGAAATAAAAAAATAAAAAATAAATTAAAAACCTGGATGGGTAGTGGTTATATACACCTTTAATCCCAGCACTTGGGAAATAGAGGTAAGCAGGTCTCTGTGAGTTTGAGGCCAGCCTGGTCTACAGAGTGAGTTCCAGAACAGCCAAGGCTACACAGAGAAGCCCTGTCTGGAAAAAACAAAGAAAGGAATTTTAAAAAAACAAAAACCTTAGCTGAGAAAAAGCAGAAGGTTAGATGCCTCGCTAGAAAAAGTACGTGGATGGCCAATGAAGCACAAAGGAAAAGGTGAATGACTTCATAGGGAGATGCAAATTAAAGCCAGGAGATAACAGCAAATGCTTATTCAAATAGCTCGTTTTAAACAAACAAACAAAGCCCTGGAGTCGTCTGTGAGAGGCTGAACAGCCCGAACAGTGCAGGGAAGACAGAAAACAGGCCAAGATTAGACATGTGTTTACCACAAGACCTAGCAATCCCACTCCCAGGCATCCTCCCAAGAGCAGTGAAAACTTCTGTTCCCGCAAAACTCCTATGCAAATATTTATAGTGACTTTAGCAACCAAAACTTGGAACAACCTAAATGCTTATCAACTCATCCAGAATGGCTAAGCCAATTGGTAACATCCACAAGGTCGGCTATTACTCAGAGATAAAAAAGACCTGAGAAACACACAACACTGGTGAGTCACAAACGCATTCCCCGAAGAAGGATAGAATCAGAAGGCTTCCTGTTACGTAATTTGATGCATGTGACACTTTGGAAAAAGGCAAAATTATAGGGACAGAAGCCAATCAGTGATGCCAGGGATTAGAGTTGGGATCACAGGCTGCCCACAAGCTTGTGAGATGCTGGAGGATGACCGTGAGCAGTTACACATCATGAACATTTACCAAACCTATAGAAATGTAATGCTGAAGTTAGACAGTGTATGTAAATTACACCTGAGTAAACCTAAAAATAAAATGATGAAGCTAAAATTATAAATAAACATAAAAGACTAAAACACATTTATGGAATACTTACTACTTGCAGTCACATTGTTATTAACTACTCTGACAATATTAATTTAGAACAATTATTAAAATTTAGTTTTACATAAAGAGGGGGTTATCTTCAGCAAGATACTGTAATGTGAATGTGTCCAGAGAAGGCTCCTGGGCTTGGGAGGGATGGCTCATGGGTTAAGAGCACTTACTGCTCTTGCAAAGGACCAAGTTGATTCCCAACACCCACAATGGGGGTGGGGGTTACTATACTTACTTGATCTGATCTGCAGAGGATTAAAGGTACTTATCTGGCACGCATGCACACACCCACATATGCACAAGCACACATTAAAACAATAAATCTTAAAAGACATCTCCCTGTGCCCAAGCTATCTAATATATTGTGTAAATAATGACATCAGCATCTGCCTCCATCCGAGGCAGGAAAGAATATTTGAAGCTAGAAAGTCTTTAGGGGAAATAGCCGAGAACACAGAGTGGTAATATTTTTTATTGTCCAATGTAAATGATATTTGTCAGAAAGTTTTCTCAAGCCGTTTCTCCCTGATCTTCCTCATAAGTCTGTAATACTTTATGAGAGACACATTATTAATCTCAGGGCAGCTAGACAAGCCCAGAGTTGGAAATCAAATTCTCTTCAGCTATGAGCCACCTCTCCAGTCAGAAAATCAAATTCTCTGCCTTAGACTTGGGATGATGGAGCCAGTGTCTAAACTCAGGACTTCAGAAGGAGCACGGTTTGTTTTCTGTCCATGGCATCTTGAGCAAAGCTCTTCTTAAGACAGGCAGGACTGCTGATGGGCCCTTCATGAGAGCCAGATGCCCCTTGCTTTTCTGATAGTGTTTTCCATAAGCCCAACATCCTTATTTGAGCCTTTATCAAGTATGAATGAGAGCCAACAGAATGAAGGGTGTATGTGTGCATGTGCGTGTGTGTGGGCACAGTGTGCAAGTGGAGGTTCGAGGACAACACTTGGAAAGTGGGGCCTTTCTATATGTTGTGAGTTCTAAGAAGTGAACTCATGTGGTGAGGATCCGTTAGGCCTTACCAACCAGGTATCCCGCCTTCTTGTCCACCTTAGTTTTTTGAGATTTGGTTTTTCTCTGGATCCAAAGCTCCCCAATTCTTTTAGACTGGCTAGCCAGCAAGTACAAGGGCCCTCCCTCAATACCTCCAACCCAGAGCTCTGGGATTGCAGGCATGCCTGGCTTTTATGTGGGTGTTGGAGATGGAATTTAGGAACTCGGGTTTATGCAGCAAGCACTTTACAGACAGAGCTGGCTTTTTTGAGGTAACCCAGAGCAGAGGTTTTTTGAGGTAACTGGTTATATTTATGGTTTAGATGTCTCAAACCATCTTTTATAAATACAAAAAAGAAAGAAAGAAAGAAAGATAGATAGATAGATAGATAGATAGAAAGAAAGAAAGAAAGAAAGAAAGAAAGAAAGGCCTCAAAAGTCACCCAGCCTACCTCAAATACAAGGTAATAGGCTCATCCTGCAATTGTTTATATCCTACCTAGACTCTGGTGCAAATTCAGAAGAGAGATCAGTTCCCTTGTAACTGAGGATAGTACATGCCCCCACTCGCCTGCCTGAGCTGTACCCAGTATAGCTCTTGGTACCATTCCTGTACATACTGGATGCTCACACACTGAGCTCCTTACTTCTGGAGCCTGTGCTCATGCCTAACAGAGCAGAGGATAGGCCAGATGCAGGGCAGTTCTCCTGGTGTAGAATCCATAGCACAAAGGAGCGACATCTACAACCTGGACATTTTGCTGTGATATACTTTTTTTTTAACCGCCGCTAACAAAATGATACAGGGCAGTACTGTGATGAATATCAACTATTTCCTGAGTGGGTGCTAAACAGATGCCCATAAGCAGGTGGCCTGTCCTTGTCATTGCCCTCCCCCCTCCCCAAGGGGTTACAATTACACAGGTGACTAAGACATCCCTTACAGACAGAGCTGGAGAACACACCTCCCCTCTCTGCTCTAGTTGTCTTACCTGGCCAACAGGGAGCCAAGGTCTCCTGCTATGAAGCTGTTACCATCAAATATTTATTGGCAATTTGCCTTGTGCCAGGCATGGGGTTTTGTAAACACCGTCACATGTAAAACTCAGAACAGCCATTCCCTTAATCCATTTGATAGGTCAGGAAATGGGGGAGGGAGACTCAGAGGATCAGCCAACTTTTGGGGGACAGAGCTAGGAGTCAAACCCAGGCAGTCTGGCTCAGAGCCCCTATCCGAATCCACTTGGTCACCACCCCATTGGCCCAGTCTGACCCCAGCCCTATGCAGGAAAGAATATGGAGATCAAAGGGGCCCAGAAAGTATAAACAGTTTAAAAAGCATCAGAGATGAACTCTTCCACATCCAACTCAACACCAGGCAACAGGAACTTCCAGAAAGGCCACAGGAAAGAAAGGTGATCTTCACAGGGAGATCCAAGAGGCTTTTTAGGGTCACAGCTAATCCATCCTGGTATTTCAGAACACAAACGCACCAGGTCCTCTAGCCTGCACCAGATCCACGTCTTATAAAGGCCACCATATACTCTTCCCCCCACTCACAAACAGCAAGGTGGGAGAGTTCTGGGCCAGAAAAGAAACTGAGGCAAAAGAAAAATGGTTGCAGCCAGGCCAAGGGCTCCCACTTGAAGTCCCATCTTGTGTTTTCATGGGCTTTCATTAAAATGAAATACATCCACCTATTTACAGGAGGGAAAGCCCAGTGTGTGGCAGACAAGAGGGCTTCCAGCAGGAGGGTCCACAGGTGTTGGGGTTTGATACCACTTTCCCCGTATCTGTTAAAGAACGCGGCAAATGTTATCATGTGGAAGCAGCCAGAGACTACCTCTAATTCTGAGCACTGTACATGGGCTTCCCAGAAGCTCCCACACTGGATTTAACACAAGGACCTCTTCCATCACAAAATCAGGCTGAGATGCTGCCAAGTGCCCAAGACCACATTCTTCTCTTAAAATGGCCTGATTCCAAATAGTTCCTGTGGAGCAATGGCTGCGAGACTGCAGAGGGCCACCTGTTCCTGGGAGGCATGTGGGTGTAGCCAGCCAGCGTGGTGGACACATAAGCCAGGAGAGGTCACCAGCAAAGTGTGGAGAAATGAACCCATCCTGCTTGAACCGTGTATAGCAACTCCAGCCAAGCTCTAGTGACCACTAACCCAAGGCAACAGGAATCTTCCATTCCGGAGTGGCTTAAGCTAGTTTGCAGAAAGAGCCAGAGAACAGCATATGAGGGATTTAGGACCGGAAAGACTAGACTCTGATCTGGTGTTCTGAACTAGGCAGTATTTCGTGGGGTTAGGCGCATCTGAACATAGACCGCCTGGGGCTAACTGGACATGGTTGATTACTAACTGTATGGCTTTGAGCTGCTTAAACTCTATAAATCTCTATGTCTTCATCTACAAGGTGGAGTTACTAACAGGTAGCATCTCCCAGCACTGCTGCCTGGGTCAAGTGAGACGCTGTGCTCAAGTCCTTGACAGAGTGCCTGGGTGCCTGGCACACAGCTCTCAGAACAGTCAGCCCCTCCCGTACCTTCTCCAGTTATCAACTACTCTCTGTCCAGGGCTCTTAAGCGAGTCCAGTCTTTTGGTTTGTTTGTCGTTTTTTTTTTTTTTGTTTGTTTTTAATCACCAGAAGCCTGTTATCCCCAGCACCTGCCCAGGCACTGCCACCATGCCTTGTCCCTGTGTCGTCTGTGTGGTGGTGACCCTACTGCAGGATACCAGACTCCTGTTAGGCAGGCTGTCTGTCCTCTGCATTTATCATAGATTCTGTGAAGCTGGGAACAGGCAGGGGCAGCAGCATCTTCTATCCGGATATCTGAGGTGAGTGCCTAAAAGAGATTCCGGGGAAGGAGCAGGGCCTTATAGCTTAAGCCTATAGCTAAGCTTATAGGCTTGCAAGCAATTCTTTAGATGGCTGTTGATCCTTTTTCTCATTTTACACAAGAAAACATGGTTTCAGTACACTAGAGGAACAAGAGACAGTATCTAAATGTTTGCCACCATTCTTCACAATAAAGCCCTGTCTTCCTACCCTTTCCTGTCTGTGTGGTCACAGCACCACCACAGTTCTGCTCTCACCACATTGTTAGCTTCTGATGCTAGGGAAGGCCTGGTTGTGACCTCCTGTTCAGTTAGTGCAAGCTTCAGGCTTGGCTTAGAGGCTCCCTTCAGACAAAGCCCACCATAAGAGCCGGGCTCCGGAGGGCAGGATTTGCAGAGGGGAATGTCGCCTGGTTCACCTCAGCAACACACCCACCAAACAGCTGACAGACCTAAGAAACCATCATTATTATCTTTGGCATTAGCGTATGGGCTTCCACCCAAACTGCTGCATGCTTACTGTTATAGGTAAGAACTTGCTCGTCCTTACCTACAAATTCAGTGCTCTGAAGGACAGGTAGGAGGACCACGAGTCGGAAGCCAACCTGGGCTACGTGCTGAGCCCTTGTCTCAACAACAAAACAGAACAAACAAACAAAAACTGTACAGACTTCCCAGTCTTTGCTAGGATTCTATACACAGCTCCCACCACGAGGCCCCCAATCCAGAACAGAACTGTGTTTATACAAGAACCGTTAATTTGATGTATCTCCGTCCTGCCAAACCCAATATATTTTATTGGATTGTTTTTAATTATAGATGTTGATGTATGCCAAGCCCTTAGAGAACCCCAACCAAAAGGGGCTACAATTGAGAATCTAGGCCAACAATAGTGGACTCCATCCACCCTCAGAATGGTACCAGCTGAGGAGAGAAGCGAGGGATGAAGAGCAAGGGCTAGCCTTTCTCTCCAAGAACTCCTTGGCCATGGTCATGGCATAACACGACCAGCTAGAAGCCCCTCCTTCTTTATGCTCACACTTGGCTGTCAATGAGTGGACGGATATCTGTTATAAACTCTCCACAAATGCATGAAGGGACCGAGTCCCAACCACAACAGGAAGTAGATCTCTAATAACTGACAGCTATAGAACCCCATCACTGAAAGCAATACTATTCATATTTAGTATAAGGATGAAACAGCCTGAAGAGACTGCTGCACTGTCTTTTGGTCCACTCCTATGAGTGACTTGTGTCTGCTTTTGAGACAGGGTCTCATGCAGCCTGGGTTAGTCTCAAGTTCAGTATGTACCTGAAACTGACCATAAACATCTGATCGTCCTGCCTTACCTCCTGACTGCTGAGAATACAGATATATACCTGCCTTACCTCCTGACTGCTGAGAATACAGATATATACACAGTACTACCACCCCTAGTTCATGTCGGTCTAGGCATCAACTCCAGGTTCTTTACGGCACGTGCGCTACCAACTGAGTCACACCCCCGCCCCTATAAGTGCCTCTCACCTGTTCTATTCAATACATTTAGAAACCGAGGCTTACAGAAGTCATCCAAGGCCACACAAGCAAAAGAAGGAAAGGGTGAAACATGACCTTCACCCACAGAATCATTCTGGGACTCTATTGATCAATTTCAGTTTTCTTAGCAGCCCGGCAATTTATACTAACATTTAGGAGGGCTTTAATAGACATGAAATGTAAAGGGGATGCTGGTGCCTGCTGTAAATTCCTCCTAGTATAAAAGTCACACTTACTCTCCTCCCCCACCCCCACGCTATTTCTATTAAAAAATAACCAAATGTTTCTAAAATACATCCAAATAATAACCAAGGGCTCCACCTGATCTCTGCAGTGGGAAAGGTGCCCAGTTCCTTTGGTGGCCACAGGATGCTACTTCAGAAACAGAGAGGAAGCCGCTGTTCCTAAAAGCCCTGGGTGATTTATGTCACTAGGGACAAACAGTCGTAGAAAGCCAGGAGCCCAAAAGTCTGAGTAATGGCTACCCAAGCCAGGCTGGGGCAGCCCACATGTACCAAACTCCTCCTGAGCTCTCCCCATTATCTAGACATGGCAGAACTGGCCAACTCCTCTTGCTTATCTCTTGGTGCCTCACATGGGTGGTTACACCCCATGCATGTAGGACCTCCTTATCAGGAAAGATCCACAGGACTAGCTTGTGCTTTTGTGCACAAGTGGTTATTCAGCCCGCCAAAAGATTGATAATTCTGTGTCTGCCTATTGGCACATACATTACGAACACACACACACACACACACACACACACACACACACACACACAGGGCTGGTGGTTACAGACGGGCTAGACACTGAAGGCAGAGCGTGGTGCTTTGGAAGCTGCAAACCTACCCCTAAAGCTATACCATTGCCCTTTCCTGAGAACACCTGCCCTGTCCTTAAACCCTACAGTTAGAAAACAAAAACAAAGCTCGCTAGGCTTTGGATGATACTAACTCATTCCATAAATATCCTCTAAGCTCTGTGCTGAATTCCCACACAGCAAGTTTTACCGAACTGTAGGATTCTAGAGATGAGACCAAAGACATCCTTTAGCCCTTTTGTGGCACTAGACTTGGGAGACAGCAGGATCACTGAGTTTATAGGCTTGCCAGACGGCAGCAGCCTTTGACAAAGTGAGATGAGATTTAAGGCTTACGAGTCCTCCTGCATGTTTCTGACACTGTGAAATAACAAGCCCGCCACAGGCTCATCTACTTTGTTTTGGAGTCTTTTCAAAATTATCGTTTATATTTCTAATGCACGAACATTATTTATTAGATATGGCCAGACATTAGGGTCAGTATTGACTAAAAACAACCCCCATTTTACATTTTATGCATAAAGTAGAGCAAGAAATGTAAATGAAACATGCCATGCCTTCCTGGTCATTAAAAGGTTGAAAACCGCCGGTGTAATGCATGGTTTCGAGGACAGCCTAAGGTCTCTCATGAAACACTAGATGCCACGTCCCTGTATCACCTGTGATCAGACTGAAAGCAGAGAACTGTTACTCCTGACTTGTGGTAAGTAACTTGACTATAATGCATCAGGCTGACTGGAATTCCCTTCTCCCTACACAGAGAAGCCTGATCTCTACCACAGAACAAAGACTACACAGTAATTAAACACCCTGGCCCAGAAGTGGAGCAGGGAGTGACCCTCATTCTCTGATCACCCTTTGAAAGAATCAGTAAACATCAGGGTGGGAAAGGAAGGAGAGGCTGGAAAGACCCTCACAATCTAGCCTGCCTGTACCAGAGAAAGGGGACCTCGAACTCTGCAGCAGACAACGCAAGGATGTATGAACTGTTTTGAACAGTTTTGAAAAGAGGCAGGATCCAGGCTCCCACAAGGTGCAGCCTGTCGGTGTCTGTAGCTGGATAAAAAGCACAAAGCTGAAGAACGTGTGGACCTGGGCTGTAGGCGCTGATTAATTCAATTACTATTTATTGAGCACCTGGGAAGTACAGGGCTGAATGCTGTGGGCAGAGGTAGGCTTCGTCCCGTGCCCTCCTCAGCTCACAGCTTCACTATAAAAGGACAGTGGCAGACAAGGCTGCCTGCCTGGGTCCATTCAGGTCCTGTGTGAGCCACATTCACAGTCCTTCCAACTGGGTCTACACATAAGTCCGAGGTAGGCTTGGCAGCACTGACCCTTCACATTCCACACAATGCCAACACAAAGAAGTCAGCTCAACCAGCAGATTCCAGTCTGGCCTACAGTTCTGCTGACAAGGTGAAAGGGACATTGGGGGCTTGGGGGGGGGAACACCGGCAGCATGGATGTTAAGGTGGAGAGTGGTCTGCAGCTGCCCACTGAGCTATCGGGGATCAAACTCCTAGCTGTATATCTCAGTTCTCTAACTCTTCTATTTCGATATGTGTTGGATTGTTTTGAGATAGGGTCTTGCTATGTAGTCTGGGCTTCCTAAGAAGTATTTATGTAATAGTCCAGGCTATTCCAGAACTTACTCTCTGTCTGTCTGTCTGTCTCAGTTTCCCAAGTTCTGTCTGGGGTTACAGACATACCCGTGGCCCACTATCTTCATATTTCTTTCTCTTTTAAAAATACATTTAATCATGTGTGTATGCGTGCATGTCACGTGCATGCATGAGTCCTTCAAGGCAGAAACATCAGATCCTAGACTTACAGGCAGCGAGGAGCCATTTGAAGTCAGTGCTGAACCCCACCCCTCACCCCCAACTCGGATCCTCGGTAAGAGCAGCAAACAGTTTTAATCACTGAGCCATCTCTCCAGTCAGCCTCCTTAATATTTCTTAACAATTATAAAACCATTTGTCTGTGTGTGTGTGTAGTCACTTCAGGATGAGATTTGTCCCATGTCTCCCAAATCTGACATCATGAAGCCTAATCAGGTTTGGGTTGAGTATCTAATTCTTGAAGCCCCCAGAAAACTAAAACGGAATTTCAGTAGGAAACAGGAGTACTGTCGCTATCTGCAAACATTCTCCCCCAAGCACCGTGTAGACTCTCAGGCTAAGAGGACCCCAATAAGGAGACTAAGAAAGAGTCTGTTCCTCCATCCTTCTGCACCCTCCCAGGCTGGAGTCACAGTGGCCTTGTCTCTGTGACTATCTACCCTGATGTGGAAATCCAGAGGTGCCTCGGGAGGCAACCACTGAACTCCTAAGCAAGCAGAGCACCAGGAACCTCTGAGACTGAAGCCTTTGCCACGAGACACCACGCCAGCTGGTGGGAAATGCTGACTTGCTATATTCCCTTCCTTTTCCGGACAGATTCTAAATAAACCACTCGAAACTCGCTGCAGAGTCCGTGGTGAACAGAGCATCCCTCCTTTGCTGTGGTGACAGCCGCACAAACCAGCTCCTGGAGAGAAGCATGCCCCCTCTTCCCCTCATTCTCATCACCCAGCCCACCCGGCCACACCCTCCGCCATGGGGGAAGGAGGGCACCCCCACCTCTGCTCCCTCCACAATCCACAGGTGGCCCAAGCCAGGCAATCAACTCTGAAGTGCTTTTCTCCCTTTCGCTCCTCTCCTGATATTTACACTGATCAATCAATCATTCAAGGTCACTTTTAAATATAGTCTGAGAATAGAGGAGCCCATACTTCCCTTTGATAATCTCGTCTGGTGACTCATAGTCCTCACATTAATGTTTTATATTTGGCTTTCATTCCTTCCCTGCCATTTAGAGAAAGGGAAAAAAAATAGAAGAAGAAAGAAAGAAAAAGGAAAATCAGCCAGACAACCACAGGATAGTTTTTCCTCTTTACCTTCTGCTGGTAAGTGTTCATTTCCTCTCTCATATGCCTTTAGATTTTTATTGTGAGTCCCATTACAAAGAAACGCATTCAATTTCTCTACTCTTCTTCATGCTGACTCCTAACTCCCCTCCTTTCTCTCTAACAGGAGGCCCCTAACGAGACGAGACTATGCAGGGAGCCGGCCAGATGTTCTGAATGTGAGATCACTGCTCCATTCCTGCTGGTGTACCATTTTCAATAGCATCCATCACACTGACTTGTCTTAAATAAGTAGCTGGGGGAAAAATTCTCCTAGTTTTCATTTTCATCAGCATTGCATATTACAGCTATAGACCTGGAAAACCACAGCTACCTCAACCAGCAAACTCGCCTGTGACTCCCGTACTCACCAACACGTGGGCTCCAACTGCACTTAACTAATTTACTACGCTCCAACCTATGACCCATCTTAGGTCTTACCTTAATTATAACTTATAGAGAAGTTCCTTTTCATTTTTATCAAATGTTATTACATTTATTTATTTGTGGGGAGGTCAGGAGGATTGAACTAAGGTTTCTAGAATTGGCAGCAAGCTGAGCCATCTCTCCAGCACCTCAACAGTAAATAAATAAATAAATAAATATGTATATATAATGTATACATATATAATGTATATATGTATAATATAAAGTGTACTGAGATGCTCCTGGGCTCTGGATTTGACTCGTGGTGCTGCAGCTTTAGAACTTTCACCCAGAGCACTTCCTCTCTGCTGCTGCACATGCTGGGTGCTTAGCACTGAACACCAAACTACAGCACAAACCAAACTCCCTGGATTCTTTACTCTGCACATAGAGGAGCCTGAAGCTGTGGTTGGAAGGGTGACTTTGAACCCAGTCACCCAATGGCAGTGCCCAGCTTACTTCTGTACAGCCCACAAGCACAAAGTAAAGTCTAGATTTTTATCTTCATTATGTTTTTATTTTATTTTATTTTATGGGCATAAGTGTTTAGCCCACATGCGTGTCTGAGTTCTACATGCCTCCCTGGTGTTAGACAGAACTGGAGTTATGGGTGACTGAGTCCATGTGGATGCCGGAAACTGAATCAGGATTCTCTGCAAGAACAAGTGCTCTTAATCACTGAGCCATCTCTCCATCCCCGGATTTTAGATTTTTAAAGGACTGTAAAGCAAACAAAAATACATGGCAGAGACCATCTGCAACCTGTGCTATCCAGCCCTTCGAGGGAAGGCGATACTCTGCTCTGCATCTTTCCGAAGTCTATGGAGCGTCAGAGACCATGTGACTGCTTACAATGGCTCATCACCAACAGCATGAAAAAGAGGGCTAGACATCAAAGGGAAGACGAGTGGCTTCCAGGGCAGTGGTAAGAGAAGGACCTCTTCAGACACCCTACCACACCATGGATGGCTTCTTTACAAGCCACCTAGAAAATCTCTGACCTGATCTCAGAACTACTTGACTTAACCTTAGAGCTATTTTTAGAACAGCCTACTTTCTCTTACAGAACCTTTCACCCCATTATGTCAGCACAGAAGCATCCACAAATATCTTTAAGTTTCAGGCCCTCCACACGGGCTCTCTCCCAACCCTGAGCTTCGTTAACAAGCAGAACCTGTGCTGTGACCGTGGCCCGAGTTAGGGCACTAACCCTACACTCTCCCAAATGAACATCTGAGTTCTCAGAAGAAGCCACAAAAAAAGCCAAATAGGAGAATGTCAGTACTTTTTAATTCCCATTTTTAATTAAAAACTATTATTGTGGGGGTGTACATGATATGCATGAAAGGGTAGGTGTGGGTGTGTGTCAGGATGCATGTGTGGAAGTCAGAGGAAAACTTGGTGGAGTTATTCCTCTCTGCTTTTACATCAGATCCAGGGCTCAAACTCATGTCTCCAGCCTTATTTAGTAAGTGCCTTTATCAACTGGGCCATCTTGTCAGCCCTCCCATTCTTTACGATTTCTGTCAGTATGGAAATAGTGGAGAAAAAGTAGTTATTGTGATAGTGACCTCAGCTTTCCATTTCTTTCCTCCCTCTCCCTCCCCTTAATAGAATCTCTACCTTACCTGGCCTTGAACTCTCGGCCTCAAGAGTGCCTCAACATCCTAAAGAGCTAAAGCCTGTGCCACTGTATCTAGCTCCTTTCTTAAAACAGCATTTTATTAATTCATTGATAATTCCATGCACTGTATTTTGAATATTGACCCCACCCCACCTCTTCCTATACCGCCTTCTCCACTGGACGCCCTTCCTGACAGGCCCTTTTCCTGATGACTCGGTAGTAAGTAATTCCCTCTGCTTTCTTCCTTGCACCTTTTTCTTCTAACGAACTGGCTTTTGGGATGTCAAGATGACAGCCAATTTGACATGTTCCCATCCTCATTCAGCAGGGTGACATTTGAAGGACCAGAGCACTAAATACGGGTTTTGTGACATTAGAGAGATGCATTGAGCTGACTCCAATCTGGCTTTTACTTCGATCCACCTACATGTCATATTCCTTTTGAACCTGACACAGCTTTCCAGGCAGAGAAAACCAAGAGATACCCAGTTAGCCCTGGTGGCTGCTTTTAGATTTCAACTCTTCTAGGGCAGATAATCCAACAAGACCCTTGGACACAATGACTTAAGTTCCATGCATACTTTTACTATTTGTATGTGTCATCTCTATTCGTGGAGAAATAGCACAAGGATCAAGAGTCAGGACTCTGGACAGACAGACTGTGGGTCCAAATGCAATCTGTGCCCCTTAAAAGCTGCAAGAGACTTTAATCCCTTTGTACCTTGGCATCCTCATCTATGAGATGAGACTAAGAAGGTCACCTGCTCTGTGGGATTGTTGTGCAGATTAAAGGCTTCATATATGCAAGTGCTGAGCATAGAATAATGCCTGGGACAAATACCTGCTAATATCAACAGCAGTCATTGTACGTGTCTGTGTCTTGATCCCACTGCCTGGATCATTCATTCTTTCTTTAAAAGAGTGACTGCTTGCCCTATGCATTAGGGTTACAAAGATTATTACAACCCAGTCCCTTTTTATCTACAGACATTGTCTCTCCCATCACCCTAGAACATTTCGTAAAACCATGTTACTAGCTGGGCAGTGATGGCACACAACTTTAATCCCAGCACTTAGTGGGCAGAGGCATGAGGATCTGTGAGTTAGAGGCCAGCCTGGTCTACAAAGTGAGTTCCAGGACTGCCAGGACTATACAGAAAAACCCTGTCTTGAAAAACCAACCAACCAACCAACCAACAAACTAACCAACCAACCAAAACTATATTCCTGCATTTGAGATAGCTGTAAAAATGTGGTGAGTCATAAATATCCAGTGTCTGCACAGCACTGCAGAACAAATGACATGTCTGTTTGGGTAGAGGGTAGGTGGGTAGAGATCAGTCTTCAAGGAGGAGGAGTGGGAATCATGGATGTAGTCAAGCACTGATCAATCCCCACCACTGCATAAACCAGGTGAGGTGGCACACAGCTGCAGGGCTAGCTCTCAGGAGATAGAAGGAGGAGGGATCTGCAGGTCAATGTCATCTTCAGATGCGGAGTGACTTTGAAGCTACCCTGGGCTACATGAGACACAGTCTTTAAAAAAAAGGGAAGGAAAGAAAGATGGAGGGAAAGAAGAAGAAAGGAAGGGGAGATGGAGAGAGGAAGTTGTCTAAGCATACTTGAGCACAAGAGAGAAGAGGCAAACTAGGTAATGGCATTTTTAGAAAGGAGAAAGTCAAAGCCACAGAACATGGAAGGAAGGAAGGAAGGAAAGAAGAAAGGAAGGAAGGAAGGAACAGCTGAGTCATGGAAGCTGGGAGCAAGAATGGGGAGACAGACACATAACATGGAGCCAGTATAGAATTTGGGGCAGGTCGGTTTCTGGTCTACCCACCAATTGCTTTGGTGGGTAAAGACAGAGGTTTATTTAAAGGGGAAAGAATCTAGACAGGAATGACTAAGATACCAGTATGGGCCTGGTATGATGGCTCTAGCTCATGTCATAATCTCAGCACTCAGGGGGCACAGGCAGGTGGATCTCCGAGTTGGGGGAGAACCTGATCTACAAAGTAAGTGAGTTCCAACACAGAAGGGCTACACAGAAAACCCCTTCTTGAAAAACAAAACAAACTAAAAAAAAATTGTGTGGTCTTTGAGATGAGGTGGCATTGGCAAGCCAAGATGGAGGATGCTGTTTACAACACTGTAGAGAATATTAGTAGGTGGTTAGAAATAGCAAGTGGGAGGGGGGAGTGATGAATGGCTGTCCACTTTGGATGACTAAGTAGCCAGTAGCTTCTACTAGTTTGGAAATTACAGGAAAGGAAGACTTTTACTAGAAGGGATAATGAGACTAATGGTTCTATGTGACTTATGGGCCTACGTGAGCCATGGGCTAGTGTGAGCCATGAAGTTAGGTGCTGCAAATGGAGCACTGAAGCAAAATACAGAAGTTTTTTGGTTTTGTGGTGCTTTCAGTCCAGTGATAGAGATGAACAAACAGTAAATTATTCAAAATAATTGATAATTTACCAATTGTGGAGTGCTACAGGTATGTACAGGTACTAGGGGGGAATGCTAACTGAAAATCTTCCTCTCACATGGGGATAGAGGGATCTTCCCTGGGCAAGTGGCCTTTAAATGGTTACCTGAAATCAGTAAGTGTTGAAAAAGAAAGGATGGGGAAAGAGCATGTTCAAGCTACACAGTAGTCTTGGATGTTCTGTGGAATTTCTGGGTAGAAATGTTTAGCTTGTTGCTAGCTCTCCAAGTTGCAGAGGATGGAGAAATGTCTGAACACTAACACTAGAGAGATTAGAGTCGCCTGCCATTCACTAGATGGAAGCAGAAACATCTAAAGTAGACAATATTGGTCCACAAGAGGTGCAGGATGTCCAAAATGGAAGCTGAGGATAGACTATTGGTCCAGAAGAGGTACAGGATATCCAGAGTGGGAACTGAGATAGACCCTGGGAACCCATCCTTGGCTAAGCCAAGGAATCCATAAAGATTAAGTCAGAGGTAAGTCAGAAGAGGATATCATCAAGAAAAAAAAAAACTGCCAGCAGCAGCAGGGGGCAGACAATGGTGTCTAGTGTCCCAGAGAATCTTATCTGTTCCGGGGTGGGACCACAGTAAGGGTGGCTGCAGCAGGACTGTGCAGAGAGACTCCCAGTGCAGTGGCTTGATACCAGAATTGTGAAGACAGCCCATTCCTTCAAGACATTCGATGGAATTATGGAGCTTCACGGATGTGTAGACAGTGGTCCAGGGCCAAGGGATAGTTTCTGCCAGTGGAAAAACCATCAACAACAAAACTTGCCTTGCCTAAAGACTAGAGGAAAATAGTAAGTCAGAGGGAAAGACTGAAGAGCCGAGTCTGTGTCAGGCCTGAAGAGTTTGTGGGTGGTTCTAACATCTACTACCCTAGACTCTCACAGAGTGAGTACTTAGGAAAATGTGAAGTCTGGGGGCAAAACCATGCCATAGCTGCACAGAGCCTTCGGTGGGGATGGTGCCCTCTCCAGAGGGGTACAACTTTAAACTGCCTCTCAGTGATGCGTCAGTTGGCTTTGTGGAATTAACAAGAAAGACACATGGAAGGGAAGTTATCTTCTCACATTACCTCCAGCCCAGGATGCTGGGAGGTTCAACCCTACTCCAGCTCAAGGCTATGCACGTCAATAGGGAAAAACTGAGAATGTTGGTAATAAAGAAACAGTAGTGTCATCCTGCCCCCACAAACTCCTGCAGATGATCTGTGCACAGAGGGCAGGCTGACTGGTGTCCCGAGGACAGAGCTGGCTCCTCAACCATCTCTTCCGAAAGTGGCACCTGAATGAGATCATCCTTGGGGCCCTTGCCCTTCACTTGAGGCAACTCTCCAGCAAGCAGGTGCCCTTTACAGCCACTCTGGTCAAATGACAGCAGGGACACCTGGAACCAATTGGCTCTAGGAAGGAGAGGACATTCTACCGAGCAGGTAAAGGGCTTCCGAGTCATCAGAGAAACAATGCATCAAATGAAAGAGCAGCAAAATCTTAGAAAGGCCAAAGGAGAGGGCAAATAAAAGGGAGAAAGAAGGTCAAGAAAGCATCTACAGAAGAGAAAAGAAAGATGACTCCATAGGGGCACAGCATAGAGATCTTAGCCCAGCACAGGAGGAAAGTACGCCCTGTTGTTATTCCTTGTGAAATATGAAAGTGTGTGTGTGTGTGTGTGTGTGTGTGTGTGTGTGTGTGTGTGTGTGTTTCATTGCTTGTGTGTGTGTGTGGTTCATTGTTAGGTTGTGGGTGTGTTTCATTGCTAGTGTGGAGGGGGGTATGTGTGTTTCATTGCTAGGATGTGTGTATGTTCGTGTGTGTGACTGTGTGTATGCATGTGCGTGTGTGTTTCATAACTAGGAATCAAATCCATACATGCCAAGCAAACAATCCATCACCTGAACTCTATTCCCTAACCCCACTAACCACCACTAACCAGTTATTCTTTTGGGTTTGGGGAGATAAAAAAGAGGGTGCTAGGTTGCATTAGAGGAAATACTCCTCTCACAAGGTCCCAAATATTATATATACTCTCCTGAGTTCTGCACAACACAACAGCCTGGAGGAAAATGAGAATTCTTCTCAATGGCCTCCAGACTTGAATTCTTCCTGAGTTCTTGGATCTTTCTGGGTCACAGAACTCATGAAACCACATATGCACTAAAAGAAGAGGCGTGGAAGGTCTACCTAGCCACCCATAAGGGAGACGTGGTATTTACTTCTTCTCCCTGGCTCCAGAGGGGCCTCCTGGAGCTCCTCAGTGCTGGTGTGGCAAGCACCGTGGCAGGAGCTGATCTCAGGGTGCCAGGTCCCCCAGTAGGACACCTGCTCAGTGCACTGAGAGAGGATCACAGGCTGGGACACAGAGCTGCAGGAACACTGGCCACCACCCAGGCCCCAGTCTGAGGAGGGAGGCCTAGCAGATGGCAAGTGCATACATGGCCCAGCTGGCTTTGGAGCCTCCTTGCCTGGTTCAGGAAAGAAAAGAGAGGGGAAGCAGTGAAGGAAAGAACAGACGCTTCCAAAAAGGAACCAGTGTGCTAATGCTAGGTTCCGTAGCTCCCCTGTCTTAAGCAGGGTCACTGGGTAAGAGCAGAAGGCTGGCTGTCCAGGCACCTCACTGCAAGAGCAGACAGCCTGCTGCTGTTTCCACAGGAAGCTCTGTCCTTGAGAAGGAAGCTTCCTGACTCACATTACAAAGTCTACAAGGCTGGGACCAAGAGTCCTTCCTGACCCTCCTCCACGGGGACTCTTTGCAGCTGCCTGCCACCTGAGAGGGAACATCCTGCCCACTGGCAGAGGAGCCATGGCCAAGTTCCTTCCCTTTCATGAGAATCCAACTTTTATAGCACAAGCACTGCACCTTGCTACCCGGGAGGAAGCCAGCTTCTGGCCTCTACACATGCCTGTTTAAGTAAGCATTCCTGCACACATACACATACTGTAACAACAATAAAACACACATACACACACAAGCATACACACGTGCAATATATACCACACACATACACACACACCACACATGCATACATCACCTTTGCGAACACACATACGTGCACATACCACACATGAACATACCACATACATGCACAAACCACACACATGCCTCACACTCACACATCACATACAGAGCAGGGGCAACTTAGCTTTAAGCAGTGCAGATCTACTCCCAGAGGTCACTGATCAGAACATGATATGCCAAGCTACAGCTGCTGTTGACATGTTGACCACTGTGTGTAGGGAACACAAACACTGGACCTCCAACCAAGAAACTCCAGGTCCCCCAGCGTGAAACCTCAGCAGCATGATCCCTGAAAGCAACCAGCATACACAACAATGCCATATAGAAGCTCTGGGGTGCACATTTGTGCCCACAATTAACTCTCAAAGGACATCTTACACTGTTGACTTCAGAAGGAGAAGCAAGAAAACAAACACCAAAAAGCTAACTCAGATTCTGGGAGCCACTGGGTCTGAAAGGAAAAACTAATCTCTCTGTATTACACATTAGTGCTGCGTGTGGTGGCTCACACCTGTAATTCCAGCACTGGGAAGCAGAGGCAGCAGGACCACCTTAAACACAAGGATAGCCTGGGTTACATAGTGAATTCCAGGCCAGAGAGGGCTACATAGTAAAACTAAGTATGTGCTGTGTGTGTGTACACACATACATGTATATATATACATACATGTATGTATACACATGTATACATACACACACACACACACACATATATATGCACACACACATACAACACACACATGGGACCTCAGATATCTGAATTCTAGTCCTAAATGTTTGTTTTACTAACCACTTGAATTTACTATTGCCAGAAAGAAGAAAAGCATATGCTGTCAAAATGTTTATGTTCAAAGGACCATGGACAGACACACTGAGCTTTTGATCCTTTACAACACAAGAGATCAGCTCAACACTGGCAAATCTGATAAAGAAAACCCAAGCCACAGTGACAATAGCAACTAGCAATTGTGGCTCGCTGACCATGTGCCCGGCAGGCATCTGAGATACATTTGTCCATTCCGCAGCAGACACCTCTCTGCCAGGTGGGCGTCGTTATTTATCCTCCGTTTTAGTGAGGAGTGCATGGTTTTGGACCCTGCGACAAGGGACTGAGGTGCATAGTTTACATATCAAAGCAGACCTGGCCTCCAGGTTCTCCCAGCATTCCTCAATCCCTACCTGGCATACCCTGCCCCCAGCCTTGAACTTTCCAGCCCAGGGTCTAGGCCCAAAGGCTCCCTATATAATCCAGACATTTTTCGTGTTCTTTCTCTCTCCTTCCCTTTCTTCTCACTCTCCCCTCTTTTAATCCTCTTCACTTTTCTCCTCATGAACAGGCCCCTTTCTCTTTCTCTCTACCCCCCCAAACCCCACCCCCTCCTCAAGACCAGTGAACTCACCCTCCCGAGAGCAGCTTCCCAATAAACCTGCCTTTAATATAATCTAATCTGGCTTTAACTGGCTGATTTCACCAGCGGCTTGGAAATAACCTATCAAGATGGAAAAGGAAGCTTTCAAAGATCCCAAGGCCTGCAATGGCCATGCATCTTGTAAGTGCTGGAGCCTGGATTCAAAGTCAGCTAAGACCTCAGCCAACACAGTACTTTCTCTGCCATGCCGCGCAGCAGGAGCTTCTACTAGAAATGAAGTCACCCAGGAAGAATGGAAATGTACTACTCACTGTACCACAGACAGAGGGCAAGGAGTACTGGGTGATGTCAGACAGGAGGCAGCTCGGGCAGCTGGATTACGCTGGACGTTTATTTAAATCTTTTAAAAGGCAGGCAGGGCAGGTTATGTGGGGAAGCAGTAGGTTTAATGCTTTGCGCTCTCACCCTCTCTCCCTCTACTCCCCTCCCTCCCTCTCTCCCTCTCTCCCTCTCCCCCTCTACTCCCCTCCCTCCCTCTCTCCCTCTCCAGAGAGTCTCCAGCAGAGGAGACTGCAGGAGAAGCAGCCAGTTTCTAACAAGGGCACCATCTTGTTTTACAGAAATACAGAACTACAGAATAGAGTGAGCTGGGATCCAGGGCACTGGGAGATCCCACCGGGAGATGGGAAGATAAGCCAAACCCAGACACCCACAGGTGACTCCAGATGAGGAGGGAGCTAGAGAGAGGCAAGGGGGCACCAAGTCAGTGGGAGAAGGCAGGAGGGAGGGCAGAAGAGCCGCACAAATTGAGGTCAGTCAGACTAAACAAGCTTTACAAGAACTCCCCTTGGCCCTGGAAAGTCTTTTTTAATTGTCTGTGGGGTCAGAATAGAGGAACTGTAACCTTCTCCTTCCTCAATAAAACATTTTATTAATAAGCCCCTCTTAGCTAAGGCTGAGCACATCCATCCCAGTCAATCAAAAACCTGCTCTACATTACTGGTCAAAACCAAACCGAAGCCAATCAGTGGTGGTGCACACCTAGGTCCCTGTTCTGGAGAGGCAGAGGCAGGTGGTTCTCTATAAGGTTGAAGCCAGCCTGGTCTGTAAAGTGAATTCTAGGACAGCCAAGGCTACACAGAGAAACCCTATCTCAAAAAAAACAAAACTAAAATTAAAAAAGGTTTAAAAAATGAAACAAAAACAAACCAATTAGATATCTCTTCAGCACTGGCTGAATAAAGTGTGGCTCTTCTATATGATGGGACAATTTTATGTAGAGTAGATCTACGGTTATATAGGTTAAAATGTTCTATGCACTAGTAAATGAACTACTATGCCAGGCAGTGGTGGCACACATCTAACCCCAGCACTTGAGAAGCAGAGGAGGCAGATCTCTGAGTTCAGCTCAATTTAGTCCAGAGTGAGTTCCAGGGCAGCCAGAGCTACACAGAGAAACCTTGTCTCGAAAAGCAAGACAAAACAAAACTAAACTAAAATTATATATTTGAAGTATGTAGTATTAAAGTGTTTTCTGTAAAAAAAAAAAGAAAGAAAGAAAAGAAAAGTAGCAATTGTGTTATAAATATCTGCTCTAAAGTATTAGAAGAATAACCATCAAGGTATAGTCAATACTCTAGAGATAGGGAGGTAGACAACGCCAATTCTCGTGTGTGTGTGTGTGTGTGTGTGTGTGTGTGTGTGTGTGCATGTTTGTGTGTGTGTGCGTGTGCGGCATATTTTATATCAGTAAAACTTTGTATTACATCAGTATTCAAAACAGTGTTCCTGGAAAAGTCACCAAGAACAAAAGACTCCTGCTTCATCTTAATGAGAAAAGGATAAAACGGCCTCAAATTAAAAGAATTAATATTTCCCACAAAATATTTTCAACTCCTAGAAACTAACATAGTTAAATCAACTATGGGCTAATATTTGGTCTCCTTTCCTTCTCCAAAACAGAATCTAGGGTGACCCCTAAGAGCTGGGCTTCTTAGCAGCACCTCCCTGTTCACTAGGCAGGAGGGAAGTCCTCCAATGACACACCAAAGCAAAGAAAGAGCGTTCACACCCAGAGCGCTCAGGGAAACAGAATCCTTTCTTATCACCATCCCAGAGACTCATGTTTCACCATCTCTTTGAACGAGCCCCTTTGTTTCCCCTAAAGGATCATCATATATTCATTTGGCTTACAGAAATTCAGAGGCTCAGGATGAGTCCCAGCAAAAGCGCACAAGTCCTCAGTGTCAGCAGAAACAGGACTGGAAGAGAGGGACCCTGAAAGGGGAGGGTCTAGGTAGCTGCAGGATGTGATAGGAAAGCTGGCTCACCTTGTAACCTTGATTTGAATCTTACACATTGCCTTTTCATATGCCACATGCTTCCCAATAGGAGCCCTAGAAAGAAAAAGATGAAGCCTTCCCCAGGATGCTGAGAACAGCTACTAGAAAACCCACTGGTCTGTTGAGAAACACAGCCTCCGGCCATGAAGATCAAACAAGGAACAAAAGGTCCGCACCCTTGAGTGTGTGTAGATCTCTCACAGCCTCATGTAAGTGTACATAGCATTGTGCTAACAACCCTGTGTGGTACCCATCACACGACACTGCTATGCTACCTGCCAAGTAGTAGGGCTTCGTATACAGCAGAGCTGAATAAAGAGACTACTGGCTTCCTCGGCACTTGATGTTTTCTGGCCCTGAAAGCGTCCAATTGTTCACTAACCCTTTCGTTGCTAGGAGCGTTTCATCTGTACTTGCTTCCCAGGGCTCCTTACCCTTCTCCTCTCCCCCACGCAAAGCTTCCCTTGACCCATCGAGCCATCTTCATCCATCAAGGCTTCAGAGAAGCAGCTGGAAATCTCTTTGGCTTTACTCTGTAATTCCTGGTAATCGAATTCTGATCCTCCTCCACAGCTTTCTCCAGGGTCAGCGAAACTAATGAAAATTAAGGCTAATGGTCCTCTCATTTCTCTTCTGAGGATGATCCTTCACCTGCTTGAGACTCCATTTCTTGGAGCTGGATTTCCATCATTCGGCTTTTTCTGGGTTCTTACCCTTAGTATGTTATGTCATTGTCACTGCTACCAGGTCTTCTGCCTCAGCTGATAGGCCACATGGACGCATTACTTAACACCAAGGCCCCTGTTCTGCTTCTCACATGGTCCTGTCTGGCTCACCATGCGAAGGGCTGTTAAACTGACACCCCACCCATTCCTGGCCCCTCCCTGGCCCAGACTCACTGAAGCAGCTCCCCAGGCACACAAGCTGAGTCGTCCCACCAGACATCTAAATTCTATCTTTGAACCTCCTCCTCAGGCCCAAAGCTACTGTGTCTGCTTAGGCTGAAATCTTCAGAAACTACGTCAACCTCTCACATGCCAGGAGGTAGAAAGAAGGCTGACGACTGAGCGGCTCTCAGCTCACCACTGGCACTGTGACCAACAAGTTTAAGGCCTTTCAAGACTCACATCCTCCTCTGAGCCCCTCCTAAGGTGATTCTATGTTTGCTAGACTGCCCTTAATAATTGGGGTTGAGGAGAACTCTCTTGGATTGTGCGTGGAGCGACAACTCTCTTGACAGTACAAAACAAAAATTTTTAAGATCAAAGTTAAGGGAAAATTTGAAAATCTTTTCTGTACTGAGTGGTTTTCTGTGTCAACTTGATACAAGCTAGAGTCATCCGAGAGGAAGGAGCCTCAGTTGAGGAAATGCCTCAAACAGCTGTAAAGCATTTTCTCAACTAGTGACCGATGAGGGATGGCCCAGCCCATGGTGGGTGATGCCATCCCTGGGTTGATTGATGGCCCTGGGTTCTATAGGAAAGCAGGCTGACCAGGACATGTGAAGCAAGCCAGTAAGCAGACCTTCCATGGCCTCTGAATCAGCTCCTGCCTCCAGGTTCCAGCCCTGCTTGAGTTCCTGTCCGGTCTTCCACCAATGATGGACTATGACCTGAACCATAAGCCAAAGGGTTCTTTCCACTCCAGTTCGCTTTTTGATCATGGTGTTTTCACTGCAGAAATAGAAACCCTAACTAAAACATTTACCAAAAAATATTAAAAAAAAAATTGTTGTTTTATTTGGTTTGGGTTTTTAAAGATAAGCACAAGCCAGCCTTGAACTCCTGATCCTTTTGTTTCTCTTTCCCCCTTGCTGGGAATACCAGTGTGTCCTGCTATGCCAGATTCTTTTGAATATTTTTGGATGGCAAAACATATTTAACTGGAGAGGTTTCTAGCTTGGTCCTTTATGCAATGGCACCTATAAAGATGAAGACTGGGACCTCACTAACCCACCACAGGAAGTCAAGGCACTGGCTTCTTGGAAGCTCTTGTGTTCACCTCTTCTCTGCCATTCCTGCTGTCCCAGTTTAAGTCTCTCGAGCCCTCATTATAGTTTCTCCATGACATCCTGATAGACACCAATCCGCTGTTCACAACTGTCATGGATGTGAGGGTGATCTGACTGTCCACTGATCATCAGGACTGATCTGTTGCTCTGGCTGGTTAAGCAGGTATCTCCTCCCTCCCTCCGTCACAGGTCCAGAAGAGGACGACTTCCCTGATAAAGGAGGGTCACTCTTTACTTAAGGGAATGTGAGAAGCTGTGATCATCTGCTAAAGCTTCAAAACAATCCCTCAAAAATTCTGATGCTACCCTAAGGATCTATAAGCTGCTCAGTCTCTCTGTCAAGGACTATTACAGTCTAGCTTCAGCATACCGTTGGACTCTTTCATTATGACATCAGTCAATCTTGATGTCAAGGACTGTTATGGTCTAGCCTCAGGATACCTTTGGATTCTTCCATCATAACATCTTCTCACTCATCCTTTACCTACGTAATCCTACACGTACCATATTCCATCTGACTTGTTAAACACCAGCTCTCCCTCCCACGTGTTTCTCAAGCCATTGCAGATGGCTGCTCTTTGGCGAAGGCTGCCTCCTCTATGTTCCCAGCCCAACCCTGCCTTGCTTCCTGAAGCCCCTCCAGCATGCTGCAGCTCAGGACCTACTGACTCTGCTTCATGTTATACCATAAGCCTCTCAAGAGCAGGGAATGTACATCAGTCACCTCTGTCCTTCCCATACAGTCTAGCACCATGTCATTGCTGTGTTCGTGGTGATTACTACCTATGTTTAAAACAACCAACGCCAAGGGACTAAATTTTATTTTATTTTTTTAAAGATTTATTTATTACATATAAACACACTGTAGCTGTCTTCAGACACACCAGAAGAGGGCATCAGATCTCATTACAGATGATTGTGAGCCACCCTGTGGTTGCTAGATTTGAACTCAGGTCCTCTGGAAGAGCAGTCGGTGCTCTTAACCAGTGAGCCACCTCTCCAGCCCAGGAACTAGATTTTAAATGCTTTGATGTTTACATATCCAGGGACCTAGCATTCAACTGACTATGTGACCTCAAGTAAACTTGGCTCAGCTAGCCTCAGCTTTCCCATCAGTAAAATGGGAATGGTGTTATCTCTTCCTCTGACTGTCTTGCAAATTAAAGGAGTAAAGGCACTGGAAGGTCCTAGCAGGCACATGAGTTAAGGAGATAGTGGTAGCAACAAATAAAGGCAGAAACTCAGCGTTCTCCAACTGTGTGGGTCATGTGACTTTGTCAGAAGTAACCTTGGATACTTCTAAAGTAGATTCTTACTCAACATCATAAATCTAGAACTCAGATTCCATAGTCCTACCTTCATTTCTAAAAATTATCATGTAGCAGGTGTTATCTACCTGTTAAGACCAAGAGTGCCACTTGTCTTTAATCCCAGCACGCAGGACGCAGAGGTACAAAGATCTCTATAAGGTCAATGACAGCTTGGTCTACAGAGGGAGTTCTAACCAGCTACATAGTGAGACCCTATCTCAACAAAAGAACATACATATTTGTGCACACAGATATTTACCTACACAAATATTTACAAATTGGCAGCTATGAGCATATGCCTAGAGTACTGGCTGGTTTTGTGTCAACTTGACAGAAACTGAAGTGATCACTGAGAAAGGAGCCTCAGTTGAGGAAATGGCTCCATGAAATCCAGCTGTAAGGCATTTTCTCAAATAATGATCAGGGAGGAAGGGCCCAGCCCATTGTGGGTGGTGCCATCCCTGGGCTGGTAGACCTGGGTTCAATAAGAAAGCAAGCTGAGCGAGCCAGGGGAAGCAAGCCAGTAAGTGGCATCCCTCCATGGCCTCTGCATCAGCTCCTGCTTATTGACCTGCTTGAGTTCCAGTCCTGACTTCCTTTGGTGATGAACAGCAATGTGGAAGTGTAAGCTGAATAAACCCTTTCTCCCCAGCTTGCTTCTTAGTCATGATGTTTGTGCAGGAATAGAAACTCTGGCTGAGAATGAGACATCTAGCAAGGAAATACAAGGCATTGCTAGTAGTGGCCATTATCAAGTAAGCATCTGCACGACTCTGCATTGCTTGGTTTCTTTTTATCATGGGTATCTGCTCATGTTACAATTTCTAAAAAACAAAACAAAATAATTTTTTTTTAATTTGTAGAGGCAGAATCCGAGAGATGGATCATCAGGGTGCTTACCAAGACTAACATCTGAGTCCAATTCCTGTAGCCAAATGACAGAGAGAAATGACTCCCAAAGTTGCCCTATGACCTCCACATGAGCACAGTGGCACAGGCCATCCCCAGCACACACACACACAAATGAACAAACAAATGTTAGAAACTGTGAAGGCAAAGAAGGGAGAGGCCAGAGAGCAGATGAGTTGTCGGGGCTGCATTGAGGCTGTGACTCAGACGACCTGGGCTCCAAGTAGAGTCCTACAGCTAATGTACTTTGCAACTTCAGGCAACTAGCTCTCTTCTATGGACCCAAATGGGATCAGAGATAGCTCAGAAGTTAAGAGTACTAGCTGTTCTAACGGAAGACCCAAGTTCAATTTTCAGCACCACATGGAAGCTCAAAATTATCTGTAACTCCAGGTCCAGCAGAGCTGATGCTCTCTTCTGGGCCTCATGGACATCAAGCATGCACGTGGTATACAGACGTGCATGGAGGCAAAACACTCATACTCATAAAATTAAAAATAAAAAGTCTGTGGAAAAAAAGAAAAGAAAGAAACGTGAGAGAGAGAGAACAAAGTGGAATCAGATGTTTTCCAGGGGTGGTTCTAAGGGTACTTGCTAAGTATGCAAGATGCTGTTTAGTACATTTTATCTATAGACCATCTTTCTTTGAGTTCTGATGCCTCAAACATCAGGTTTTGAGAGAGGAAATGTAGCCGCAACTTCATCTCCATCCTCTCCCCAATTCTATGAGAAAGCATCCCTGCTGTTTTATAGACAGAGAAAGCAAGTATAGTCTGAAATGATCACTTGCCAACCAAACGCACTGCTCACTAGACTCTGCTGTTTGCAAAGACTTTTGACTGCCAGAAGTTTTTAGCTCCCGATTCATTCTGTCCCTCCTGCAGAGGAGGCGCTAGGCTTATGCAAAACAAGCAGAAGGCTCCCTTCACCGGTGGAGACCGGGTGAGGTGTAAAACGACTTCCTCGACTTCCTCGCAGCTACAGTGTAAACAAAGCTGGCTCCCAGCAGAGGCTGGAAGTATCCAACCCTCCGAGCTAGTCTGCAGCTCTCCCCAACCTGGGCGCTTCACCTTGAATAGGAGCACTTCACTGCAGTCATTTTCTGGCTGTTTTCTGGGTCAGAAGCAGTGAGAGGGCCGAGCTACACTGAATTGCTACATTGAGTGCAGAACCGTGTTAACTTCTCTACTATGGTCACCCCCTGAGCTCAGGCAGCCCGGGTGAAAGAGCCCAGCTAGACTACAGCAGCTGAGTACTTTTCCAGTCTCTGGACAAAGTGACTTCACCCAGTTTTGCAATGCAAATGACCTGGTTTGTCCTCTGAGGTGTGGGTTTCGGTCTTGGAGGAGGATACTCACTTCCTCTCCCAGAGTTCTTGGCTTGTGTTCTAGCATGACACCTCAGTCCCTGCACCTGTAAACACCTCCATTCTTCTTAGACCTCCACACAACGAAGGCGCCCTCTTCCATCCCAGCCGTTCCAGTCAGCACATACAGAATTTGATCTACTATGTCTACCTGTAGGGACCCTACAATTTAAATGAGAAGCGAGACCAAAGAGCAGCCAGAACACTACAAAGGAAACCATCGCCCTACATGAAGAGGATTGCACCCTCAAAAGGCATCCCCAGATGAGCCGCTGGCAGCTGGACTGATAGCAGTGACCTCTGTCTGCTGTGGCACCCAGTATCCTGCAACAGGATGATTATTGGTTTTCATGGCTGCCTAAGACCTTCTAGAAGCTCCTATGGGTTTAGTCGACTCTCACCCAATCAAGTGTGTTGACTGCTATATCTGCTTATCAGCGCCAGCCTCACTACTACACCCCTCAGAACACACAGATCCTAGCTGACTACCCGAGCGTTCCTTCCTGCCCTCAAGGCTCCCCAACACAAGGCCTTCTGTTCATTGGTTCATCTCAGACCCTACACACAGAATTATAGAGGCCTCCTGGCCCTACCCACTGACTTTGGCAGTCAAACACCAGCTCCTATCTGTCTAGGCACAGAATGGGGCAAGAGTGGGAGTGTGTCCATGACAAAGAGTTTTGCTGAAGGAAACAAAACACACTCAAAGGCCTGAGCAAGCAGAATGCTAGTGAGTCCAGCCATTGGTGAAACTCTTTGTGCATGGGTAAGGCAGAAATGAAAGCAGAATCAACCAACCAGTAAGCACTACAGCCTTACACAATATGGCTTCCACTTTGTATGTCCACAGACGAGCAAACAGACATGCAGGCTACATGCACCCAGGAAATCAAAACTTCTCTACAGGAATGTTGGAGGGTTTTGTTTGTTTTTCCTGACATGTGTTCCTTAACTCTTCTCCCTTATAAAACAAATCTTACACAGATGCGTCTGGGCCGGCCATCAAAGAGTCTTTCATTACTACATCCTGAGGGTCAGCATCAAACAGCCACTGAAAAAACGAAGTGGGAGGGACTGTATGCCGGTGAATACGCAGCAGCAGTAGACAAGTTCCGATGGTGCCTGTTAAAATCGCTATTACCTTTCCTCCTGATACGTGGGAAGCCTCTGGAGAAGGCCGAGGGGGAAAGAGCCTCCACTCACGAACAGCTAGTATTCCCACCAGTTCTTCTGTAGGCGTCTGTTTTGTTTTAGCATAGTGCTGAATATTCCAGAAAGCACCCAATTCGGTCAGCATTTCAGGCTATCACCCATGAGCCTGGGAGTGAGTCAGGCACCAGAGTCTCCATGGGAACAAGACACTGTCTGTTACTCAAGGAACTCATAACCTAGCAGAATCCTACACATGACCAAACAGTGTCAGAACCAACAGAGAAGAAAAACCAGGTGAGGGGAGAGACACGGGTTTCAGGAAATCTTCACAGTAGGGCTTTATTGTTCAGGTACACAACAGGCAGAGCTTGTGACAGACAAAAGACACACTTCAGGACTAGACAGCAGTAGAAACACAGGCACAGAAGCATGAGAATGTATCTCAAGTTGAGCAAATCATAGGCACCCAAAGTGGATAAAGGGAGGGGGGTGACACTGGGAAAGGCAGCTACAGACTGCAAAGGTCCCTGTTGGTCCACTATACTTCTTCACTGGGAGTTGAACTCAGAGACTTACTATGCTAGGTAAATTATCATTGAACTATGTCCACAATCTTTCCTCTTTAAATTGTATTTAGGGGCAACTGAGAACCTAATGGGTTTTTGGTTGGTTGGTTAGATGATTTTGGTTTTTTTTTTTTTTTTTTTGAGACAGGGTTCTTGGTGTAGGCCTGGCTGTCCTGGAACTCTCACACTGTAGACCAGGCTGGCCTCCAATTCACGGAGATCCACCTGCCTCTCGAGTGCTGGGATTAAAGGTGTATGCCACCACCGCCTCAAGAACTTTAACAGTTAAATGACTTGATCAGACTCATATTTTTAAAAATAACTCCAAGGTCAGGGTATGGCACTGATTGCAAAGTTATAGACAGAAAACCAGTTATTCAAGCATAACATACCAGCGGACACTGCAACACAAAAAATAATCTGGAAATTCGAGAAAAAAAACCAAACAGAAGTCAGCAGCCACGTGGATGCTGGAGTCTGAAAGAAGAAACACGCAACCCACGCTGAGGTTTTCATTTAGGGAGACGGAAAGCCAGGCGCTTTCAGTCAAAGGCAGGAAAGCAGGGCTGGGCTGAAGGGTCCCACTGTACCAGGGAGAGCGGGACATTTTAGTACAAGGAAATGACGACAGCCAGGAGAAGGCTCTGATGCACGTCCGAGGAGAGAAACTGAGGCTGGAGGCCAGGCTGTAGATGCACTGGGACCCCAATAACTAATATTTCATAGAAACAAATGGACCAAAAATGTTAGTAAGTATGATAAGAAAGGACGGGGGAGCCCTGTAGCAGGAAGACCTGGTTTCAGAGAGAATGCCCATAGCTTACGGGAGTCAGGGAGACCACTGCACCCAACAGTGTTTCTGACTTTTTCTAAGGCAGCTTCAGTGCAGATACCTCATAACCATGGGAATACTGTGCTAATCAACTTCTGTCTCCACCCTCGAATGCCAAACAGCCATGTGGGAAGCAGGACCTGGAATGCTAATTATTTATTAAAAGCTAGTAAAGGGATTTGAGCCTATTAGGTTAAATCCTTACAAATACAAAACGGCACATGGAAGTATGAAATTAATTACCTATCTCATTCCAGACTAATTTCAGACAATTAAAAACTCAGGATTTTAAAGAAAAGAACCATTAAAACTGAGAGTCAGGTAATGTTAACATCCACCCAGACACGGGCGGTACAGTGGTCTAAAGCAAGCACTTGGGAATAAATACATGTGGGTTCAACTCTGGCTTTAACCTTTGAGGGTAGTAAACTGGGTGAGTTAGCTTCTCGAAGCTTGATTTTTTTTATTCATTTACATCCCTCTTCCCTGCCCTCCCCCTTTGATTTTTAAAAATACCTTTTAAATTAGAGTAATGATAGTGCATATATGATATTGTAAATAAACATAAAAAATTTTAGCATAGTGCCTAGACTAATATATAAGTTCTCAATAAGTGCTGACTTGTTACTATAAACATATTTCCAAATTAAAATATGTATTAATTTGGGGCTGGAGAGATAGCTCAAAGTACTGGCTGCTCTTCCAAAGAACCCAGACTCAATTCCCAGCATCCACATATGAGCTCACAACTGTCTGTAACTCCCTGAAATCTGTACCCTGTACTTCCATGAGTGCCAGGCACACAGGTGATGCACAGATATGCATTCAGTGAAAATACTTATATACATAAAATTTATGTATACAAACATACACACACAGAAGTACACGTAATGTCAAACATTCAGGCTTTTTTATAGTCAGTAAAAATTTTTGAACCACTCCATTCTGTGTGCCAAGCATGGCTTTAGGTGCTAAGATTAAAAAAGTACACATACATACTTAGGTGCTAAGAAAAAAGTATATGTGTGTGTGTAAGTATACATATATACATATTCAGGTTCTACGAAAAAAGTTATATATGTATATATATTATATATATAAAATACACATAAAAAGTATATGTACTTTTTTTAAAAAAGAATAAAACTCAGTTTCTTATTACAAGAAATGTGGCCAAATAGTATAGAAGGCAAGTTGACAATTAAATGGCAAATGGTAATCCTGTAGCTAAGCAATGAAAAAAGTACCCTGAAAATAAAGAGGCAGCACGTGGTGGCACCCTAAGCCCTTGTGAGGGAAGGAGCCACCAGCAAGGTGAACAAGGTGAGCCAATGCACAAGCTTTAAAAGAATAAGGAAGAATCTAAGGATGATTAACATTAAGGCCACAAACTCATACACCCTGGGAAAGTCAGAGAGAGAGAGAGAGAGAGAGAGAGAGAGAGAGCGCTCTTGCCCAAGGGCAAACAGAAAGAGCGAGGGAGCTGGAAGCAGCCCAGTAGCTCATCATCCAGCCCAAGGAGACTTCTTGGCTGACGTACATCTTCCTATAATGTTTACACCTTCCTTACCTGAGTTTGGCTACATGAGCTACAGAGCAAACACGTTCCTGTCCTCTAAGTGTCTTCCATCTAAAAATAGACAAACTGATCTACGGACACATTCGGGAGCTTGGATGACAACTTATTCCCCAACGACAGTGATCTCAAATAATATTTAGGTTCAGTGTGGTCCCCAGAGTGGGGATATTAATACATTTCTCTCTTCCCTTTGGAGATATTAAACAGTGGAGGGGGATATTATGACTGATGGATGGGTTCCTTAAAAATAGAATGTACAGTGATCCAGCAGTTCTGCCTCTAGATATTTATCCAAAAGGAAAAGCGGGATCTCAAAAAGATACAGGCATTTTTCACAGTGATATCTTGTTCACGGCAGGGTGATTTACAACAGGCAAAGGTTGGAGGCAACCCAGGCGTCTGGGGAGGAGAGAGAACAGGAGTTAGCATTCAGTGGGTACAGAGTTCGAGTTTGGGGGGGGGGACGCTCTGGAGATGGATGACAACAATATCTAGAGAGCAATGTAGATGTAATTTGGCCACTGAACTGTATACTTAAAAGTCGTTTAAATAACAAAACTTATGTCAAGCATATTTATCACCATGCAGGAAGAAAAACATTTTAATCGCATGGTTGCCATGCCCATGAAATAACTATTCTTCATCATTTAGGGGCGGATAAAACAAAAACAAAACTTTGTTTCTGACAAGCAGACATAGCACCCTGGAGGTGTGGCTAAGGGGTATGATGTTCTTCCTAACAGGGATGAGGTCCTGGGTTCCATCCCCGGCCACCTGAAGGGACAGAGAGCATGACTCAGGGTATGTCAGAAAGTTCTTTATCTAAAGCAGTGGTTCTCGACCTTCCTAATGCTGTGACCTTTTAATACAGTTCCTCATGTTTTGGCAATCCCCAACCATAAAATTATTTCATTATACGTCATAACTGTAAGTTTGCTGCTGTTATGAATCGTAATGTAAATATTTGATATGCAGGATCTCCGATATGCTGCCTATGAAAGAGGTGGCATATCGACACCCCGAACCTCCCCCACCCACCCTTCCCACCCCTGCCAAAGGAGCAGTGACCCACAGGTTGAAAACAGCTGATCTTAAAGAACAATATCCAGTTACCATTCCCTGGGAACAGACACCTCTGCTACCCACTAGGAAGGTAGCACTATAGGCAGCAATCAGCTGGAAATTTTCAATTAATCTAAGCGTATGCACCAGTACCACCGCTCAAGAATTGCTAATAAGCAGCTGAATGTGGTTGCATGTGCCTATAACCCCAGTACACAGGAGGCAAAGAAGAGAAGGTCTTTGAGTTTGAGGCCATGCTGGGCTACATAATAAGATCGTGCCTCGAAGCCATAAAAAAAAAACCATGGCTGGTCACTATAAAATTTAGATCGATTACAAATTCTGTAAAGTAAAAATAAAATATTTTTTAAGTGACTAATGGAACTTCTACTTCCAAAAGCATTAATGGAAACTTTATGTAAGACTCATACATTGGTTCCTTCCCTTAAGAGCTTATTATCAGCCAAGTACGGTGGGGCAAATCTCCAATTCTAGCAATGGAAAAGCTGAGGCAGGAGGATCACAAATTCAAGACCAGCCAGGGCTGTATAACAAGATCTTGTCTTAAAGAAATAAAGGATCTGTGGGTAAAACCACTTGCCAATCTCTGAGTCCAATCCCCAGGACCTCTGTGGTGGAAGGGAGAACTGACTCCCAAGAGTTGTCCTCTGGCCCGTAACTCATGCCATATGCCCCTCCAAATAAATTGAAAATAAAAACAAAACAAAACCTAAATAAATAAATGAGCATAATGCTTAGTTGAACAAGATTAACCAGTAACGATAAGTCTGTTATTATGTTCAAATCAGCCATACATGTACCAAGTGTGGGAATAGGGGGGATCATTATGGGATGGGAAGCATGAGGCAAGCTGGCTGGCCTTGAACCCAGGTCCTCTGTAAACCACTTCAAATCTGGGAGAACTATTTAGAACTTAGAGGCAGACAGAAGAGGTGACAGCCGAGGGTCTGCAATAGGAAAGGTTGAGAGTTAAGGGTGGGAAATCAGACCACGGCCAGGTTATGACGTCTCTGGAGAGGGTGTTGTCTGGTCAACAGTTCTCAGTGTAAAGAGGCTGGAAGGACCCTGGTCACTTAGAGATCTATCTGAGAGTCAGTCACTACGTAGCAAAGCCTCCCAAGTCATAAAGAGAAGTTCAGTGTAGATTTCACTAGATTTAATGTACTACTCTAAAATGAGCCAGGCTGATGCTTAGATGTGCACGGTACTTTTCTGAAAGAATACACTGGAAATTGTTGCCAGGATGTTGCTTCCTAAAACTAAGACTGAAGGGGCTAGAGAGGTAGGTTCAGCAGTTGAGAGCAAGAACTGTTCTTACAGAAAACCAGGTTCAGTTTCCAGCACCCAAGTCAGGTGGCCTGTGACTTCAGCACCAGGGAATCCAACACTCCTCCAGCATGCACAAGAACCCAGCACACACAGGCATATGCACAAACACACAAACTCACACATACATGAAGATAATCTTCTGAGCCAGGCATTGATACTATACACCTTTAATCCCAGCACTCGAGAGGCAGAGGTAGGTGGATCTCTGAATTCAAAGCGAGCCTGATCTACAGAGCAAGTTCTAGGATAGCCAGGGTTACACAGGGAAATGCTGTCTGGAGAAATCAATCAATCAATCAAACAAACAAACAAACAAATCTCTAAAGAGTAAAGACTGAAAATAGCAAAGAGTTTTATTTTTCATTTGTAAAACTTTGTATATTGTGGGTATACATTTTAATACATAAATTAGTTCATTTTTACAAATCTAAAAGGTCTTCTTTATAATTTAAAAAAAAACCCTGAAAACATCACAAGATATTTGCACTTTAACCAGCAAATGGAAAATGTTTGTAATCAGCACAATCAGCAAATGAAATACTTTTCAATTTTGTCTCTAACCTGTCTTCAAAGAGATGTGCAAATGGTCCAAAAGGATCGGTAGCAGATTCGTCATCTCCCCTCCCACCCCCCACTTCCCCCACCGCCTCCCAAGCCTTCACTTCAAAGCAAACAGATCATGAACCATATGCAATAAAATGTCTTTTTTTTTTTGTATGTTTAAACGAAAAGTCTGCCTGACACAATACCAAATCCACTGCTTCAGTGAAACCAGAAATCCAAAATCATAGACTCTAGTATGTTTGATAAAATGCATCACCATCTCAGTAAATGATCTTTCATTTTGACCCTTGTTGGAGCTCCAAACAATTACACCATCCTTGACTCTTTCTTTCTCCTCTTACCCTCCCTATCCAAATCCCACCAACCCTACCGTCCAAATATACCCAGAATCCAACTGTATATACAGTACCACCTCCCTCACCCCATGCCTCATCTGTCACCTGAACTGCAGTCATTTCACTGAATCCCCTGCTTCTTGTCCTCCGCAATCAATCCTCAGGACACCAGAGAGATCCTCTTTAACTGAAGCCTGAATCTCCCAAGGACCCCAGGACCTCCATCTCCTTTTATATGGATCTCTGCTAGGACAAAACCTCATAGAGCTGAATCTTCCCTTGTTCCCTTCATACTGCCCACCTTTTCTCTAATCACACTTGATATTGTGATCCACCCATTTGCTGCCTTTTGGTGCCATTTCATATTCGTCTCTCTCAATGGAGATGTGTGCTCCATGACGTCAGACTGCTTTTCTCCCGTGCTTACTGTTCCTCCCTACGAGCTTAGAACAGTGGTTCGAAACCTGTGGGTCGTGACCTTGCTGGAGGTCACATATCAGATATCCTGCATATCAGACATTTACATTATTACATTATTACAGCAAACGTAACAAAACTGTAGCCAAATTATACATATGAAGTAGCAATGAAATAATGTTATGGTTGGGGGTCATTATAACATGAGGAACTGTATGAAAAGGCCAGAGCATTAGGAAGGTTGGGAACCACTGGCTTAGAATATGTTTGGTAAGTAACCGAGAACTCAATAAACATTTTTGGAAGACTGAGAGAGGCACAAGCCAAAAGCAGGTAGCATTACTGGGCAAAGCAGAAAATATTGAGGTCCCAAATGAGGCAGAAGACTAGTGACCGGATGAGGGACTGGAAAAGCCGAAACATCAATAGACACAGAAAACCACCGCTCATCTACCCGTGGCATCTGCCAGGAATCCATTAAGCTGTACCTTACCCATCGTTAGGTATGTTCTGCAGGGTCACTCTTGAGACTTGTGGGCATGTTAGAGTGGAAATACTGCCACCAACGTCCCCCTGTGCCTGTCTCCACAACCAATAAACTGAGATGGGAAGTTCTACCAAAGGGTGAAAGCAATTGCTGTCTTGGCCAGCAAGTCCAGAATATTCATGTCTCCTAAGGAGAAAACCTAGACAAGGTCTTCTTGTGACGGAACTAGGCAACTTGTTGAACCTAGGCAATTTGTACAAAGACATCGTGAAAACTGAAGGGACTAAACGTTGTCTGAGTGCTCGCTGCCTTGACGTAGGCCAAGTCCACCCGGTACAGCCTTGCATTTACTTTCTCTTCTCCCTAATGAAGAGCTTCATCTCATCAAGAATCCGGCCTGATCTCTCCAGCACACACATCCCCACTTACTGATTTCATGAACTTCTAAACATCTTCAGCAAACTCCTAACCCATCTTCATGTGTGGTCATTCTCCAGCCACATGGAACCTACTAACACTGGAACACAGTAACGCTCTGTTCCCCATCTAGGTGGCTCCACACACCTGCAGCTCAGCACCATGCCCTTCCCAGCCTTCATCTAAGAAATAGTTCGTGACACTTTTTGAAGCTCTCCTGAACACCCCAACATTCATTAGATCTTCATGCCATGGCCTTTTCTGGAAGCACCATGTTCCCCCAAGCATTCTATTACACCAGCACTTGTTTGCGGGTCTGCCACTTCTCTGTGTCCTGATCATACGCCAATGTGAGGTACATGGTACACACCCCATGTCTGCACTCTTACACTGCATCGCAATTGCTTTCTCAGGCCTTTTCAGTGAAGTATCCATAACTTGTGCCTTGGAGCCAGGCTTAGGAAAGGCCTAGTCTTGTCTCCCTAAGGAAATATGCTGGACAGTGAAGTTGATTCTCCATTCAGGGGTCTTCTGGAAAGTCAAGAGCTAACTGAGGGGATGGGGTGAAGTTTCCAATCTCTTTCCCATTCTTGTCACTTAAGAAAATAGATGCATCTCTCTTTATCTGAAACACTATGAACCCTCACATGAGACACACCTATATTTAAGTCTGGTACAGATAAGAAAAGATTTTCAACTTACTCATTTGCAAAACTATCCAAGTTTCTGCTTCTTTCACAATAGTGGAAACTTCAGAATTGACTATAATTCAAAGCAATTATTGTTCTTTGTCAAGGTGCTCTGTTCCTCTTTTCATAAAAATTCTGCAGGCCCAGTTCAATACAAAGTCTCTTTTTCCTCCTAGCCCCATTCCTATTCATTTGCTAAATTTACGGCATTCAAATGAAAGAAAAGAGACCTGCTTTTGCCCCCACTGTTGGCTGATATAGGTCTGAGTTTTAATTGCCCATTAATTATACCCTCAGCCAGGTCTGCACAGATATAAGAGAAGTATGGTGAAGCCTGAGAGAGACTTGCTGAGGTAGTAAGAAGACAGCTTTGTAATATTTCCTGCAACCAGAAGGAAAGAACAAAAGGAGAGGTGGTCTGGGGATGTCAGAAGCTAGCTAAACAATTACCAAGAAAGCATTCAGCCTTTAAACTCAGAGCTGATCCCCTGGTGGTTTGACGCCTGGCTGAGGCTGGCTGAAAATGGAAGAACTCGGATTGTCTGGCTGTGAACTAAGAAATAAGCAACAAAAGGAAACCATGCTATGACATTTTCTAAATATTTACTACCGGGAGTTGACTATTCAGTGAGAGGAGCCAGGTCCTCTGTCCTCCTCAGACAGTGAAGTCCCCTGACCAGCTTTGACATTCTCCTTTGATCTCTATCTCCACCTTCCATGCCCGGAGACCTTTACCTCCTGGGGCTGTCAGAGGAGAGATGCTTGTCTGATAACCCCAGCAAATTCAGAGAGATGAGCTAGTGTGCAGCCCAATACATGCAATGCTTCCTGCCAGACTCCATCCCTACAAAACAGTAACCAAAAACATCTGCCCGTAAAGACCAAATGAGTCAGTACAAACTACTCAATAGACAAAATATCCTTTTCCAAGTATCCTCTGTCCTGTCTTAACCACATCTGTGTGGCTTCAGAGTCCACTATCCATGGACTTCCCAGCCAAGCATCATTATAAAATCAAATTTATCATCAGCCTACACTGCACCTACTTTCATTCCTTGTGCTCACAGCTCAGTTGATACGTGTTAATCTGAAGGTCAGAGGTGATGAAAAACATTATATAGACAATGAACAGATGTATTGATAGTACTTTAAACTTCCCACTGGTCATGTTTTCTGCCTTTTCATGTCTTAGGAAGAGTTTAATTTTGAACAGAGAGCTTGACTTTGGAACATTCTTCAAGAGCAATTTAGTGACAAGATTCACGTTAAAATAGGTATCTGGGAACTGGAGAGATGACCCAACAATTAAGAATGTGTACTGTTCTTGCAAAGGACACGGGTTCTGTTCCCAGCACCCACAAAGAGGTTCACAACCCTCTCTTTAACTCCAGTTTAAGGGCATCCAATGCTCTCTTCCCTTTAGCAGCAGGCACACATATGGTACATACACATACATTCAGGCTAAACATTCATATACATAAAAAATAAAAACAAACAAACAAAAACCAGGTATCTGGCAATCCCAATGATTCTCTCTTGTCCCCCAGAAATGCTACAGAAAAATAGTTGTTTTGAGATCTATATCACCTGTGGATAGCAATGTGCATGCTTTTTTTTTTTTTTTTTTTTTTTTTTTTTTTTTTTTTTTATGGGATGTATACAGATAGTTAACAAGCAATGAGGAAAGCAGAGAACATGTTAGCATTTCATCATCGAAAACATATTCTCTTCCACCTATTCCAGTAACTTTTCATTTTTGTTCCCTGGTTTTGTACTTCACTAAGCTGAAACCATTGAATATGAATGTTCTTGCCTCATCTCCCCAAAGGAAAGAAAACCTCAGTGGTTTGAACGGACAGAACTCCAGGAACAAATCTCACTGGCCATGGGAGAGAAAGAGATACAGAGAAGACCTGGCTTAGAATGACAAGAAGTTAGGGAGCATTATAAATGGCAGGTAAACTACTGCTAGGTCTCGCCTTTAAGCAAGTGATCATATAAACAGAAGGCTAGAATCAGTGACCTCCAAGATCCCTCCCAACTCCAATCCTGTTTGTCTCATAAATTTTTTATAGTCATCCTCTGTCCTATCACACTGTCCCTATGCCCTATGCATCACCAAGCCCTTCTGGCCACTTCTAGGACTAAAAGGAAAAAAAAATTAAATCTGTTTTTGATTATTGCCAAAATTTTAATTCTGTCCTTGAAACAATGACCTGAAAATAAGAGGCCTCGGAGCTAAAAACTTTTGGGCAAATAAATGCTCAATGCTGCCTTGAGGTAATACATTTTAAGCTTCTCTGATAGACACAAAATTATGATCTGAGATTCAAGGACTGAAGAGTGTGATAAGCCAATGCTATAAGCAAATCTTCCCAACCTATTCTACATCCCCTGCTGAGCATCTAATCTTAAAAGGACAACAGAGCAGGCGAAGGAGCTTGAATCCTGGCCACTGGCTCATCGTTCATCAGCTGTGAGAGATGAACAAGTTGTTTAATTCCCTGAACCCATTTTCTCACTTAAAAGTGTGTGTGTGTGTGTGTGTGTGTGTGTGTGTGTGTGTACTGGGAGGTCAAAAGACAACTTCTCGGAGTCCATCAAAAGGCTTGAACAGCAAGCACCTTTACCCACTGAGCCATCCCACCAGCTTTGCTTTTTAAAATGGGATAATATGCATGACCTTGCAGAACTGATAACTAAATGCCATATAAAGCAACCCTGATCATTCATTCTCTCCTTCAGTCAACAAAGACTAACCGGGAATCCACTACCAGCTAGCCACACGTATATTGTTCTTCTTTTTTTTTTTTTCTTAATCAAAAACCTACCATATTTTTTCTCCAAAACTGTGGCAGACTGACATTAGTTCAAAGCTTTCGCTCGCACCTAGTTTGCCTAAAATAGCCACATTTGTTTTGTGGAGTGTGGTTGCAGGTGGGAGTCAGCCCCCTGTTATGCCTTCACCCCCAAACAAACAATCCAACAGGTGTTTTGGGTTCCAAGGGACACCTTAAGAACACTTGGAAGAAGCAATGACCAGAGCAGAAGGTGGTATCCCAGCTCTCCATCAGGCAACTCACTGGGGGAAACTTGATAGGCCTGCGCTGCAAGGCCCAGGCTGAATGCCTGGGAGTTTTTGGGTGCTTTCAATTCCTTAAGTGGACAGTATATCTTCAGAGAACTCAAGATGAACAGAACTGGCTCATCCCCACCACTGCCACTCGGCCACTGATAAAGGGAAGCGCACCAGCCAAGGGTGCCTCTTCTTTCAACAGTGTTTCCATCAATGCTAGAATCTGATAACTTTGTATAAACGGTGGGCCTCATCTCAAGGTTGGCGGGTTCTAAGTTTATCTTGCCTTTTGTTAGCCTCTGGGGGTGCTGGGCATTCAGTACATAACTAACAAACAGTTTGCACTTGTAAGAGTTTCCCATAACATTCTGGAAATCAGGGCTCACTGGAAAAGAATATGAAGTCTGATCCTGGAATAGGAGATGACTACCTTGGGTCATAGTCATTGAGTTAAAAAGAGAATTCTAGATTAAAATTTCTGAGCGATCTGTGAAGCTACTAAGGTAGCCTAAGAAAACGGCTTAAATGTGCCTCAATCCCCCCCCCCCCCCCGGCTCTTTTCATTCGGGAGCTATCTGAATCACCTCCCTTGGAAACTGAACTATTACTATATACATCCATTGCATAGGCAGGGGTTTTGTGTGGCTGCCTCCTAGCGTGGAGGTGACAGCCGTATCCTCTCCCCACGGAAGTTCTTAGTTAAAGAGACCATCGCTAGATAATCCCATACCACCCTGCCGGATGCATCTAAAACAATGGCTTCTTTCCATATCCCTTCAGTGAGTTAAGGGTGTTATTAACTCTAGCACCTCTAATTGCTCACTGAAAACAGTGGTTTGGATATTAATAGACTATAAATCAAGGCTCTACCTAAGGCTTGTTGTCACGGAAACTGTACTCAAGCCTCATAGTTATTTCCCCTTTGGGAAGTCTGGGTAAGTTGGTGGGACTTGAGGACTGTGTTGAAGCTCTTGTTCCTTCCATATTCTGCTATTTCTGCGTGGCCAAATTGCTGGGACTGGCAGGAAGGGTAAGCGTAGAGTGGGCAGTAGCTCGGAGAATAGGAACTCAAAGGGGGATGGGTGGGGGGTCCTTGAAGTATAGTTCTGGGACACTTGACCATTCCCTCCTCAGTCTACACTGGGCCACTCCGCACATCCTGCCAGGCATCCTGAGGCCCGCCCCCCTTTGCTGCCCTGAACTGTCCTCCCAGCCTTGGCACTGGGCAGCCCTGGAGCGCCCTAGCCAAGTTCCAGAAGAGGATCCGACACGCCCGGGGGGTTGAGAAGCCAGGCAGCAGGAGGCACAGACGCGGACAGTCCTCAGACCGACCACAGGCAGCACCCCCCACACACTTCGCTCCCAGGCGAGGGTCCTGGGGGAGGTGGCCAAAAGCACACACACCCCCAAACCCATTCCCCGTACCCCGGGGCGACACTCTACTAGCTGGCTTCCCAAAGCTAGCGCCCTGCTCTCCTAGCGCCTGCGAAACCCACGCGGATTCCCGCGTCCCGGGGTGACGACTGCCGCAGCCGCCAGGGCCTCCCGGGCTCCGCACCCCTCCCGCCCCATGCTAGGCACCCGGGGCCACCGGGCCGTCGCGTCACCAGCCCCCTGGGCCCCGCGCTCCCCGGCGCTGGCTCCCGGCCACCCAGCTCCCTCCCGCCGTGCGGCCCTCGGGGACTCACCTGCGCTGGGGCTGAAGCGGCGGCCACCCCGAGCCCGGGGGCGGCGGCACAGGGGGAGGAGGGCAGCACGGGGCTCCTGGCACAGCGGCCGCCGGGCGCCTGGTGCTGCGGAGCCGCGGACCCGCCCAGAGATATAAATAACATTATCTGAGGAGGGACATTCCTGCCGGGGGACATCGCTGCTGCCGGGACCAGATAGTCCCGCGGCGGGGGCGGGGAGGCGGGGCCGCAGCCTCCCGCAGCGCCAGGCCCGCCTTCCCCACCCACTCCTGCACCTGCCAATCAGACTGCGCGCCCGGGGGCACCTGCCTAGCCGCTAGCGCCGCCGCCGCGGGGACCTGGGGCGCCTGGGTCCTCTCTCACCTCCCCCGATCCCGCACACCCCGAGCCCCTTGCCTCGGCAAGAAGACCCGACTCTGCAGCTCCGGCCTAATTCGTGAGCCCGGAGCCGCGAGCCTAGCGGCGGAAAGGAGTCCTCCCAGCCTTTCCCGCCTTGCGTCCCTTCAGACTATGATCTGGTTTTGAAAATACATCCAGAGATCCGTTTAGGCCGTAGGGTGGGTGAGGAGGGGCGCCCCGGCTGATGCGCCCCTCCTGAGATGGGCTGGAAGGGACAGATTGTTCCCGCGGGCGGGTTACGTTAGAAAGCGTGCTCCGGGCCGGCTACAACCGGCTGGTAGTAGGAGCAGACGCTGGGAGCGCAGGGGGTGGGCACTGGGCCGAGGCCCCCGCCCCCAGCCTGCGGGCTGGAGGCCGCGGCTCCAGCTTTCCAGCAGGGTACTGTCCCGGAGAACCCGACTGTGCTGGTTGGTGGCGCGCAGCCTACAGTTGTACATTGCAGGGGCCATAATCAACAGGCAAGCGGGCACAGCAGCCCACCTGCACCTTCCTGTGAGCCCGGGTCTCCCGGCAAGACCGGGCTTTCTCACTGCAAGCTTTGGTGGAGTGGGATACAGCAGGCCAGAAGAGACGCTAGAACTAAAGGTGTCAAGTAAGGCATCTGCAGCTAGGGAGGGTGACACCGCCGAACATGGGCGGCTTGCAGGGCAGCCTAGTTCCTTGACTTTTCAACAATACAAGGTCATTGCTCCGTAAGGTTTCCTGCGTGCCTTGCTGGACCTTTCCTCGTTTTATTTTTATTTGGGGGGAGGAGGGGTTCTCCACACGCCGTGCCTGGGATGGGCTCTCACAGGCTATCCACCCTGGTAATCGCAGATGTAATTGGAGACACCAGTGGCGATTAAAAGGAGCATAGATGCAGAAGGGACTTTTAACTTCGAGTGATGCTCCCTGGAATTCTTAACAGGAAACAGCCTTTCTCTTGACTTGTTTGCTTGAGTGTATAATTACGCCGTTTTCTAGGATTCATGAGCAAAGGGTGTTCAACTGCCAGATGTTCAGGCTTAGTCTGTGTATTAAAGGTACGCAAAAGATATTTCACTGCCTGCTGCCGTCACACTTCTTTTGAAAGTAGGTATTTGAACAGTAAGAAATGCTAATTGGGACAGAATCCACAGGTATTAAAAAGCCATAGAATTCTCCCCTCTCCTTTTGCCTGAGTTCTTATCGTATGCTAGTTTCCCAAATGACACCAGTATTATAGGGAATATGACAAACCTGCCCTGGTTATCCCAAAGGTTACCAGTGATTTCCCTTCTCCTCCCCCTTCTCCTCCCCAGACCATTGGTTGGCATCTAGCAATTCTTTGTAGGGAGCAAGAGCTGTAGTTCTTCAGCAAGGCACACATTTAGCACTCCAAAGGCCCTGCAACTCCCCAGCATCCTCCACACACACACCCAAACCATTTGCTTTGCTTGTCGTTGAGTTAAAAATCATCTTGTAAAGAACCAGTTCCTGACAAAAACAAAAAACAGGCCAACTTCAAAAGTTGAGACTCACATATCACAAGTCGAAATCCTTGATCTAGTTTTGAAAGGAAAAAAAGGGGGGGTGTGGAATTATGTATTTATATTTTTTAAACTGTGTGTGAATAAATTTATTCAATAAATTCATGAATCCCAGAATTGCAGCTTTGCCGCTACATAATTATATATTACAGGGGACAGATAATTCTTAGCTATAGGCTTGTGGCTCAGAACTGAATGGTTGTGCACATATTTTCCTTTGGAGCATCCTAATTTATAATTTTCCACCACAAGAAAAAAATTAATATGAAGACGAAAGCTCCAAAGCAACAGACAGATTGCCCCAAGATTTTACAAACCAGCTCTTGTCTACTGTGGCCATTTCCACTTCAGCTGAACAATAAATAATTCAATACAACCTCATTTGCTGCAGATCCTGTTATCCTGACAACATCCCCAAATGCTTCCCAGCTAATAGAGTTACAGTGAAACAATAAATCAGAGCCCAGTGAGAGAGGAAGTTTAGGGGCGCAGAGAGAGGGAGCATTGCTCAACAAGCATGGGAATGAGAAATTGGGACGAGGGGGGGCAGGGGGGACATTGATAGAAAGGTTCACGATCAAGGTCATTATTGAGGAGAGTCTTCAGGGACCTTCTTAGAAGATCATACAGTGTCTCTGAGAATTCTCTACAGGGGATCAAGATGGACCTTCATCTTGATTGGTCAAGGGACTGTCTGTGCCCATGTGGACACCCTGTACTTCCAAGCTCCCTAGTTAATCTGCAGCTTTAGAAGAGTTCTGGAAAGGGAGAGCCTGTACTTAGGACTATAATAGATGCTATGAGCCAAGGTATGGGAGGAAGTCTTCAGGGATGGAGTACCCAGCTAGAGCTGAGGGTAAAAGGTGAGGCCAAGGGGGTGTGAGTAAGGACACTAGAGGTGACTAACTACAGGGCAGTGTTTGCTATTCTCATGTCTGGATCATATTCACCCCTCCCTTTTCTTAACCCCCTCCAATTTTGTGCCTTCCCCCAACCCTTTAAGACCTATTTGTGCTGCCCAAATATGCTATTTTTATTGAACCACAAAGCCAAAGCTATTTAAGTAAACCACTTTGAATTAAACATGAGCCTATATATTAGAAAGATACTCAAAAGCAAGTGCAAAGCTAAACCTGACCAATTCACATCCTTAATAGTGACAATGACAGAGTCAAGAACTCATGTACTAACATGTACTATACCCTTTAACTGAGCTACATTTCAGGAAACCAAGCCAAATTTTCCTTCCTATGTCTGGGATTACCTAACGGTGCCACCTCCTTCTCAGTTTGCAAAGAACAAGAAAGAAGCAATGAGGCTGATTCCTGAAGTACACCACTGAGAATGAAGAGAGGCTGAGGATCAAGCCTTTGCCTTTCCGATGCCTCAGACTCCAGTTGCCTGTAGTCTCCTAGAAGCGCTCCCATTCTCCCATTTCATTCTCCATCAATTCTTTCTCCAAGGACATAGCCAAATTCTACTCTAAGAAGGAAATCTGGTCATGCCACCCGGTTACATTAAATCCCCCGTGGCTTCCCATTACTTCCTGGATACAGGGCTAAGCAGTTAGTATGGTACCTGATGCATGAGACAAACTTAGTAAAGATACAATAGTGAAGAAATGAACAAATCAGGAATTAAAAGAGGTTGCAATCTTGGAGACCAACCAGAGAAATCAATAAAAGTCTCTCCCCTCCCCCCAGCTTATAAATACATTATATGTAATTTTTTACAGGGGGTTCACCTTTTAAATATGCTCGAATAAGCTTGCCTGAAGGAATTCACTTTCTCTGAGATATGATTGACAATACTGTGGCTGAAGTTTTCCAGATCCTGCACTGCTGCTGTTTCACATCATGCCTAACTTACTGTCCGCTGGGGAGAGCAGGGGCTAGTTAATTAAGGAGACCTTGTGCTCAGTACTACCTCCCAGCTCCCTCGTGGGTCTTTCCTCTTCCCATGTCTCATGGATAACAAGGTAAGACAAACACTGATGGTTCTGGTGGGTTTGACTCTTACGACTCCACTCTCTCAGTCTTCAGTCATGGTCCTCAGGGAGAAACCCCGTTCCAGTCCCCAAGCTTCACTAAGCCTAGGTCTTACACACAAGATTAAGATCATAGCAATGTAGCTCAAGTGCATTGTAAAGCAGAGTTAATGCTTTGACACTATGTCTTAAGTCTTCCAAAGAAGATAGTCTATAGGTGCATAATTAGCAGTACCTTAGCCCATAACTTACATTTCCACCTTTTAGTAATATTTATCAGACAGGAACTCAGACCACAGGGGAAATTTATAATTTAAAATTTTGACTTTGAGGTGACTGGAGAGATGCTCAGTAGGTGAAAACGCTTGCTGCTTTTAGAGGGAACCCAAACCTGTTTCCTTGTACCAGCATGGTGGTTCGCTTTCATTCTGGGGCTCCAATGCCTTCTGACCTCTGAGGGCAGCAGACATGCATATGGTCATTCATAGAGACAAAATGCTTGTACATATAAAATAAATACATTTAAAGAAATTGCAATTGAATTTATTATAAGGAATGACATGCTACCATTCTAACAATTCAACTAATTAAACAATTTTCTGTGTATGTGATAATTGTTGCCAGCATAAATGGTCTTGTTAATTGTTTTGTTTGCAAGTGAGCAGTTACCAAAATCACAGTTTTTTTTTTTCATAATATTAACCAGGACCTTTGGGAAAATTTCAATAAAGTTTGGAAAGAATCGGCAATAAAAAGCTCCATTACCTCCACAAATTAATTTCACTTTCTATCCTGTGGGTTATTTCTACAGCTGCTCAGCTCTGAATATTTCTTCAATATCTTGAAGTCTATAAGAAACTATAATTCAGCTTAAACATGATGTATTTTATAGAATACATATGAATATAATTGGTTCTTGCTAGAACACCTGATTTTTTTCCCATTTTCATTATCATTATCGTTTTCTTTCTGACAAATGTTTCCATTTTATTTCATGAAGTAAACTGCTATGGTTATCTTCATTGCTGGGTCAAAATTTTCAGAATTTAAGTAATTTCCCAAAGACAACACAAACTCCAAATCTCAAGCTTATTAGAGTTCTTCAGGAAGTGATAACACATTTTGGATTGTTTGTTTGTTTGTTTGTTTGGTTTGGCTTGGTTTTTGAGACAGTGTCTCACTCTGTATTTTAGACTGTCAGACTGGCCTGGAACTCAAAGCAGTCCTCCTGCCTCTGCTCCCAATGTGTTAGAATTATAGATGGTCAGTCACATGCATCTTTGAGTCTTAAATTAACAGGCTCCTTATTATAGTCTCATACTTGAACTCATTCAAGAGTTTACAGCCCTGAGGGCTGGAGAGATGGCTCAGCGGTTAAGAGTACTAACTGTTCTTCTAGAGGTGCTGAGTTCAATTCTCAGCAACCATGCGGTGGCTCACAACCATTTGAAATGGGATCCAATGCCCTCTTGTGGTCTGTTTGAAGACAGCAGCAATGCACATACATAAAAACAAAGAAAGAAAGAAAAAAAAAATAGCCCCAAATTATGTTGAGTGCGTGCACAGTGACAACTCTGTGATGCTTGCCCTTTTCTCTCCATCATCAAAATTATCCGAATATGCTTCACCCAGCATCCAGCACGGCGCCTTGCAGACAAACCCAGTGAAGGCTGTGGACCCTTCTCTTGGAATGTGTTTCCAGCTGTAAATAAGCATTTGTTTGCCACCGCTCACCAGTCACTTTCTATCTTCTTGACTGTGCTTCTCCTGCACCAAGTGCTGCCAGAAGGAAGTAGATGTTTGCCTCTTAGAACTTCAGGTGCTTGATAGATCTGCTAACATCCCAAAGACTATAATTCTTTCTTTATTCCTAAATAAAAACAAACCTTCAGAGGCAAATGACCTTGGGAAGGACTTAGCCTTTAAAAATACAACCTTTTGGTATAAATAAGAAAGAAAAGTGCAGTGCAATTCTTTTAATAGCATTTTATAGTTAGTAATGGAGTAGGACGGAAAGACCCATAGATTCTGCCTCCCCTTAAGCTCTCAATGCCTGAATTTCTCAGCGACAAAATAATGACACTAAACTACCTAGACTCAGAGGACTTTCCCAGCTTTATTGAGCTTTCAATATTTTAGACATATACTAAGAATTTATAAAATGGGGTGGTAGTGGGTCACACCTTTAATCCCCAGCACTGAAGAGGCAGAGGCAGGCAGATCTCCATGAGTTTGAGGCCAGCCTGCTCTACACAGTTCCCGGACAGCCAGGGGCTACACAGAGAAACCCTGTCTCAAAAAACCGAAAGATTTATGAAATGTTTATCATAAAGATGTTGTTAATAGTGGAAAAGTATATGCAATGTCAATATTCTTCAAAAATAGAAAGTTTTTTAAATTGGGATTAAAAATTGTTAAAATGGGGGCTGGAGAGATGGCTCAGCAGTTAAGAGCATTGGCTATTCTTCCAGAGGACCCCTATTCAATTCCCAGCATCCACATGGCAAGTAGAACTGTCTGTAACTCCAGTCCCAGGAGCATTCTCTCATAGACATATACACAGGCAAAATACCAATACACATGAAATAAAAAGAAATACATTATCTTTAATTGGTTAACATTATGTTAAACACAGTATATGGGAACCTGTAATCTTGGAGTGGATACTTCACTGGGCCCTACATTCTAACCAATAGAGAGTTGAATCACAGGAGAACAGCTTTGGTTGGTTGTAGGAAGTCTTGTAAGAAATGAATCAGTTAAAGCAAGCAGGTGTCTGGCTGATTGACTCTCCTATAGCCGGTAAGTTGTTTTCTCTGCCTTAGGTCTATGCCTTGTTACCTTCAGGCTAACAGCGTGAACTGGGATTCTCAGAGCCTTCTTTAGTCCTTACAACTGCCTGACTGTGGACCAATTTTGTTTTGTTTTGCAACAATGAATTCTACTAAATTTAATTGGTCCACAGACGTTTCCTTTTAAAAACAATTATGGTACACACACACACACACAAAGAAATGATCATTTAAGCAAGGGTGTAGGTTTATAATTACTAGAATAGGGAAATGTCTTTTTAAAGGTGGCTTCAAGTGGGCATTTGGAAAATGCCCTATTGGTAAAGGGTACTTGCTGGTCAGTCATGAGGATCAATGTTTGGATTCAGCACCCATGCGTCACAACTCACATGCCTGTAACTCCAGCTTCAAGGGATTCAACACCTTCTTCTGGCTGCCATGCACGTGTGTGCATACACGTGTACACACACACACACACACACATACACACACATACACACGCACATGCACATGTGCATTAAATAATATCTTTTTTTTCAAGACAAGAATTTTCTGTGTAGCTCTGGCTGTCTTAGGACCCACAAAGATCTACCTGCCTCTGTCTCCCAAATGTTAGAATTAAAGATATAAGCCCCAACTCCCAGCTGTGTGTATGAGGCTGTGTGTGTGTGTGTGTGTGTGTGTGTGTGTGTGTGTGTGAAAATACCTGGCAGTGGTGGTGTAAGATTTTAATCTAAGCACCCAGGAGTCAGAAGCAGAGGCAGGCAGATCTCTGTGAGTTTGAGGCCAGCCTGGTCTATAGAACGAGTTCTAGGAGAGCCAGAACTGTAGTCCTGTGTACAGAGAAACCTTGTCTGAAAAAAACAAAATGAATGAAAAATTAAAAACAGAAATTATATAGTTTATATCAATAAGAATACTGCTTAAAATCAATTTATTTCTATACAATAGGTTTAGAGTAATTCTTATTTCCTTCTTTTATTCTATAGTGTTTATTTTATAAGCATAGACTATTTTGTAATAATCAACAGATTTTTTTTAATTTGTGAAGAATATAGTAAAAAGTGAGCAAAATATATTAGATGCTTTCTTGAAAATAAGTTTTGCCAGAAAGCTAGGCAAGACTGTAGTATTGGTGAGCTTGTAAAAGAAATGTTGGAGTACTTTCCTCAATAACACAGACAATAATCAGTGCATGTTACAAAGGAAAAAACCCTTTTCTGTTACACAAAGCTGCACAGCCGACCTATTTTTTCAGCTGGGGCTATCACCGACCAGGCTGGAGATAGAGTGGCTTAACCCATGTCCGTTCCCCACCAGTCTATCCCTTGCACATGGAGCTGTGAAGCTATGCAACTGGTCCTAAGAAGCAATCTGAGGAGAAACAGTCCTAACTGTGATCTTTATAACTTTGTTTCTTTACTACCATGCATTAATGCTTATGTTTCCTAAAGCTGCTTGCCAACTTTTGTTAGTTTGGTTTGTTTTCTGAGATACTCTTAAATAGTCCAGGCTAGCCTCAAGCTCACCATGTAATAAAGGCCAACCTTGAATTCCTGTGCTGGCTAATTGTATGTCAACTTGACACATCTAGAGTCACTGAGAAGGGAAGACCCTCAGTTGAGAAAATGCCTTTATAAGATCAGGCTGTGGGTAAGCCTGTAAGGCTGTTTTTTTAGTCAGTGATCCATGGAAGTGGACCTATTCCATTGTGGGTGCCATCTGAAGCTGATGATCCTGGGTTCTATAAGAAAGCAGACTGAGCAAGCCATAGGGACCAAGCCAGTAAGCAGCACCCCTTCATGGCCTCTGCATCAGATCCTGTATCAGATCCTCCATGTTCCCGCCCTGCTTGAGTTCCTGTTCTGACTTCCTTTTGATAATGAACTATGCTGTGGAAGTATAAGCCAAATAAACCTTTCCCTCCTCAAATTGCTTTGGTCATGGTGTTTAATTGCAACAATAGAAACCCTAAGTAAGACAATTCATAATCCTTCTGCATCCAATTCCCAAGTGCTAGGATTATAGACATGTGTTCACCACCACTTCCTGCTCCGATCAATCTTGATAATTACACTTACCACTCAAATAAGAATGAGCATGCAGAACTAATTATTGGAGGCTAGGTAGATTAAGCCAATCTGAAATTCACATACAAAAAGTCAACAAAGGGATATAAAGCTTTCTACATGCAAAACAGTGAAAGAATTTTCACCCAAAATAAAATAAACTGGTGAATAACCAACCACCCAACACATGTGCACACACACACATTCTGCCAGGGACTTTGTTAAATATAGCCCCTCCTGTAGCTGTCATTCAAAGAGTAGGACACGTGCTTGGAACACCCTGTAGGAGAATCTCTGAGGGATGAAAGTCTGTGGCTAAGCTCCTGATGGGCTGTGATACTTTGTGGCTGGTTTAACTTACTTGTTCTACATTGTTTGCTGTTCACCTTGTCTTCTGTATCAGAAGAAATCCCTTCATTTATTTTAGGGATCATCTGCTACACAGAGTAACCATACAAGAGTTGTAGAAGAAGCTATGCCTCCAAGGAAAATGTCTGAGTCAGACTCAGCAACTCAGGAAGTCAGCTGGCACTGTGTACTAAGTACTAATCACAGCAGGACATAGGAGTTAGTCTAAGTCAAAGACAGCTGATATGTAGGGACAGTATCTTTACTGATTTACTGTCTGTGTGTCTCATCCTGCTCTCTGAAGGCCGTTAAAGACAATTCTTACCATTTACTTGGGAGCGAAATCCTGAACCCGATTTCCCAGCTGGCTTGTATAATCTCTAACACTCAAGAATCTGTCCTAATGTGAGGCAGTGCTGACACAGGACTTTAATCCCAGCACTTGGAAGGCAGAGTCAGGAGGATCTCTGAGTTGCAGGTCAGCCTGATCTACAGAGTGAGTTTCAGGACAGCCAGGGCTACACAGAAACTTTGTCTCAAAAATAAACAAGCAACCAAACAACTGCCCTAAGTTTCCTCTCTGTGGTTCCTAGTGTACGTCGTGATGGTGAACAATGGAAGATAGGCTCACATGGAAATAATACTGGGGAGTTTAATAGTCAACACGAGAATGTAGTTGCTTCTCTTTGTTCAGGTTTACTTAGTGAAGCCATATTACAGTGCCCACAAGGTAATCATATGTCCCAGTCCTGGTTTGCCCCTGCTGTTCCAGCATAACCCTTAACTGTTGCCCAGCATTCTCAGAAGTAGGATACAGTATATAACATATAATGACCTTATGCATCAGCTGTCACCAAGAGGCCTCAGTAAAGCCTTGTATATAGAAAGTAACTTGGCTTTAGTCATGGAGGAAAGATTTGTGACAGGACAACCACATGGCATAATGTTATTACTTTATTGTTAGTTGCTATGTCCTATCAAGGACAATTTATCTCTGCATAAATTTAAGTCAATTCTGCCCTCTACTGTCTCCAGACAGTATTATGACGCTGTTCAGAGGCTGCCCATGTTTAGAGTGGTGGTCTCCAACCTACGACAGTTATATTAGCTTTGTAAAGTCTCTTGCTGCCTGCGTCGAACCCACACCAGTTACATTAGAGTCTACGGTGGTAAGACCCAAATATCAACTGTCTGGAAGCCCTCCACCTGGCTCCAGTGTGCAGTCAAGGCTAAGAACCACTGCTTAAAAATGCCAGGTCGGATGTCAGGCAGTGGTGGCACATACCTTTAGTCCCAGCATTTAGGATGCAGAGACAGGCAGGTCTCTGAGTTTGAGGACAGCCTGGTCTACAGAGTGAGTTCCAGGATAGCCAGGGCTACATAAAAAATCCTGTCTTTAAAAACCAACTAGTTAAGTCAAATAGTCTTTGCTGGCTCACCTAGCTTTTTCATTCTATAGTCTACATTATACTACATGCCTAATCATGTCTAGATAAATTTTGGAGATTTGAGGAAAAGGTAAGAACATCGGGATAAATCAAATCACTACTGGGAAGTTGGCATTACTTTTCCTCCTGAGGGATGGTATTTTCCCTGGTATAAAAGTTATTATTATTTTTTTTTAGTGTACAGTGATGATATGTGGAAGATGAGTCTATCTAGGCTTCTGCCTCATGTCAGCACCCCAATTCTTTGCTGATAAAATTACCTGCTGAGGAGGCTCTGTGGTACCCAAGAAAGCTGAACCAGAAAGATGGGGCAAATGAGGTAGTGCCCATTGCATTAAATTACTGCTTCCTTTGCCTCAAACGTTCAGAGTCTTGTTAATAGAGTTCGTCATATGGAAAAAGCACTGATGTAAAAGCTCAGGAAATCTGCTGGAGTGGAATTTGCACTAATTAGAACATTAACTAAATTAAGGCACTAGGGAGGACTGAGCTCCAAAGGGAATATGAGAGAAAAGGATACAGAAAAATCATTAATAATCAGCAAGGGAGAGGAAGAGAGCAATACTGCAAAAAGCAAACCAAAATGGAGATTTTATTTATTTATTTATTTATTTATTTATTTATTTATTTATTTATTTATTTATTTTTACACTCCAGATTTTATCTCCTTCCTGGTCCACGCTCTAACTGTTCCACATCCCATACTTCCCCCCTCCTGACTCCTCCAGCCCTCCCCATCTCCACGAGGATACCCCCACCCTACCCACCTCACCATACCTCTAAACTTCCTGTGGCCTCCAGTCTCTTGAGAGTTACGTGCATCTTCTCTGACTGAACCCAGACCCGGTAGTCCTCTGTTGTATATGTGTTGGGGGCCTCATATCAGCTGGTGTAGGCTGCCTGGTTGGTGATCCAGTGTCTGAGAGATCTCCGGGGTCCAGGTTAACTGAAACTGCTGGTCCTCAAAAAGGAGATTTCTGATGATAAGTTAGACATTCACTGCTCGCTGAGATTCGTCCCACCGGAAGCCATGTCATTCTTCCTAAGTTCAAAATGTGGGAACCACCAGAGTGATGGTGAGAGAAAGAAGAGCTCCTTTCGGGATCTGGATACTGAGCTCCCCGGCAGAGCCTCCTGTACAATCAGCAGAGGCTGGTGATGTAGGGGCAGAGGGTTAGGCATGTACACCCATCTGTAGTTGCATGCTGTCATTCTGTCCAGCGAACAGCAAGATTTGCCATGATTGGGGCAGGGGTAACGGCATCAGAAACTAGCTTGAAAGATCCCATCCGTGGCTGATCCTGTTGTGCAACTGTTACTGGGGCTTTCAAAGGTTCCTTTCCCAGTAGTCAGTAAGCACAGAGTGGAAACCTCTATAGATGTTTCTGCCTTGCCACTGACTGGGGTGCCTGATCACCAGCGCAAGTTGCTCAGGGAAGTCAGAATGTAATCCGAGGATCTCTGGCTGGGCCAGAACTAAAGGTTCCTTGGACCTTTGGGCTGGCCGGAATGTTACAGCTTTCTGAAGGGAACTCAGTGCAGGGCCAATAACAAAATGTCCCCCACTACTACTGTAGCATCTATGCTAGCCCAGCAGTTTCCGCGGGTGGCCAAAAGCAGTGACCATCGCCATTTCTAGTATCTGCCGGCAGGGGGCGCAGGTCCAGTCTGCTGGGCAGATCTGAGGTCCAGCGATGAATGCTTCTTCGGGAGAGAAAAACTTTTCCCCAGTGTTACAGCTCAATAAAACAGCCTCCCTCAGATGATTCTTGGTGAAACAAATTTGTGTACTTTATTTCATGTGGACCTTATAAACATTTTGGGAGTAGGGTGGGATCCGGGGATAAATGCTTCCCACCGGCTCAGGCTGAGATGTGAGGGATGCTCTATTTGCATGGGGAAGGACTTCAACTGTCAAGGCCCTCTCAATGGGGTGTCGTGGTCACTTGTTCTAGGACAGGTACTGCTTAGCAGGGAGCTGGTTTCATGCCTACTGTTCTTAATTCTGAGCTTCTCTGCTTCAAATTTACCAATTCTCCCATCTGGGAGCACAATCCACTCGCCCCATACAGGGCCATTCCGGCTAAAATACCAAAAAGGAGAGGAGGGAGATGGGAGAACGGGGGAGACAGCAGGCAGAATAGCTCAGGCTCTGAAAATAAACTGGAACAGAAGCCAGAAAATGAAAGAGCCGTGGAGAGAGAGAATTAGGACAGAATCATGTCTTAGGAGTAAATCTTCAACGGAACAATGAGAAGAGTCTTGGGGTCAAAATCCAACAAGAGGTAAGCCAAGATTGAAACTTCTGGAGGGAAAGTCATGAAGAGGAGGAGGAGGAGGGGAAGGAGGAGAAGGAAGGAAAGGAGGAGGAGGAGGAGGGGGAGGAGGAGGAGGGGGAGGAGGAGGGGGAGGAGGGAAAGGAGGAGGAGGAGGGGAAGGAGGAGGAGGGGAAGGAGAAGGAGGGGAAGGAGAAGGAGGAAGGGAAGGAGGAGGAGGGGAAGGAGGAGGAGGAGGAGGGGAAGAAGGAGGAGGAGGGGAGGAGGAAGAGGAGGCAGTAGCAGTAGCTAAAAAGGGCTTAGCTTCCTCTAATATCTCTTCAGCGGACCACTAAGGAACATTGGCTGCATTCATCTGCCTTTTCGATGACAGCATACGGATGTTTGCTTTCCACTACTCTAGACCTCAGTTCCCAGAGAGATTTTGTCTGTAAACATTGGGCCCAACACTTTTATATCTGTGTGCGAGAGCCTCACATCAGCAGTCTCATTAAACACATAAACCCAGTTAGAGACTCGAAATGCCAACCTCTTAAACCGTGGGCTGTGGCCTTAAGGGAAGGACTGGAAGAATCACAAAAGAGTTGGCACTAGCAAAAGGTTTCTGAAGATGCAGTGACCAACTCCCGAATCGGTTAAACGAGTCTGAGGTGCCTATGGCTGTGCTTGGCTGTGTTGTGTCATGTGATTTCACCGCACTGCTGGTCCCCAGTATCCAGTCTGCAGACTGTACCCATGCTTGCTGGAACACAGTTGTGTGTGATTGACTGGAGTGTCTTCACTGCACATACAGTTTTCTGTCATTGAAACATAATAGCTTAGTTACAGAAAACTAAGACCTTAAATATTTTCTACTGTCATTTATCAGAAGGTTACTCAAATGTTGTCAATACCCAGAAGGTGAGTATTAAATTAATATAACACTGGATTGTACTGTGGCAAAGTGTTTGATTTTTTTTTAAGTTGAGGGTTTGAGGATGTAGCTCAGTTAGTAGAGTGCAGTCGCTTAGCACGCAGAAAGCCCCAGATTCAATCCCCAGCATCATATAAATTGGCTGTGGTGGTCCGTACTTATAATTCCAGTATTTAGGCAGTGAAGGTAGAAATATCGGAAGATCAAGGTTGGGCTGGGGAGATGGCTCAGTGGTTAAGGGCACACTGACTGTTCTTCCAGAGGACCCTGTTCCCAGCACCTACAAGGCACCTACTGCCTGTAACAGTTCAGCGCATCCATGCCCTCTTTTGGCCTCTGTGGGTATCGCATGCACACAATGTTCAGATTTACATGCAAGGAAAAAAAAACTATATAAATCTAAAAATAAAGGGGAAAAAATTTCGGTGTCACCCTTAGCTTCTTCTGGAATTCAAGGCTAACCTAAGATACTTTTAAAACTCTGTTTGGAAACAATAAAAATGATTGTTCATTAAACGAATTTTGATTTGGGATTAGGACATAATTTTCAATGATTTCTGAAGTGACCCTGAACATACTTCTACCATTTTGTACTATGTATTTATATAAAGTGGTATTCTCAGCACTGCTGATTATAGAACCAAAATATTGATCAACTTTGAAAACATCAGAGACACCTTCATCCCGTAGTATCAAATGCTCAGCAAACGTTTAATTCTTTATATAAAACAAATGAACACATTCATCTCATTAGTATGCAAATTTGCCCCAGTCTTTAGTGAAGGATCAAATATAGTATACCAAAGAGTTATGTTGAAGTTGATTTATGATTTATTATGAGTAAATATTTGACTCATATACTTATTGTATTTGCCTATATACCTGGGATCATGTAAAACTTTTGGGGTGAAATGAAGTCATAAAGAGAAAAGCCTAAGAAATCCTGATGTAAGTAGACTTTTGGGGTTTGGTGAGGAACTGTCTAGAAACTATCACCACTTAAGATACCACGGAGGTCATTTTTCCTTTTAAAATCTTTTTCTTCCTGGACTTGCTGGGCTTGTTGAGTGGATGACCCCTTGGGGTACTCAGCCTTCCATCTGGTTATTTTTAGCACAAGGGAAAATTATCCTTTTATTCAGAAAACTGAAATCAGAGATAGGCAGCTTTAGCAGCTCACGTGGGACCCAAACAGCATTTTCTAAGTCTTGTCCCATCTCCCTGCGTCTTCCCCGTGTGGCCCTTTATTTCTGCCTGTGATTTTGTTCCACCCTTTTCTGACATCCCTCGGTGGGAGACAGAGTGAAACCTAGACCTCTGGTGCAGCAGAGTGAGTTGCATAATGTCTAGCTCCGAGATGTCCCTGGGCTGTAGTTAGCCAGGGTCTCTCGATTAGCCTCCCACTCATTCCAGTATGTGCTTTAGGTTCTCCAGACGCATCTAAACCATCAACCCACACTTACAGGTTGCTTAACAAGAGATAGACTATCTCTTGTAATTCTCTCAGCAACTCGGGGAACATGGAATAGTTCCATTTTGCAAATGAGAAACAGGACACAGGGAAGTTAATCACCTTGCCCAGCCCACTGAAGAGCAGTCACTACAATATATTGTGATCTCTGGGTTTTCTTCCATCCCTAGAATCTGAGTCTCTTGAAAACAGAATCCCCAAAATAAATTATATGAATTATATTCCTGAACTTTAATATTGTCTTATGACTTCATGTATATATATATGATATATAATGTGTGTGTATACTTTTATGTACATATGTATCAAATACCATTTATTCTTTTAATGAAAGGCCCGCTGATGTATGTTTCTCAAGTATTGACTGGTTGATAAGGGAGAACTGAAACGCCTGTCACTGTCAGAAGAGAACCCTCCTTCAGTTCAAAGCAACAAATATTTTTTCTTAGTTTGCTTTCTGTGGCTGTAACAAAAATATCCAAGATTGTGGACTTTAAATGGAAGAGATGTATTTGCCTTACAGTTTAAAAAGCCAGAAACAGAGCTCTTGTTATCTATTCATTTCCACTGTGGGCCTTTTGGGTACAAAACAAAGAAACAAACAAACAGAAAAACATGGCAGATGCCATCATTGTGAAAATGTATGTAAGGGGGAGATATCATGATAATCCAGGAAGCCAGAGATTCACAATCCAGGATTACTCTATTTTATAATACCCTACCAGCAAGGCCCCATGGGAATCACATCTTCCAGAGTCACTCCAGCTGGGCTTGGTGGTACATACCTTTAATCTCAGCACTCAGGAGGCAGAGGTAGGCAGATTCCTAAATTTGAGGCCAGCCTGGTCTACAGAGTAAGTTTGAGGACAGCCAGGGCTACACAGAGAACCCTTGTCTCAAAAACAAACAACAAAACCCCTTAAAATTTAAGGAGCTGAAGACATGGCTCGGTGTTAAGAGCACTAGCTGATCTTCCAGAGGTTCCAAGTTTGATTCCCAGCAACATTCTGGCGGCTCACAACCACCAGAATGGAATCTGACATGCAGACAGATTACCATACATAACAAAAGAATGGCGCTCCAGTGACCTACCTCCTGCCCATCTTCACTTCCTACAGGTCCTGCCACCTTTTCAGCATTGCCACACTGGAACTAACTGAAATCAGGAGGTGTTACTGACCTTCTAGGAATGAGGCAACAAACTAGCCTTCAGGTTTATAGATCACTTCCTAGAGAGTGGTGAGGTGTGATGTCACGTGACACACGTGACATCAGGCACACTGTTCCCCTTGTCTTGGGCAGAACCTTCCTTCCGGTGAGTACAGCATGAAGTCATGGCAGCAATATATTCTTAGTGATTTGTTGAAGTTTCTTTGGACTTTAACTCTTTTGTTGCTATGCTTTTTTAGAGATGGGGGTCTCGTTAGATAGCCCAGGCTGGCTTAGAACTTAATTTACTATGTATCTTGGGCTGGCTGTGCCTCAACCCCCTTCAAGTTCTGATATACGTATGAACACCACCTTTGTTTATTTTGTTATGTATGAGTGCTCTGTCTGCATGTATGCCTAAAGAGCATTACAGATGGCTGTGAGCTACCATATGCTTACTGGGAATTGAACTCAGGACCTCTGACCTCTGGAAGAGGAAGAGCAGCCAGTGTTCTTTCATATACACATCTCATACAAGTATAAACTACTGTGCCTAGCTCAAACATTTTAATAAATATTGTATTTAATTTATAAAATTATTTAACTGTGCAGGGATGGGTCCACATAGTGGGTGGCACCTATGTAGAGGTCACAGGACAATTTTCAGAAGTTCTTGCCTTCTACTTGAGGCAGTGTCTCTTGTTTCTGCTGTTGCTGTGTAGCCCAGGCTAGCTTCCAGCCAATTCTCCAAACTCTGCCTACAGATCCCTCAGCACCATGTCTGCCTACATACCTCCATGCTGATTACTTCTGAAACTGAGCCAGTCCCAACTAAATGTTTTCCTTTAGAAGAGCTGCTGTGGTCATGGTGTCTTTTCACAGCAATAGAGCACTGAGCAAGACAGTAAGTGGAGACAAGGAAAAACAGGAGGAAGAGAAATGAAGCAACAGAGCCCAGGGCCTGCAGAAGTAGGACCCTGAGGTAACTTTCCAAGGCTACACCCTGGAGGAAGATAGCCATTTGCTTTCTCTTTCCAGGATGTCCTCTGGCGCTAGTGTTCCCTCAATAGGCTTGCTCTCCCCACGGCCCTGCACAGTCATTCAGGTACATCCGCATCTTCCAGGTTGAAACATTACCAATTTCTTTTACTAATTTACTAGCCTTCTGTTTTTATCTCCTCAAACTCAAAGCTAAAGGTTTTCTTTCCTTCTCGTTGTTGTCGTTGCTTTGGTTTAGTTTGTTTTTTGTTTTTTGTTTTTGCTTTTTCTTTGTCCTGAGACAGGGTTTTTCTGTGTAGCCCTGGCTGTGTTGGAATTCTTTCGCTTTGTAGATCAAGCTATCCTGGAACTCACAGTGATCTGACTGCCTCTGCCTCCTGAGTGCTGGGGGGTTGAAGTCGCACACCACCACTGCCCTGCATTAAAGTTAAGTTTTAACACCCACGAGTCACATGCAGGTGCTCATACAGCTGAAATGCTTGTGAACCCTTTTATAAAATAACCCTGGAAGGGAGGTTTGTTTATTAATGTGATGACTTTACAGACCAGATAACTGGAGCTCAACCACTAAGCAAGAGTACATAGCTCTCCTGTTGTTACAATACAACTGGAAGCTGAGGAAATGGCTCACAGTTAAAAATTATGACTGCCTTCCCAGAGGACCCTAGGTTGGTTCTCAGCATCCACGTGAGGCAGCTGACAACTGCCTGTAACTCCACCTCCAGGGTATCCAATACCCTTTTCAGGCCTCCTTAGATACCTCCCTCTCCTTCTCTACCTCTCTTCCTCTCTCTCCCTCTCCCTCCTCCTCTCCCTTTCCTTCTCCCTCCTCTCCCTCTCCTTCCTCCTGTCCCTTCTCCCTCCTCTCCCTCTCCCTCCTCCTCTTCCTCTCCCTCCTGCCCCTCCCCCCACACACAGAGAGAACCAATCTTAAAAAAACAACAAAAACTCTCTTAACTCCTAGACATGCACCTTTCTCCCGTTGAAATAAAAAATACCCCTTTCTATTTCACCCTAATTTCTAGATTCCTTAGACTTTTGTGACTGAGTCACTTTGTAGGAATTTACCTGACCCTCTTCTATAGGAAGAACAGAAGCCTCTTAGCTTCACTCTCTTCCGACAATTCCAAACGCCTCCCTCGGTGTCAATACAGGACATAGAAATAATACAGACAGCATTAAAACAAAACAAAAACTGCTCTGAGGGCTCCTGTATCCTTGGGGTACACTTCACAGCAAGGCGAGGAGCTCACACAATAAAATCCCATCTAAAACCCAGTTGTATTTTGTTGATTAAATCCACTCCAATTCATACACGATTTAGGAGAAAATTCTACATAGAGGTGATTGCGGTGTTTGGAAAAGAAAGTGAAGTGAGCCAAAGAAAATGTGCTCAGAAGGAAATGGGGCAGAATCTCCTAAATGTGTGTGTTTGGGAGACTGTGGCTTGCCTTTGGAACAGAGGAAGCAAGCAGCGCAAAGCAGCCTCCGGGAGGGAAGGAGAAGGAAGGAGAAGGCACAGCTCCCTGCTCAGAAGGAAGCTGAACTGAACCAAATGGCTTTGTCGGTCTGTCTATCCAATCCTACCGTGTGTGTGTGTGTGTGTGTGTGTGTGTGTGTGTGTGTGTGTGTGTGTGTGTGTGTGCGTGTGCGTGTGTGTGTGTGTGTGTGTGTGAGTGTGCTAGAGATTAAACTCACCCACGCAGCCTCCTCCACCACTGAGCTGCCCTGATGCCGAGGCTGCCAGCTTTGAGGAGCTCCGGTGTTCTTGCCCTCAGCCAGGTCCACCTGTGCTTACCGACTTGAGCTGGCACTGCGGCCATGCTATTCAGCATAGTAAGGTGATACCAGGTAAGGACAGCCATGGGCTCTTATTTCACACTTTCCTTGAAACGATGGAAAGAATGGTATATATCTTCCCTGAACAGTCAGTGAGACTGGCCTAACAATGTTACCCAAAGCCATGGAGACACTTCTTTAACCTTTAGAGAAAGAACAGAGAGGAGACACTCTTGGCACTGTGTGGTCCTTCAATCTTTTGGGTTTGGGCATCATAAATCTTAGGAGAAAAAAGAGACTCAAGAGTCTAAAACTCCTAAGCCTTAGGCATGTAATAGGTTTTATATGCTTGTTTTCCTATTAACTTTTTAAAAATAGGCCGGATGATTGTGATGCACGCCTTTAATCCCTTGGGAGGCAGAGGCAGGAGAATCTCTGTGAGTCCAAGGCCATCCTGGTTCTACAGAGTGAGTACCAGGACAACGATGGAGAAACCCTGTCTTGAAAAACCAAACAAAACACACACATTAAAAAAAAAAAAAAAAAAAAAAGCCAGGTGTGCACATCTGTAATGCCAGCACTTGTGAGGCTGAGGCAGGAGGATCACCATGAGTTTGAAGTCAGCTGAGTTATTGAGCTCCAGGTCTGTAGGTAACAGAGTAGGACTCTGTCTCCACAAACCAAATGTAAGATAAAATGCAACAGGAGCGTCAAGCCACACTCTTTAGGGAGAGCTTTACTCTTGCCTAATGGTGTAGTTCAGCAATTGAACTGAGAAAGTTGGGTATTTTAACATTTAGACTCACCTAAATCAATTCCATTTATCAAGAGACAGTCTCATATATTTGGCATACAACACTAAGGTCACATTTTAAAAAGATTACTGTGGGTACGGTGGTATCCCAGGGGGAGGGGGACCATTATGAGATAGAAACCGTGGTTTCTGCAAACTTTCTTTTATATAGTTATGTATAAGGGAAAGAAAACGAAAGGCTTCTTTTCTTTTTTAAAAATCATGTCACAGTTGCTGATTGCTCTGGGTACAGCCCTCCTGTTTTTAGCCCTTCTTTCTGTTTTCCTCCACCAGTCGCCTTCAGATCTATTTACTTATGCCCCTGTTACCATGATCACACTTGAATTTTTTTTCTGGTCCTGTTTACCCCACCTCACCCCCACCCCCATTTTAGTCTTACTTGACATCTGAACGTGACTAGATTTGAATGGAAGGCCTTGGTGGACAGCCCTTAGATCTTTATCTTCTCTATGACGATAGGCTGACTGCCCCTCCCCCTTGATCATTTTGACTAGATATAATGGCATTCCTGGGTAGTAAAAAGACACCTGCAATTCTGTATTTTGTCTTTTGTGCCTCTAAACACAAAACCACTTCATGCCAAAGGATAGGCTTTGTGGTCATCCTGCAAGTTTTTATATGTCTTTTGGCGGGGGTCGGGGGGTGGGAGGGTGGGGTGGGGGGCGAAGGGGTTGTCCTGTGTAGCAGTCACTGATGCATAGGCAGAAAGCTATTCATCTCCCCCTAGTGGTTCCTCTTGGTATCTGCCTTTCTTATTTCCAATGTCTCCCAGTTCCATCCCAACAACAAATAGCTGCAGAAACAATCCTCAAGCACAAGTCTGGTACCACTTTCTCTTCACCTTTCATCACTCTTTACCACACAAAGAACAAAAGCGTAACCCACGCCCACCCACCTGCACTATCCATCTGAATAGATGGGCTGCAAGTTCTTGAGTAGCTGAAGATGACTTTGTACTTCAGATGCTTCTTAGCGCCCAGGATTCCAGATGTGTGACACCACAGCCAGTTTGTGTGGTACTGAAGTTGGAACCCAGAGCTCTCTGCAGGATAGGCAAATGTTCTATCAAGTTGAGCTACCTGGCTCTATAATATCTGCTTCTTGAAATCTTGTACATTCTTCAGGGTGCAATTTTTTTATGTGGACCCTGTGTGTGCATGGTGCCTCGAAAGGTCAGAACAGGAAGCATATCCTGGAACTGGAGTTAAGGATGCTTGGGAACCACCATGTGGATGCTGAGAACTGAACACAGGTCCTCTGCAAGAGCAAGAGGTGCTCTTGAACCTCTGAACCAGCTCTCCAGCACAGGTACAAATTATGTCCTGATCCTCTACTTGGAATAGCATTTGTACTTCACATCACAGCCTGCTACGACTTAGCTATGGGTATTTGGGCTCAATTCATTTCTGACTGTTTTGTAAGGGTCTGGAAAGCAGTGTCTTTTTTCATGTTTTGAATCACACAATTCCTCACACACACCGCATTCAATAAATAAATATAGAATTGAATAAGATAAATAAAATGACTAATACAGTTTAAAAGCTGTCGCTAGACTTTGAAAACAAACATTCAAGATGGATTCAGAGAATTGTGTTGATAAGCTTAGCTCAATAAGAACAGAATGAGAGTTACATATAGTATTATTACTTATTATTATCATGTTCTCTGAGACAGAGTTTTTCTGTGTAGCCCTGACTTTCCTAGAAATTAGTCTGTAGGGAAGACTGGCCTTGAACTCAGAGGTCCACCCGCCTTTGCCTGCCAAGCACTGGGATCAAAGGTGCACAGCATTATTGTCCGGTTTGCTTGTGTTGTTTTACATTTTTTACTAGTTACATTTTAAAGGGTGAAATGAGCTTTAATAAAAGGATAGTAGTCTTCCACCTGCTTAAAGAAGAAAAAAATTCATTCTTAACTGACCTGTGTACCTTGCACAATTCATACAAATATCTTAATAGTACTAAAATTTTATTTGTGAGACTCATATGTTGCAGAATGTACACCTCTGGCAAGATTCATCCTCAGGGATGCTGGAGTGACCTACTGTTCCTAAAGAGGTTTCCAGAGAATTGCTTCCAAAACAGCTTCACGAATAGCTGGTGATTCCAGATGACCTCGCTTCATCTAACCTTTCAGATGGATCTAATCAAAACTTTAGTCAAGCCTTGAGCCTTCTAAGCAGACAGAGACTGGAAAGCAAGGGCTAAAGCTAGCTTCCTAAGCCTAACCAATTTTTCTAATTTTTCTACCCATTTCCACCCCTTTAAAGAATTTTTGTTACCCCTATTCAGCAAGAAAAAGTTGAGAAGAATCATCATCCCTAACCCTTGGGTTTGGTTGTCTGGTTATGGTTATTTTATAAATTATAGATAGGTTGTCATTTTAAGGGAAAACTTGAGGATGGACATAATTTTGAACAGGAAGGAAATAGATGGGATGAATTCCTAAATTTATTTTTTTTAAAAAGATTTATTTATTTATTTCATGTATGTGGGTACACTGTCGCTGTCTTCAGACACACCAGAAGAGGGCACCAGATACCCATTCATATGTTTGTGAGCCACCCTGTGGTTGCTGGAGAATGAACCTAGAACTTCAGGAAAAACAGTTAGTGTTCTTAACCACTGAGCCAACTCTCCAGCCCACTAAATTTATTCTTAAGCAAAGAATTATATAATCACAATCTTATATTGGTAGAAATCTTTATAATTGATACAAATTAAAGGTAAAATTTTACATTGGTACAGAATTTATAGATTGATGTGAATTTAAAGTTTTAATTAGTATGAATTTCTAATACTGATACAAAATTTGAAATTAATATTGTTGCTCTCAGATAGGCATTGTGCCTATGCAATTCATTTAAGAACACAAAGTTTAGACCCAGTCCTTCTAATAACTGCTATTACAAACTATTTAGGATGATTAAGTAACTCAAGTTAAGGGCCAGGTAATAAACTCATGACTATATTAGATTCTGATATAACTATATTAAGGTGCTTTCTACAATATTCAAATAGAAATAGCTAAGAATAGTCAAGGTTAACAATTCAGTTATGCTTTTTATAGTCTTCAGAAGCATCAGAAATCCACAGACTACATGACATTTAATATTAATTCATTATTAAAGATGATTTTACTAAAGAATTCTCCCCCTTCTTGGTTTGAAGGAGAAACTGAGCATCAAACCTCCATATGAAGTTGATCCAGTTATGGCAAGATAGACACTGGACAAAAATTATTCTATTCATCTACAGACAAAATATATTGTCCAAGAAAGGACACACAATGCAGAATAGTCAACAGTTTAGCTCTGCCAAGACAGAGTAAACAAATACTTCATAGTTCCTGCTTCATTTCAAGATCTGTCAGATGGTTCTAGGCCAGAAGGCTGAAAACAGATGCTCTGATATTTAGTAATAGTCAGCTGTCTCTACAACTTGTTTAAGTTTTGTAAGCTATGTTTTTGTGCTTCCTATATATTAAGGTAATATTTAATTTGTTCTCGGATTTCTGACAGGGTTGAAGAATTATTATAGTCTCATAATCAAACTTAAGTTATTAAGCTTTGAGGAAGATTATATAAAAAGGATGGTTTTCTGATGATAATACAAGTAATACTTTAGTATGTCAAAGTAATTATAATTCTCATTTCCTTGATGATTGAGGATACTGAACACTTTTAAAAATATTTATTGGTGAAGAGACACTTCTGGCCCAAGGTCAGAACCGGCCCACGTTCATCAGGACTGGCGACCTGACCGCAGATTGCTGGATGCCCAGAGGAGCCACAAGAGAGCTCTCACTCCTGAGCTCATAGGAGAGTCCATACTTCCTTTCCACTGACTATGCGGGGAGAGACCACCTGGAACTCTCAGGGTGCAGGTAGCTTGGTGCTGCCTGGGAACAGACTGTTCAGGACCAAACCCAGAGTCTGCCCACTTCCATCAGAACTCACAGTCTACCCAGAGAGCTAAACACCCAGGAGCAATCTCTCTCAGAAGCCCACGGGCCCACAGACCCACAGGAGAGACAAGTTCCTGTCAGAGACAACAAGATCACCTAGCATCACCAATGGCAAGAGGCAAGCACAAAAATATAATAAGCGGAAACCAAGACAACCTGGCAACATCAGAACCCAGTTTTCCCACCACAGCAAATAGTGGATATCCCAACTCACCAGAAAAAACAAGTTTAGACTTAAAATCATACTTCATGATGATGATGGAGGTTCTTGAGAAGTGCATAAATAACAGACTTAAAGAAGTACAGAAAATCCAGGAGAACACATGCAAACAAGTTGAAGCCCTTAAAGAGGAAACACAAGAAACACAAAAATCACTTAAAGAGCTACAGGAAAGCACAACCAAAAAGGTGAAGGAACCAAAAACAGAAATATAAACAATGAGGAAATCACAGGAGACAACCCTGAAGTTGGAAAACCTAGGAAAGACATTGGGAGTCATAGAAGCAAGCATCAAGAACAGAATACAAGAGATGGAGGAGAGAATCTCAGGAGCAAAAGATACCATAGAAAACATTGACACAACAGTGAGAGAAAATGCAAAAATCAAAAATCTTTTAACCCAAAACATCCAGAAAATCCAGGACACAATGAGAAGACCAAACCTAAGGATAATAGGTGTAGAAGAGAGCAAAGACTCCTAACTAAAAGGCCCAGTAAATATCTCCAACAAATCTATAGAAGAAAGAGATGACTACAAATATACAAGAATCCTACAGAACCCCAAATAATAAGACCAGAAAAAAAATTTTTCCTGACCCTTACTAGTCAAAACAACAAATATTCAAAACAAAGAAAGTATACTAAAAGCAGTAAGGGAAAAAGAACAAGTAACATATAAAGGCAGACCGATCAGAATTACACCAGACTTCTCAACAGAGAAAGCTAGAAGATCCTGGACTGCCGTCATACAAACCCTAAGAGAACAAAAATCCCAGCCCAGGTTACTATATCCAGCAAAACTCTCAGTTACTATAGATGGAGAAACCAAGGTATTTTAGGACAAAGCAAATTTACACAATATTTATCCACAAATCCAGCCCTACAACAAATAATAGATGGAAAGCTCCACCACAAAAAGGGAAACTTCACCCTAGGAAAAGTAACAATCTTCTTGCAACAAACCCCAAAGAAGAAAAGCATACAAACATAATTCTACCTCTAACAACAAAAATAGCAGAAAACAACAATTACTATTCCTTAATAGCTCTTTTTTTGTTGCTGTTTTCAGGTTTATTAAAAATATGTCATAACAGATTAAACAACTCCACATGGTGTTTTGAGATTCATCCCAACTGTAGGCTGAGTGACCTGGAGGTTAGAGAGACTGCCAAAGTCCAGAAGCTTCAGCATTTCCTTGGTGTCAGGATCTACCTCAATGATCTCCTGATCTAGGACTGAGACCTCAGGAATGTAATTATCTCTCCTCTCTCTTTCTTCTTCCAGTAACTTGATAGAGATAATCTTACAGGACCTGAATCTGCTTCATCAGAGGCATGACATAGCAGGCTATCTTGTTCCAAAGTTTTTTTGCTGGGGATAATGGCGATTTCTTCACACACAAGCTTGTTGGTATGGAAGTCATTACCCAGGTGTGTGTAGTCATTATCCAGGTATGTGTAGATGATGACCTGGGCTGCCTTCTTCACAGTTTTGGTTCGAACTCAGTCCATGTTGATGGGACTCCATAAAAGAGCCCTTAATATCTCTTAACGTCAATGGATTCAGTTTCCTATTAAAAAGCCATAAACTATCAGACTGGATATGTAAACAGGGTCCAGCATTTTGCTGCATACAGGAAACTCATCTGAGCAACAAAGACACTACCTCAGAGTGAAAGGTTGGGAAAAAACTTTTCAAACAAATCGTTCCAAGAAACAAGCTGGAGAAGCATTCTAATATCGAATAAAATAAATTTTCAACCAAAAGTCATCAAAAATTAAGGAAAGACACTTTTACTCATCAAAAAAAAAAAAAAAAAAAAAAAAAATCTATCAAGATGAACTCTCAATCCTGAACAGCTATGCTCCAAACACAAGGGCACCCACATTCATAAAAGAAACTCTACTAAAGCTCAAAACATATATTGCAGCACACACAATAATAGTAGGAGACTTCAACACCCCACTCTCATCAATGGACAAATCATGGAAGCAGAAACCAAACAGAGATACAGTGAAACTAACAGAAGTTGTGAACCAAATGGACTTAAGAGACATCTATAGACTATTTTATCCTAAAACAAAAGAATATACCTTCTTCTCAGCACCTCATGGCACCTTCTCCAAAACTGACCATATAGTTGATCACTAAACAGGCTTCAACAGATACAAGAACATTGAAATAATCCCATGCATCCTATCAGATCACCATGGACTAATGCTGGTCTTCAACAACAACAAAGACAACAAAAAGCCCACATACGCATGGAAGCCGAACAATGCTCTACTCAATGATAGTTTGGTCAAGTAAAAAATAAAGAAAGAAATCAGAGACTTTTTTAGAATTTAACAAAAATAAAGACAAATTTATGAGATACAATGAAAGCAGTGCTAAAAGGAAAACTCATAGCTCTGAACACCTCCAAAAAGAAACTGGAGAGAGAATATACTAGAAGCTTGACAGTACACCTGAAAGTTCTAGAACAAAAAGAAGCAGATACATCCAAGAGGAGTAGAAGGCAGGAAATAAACAAACTCAGAGGTGAAATCAATCAAATAGAAACAAAAAGAACTATACAAAGAGTCAATAAAACCTGGAGCTGGTTCTTTGAGAAAATCAACAAGATCAATAAACCCTTAGCTAGATTAACTAGAGGGCACAAAGAAAGTATCCAAATCAACAAAATCAGAAATGAAAGAGGAAACATAGCAATAGAAACTGAAGAAATTCAAGAAGTCATCAGATCCTACTACAAAATCCTATAATCAGCAAAACTGAAAAATCTAGAGGAAATGGACAATTTTCTAGACAGATACCAGGTACCAAAGTTAAATCAGGATCAGATAAACCATTTAAACAAATCCATAACCCCTAAAGAAATAGAAGCAGTCATCAAAAGCCTCCCAACCAAAAAAAAAAGCCCAGGACCAAATGTGTTTAGTGCCAAATTCTATTAGACCTTCATAGAAGACCTGATACAAGTACTCTCCAAACTATTCCACAAAGTGCAAACAGAGGGAACACTACCTAACTCATTCTTTGAAGCCCAATAACACTCATTCCTAAACCACACAAAGACCTTACAAAGAAAGAGAATTTTAGACCAATTTTTCTCATGAACATTCGTTTAAAATTCTCAATAAAATTCTTACAAACCAAATCCAAGAGCACATCAAAACTATCATTAATCATGATCAAGTAGGCTTCATTCCAAGGATGCAAGGATGGTTCAAATATGGAAATCCATCAATGTAATCCACTATATAAACAAACTCAAAGAAAAAAAAACACACATGATCATCTCTTTAGATGCTGAGAAAGCGTTTGACAAAGTTCAACACCCCTTCATGTTAAAAGTCTTAGAAAGATCAAGTATTCAAGGCTCATACTTGAGCATAGTAAAAGCAATATACAGCAAACAGTAGCCAACATCAAACTAAATGGTGAGAAACTTGAAGCAAACCCACTAAAACGAGGGACCAGACAAGGATACCCACTCTCTCCCTACCTATTCAATATAGTACTGAAAGTACTAGCCAGAGTAATTAGAGAGCAAAAAGAGGCCAAAGGAATACAAATTGGAAAGGAAGAAGTCAAAATATCACTATTTGCCAGTGATATAATAGTATACTTAAGTGACCCCAAAATTTTCACCAGAGATCTCCTACAGCTGATAAACAACTTCAGCAAAGTGACTGGATATAAAATTAACTTGAACAAATCAGCAGCCTTCCTCGACTCAAAGGATGAACAAGCTCAGAAAGAAATTTTCTCAGAGAGAATCGACACCTTTCACAATAGTCACAAGAAATATAAAATACTTTGATGTGACCCTAACCAAGCAAGTGAAGAATTTGTATGACAAGAACTTCAAGTCTCTGAAGAAGGAAATTGAAGAAAACCTCAGAAGGTGGAAAGATCTCCCATGCTCATGGACTGGAAGAATCAACATAGTAAAAATAGCCATCTTGCCTAAGGCAGTCTACAGATTCAATGCAATCCTTTTCAAAATCTCAACTCAATTTTTCATAGAGTTAGAAAGAGCAATTTGCAAATTCATTTGGAATAATAACAAACCAAAAATAGCAAAAACTATTCTCAACAATAAAAAAATTTCCAGGGGAATCATCCTTCCTGACCTGAAGCTGTATTACAGATTAATTGTGATAAAACCCAAAAGGTACTGGTACAGACACAGCCAGGTAGATCAATGGAATAGAATCAAAGATCCAGAAATGAACCCACACACTTATGGTTACTTGATCTTTGACAAAGGAGCTAAAAACATTCAATGGAAAAAGGACAGCATCTTCAATAAATGGTGCTGGTTCAACTGGCAGTCAGCATGCAGAAGAATGCAAATCAATCCTTTTCTATCTCCTTGTACAAAACTCAAGTGCAAGTGGATCAAAAACCTCCACATAAAACCAGGTACATTGAAACTAACACAGCAGAAAGTGGAGAAGAGCTTAGAACACATAGGCACAGGGGAAATTTTTCTGAACAGAACACCAGTGGTTTATGCTCTAAGAGCAAGAATCAACAAATGAGACCTCATGAAATTGCAAAGTATCTGTAAGGCTAATGGTACTGTCAAAAGAACAAAATGGCAACCAACAGATTGGAAAAATATCTTTACCAATCATACATCTGATAGAGGGTTAATATCCAATATATACAAAGAACTCAAGAAGTTAAACTCTAGAGAATCAAATAATCCTATTAAAAATAGGAACAAAGAATTCTCAACTGAGGAATATTGAATGGCTGAGAAGCAACTAAAGAAATGTTTACCATTTCTAGCCATCAGGGAAATGCAAATCAAAACAACCCCGAGATTCCACCTTACACCAGTCAGAATGGCTAAGATAAAAAACTCAGGTGACAGCAGATGCTGGCGAGGATGTGGAGAAAGAGGAACACTCATCCACTGTTGGTATGATTGCAAGCTGGTACAACCACTCTGGAAATCAGTGTGGCAGTTCCTCATAAAATTGAACATAGTACTACCTGAGGACCCAGCTATACAACTCCTGGGCATATATACCCAAACTATCCAACATCTAGCAAGGATACATGTTCTACTATGTTCATAGCAGCCTTATTTATAATAGCCAGAAGCTGGAAAGAAACAAGATGTTCTTCAATAGAGGAATGGATACAGAAAATGTGGTACATTTACACAATGGAGTACTACTCAGCTATTAGAAACAATAATTTCATGAAATTCCTAGGCAAATGGATGGAACTTGAAGCTATCATCCTGAGTGAGGTAACCCAGTCACAAAAAAGCACTCATGGTATGTACTCACTAATAAGCAGATACTAACCCAAAAAGCTTGGAATACCCAAGAAACAATTCATGGAACTCATGAAGCTCAAAGAGAAGGAAGGCCAGAAGGTGGATGCCTCAGTCCTTCTTAGAAGGGAGAACAAAACACTCATGGGAGGAAAAGAGTTACAAATAGAGGATTAGGAATTGGAGAAAAGATCATCCAGAGATTGCCTCACCAGGGGATCCACCCCATATGCAGCCACTAAACCCAAGCACTATTGCTGATGCCAAGTAGTGCTTACTGGCAAGAACCTGATATGGATGCCTCTTCAGAGGCTCTGCCTGAGCCATACTGATACAGAGGAGGATGCTTGCAGCTAATCATCAGACTGAACACAGGGACCCCAATGAAGAAGCTAGAGAAAGGACTGAAGGAGCCAAAAGGGTCTGCAACCCATGGGAAGAACAAAATGATTAACTAACTAAACCTACCACAGCTCCCAGAGACTAAAACACCAACCAATGAGTTCTCATGAAAAAACCCATGTCTCCAGGTGAATATGCAGCAGAGTACAGCATTCTCTGGCATCAGTGAGAGGAGAGACCTTTGGTCCAGAAAATACTCATTTTCCCAGTGTAAGGGAATGCCAAGGTGCTGAGGTGAAAGAGTGTGGTTGGGAGAGGGAACACCTTCATGGAGGCAACCAGAGAAGGAGGGTAGTGGAATTGGGGGAAAGAGGATAATATCTGAAATATGGATACAGAGAATAGCCAATAAAATAGTTATAGGCCATGTGTCTTTCTTATTTCTATTCAATTCACTTGCCCATTTATTGACAGGCAGTTTTGTTTCCATGGTATTTAAATTAAGTTTCTGTAATTCTTGAAAATTCTGGGTATCAGCCCCTTGTCTGAAATATGGCTAGTAAAGATTCAGAATTGTAACCTCATTAAGTCAGGATAAATAGTAGAGTACTTTACCTAATTGACAAATATGATGGACTGGATATTAATTTTATAGCACAATATGTAATTTTCATAATTGTGTTGATTATGCTCAATTTATTTCTGAGAGAAGAAAAAGCCTCTTTTTAATTTGGACAGAAAGAATGAGATGTTGGGAATTGTTTATTTTGGCTCCCAAAAGCTGTGCTTCTAGACCTGAGGGTCCCTGCCCCCAGCTGGCTTTGACTGGTAATAAAGAATTGTTGTACAGCCAATGGCTGGGCAGGGAGACAGGTTGGGACTTTTAGATTGTGTGGGCAAGGGATGGAGAGAGAGAGGAAGATCATATTTAAGAGCTGCAGAAGAAAAACTATTCAGCAATGTAGGTGGAAAGGGGGGAGGGTGGCAGGAGCGGAGCAGGGGTGGGGCTGCCGCTCAGAAGGTAATACCTGAGGGAAAATCGGGTTAGTCATGGGGAAGTTTAGAAGTGCCTAACCATTGAGCTAGTCAAAGCATATCAAAATCAGCTGACCTGTGTGTGTGTGTGTGTGTGTGTGTGTGTGTGTGTGTGTGTGTGTGTCTTTCATTTTCAAATCCAGAGCTCTTGGGCGTGTGCAGCCTGAGACCTACCAGGAGTCAAAGCAGTTTAATGAATTAACTGCTATACTTTCTTTTTCTATATGTAATACTATACCACAGACACATCTATTTATATTCATACACATATACTAGTGACTGCATTCTGCATATTGTGGTGGATAACTTTTTTCCATTCCCGAGATTTTATTACCTAGCTTAATATTATAAATTCACCCATTTTCTTACAAATTTTGTGATTCCAGTTTTTCTTGAGAACTGTTTTTGTATGTTCTTGAAAAGGGGTATTTCTGTGTGGTCCTGGTTGTCCTGGAACTTGCTCTCTAGACCAGGCTGGCTTTAAATGCACAGAGATCACCTTGCCTCTGCTGCCCAAGTGTTGGGTCTAAAGTCATGTGCACCACTGCCTAGCTCCATTTTTTATATATAGAGGTTTTTCTCTTTTTTTTAAATCTGTTAATAAATTAAAGGACTCTGGGGTCTTTCGCCAGCCTTACACCCACCACCTCAGGTCAAGGCTAGGCCAAGTCCCATTTTCTCCTCACAGTTCTCAGGAGGAGCAGGAACATTCTTTAAAAACCAAAGAATGCACTGACTGATAGTCACCTGACCCTCTGGTCCCAGATAGAATTTGAATGTGTGTCATAATTGGCAGTTTAATGCTTGCTAACCAATAGATTCAAAGGTCAATATGCTCAGCCAATAAGTTTAAACTGTAATCTTTCTGATGTAACCTGCACCCCTAAGAAGTATAAAAACTGCTTGTCATAGCCATTTGGGGTCTCCTTCTAGTCACTGGCCACGAGAGGCTGATTGAGGGGTGACCCCAACGTGCCAGAAAATAAACATCTTGTGTTTGCATTGAACTCTGTTCTCATGTCTCACTTGGAGGGTTCTCCTGGTAGTTAAAACTCACTTTGAGTCTTACAGAACAACTAGATTGATCTTAATTCTTTGCTAGAGTGAATAAATCAGGAAAACATGGGGTGTAAATATCCCTATGTGTTCTGGGTAAATGCTCAGGAGTGAAATCATAGGGTCCTATGCTAGTTCTGGTTTTAATTTTTTGAGAGATTTCCAAATGACTGTATTAAGTTGCCCTTCCACCAACAGTGAGTAACAGTTCCTTTTTCTCCATATCCTTTCCAACATTTGCTGTCAGATTTATTGATAATGCCATTCCAACAGGGGTGAAATGGTATAGCAAAGTAATTTTAATTTGCACTTCCCTAATGACTGAGGATACTGAACACTTTTTAGTTATTTATAGGCCATGTGTGTTTCTTATTTCTATTCAATTCACTTGCCCATTTATTGACAGGCAGTTTTGTTTCCTTGGTATTTAAATTAAGTTTCTGTGATTCTTGAAAATTCTGGATATCAGCCCCTTGTCTGAAATATGGCTGGTAAAGATGTCTTCTCCTGCTGTGGACTGTTTGTTCTGCTAATTGTGTCCTTTGCTGAATTGAAACTTTTTCACAAAGTGTAGCCTATTGATACTTAGGGTTGGTTTCTGTTAGTATTAATTGCTGTGCTATTGGAAAAAGTTCTGTCCAACCCAATGTCTTTTTTTAATTTATTTACTTTTATTTTATGCGTATTGGTGTTTTGCCTGCATGTGTGTCTATGTGAGGGTGTCAGATCTTGGAGTTAGACAGTTGTGAGCTGCCATGTGAGTTCTGGGAAGTGAAATCAGGTCCTCTGGAAGAGCAGCATTCAGTGCTTCTAACGACTTAGCCATCTCTCCAGCCAGCCCCTCTAACCCAATGTCTTGACAACTATCGTCTATGATTTCTTCTGGAAGTTTCAATGTTTCCTTTTAAGAAACAGAGATATCTGGTCATGAAGAAATCTAATCTCCTCACATCAGGACACCAATGTAGTTAATAGATGACGTCTGGGCACCAAGGTTAGAAAAAGGATGAAGAGAGTCCCGGGTGTGTGTGTTTGGGGGTGGGGGTTGGCCCATGGGAGTGCAGGGAGGCCTGGGAGCAAGGGAGATGCCTTCGAGGGGCCCATGTTGGGAATCCCCCCACCCAGGGACCAGCCACACGACGGTATAGTACAGAATAGAATTTATTCAGGTCATGGGGGGAGTAAAGAGGGTATTAGAGTCTGGGAGAGAGAAAGAGAGGGGAGAGGAAAGGAGAGAAGTAGAGGAGTAGAGGTCAACCTTGAACATGTGGAGAGAAAGGGGGGAAGGGAATAGGGAGAGAAGGGGTAAGGGGGGGAGAGCAAGAGAGAACAAGAGAGCAAGAGAGCAGGAGAGAGAGGAGGGGTAAGCAGTACCTTTTATAGTGCCAGGTAACTGGGGCGAAGCATACCTGGCTGTTGCCAGGTAACTGAGGGGTGGGGTTTACAGAATCCCAACATTTCCTGTTTTAGATAAAGAGTTTTGATCCATTTCGAATTGATTTTTTTGTACACAGCAAATGATAAGAATCTAATTTAAATAATTTAGTAGATTCTCGACAGCACTCTAAGCTTCTCTTCTCAAACACCTGCTCACTCCTCTGAAGTCTGATCTCTTATCTGTTATTATAGCACAAAAAACGATATTTAAACTATCACTCTGGTTTTTTGAAACTGGAGTAAATGGAAGCAAGAAGGCAATTCCCTTTTTTGCTGTACTGTGATTCGCCTTGTTTATTAGAATTCAAGAAGGTGCCTACTAGACGTTCTCTCAGGCTCAAAGCCGCTTCCGATTTTTAACTCAACTTTGAGTCCTCGGATCTTTTCAATATCTGAAGGTTTTTGCGTCCAGTCCCAGGTGCACCCCCGTTGCTTGGAGATCACGGTGCGTCCCGCGTAACAACCGTTGCTATGGGCGGAGACTTCAGCCGTGGCGTTCTTAGAACGCATGCGGCAGTCAAAGTCTCTGCTCTCGCGAGGTTTTACCTTCCGGGAGTCGTTGAGGACGTTCTCCGTAAACTGCGTGACGATGTGTGGGGACTGTGTGGAGAAGGAGTACCCTAATCGGGTGAGCAAGTGGGCGCGACGAGCCTCGCTGAGGCTTGCTATTCGACCGATATTCCTAGACAGGCCAGGGCCCACTCTGCAGTCCTGTCACCTCAGTGACCCTGCTCACGGGCCGCAGGCCCCCTCCCTTGTGGCTGACGTCAGCGGTTCTTCCGGCTTTCGTGGGTTGCTGGGGACAACGGGTAACCTCTCATGACTACCTACCCACCCAAGTTGACAGCAGCCCTTCAGGCCCTACTCCAATCCCGGCTTCATCCTCTAGCTCGATTTGATGAAATTCTTTTACCTAATTGTGTCGCTGGATAAACGTCTGAGGTCATTTTAGAATCCATTTTTTTGGAGACAGACTTTGTGTAGCCCAGGCTGACTTCAAACTCACTATGTAGCTGAGGAGGATTTAACTTTTGGTCCTCCTTCCACATACCCCCTGAACGCTGGCATTACAAGCGTGCGCCCCTAGGCTCAATTTATAAAATGTAAGGGATAGAACCGAGAGCTTGGTGCGTGGTAGGCAAACTTCCCACCAACTGAGCCACCCCCCCCCCCCCAGCCTCTTATTCTAACCCACGTTTGAAGACGGTAGGACTGGTACCCAGCGAGGAGCTATCACTTGCCCAAGTATGAGAGCTAAGACTAGATTGTGATCCCCCTTTCCCAACTGTCCGGTTCTCTTTTCCTTGCTCCTTCTCTTCTTTCGTGGGATGGAGGATTGAACCCACGGTGTGTACCTGCCAGACAAACACTCTACCAATGGAACTATACCCCCAACCCTTATTTCAAGTCTTGCTCCTCTCGGGCTTAGGAGGTTTTGAGGCTTGACTCTTACCCTTCTTTTAGGGAATCGTTACTGCATACTGATATGTGTAGACAGATTGCTTTGCTAGTCTGTGAAGGAGTGACTACCAAGGCTCAGGACTGCTTATGAGCTTGCAGTTTGGAGGTGTCTGATTGACAAACTGGTGCTATAAGGTGGTTTTGGGTGATGATTTAGAGGAGGAAGAAACTGAAGGAAAATAGCAAGATGAAGGATTCTTGCATTGGTTGGGAGGTAAAACATCTTCATAGTTCTTATGATATCTTATGATATTTTGTGAGTGATAGGGGAGGGAGATACCACATGCCTCGAATCCCAGGACTTGGGAGACAGACAGTTGGATCTACAAGTTCAAGGCCAGCCTGGTCAATAGCTCTAGTTCGAGGACAGCCCAGGCTATATAACCTGTCTTGAAAACAAACAAACAAACAAACAAAAACCAAACTTCTTTTGTGAGAGATATGTCTTTTGAAATTGTTTTGTTACATGAATTTTCATTATGGCACAACCACTTTGGTTTACAAAATGATTAGCATTCATTATCAAATTTAAATGGCCACTGGAATGACACAGGAGTGCTTATTCTAGAAAAATGCCTGTGCATATCTCCTGGCAGTGTGTATAAGAATGTTTGTAAAATCACTATTCGTAGTTGTCGGCTAGAGCAAAACTCGTGTTCATAAAAGGAAATAGCCTAAGAGTAGGGATGTGAATGTGAGTTAGCATAGAGCATCAGCTTTCAAGGGGAAGTGGTTTTGCCTCCCAGGGGGATTTGGCAATATACAGAGACACTTGATTGTCACAGTGAAGGAGCTCCTTGACGTCTAATGGGTAGAGACCAAGTATTACGCTGTGATACAGAGGACAGTCATCAAAGCAAAGGACTGTATGCCCCAGTGTCAGTAGTGCAGAGGTTAAAGAACTCAGAAACACTAGACTTAGATACAGCAGTCTGACTTTAGTCTGACAGTATTGGTGAAAGAGCACAGAAGTGCAGCATTAAATCACGCAGACAAATATGGGTTGGGAAGCAAGACATTACTCTAAAGACTTTGTATTGATGGCTGCTACTCAGAGCATGATCACGAGTGGTCATCTAAGGGCCAGAGAGATTGCTCAGTGACTGGTGCTGTTGCAAAGGACTTAGATTCAGTTCCTAGCACCCACATGGCAGCCAGCAACTGTCTATAACTCCAGTTCTGGGGATCCCACTCTCTGGCCTCATGAGTACCAGGCAGGTATTGATGTACATAAAATAACTATAAATCTTTTAACAACAAAAAGTGGGGGAGAAGCTTCTGGAATGTAAGAAGTGTTTTTTGTTTTTGTTTTGCTTTTTAACTTAACTGGTGGTTCTGCTGTTTGCTTATAATTATTCTGTATGTCTCTACTTTTATTATTTTTCTATACTGTATTTTAGTCCATGCTTCTTTTTTTAATTTAGAAAAGGGGTTTTATTAGTTTTAATGATGACCATGCACACTGGGAACCATGAGGAAAAGATTCCAGTGGAGGTTGTTAACAGAGTTGTTAGGGGCTGGAGCGATGGCTCGGAAGTCAAGAGCATTTAATACTGCAGTTCTGTTCCCACCACTCACGTCAGGTGGCTCACAGCAGCCTTAGCTCTGGCCCAGGAGATCCAGTATTCTCCTCTGGCCTACACAGGGACTGCACTTATTACTCATACACCGAGACAAAGACACATACACTGGTTTTTGTTTTTTGGGTTTTTTTTTTTTTTTTCATTAAAAAAAAGAGAGACAGCTGGTTCATTCTCCCCACCCCACCCCCCAGCAGTAGCAAGAGAACTTTATTCCAAGTAAAATAAAAGGGGAGGCACGGTAGCAAGGTACCTCTCCATTTATTTGGTACCCGCTATTGAACCCAGGGCTTCATGTAACTGCTCCCCCAATCAAGCTAAACCACTGGCCTCATCAGCCCTCTGTTTTTAATTGTTTTAATTGGGAACATTTCCTGACAGAACATACATAGTAGCATACATAAACCTTATAGTTACAGCGACTGTGTGATCTGAAATGATGAGAATGCTTTACGTTGTCCTGTAGTTTCATGTTTTCTCAAACTTGGAAGATTTTTGTTGGTTGGTTGGATGGTTTTGGTTTTTGAAGACAGGATTTCTCTGTGTTGTCCTGACTGTCCTGTAACTCACTCTGTAGACCAGGCTGGCCTCAGACTCAAAGATCTGCCTTTCTGCCTCTTGAGTGCATGTACCACCATGTCTGACCCTCAGATTTGTAAGATTCACTAGTTTATTTTGTGGTATTAGCAAAGGCATGGGAAGAAATCCTTTCAATAGTGTGTACACTTAACTTTAGTAGTGACTTGTTTGTTTATATTTTGATTGATTTAATTCTAGGTTTTTGGACTATCATTTAAAAATACTTTTTAAATTTTCTGATATTTTTTTTTTGTATCAAATGTTATTTTCCCCTATTGTTTCTAAGTATTTGGACTTAGTTCACTTAAATTTGTTTGCTCTCTGATACAGGGATTGCAGCTAAAGCCTCACAGATGCTAGACAAATGCTCTACCACTGAGCCACATCCCTAGCCCTACTGTTCTCTGGCAAAGACACTTGTAGTCCTTAGAAATTCATGGACTTAACATGTGCATCAAGTAGCCTTTTAAGTATTAATTCTGTAGGAAAGCTAGTTACTTTAAAAAGTACTTTGAGCTTTGACGGGGCTGGAGAGATGGCTCAATGGTTAAGAGCACTGACTGCTCTTCCAGAGGTCCTGAGTTCAAATCCCAGCAACCACATAATGGCTCACACCATCTGTAATGGAATCTGATGTCGTCTTCTGGTGTGTCTGAAGACTCAAATAAAGAATTCTTTTTAAAAAAAAGTACTTTGAGCAGATGTGTTCTGGCTGTTTCTGGCCTGTAGAGACTTTGAGTCACTTGGTCAGTTTTACCAAAGGTTTCAAAGTATGAGAGAATTCCTGTTCTCATATTCTAGGGAAGCACCTGTCTGGAGAATGGGTCATTCTTACTGAACTTCGCAGGCTGTGCCGTGTGCAATAGGCGGGACTTTATGCTGATCACAAACAGATCCCTGAAAGAAGAAGATGGAGAAGAAATAGTTACCTATGACCGTAAGTAGGGTTAGTTTTGAAATACAGATCTGTTAACAGGCCTCAGCTTTCAGAAGTTGTTGTGTTGGATGAGTGTTCTGAGGGCACATTCAGTGTTGTGTTACAGTGCATAGTTACTGCTAAGTTACTGAGAGGAAAATACAGTTAGGACCTCCTTTACCCAGCATCTCCACGCTGTGAATAATAGAACATGTAGGTCTAATGATCTTCCTGCTTCTGCCTCTTCAGCGTTTAGATTATAGATGTGTGCCACCATGCCCAGCCAGCTGTAAAGACTTTATATTACCTCAAATGAGATGACTTCTTGGTTAGTTTTTTTGAGGTAAGATCTCATTTTATAGCTCAGGCTAGTCCAGAACTAATTCTATAGCCCATGGTTGTCCTGCCTCAGCTTCCCAAGTGCTAGAATTAAAGGCCTGAGCCACTACTCCTAGCCGGGTTTTTTTTTAACCTTAGATTCATGGGATTTGAATGGAATGGGGTCCTCCAGTAGGCATAAAGGTCAGGAGCAGCCTGGTGTGGTGTTTCATCCCTGCTGTTCCAGCACTCAGGTAGTGGAAGGAGGGGAGGATCAGAGGTCCAAAGGCAAGCAGGGCTGAAGAGGAGGGGAAGGGAAGAAGAGAGTGGGAGAATGTCACAGTGTAGCGCCATTTTCCCTGGTACTGAATGACCCTGACATGCTTTGGTATTTTCCACTTTGCTTCTGTGTTTTTTACCTGCTCTGGCCTCTTGTCCCACTGTCCATCTGGTGCGTCCTTCTCTTGCTTTTATAACTGGACCTTCCCATCCTCAACCCTAGGAAAACACATGCAAGAGAAAGTGAATGCACTTTGAGAACAAAGGCAAGAAGTTCTTCATGTGAAGGAAGTGTATGTGCAAATTACATGTGCATGTCATATGTGCATGTTATATGTACTAACATGTGTACATGACATATGCACATTTAAAATTTTTATTTATTTATTTTATGCATCATAGCTGACCTCAGACACACCAGAAGAGAGCTTCAGATCCCATTACAGATGTTTGTGAGCCACCATGTGTGGTTCCTGGGAATTGAACTCAGGACCTTTAGAAAAGCAGTCAGTTCTCTTAACCACTGAACCATCTCTCCAGCCCCATATGTACATGTTAGCACCCATACATTGTGATGAATACTTAAACTACTCACATCTCCTTTTTGTTTTTCTTCTGGTTCTCAGTATGTTGTGAATATGAATAAGGGACAAGTATGCTGATATTTTTAAAGATAAGTCTGAAAAACATCAAGCTCTTAGAATAGGCTTGGGCAGTTAGAAATACCCCAGAAGGTGTTTCTGCCTTCCTCTTTAAGCCTGTGTCCTGTGTCCCCTTTAAAAAAATTTTTTTTGAGGTAGTAGAGCATAATGAGTAAGAGTCACATTCTTGGGTTAAAACTTCTGCCTCCAAACCTCATATCTCTGTAGTCATCTGTTTACTCACCACAGCTGCCTTTGTTTCCTGATAAAGTGGTAATAATATTATGTTTCATTGAATTTGCAATTGCAGGAATAGCTAAAAACATATTTAAAGAGTATCTGGTACATAGTAGCTACAGTTTATCAATTATTGTTACATTGTTTTTGTCTTTAGTAGATCATTTTGTTACCTCAAATTCACTTTCATGCCCACAGTTGTTTTTCTTTATCCCTGGTTACTGTTGTTCCTGAGAATAACAGCGGTCCACACTTTTAAAAACACACAGGACTAGCTTTGGTGGCACAGACCTTTCATCCTAGCTACTTGGTAACAAGTGCCTTTACTCAATCTTGCCAGTTTGATCCCAGCTACTCAGGAGTCTGAGAGGTCAAGGCCTGCTTGGGCTGCAGAGTGGGTTCAAAGCCAACCTAGGCAACTTAGTGAGACCTTGACTTAGAAATACAAGATTGGGATCATGGTCAGTGGTAGTGAGCCTGCTCTAGGATTGGTCCCTAGTACTGCAGAGGTAAACAGCACCTAAGTGTCTGCTTGCTGCTTTCCAGTGGGAGTTTTCCATGGTAGTTAACATGTGCACAATAAGCCCTTTAGTTCAGATCCTAATTATGTAAAGTTGTGACAAAATCTGGATTTCTGAAGGCCAGTGTTCTAATGGGTCTCCTGCTGTATTAAATGTGATAGTTAAAAATCCTTTTAAGTACTATATGTTGAGAATAGAAATTTCATTGTCTTAACAAACTTTTCCAGACTTCATTATGTTTTTTTTTTGTTTTTTGTTTTTTTGTTTTTTTTGCAGATCTGTGTAAGAATTGTCATCATGTAGTAGCCAGACATGAGTATACATTCAGCATCATGGATGAATTTCAGGTAACTGTGTATATGGGTATTGTTGAGGAGGGACAAAGACTAAAAGTATTCTTGAATATCTACACATATTTTTGTAATGAAGTGCTAGCAGTTATTATTGGGGCCCACCCATGTCTTTACCTGTGCATGCTGGGAAACTTTAAAAGTGGGTGGATCTGTACATCTTGTGACATGAGTCACAAATCAAAATGAGTACTTAATAATGACATTTCAGCCCTGTTTGTCTCTGTGTTTGTCCGGGTGTGTGTGTGTGTGTGTGTGTGTGTGTGTGTGTGTGTGTGAGGTTCCTCCATAGAACAGAAGAAGGCCCTAGATTCCCTAGACCTGGAGTAACAGATGATTATGATTCACCTTGTGGGTAGTAGGAACTGAACCTGGGTCTTTTGTAAGAGCAGCAAATGTTCTTCACTGCTGAGCCTTCTCTCTAGTCTGCCACTACAGGTTTTTATGAGATTACTACTGTGGCACCTTTTCTCCAGTGGCTTACTTCAGGTGTTGGCTGCTGGGTGGTAACAGAAGTAGTAGCACGTGCTTTTAATCCCAGCACTAGGGAGCCAGAGGCAGGTCCATAGTGAATTCCATTGTTGTCCAACCCTCTTAGTGGGTATGAGACTGACAAGGAGGCTGTCTTTGTTTGCTCTTGTTAGCGTGTAGATTTGAGCCACTCTTGGGTTTCAAGTATAGTAATTTTTTTTCTAATTTGTTAAGCTAAATTTCGAGATGGCCATGTCAAGGTTGGAGGATAAAGCAGAGCCACCAGAGAAAGGAGATCTGTTCTATTTTCTTGCAGTCAGGAGAACATGTGAAGAACTTTGGCCTCTGGTGTAGGCCCACAGTTGCTGAACATTCATGGGTCTGATGATCAGGAAGAAAAACCGGACAGCAGTGGGCCCAGCTCTGGACACAGTGGGACCCAGCGCTCTCTCTCGAGGCACTTGTTTTCACGATTTTAGACTGACTTTGTGTGAATTTCCTATTTATCCACAAGATGAGAATGTCAGGTTAGATCTCTTCTTGGCCTTTTGGCTAAGATCAAGTGTAGGATGTCAGGTTAGAACTTTCAACAGTCAAGGGAGTTTTTCAAGTCATTTAAATTTGAATAGTATTTACTTAGGAAGATAAAAAATAATCAGTTGCAGTATAACCATAAAATCAGTGGTATTTTAAGTTTTATTTATTTTTAATTTTTTTTTTTAGATTTTATTTGATTTTACTTTCTCGTGTGTGGGTGTTTTGCCTGCATATATGTCTATGTACCATGTGTGTGCAGTGCCCACAGAAGCTCCAAGAAGGTGTCAGGGAGTTACAATTGTAATCTGCCAATGGTTGCTGGGAATTGGACCCAGGTCCTCTGGACGAGCAGCCAATGCTCTTAATCACTGTGCCCTCTCTCCAGCCCCTAAGTTTTACTTCTTTTATTCTGTGTATGATTATTTGCCTGCATGTATATTGTCTACCACATTTGTGCTGGTCCCCATGAAGGCCAGAAGAGGGCATTTGATCTTCTGGATCCACAGGGGATCTGGAGCCACACAAGGCATGAGCTGGCTGGCATGTGGGTGCTGTATACTGAACCGAGGTCTCCCACAAGAGCAGTAGGGACAGAAATTGCTCTTAACTGCTGAGCCGTCCCTCGTCCCTCACTCATAGTTTACATGGAAAAGAAAGAGCTTAGTCACATGTGTCAGTGTGTGATCTCAAATGTTTTGGTCAGTCTAAACATCTTGACCATAGCTCTTTAACATCCAGATTTTGTGTATTTATATAATACGTGTACCTTAGAACAAAACCATGATTCAGGGAATAGTAGTGGCCAAAGAAGAATGACAATTTCATGGCTTAAAACCCCCTAGCTGCTTTTATGAGAGGAAATGAGCGCCTGCATGTCTCTCCTGTGAGTGCACATGAGGTCTTTAGAACCCCTGACTGGATATTGAAATTGCCTTCTGTCCTGAGAGAGCTGTTGTGAAGCTCTTCTGTAAGACCAAGTCCGTCATTTTCCTTGACTGAATGCAGCCACCTTCCAACAGCCCCCGAAATTACTCCAGGTAGACACAAGAAAAGGAAAAGGGAAGGTGGCTGTAGTCACCATGTTTGGGTAATTACCACTCTGAGGACAGAAGCTCTTCTGCTGTGCTCAGTGCAGTCTTACTTACCAGCACCTGGCTCTGCTCAACCCACATCCGGTACTCAGCCAGCGGATGGCTTTTAACCGTATTCCTTTATACTTCCTTGTTGGCCTTTCACAGCCATTCTTGCTACAGCACAATGATCCCAGCCTTGCTCCCTCCCCTCAGCTCTTCCAGACATACCCCATAGGAAGTAGTTTTCATCATCAGCCTCTGCTCCCTCTTTCCCACCACAGGAGGATTATACTTCTTTTTCTTGAAAGCTGCACTACCTCATTTCCTGGACAATCTCATGGTACTGTCTCCAGCATCTTTTCTAGGTTGAAATTTGTATATTATATTTGTATTTATATTTATATTTATATTATCCAGTGCCCTCTTTTGGCCCCTACAGACACTGTCCTTAAATATTCTCATCTGTAGCACATACACACAAATACATATAACTTTTTAATGTTTTAAAATTATATTAAACATACTTAAGTTTTTTAAAATTATTTTTAATACTATTTCATGTGTATGAGTACACTGTTGTCTTTAGATACACCAGAATAATGCATCAGATCCCATTACAGATGGTTGTGAGCCACCATGTAGTTGCTGGGAATTGAACTCGGGACCTCTGGAAGAGCAGTCAATGATCTTAACCACTGAGCCATCTCTCCAGCCCTTTTTAAAAATTATTTTAAAAATTATTTATTTAATGTATATGAATACACTGTAGCTGTCTTCAGATGCACCAGAAAAGGGCATCAGATCCCATTACAGATGGCCGTGAGCCACCATGTGCTGGGAATTGAACTCAGGACCTCTGGAAGAGCAGTCAGTACTCTTAACTGCTAAGTGATCTCTTCAGTCCCCATATTTAGTTCTTATTTTGTTAAAAATGATTTAACTTGTTTCACTTAGCTACTTCTGTGGCCCATTCTGGAAGCAACTTTTTACTTCTTTTTCGTTTTTACATGAATAGTTTTGTTTTTTCTTTTTTGAGTGTCCCATTATGTAGCACTGGGAGTCCTCCTGCCTTCTCTCCGAGTGTGCACTGCAAGGTTTGGTTTAGAATATTTCCTTAGCCAGCTCTTCTCATTTCCATTTCTGTACTCCCTTCATTTTCATTTGTTAAATTTACCTTCCATAGGCTTTCTGAGCCTGCGGAACCCTGTGCCATTCTAACTCACTCTGTCTTTTCCAGATCTGGGTTTAACCATCATCTCCTTAGCTTGAAGTCCATATTGCTTGACTGCCTACCCCTATCTTTTAAAATAATTTCTAACTGCTTCTTTGCCTTTTTTCTCTCATTCTCTTTTCTGTGTTTTAATGACAGGGGTCATGATATATAGAGAAGTACAGAGTACTATATATATATATATATATATATATATATATATATATATATATATATATCACATGATTGTGATCTTTAATGGGAGATTGTAATCTTTGATGGGGCCTTTGCATCTTCCCACTTGGACAGCTTGGTAAAAGGTCCTGATCTCACCACAGCCCTTGTAGCACAGGAGCTGGCATCTCAGCTTGTAGTCTAGGCATACTTTTCCCCCAGAATATGTAGTTAGAGTCCACAGCCTTTGTACAGTGCAAATTTAAATGATGCGGGCATTTTCCTGAGAGTCTGATTGCCACATATGCTCCCATGGGAAACTGCTTTTGAATTCCAGATCTTTGACTTACAGTGAGATTTGCAGTTGAGGCTGCCTATAAATCAAAGGGTACAAGTATAACCAATCTCACTAATTTATAATCTTACCAGATTATATCATACATTAATTATATCAGTTTTTTTTATGTGATGTGTGCTAGTTTGGTAAAGGTCATGGTGCATTCTTTGTTCATGACTGGCCACTGTACATAACATCGAAAAGCTTGAGAGCATTGACTAGAAACTTACAGAGGTTAGCTTAGTTGAAAATCCAGTTCCCTCCTCCTTTTAACAAACATTTTTCTTTTGTTGCTGTTTAGATTTTGTTTTGTTTTGAGTCATAGTGGAGATTAGACCTTAGTCTTCATGCTTGCAGAGCAAGCACACTTCCAGCTGAGCTGTAGTTTCACTCAGAACTCAGCTTGTGTATGGCTTCACACGGTCATCCCGTCCCTCCCTCCCACTCCCTCCTATGTGTGTGTATTTGTCTGTTTGTGTTGACATAGGGTCTTGCTGTATAGTTCAGGCTGATGATCCCCCTGCCTTAGCCTATGTGTAATTGAAAATGTTCTCCATCACACTTTGTTACTTTCGTCTTTGTTTCCAATAAGAGATTGCCTCCCAATAGTGATTTCTAGTGGGTTCAGCAAGTAGAAGTATTTGACAACAGTAAATATTTTGTAGAGGTAGATTATTGTGTGTTATTTTATATAATCAATCAGCTGGCTGATTGGTTAATTTAAGAACAGTGTTTAAGAAGCAGGCTGTCTGCTGCCTGCTGCTTGCCTGACAGTTGAAATAGAAAGTTGGTTTTCGATGTTATGCACAGTGACCAGTCATGAACAAAGAATGCACCATGACCTTTACCAAACTAGCACACATCACATAAAAAAAACTGATATAATGTATGATATAATCTGGTAAGATTATAAATTAGCGAGACTTGTCTTCTTTAGGGTCTTTATGCCCTCGTCTCTGTTGAGCTCAGCAACCTTCTCTCATGACTGTCTAGACCCAAGAAACTAACAAGAAACTAACTGACGGATCCATTTCCAGACAGCTAGCAATAGAGCATCAGGTGTGGAGACTATGTAGATTCAACATAGATACTCGTTTTTGTAAACAAAATAAAAATATTTTAAATAAAAAAGTTTAAAGGACATACATCTATGTCAATTGTCAGAACAGGACTTTGCCCTAAGGAATTGTGCTTAAAGTAAATCGCCTTCTGTTGGCAGTCTAGACACTTGTCACACACACACCAGATCCATGAAATTTCTTAGATACTTAAATAGCTATAATCTCAGGCAATTAACTGTTTCAGTATGAGGCATGCTTGCTAGTGAACTTAATATACTTTTTTTATTTCCTAGGGCTGATAAAGATAGCTTTTCAGTTTGAAAATTCTGAAAAAAAAAAAAATTCTGTTTTTTTCTCCTCCTGTTGCATAAGTATCCTGGAAAGGAAAGACCCAAAGAACAAGAATTTGTCCTTATAAATATACATCCAATCTGCTTCGTTATGTATCGTGTGTGTGTGTGTGTGTGTGTGTGTGTGTGTGTGTGTGTGATGAACATGTTTGCATTGGAACGTGTAGAGGTCAGAGGACCACCCTCAGAAGTAGATTCTCCCACTGTGTACTCTGCTGGGATCAATCTGGGGTCCCCAGGCTTGCACAGGAAGTGCCCTTTACTTGCTGAGCCACCTCACTGGTCTTTATTTTGTTCTGCTTTGTTTTGTTTTTTTGTTGGTGGTAGTGCTGTGGTTTTTGGTTTTTTGGGTTTTGTTCTGTTTTGTTTTGTTTTTTAAGGCAAGATCTCCTGGAGTCCAGGCTAGCTTTGAACTCCTGATCCTCCTGAGTGCTGGGATACAGTTGTGTGCTATCATACCCACTTTGTGCTGTGCTGGAGATTAATATCAGGGCTTTGTGCATGCTAGGCACGTGCTTTACCAATTGAGCTATGTTCAGTCCCAGTCCAGATATCTTTGTTTAGTTTTAAAGAAACACCAAGCTAAATATATATGCTTTCTTAAGCCAAGAAATAGCCACAAACTTCAGTATGTACCAGTCTTGCATACATGATGAGAGTTTGCATAAACAAAAGGCTCCAGAAGGATTCAGATACACCTAAAGCATTACTAATAGGTTTTGAAGAACTAATCTAATGTGCAGGAAGGTTATCAGTGACAATTTGTAGGGAAGCTTTATTGAGCAACAGTTTATAGAGCATTTTTCTCTCTGTCCCTTGAAGTAATTTTGTACTTTGTCTTGTTCTAGGAATATACCATGCTGTGTCTGTTGTGTGGTAAAGCTGAAGATACTATCAGTATTCTCCCTGATGACCCCCGACAAATGACTCTGTTATTCTAAGCCTCCTGCGGTTCTGTTGTAACTATGTTGGGTTGGTTTAAAATATAGCAAATCTAATGGTTTGTCTAATTATTAAAGTTGTTTGTATGTATTCTTTTCTGTTTAAAGTTTCCTATTTGGATGAAAAAGTAATTTGGGGTTCTGTTGTTTCTTGGAGTTGAGTTGCCCTGCCAAAGTCCCTGGTACACATTAGCGCAGGTAGAGTCAGATGTCTTTGCCAGTGGTTATTTGACTAGAACCAAAGCACTTCTGCACTCAGATGGTTTCCTGTCAAAGGAACCCAGGACTCCTTGCAAAAGTAAATGACGGAATGGGGCAGAAATTAGAGCATTTTGTGCCACCGAATATATCTCAAAACCAAACATATATGTATATGTGTGTGTATATATGTATATATATGTATACATATACACATACATACATACACACACACACAGAGATACATATATATAACAAAAACCACATTGATTAAGGAGTGGTTCTCAACCTTCCTAATGCTGTGACCCTTTAATACAGTTCCTCACGTTGTGCTGACCTCCAACTATAAAATTATTTTCATTGCTACTTCTTAACTGTAATTTTGCTAGTTATATATTTTAATTCAGATAGCTGATATGCAGGATATCCAACATATCCCCTGTGAAATGGTTGTTCAATCCAAAAGGGATCTAGACCCACAGGTTGAGAGCCGCTGGATTAAGGGATGGTCAGACAGGAGCTCTCAGTGAACATAGCTTTAATAATTTGAAAATGAGTAAGTTGCTGTTTTGAATTATAGCCCAGAATATGCACTAAATTTCCATAAGTCCATGCTGATAACAATGATTGGGTGGGTGGATAAGTAAGGAAGAGAAGAAGGCAGGAGCAGGGGTAGGAAGGGATTTCTGATTGTCAGTGTGCGCTGTGTACGAAGTGACTTCCTTCTGAAGAGTAGCATGGAAAGAGAGTGAGGAGTGACTGTGGAGAGAAGCTTTACAAGCACTGGCTCCATCAATGATGCCAGTCATCCTTGATATGACAGTGTGAGGATCTTCCCAGTGATGACACTGAGGATCTTCTCAGCGAACCATAATCTGTCTGATCAGAAGACTCACATGCTAGTTCAGTTCAGCAGACTACCTGCCAGTGTCTCTCAAAACTGCCAAGGTCTTCTAAAACAAGGGAAATCAGAGGAACTGTTAGGAGGCTAAGAAGGGAGACATGGTGATGAAGGTACTGTGGCCTACATGGAAGCCTATCCCAGAAGAGCACATGGTTGAAAACAGAGAAATCCGAGTAAAGGCTGTGATGTAAGTGAGTAGAAGTGTTCCATTTACTCCAAAGGATCTCAGAGTGTCTCTGTGTGTGGCTGAGAGCACTGGCCTGGTGGCCACAGCACTGGCATTCAGGTCACACTGTCCTTGGCACACTGTCTTTGGCAAAAGTGTCCTTGGTGGCCACTGAACAGAGCAGTACTCTGGACTTCAGTATTGGTTTCTGTAAAGCCAGGCTAACAGAATGTGCTATTGCACTCCTTTTGCAGTTGTTAGGAGACCCAAATGAATTAATGAGTTTAAACTACTTTGGAAAACCTATAAAGTTCTAGATACCTTCAGTTCTTACTCTAGCACCCAAACTTAAAGGGAGCAGGTGTTAGAAGTAAAGCTATTTCCTCACTGTATCTGAGAGTTCCCAACCTAGATGCAAAAAGTGAACAGTGGTGCAGTGTGGATGCCTGGGAGCCCTTTTTACATTGTAGCAGTTGGAGTGCTGCTCTGCACCACAGCCACTGAAAGCACGTGCACTGGCACAGAAGTGGCCTATGTAATCCAGCTTCAAGTCAGGGAGAGTCCCTCAGCTGCCACAGTGATGCTGGATGGTGGTGAGCTATAAAGCTTAGGCAAGGTTAGGAAGAGTTGGTTCAGCGTGTGATGATGGCCATCCACAGAGCCCAGGCATGTCAGACGAAGACTTATTATTCAGGTTAAGTCAGGTGGTTTGTTCCTGGAAAATGCTTTTCATTTTGCTATAAATGTATATCTGACCTGTTGAGGAAACCATTTGATAAAATGAATTTGAAAGGCAGAGAACTGCTTCATTTCTGCAAATAGCAGCAGAGAGTGATTACAGCCGCTGAGAGGTCCTTTTACAGTTTGCTGATGGTTCTGGCCTAGTCATCTGAAGCTGAAGAGTGTGATTCTGTCTGCCCCACTGACACCTCATCTGTCACAGAGAATTACTAAAGCATCTATTTTGGATATAGATTACAACATTTCAAATTCAAGATCCTTTCTATTTCACTATTATTCAGCCAACTTAGTGTTGTACTTTATAATATGCTATTGTGTTAGGGAATTCTTCTGGGACTCTAATGGAATAAAGATGTCTTAAATCCATTTCTGCTGGTTTCTCCTCTTTCTGTTCAAATGAAGGAAATCCAGATAAACTCATTAGTTTTTACTAATGAAAAGAGGTCACTGTGGGTATTTGAATGTCCTGTTCTGACATTTCTCTTTACTCAGCTATGATGACCAAATGACAGTCTATCTGATTGTATTTTATTTTTACATTTATTTTGTTGATAGTTGCATTATTTTCCATGTCTTATTCACTTTCTGAAAGTTTCATATGCTATATATAGAGACATATGCTTTTCCCTCTCCCAACTTCTCCCAGATGCTCTTCCACCTCTCTATACTCCAACGTCATGTTCTTTCTCTCTCTAAAACAAACAAACAAACAAACACGAAAACCCAAGCCCAAACCAACAACAATCACAACAAACCCATGGAGTCTGATTGTATTGACCAGCTACTGGGCACGGGCCTGCCCTAGAGTGTGGTTAATATCCCCAGTATTATTCCGTTGACGACAAGTGGTTTTTCCTCTCCCAGAAGCTATCAGTTGAAACAGCCTCTTGGCTAAGGATGGGACTTCAACCTCTCTTCTCTGTGATGGAATTCTGTCTGACTTGAGCTGTGTGTGTTTTGTTTGTACATATTTTGAGACAGGAAAGGTATATGCCACCATATCCAACCTTAAACACTTTGTTTATATTTGGTGTGTGTGTGTGTTTGCCACATGTATGTGGGTATCCAAGGAGATCAGAAGAGCACAGCAGGTCCTATGGAGCCTTTTTGACCTACCTGCCCAGTGTGGGTACTTGGAACCAAACAAGTGGACAATCTCCCAGCCTCCATAATGGGTGATATACATAAACAATAATTATATGTGTGTGTGTGTGTATTTCTTTTTAATGATGCTGGCAGATTGGAGAGATGGCTCACTGGTTTAGAGCACTAACTGCTCTTCCAGAGGTCCTGAGTTCAATTCCCAGCAACCACATCGTAGTTCATAACCATCTATAATGAGATCTGTTGCTCTCTTCTGGCCTGTAGGCATACATGTAGCCAGAGCACTATACATAATTGAAAAAAGATTTATTTATGTATTTATTTAGTGTATATGAGTATATGTTGGTCTCTTTAGAGCTACCAGAAGAGGACATCAGATCCCATTACAGATGGTTGTGAGCCACCATGTGGTTGCTAGGAGTTAAATTCAGGACCTATGGAAAGGCAGCCAGTGGTCTTACTACTGGGCCATCTCTCCTTCAGCCCTCAACTTTCTATTCTGCTATTTATTAGCTCTTAGGGTTCTTTAGAGGAACAGAACTTAAAGAGTCCATCAGTCTATCTGTCTGTCTTATCAAGAGAGAGAGAGAGACAGTAGGAAAGAGATCTATTTAGTGGCTTATAGGCTGTGGTCCATCTATTGCAACAATGACTGTCTACAAATGGAAGGCCAAAAATTCCAGTAATTGTTCAGTCCACAAAGCTGGGTATCTCAGCTGGTCATTAGTATATGCCACAATCCCCAAAAAGTAGGCTCTAATGCCAGTGAGGAAATGGACTAGGGAGAGCAAACAGACAAAAGAACAAGCTTCCTTCTTCCATGTCCTTTATATAGGCTGCCAGCAGAGGGTGTGGCTGAGATTAAATATATATCTACCCATCACAAAGATCTGGGATAGAAGTGGGTCTTCCTACTTCAAATGGATTAGTTAAGAAGAAATAAAAGTCCCTCACAGGTGTGCCCAGCCACTTAGGTTTTAGTTCATTCCAGATGTAGTCAAATTGACAACTGAGAACAGCCGTCACAAGTCCACCCTTGCCAATTTGACACACAATCGTACCTCCTTATGTTATGCTTCATCACCAAACGAAAACAATAGCTAGGTCATAATAATGCTTAAACGTGATGTAACTATTCCAAATACAATGGCAAACATATATATTTAACCGTATTGCAATTATACCTAACATGACATAACTATTCCCCATAAGGCTGAAAATTAATTGTAAATTTAGAATAGGAGGCAATGTCCCTTGAAGGACATTCTTTTAGTATCTCAAATATACCCACTGATATTTTCTTAACTGTTACAGTTCATGGTGAAGAAACTGAGTAAAGAAACCACGAGTGTTCGTATAAAGAAATACTTAGCAAAATATGACAGAAACATTCATGTCGATTATAATCCTCATTTCTGCAAATGGTCAAGAAGCCTTGGCTGGTTTTTAAACTGCCTTTCCTACTCCCCAGTCTGTATTTTCTCCGCTTTAGCAGGGCTTGGCTCTTTTCCTGGAGGACTGATTCATACCTCCATTCCTAAAGGGTGTGTGCCCTTTGTCATCATGTCTGGATTAGGTTTTTATATTTTTCTGGTAACTTTAATCACAGGACAAGGTAGCACTAATAGATGTCCTAAGCAGTGTTCTCAAACTTCCTGATGCTGTGACTCTTTACTACAGATCCTCATTTTATGATCACACCAATCATGAAATTACTTCATTGCTACTTTATAACTAGTTTTGCTACTCTTATGAATTGTAATGTGAATATTTTATATGCAGAATATCTGATATTCAACCCCTGTGAAAGTGTTGTTCAATGCCTTCCAAAGGGGTTGCAACCCACAGGTTGAGAATAACTGTGGTAAGGATCTCTGTTCTCCTGACATGATCTTACTCCACTGTGGAGAAGCAGTCCCATTTTCCTCTCGGTCATCTGGATCAGTCACTCCTCCTAACACTGTTATTCCTGTCTAAACATGCTGGTGTAAGGATATCAGAAGCTCCAAGTGGCCACAAGGAGGTCTGAGCTTCCAGTTCAATGGAATGTTTGTTGTGATTTCTGACAGGAGTTTTCCCACCTCTGGAACCAAAAATTCTATTCAAGTAGAACTTAAGGTCACTGGAACAGGAAGCACATTTTTTTTCTTCTGGGTCACTGGGGTGATAATGAATAGAACTATTCCCTTTCCTACCCCTTGATCCCTTGGCCCGTGGATTCTGGTTATGGGAAAAGCTGTACCATATACTGGACACCGATCCAAAGCATATACTGCCTTCTGGACATCCCTGGCCCAGCCTTCCAGGCTGCTGCCATGTGACTGGCACTCTGTTTTCAAACAGCCTTTCAGGTTCTCTAGATAAACAGAACTTATACAAAATGGATCCAAGAGGGGGCAGAATTTATTAGAGTGGCTTACAGACTGTGGTCCAGCTACTCTCTCCTAGAGAGACAATTCCTCATGGAGTCCGTGTAAATAATACATATAAATTACTCAATTCAGTGTATGAATATAGTCTATTTCAGTGACTGGTATTTTGGATTATAGTGGTTAGTGGTGTTTATTTTTAAAAGTTCTAGAGTTTGGCTCAATATTTCTCAAGGTGAGATGTAGCTATAGTGTACAGTAAAGAAGATTCTAAGTTATACCCACCCATTTTAGTTGGTATATCTTGGCCCTCAAAAATCCCTCCCAAGCTTGTCTGCAGAGCCCTCAGAGGCAACCCTGACACTCAGCACATCTGCCAGGGCTTCCTCATGAAACTTCCTCCTGCTCCTCAGTGTCCCCAGGAAGTTTGATTAAAAGATTTTGTTTATGTTTGATTAAAAGATTTTGTTTATTCAGGAAAATGGGCTATTCTACTAAGTCTGCTCCTGAGGACAAAGTGTGGGGAAACGAGGTGGAGAATGAAGGAAGCAGCCCTTTCTCTCCACTGTAACAATAGATCATAAAAGCCATCCTACCTCTCCGCCTCCTAAGGAAAACTGGGCAGGTCCTGTCTGAAGCAAACAAGTTACTCCTATCTAAGTGAGGAGCTCACTTTTGACCATTTTTTGCCCTTTCTGACTCTGCCTAAGATCATACTGAAATTCGAATTCTCCTTTGAGCCACATGGGAAAATCCAACACACTGCGCTGGCATATCACACCCTAAGTCACCAGTGGCATAATGCCAATATCTAGGCTAGCCGGACATCAGGATAACTGTCTCTGTTATCTGATACAATGACAGGCACCATCAAGATGATAGAAAACAGCACTAAACAAAACACAGCACCCGGCACAAATCCCCTATCCCATTTCATCAGAGAGAGAGTTTGTCTCTATCGTTACTACTCTAAAATTAGTGCATGGTTCTTCTGCAAAAGAACTTATACATCTGCTGGCTTTAAGATAAGCCATCCAAAGGGGCTGAATTTTCAAGAGTCAAGCTGAGGGCAGCCTTAATAGAAGGTTCCTCAGAGGACACCTGGGCTCCCCACTGTAACACTCAGGTTACACCTTTGAAATGAAGCACCATCAGTGGCAGTTGGACCTGAAGGTCAGACAATAGGCATCATTAACCTCAGTCTCACACTCCATTCTCAAATGATATAAGAGCTTGGGAACAGATTATGAGGAGCAGATTAAAGAAAACATCGTTAGAATAGCCATTCTTTAGCAGGGCTTCAAGACAGAGGTGTTCGTCTATTGCCCAATGGGAAAACTTAACAGGAAGGAATCCTCCAGAGCATGACAGCCCCTGGCTTGTGAGGTATTGGTACTTTTTCAATGTGTTCACATTGGATGATGAATTGAGGACATCCTGACAAAGCTGTTTGTCACCTCTGTTCTTCAGTGAGTACCAATTGTGGGAAGATTATAAACTCATTCTCTAAAGGGCCTCTCTGTCTCCTCACTCATGGAGGAAGCAAATGCAAGCATGCCTCTGTCCTCTTCTGTCCCTACCTTTACAGAAGACATTAACTCGGCCACACATTCATGCCTGTGTTTGCTCTGAGCCTGGATTTGTGTGTAAGCTTGAAAAAAACAAAGGCAGAACATTGATAATCAGAAGACCTGATTTCAGTCCCTGGCATTCACATGTTGGGGAGGCTTGGTAAGCTGCTCTCTGACTTCTACATTCCATAGTATATGCCCATATACATACATGTATGTGAACACACATGTGTGTGCTCACACTATAGAAATTTTAATTTAAAGTAGTCAAGAAAAGGATAAAGTGCTTTTGTGTTTCTGGTAACTGCACTTTCTGCACCTTTGCTGTTGGTAAAAGTTGTCAGTTAACGTTTAATTAGTCCAGGACCCACAATGATGTCTTCCTGACATACTGTAGTCTAACAGCCCCGAACACACTCAGCCAAAGGGGCCCTGCTGTCTTCTACTTCTCTTTATTTCACTGGCTCTCTTTGGTTCTAAAAGATCCATGAAATAATTCACATTTACTATGACTCCAACTGTTACTGCAACCTAATCCACACGGTAACTGGAATATCCCCTTGATCAGAGCTACACTCTCCCAAACTTTAGTGTGTTTCCAGCCCCTCCATCCCACCACAGTCTGAACATCCCTCTACTTCTGTCCAGACTTGGGGCCAGCAGGATGGATCAGTAAGATGAGCCCAGAGACCTGAGTTCCATCCCTGGAACTAAGGCAGAAGGAAAGAAGCAACTCCCCAAAGTTGTTCTCTGACCTCCACCCATGTGCACACGCATACGCAGAATGAAAAACTTAAAAATTTTAGGAAGGAAGACACAAAGACCCAGGCCATTGCCACACCTACCCTTTATTGAACTCTAAAGCAGGCTGGCTCTGGGCCCTTCACAACTTCTCAGCCATCTCCCAGACGGTTTAGGAAGGTGGCATCATTCTGTGAAAGACCAGAACCTACCCCAGGCTTAGAGCCCCCAAGTGAACTCCCCAAGAGCCTTGAGGGAGCTAAGGGTGGCAGGGAAGGCAAGGGGACAATATTAAAGGAATGCTTCTGTCTCCCAGTGTCTCCCGAGGGTGCACTGAGCCCTGAGGAAGATTACTTGGGGACACGGTGGGAGGTTCCTGGGCTGAGCAGTCCTCATCTAGATGGCAACTTTGAGGAGACGTTTGATGTCAGGCTCGATGTTGATGGTTTGGAATGTGCGGCTGTAGCGACGGAAGGGTTCCCCTTCTGGCCCTATGAGGAACTTCTCAAAGTTCCAGGACACATCTGAGCGGCGCACGGGACTCCATATGATGAGCTTGGGGTCGGTCATGAGGGAGAATGGGTCATCATAAGGGTAGGGCAGCTTGTCTTTCAGGTAGGCAAAGACGGGATGCTCATTCTGCCCATTGACATCACACTTTTGGGTGAGACTGAAGGTGGGCTGGTACCCACCCCCAGGGCGGACATACTTGAGGCTGTTCAGGATCTCCTCATTCTGACAGTTCTCCTGGATGAAAAGACAAAGAGCATGAAGCAAGGAAGAGGAAACAAAGGATGCACCAGTGCAAACCTTTCTTCTCCATTATCCCAGCTTCGCACACATTGAAATAAATAAATACATGTAATTAAAGATTTAGCAGTTTTTAACATTTGCTTCGAACCCTAATCCACCCTAGGCAATTAACATAATGGTGTTTGGTGCTTTAAGGAACCTTGAGGTCAGGAAAGAGAGGGAAAGGACTCTCTCTCTCTCTCTCTCTCTCTCTCTCTCTCTCTCTCACACACACACACACACACACACACACACACACACACACACACACACACACTACCATTTTTCTTTTCCTCTGCCCTGATTGTTTTCCCTTCTGGCTCTGTGGATATTGAGTTATGACTTCCAGCAGTTAGCCAGCCACAAGGAGGTGGGAGGCCAGAGGTACCTCCTGGGTTGAGAAATGCCTCCGATGATTCCTGTCTCTTCCTGGCAAAGTCTAAAAAGAGTTTTTTTGTTTGTTTGTTTTTTTGAAGGGGAAGGATCTGTTAGCATAGTGATGGCTGGGTCTCTGGTTTACTATCCTTGTGTCTGTACCACAACCCTCCTTCCTGTGTACCTCAGCCCTCTTTCCTGTGTACCTCAGCCCTCCTTCCTGTGTACCTCAGCCCTCTTTCCTGTGTACCTCAGCCCTCCTTCCTGTGTACCTCAGCCCTCCTTCCTGTGTACCTCAGCCCTCTTTCCTGTGTACCTCAGCCCTCCTTCCTGTGTGTACCTCAGCCCTCCTTCCTGTGTACCTCAGCCCTCCTTCCTGTGTGTACCTCAGCCCTCCTTCCTGTGTACCTTTCTGCCACTGTGATTTGAACTATGGGGATTCTAATTAGAGTCCACTTAGGGACACCTGGCTTGCTTGTACAGTTAAATCCTAAATAGTAACAGAATTCCCACAAGATAGCTTGGGGCATTTGTGTTGAAGCTCTGTAATAATTTGACCCAGAGACAGAGGTGCACGTGATGTCCAGAGAAGGTGTGTGCATGCTGCAGACCTTTTTCTTCTCCCATATTCCTTTTCCAATTTGCTGATTAGAAACAAGTCTTTAAATAATAAAACTGTTTATATTCGAGAACTATTTCCAATTCTCTCTCCTTACTTTTCATATGTCTTATTTCATGAGCCTCACAATAATCTTATGAGCTAAGTCAACTTACATTATTAAAACAACACGTGTGGAAACTCAAACAGAAAACTAAGCGCCTCTTTCAATGGTCTCAGAGCCATTAAAGCATAGAACCAAGGCAACAGGAGCTAAGGACTCCCAAGGAACCCGTTGGCTTAATTCCAATTGTTTGAGACAAATTCTTCAGGCCAGGCTAGCTTCAAACTTGCTGTAGTCAGGGGATCACCTTGAATTTTTGATCTTCTGTCTCCATCTCCCAGTGCTGGGATTATAGGCAAGCTATCACACCTGGTGTGCAGTGCTTGGGATCAAACCCACGGTTTTCTGTAGGGTAGACAAGTAGTCTACCAACTGAGCTATATTCATGGGCTGATTTCTGAGATCTTGCTGGTCAGCCCAGGTTCGTGTCAGACTCAGTAATCCCCAGTCTCCACCTCACCCCGTCATCCTAGGATTACAGGAATGTTCCACCATGCCAATTAATGAGTCTTAACCTTCCATTTTCTCCACTCATTCATTCAACAAATAACTAATGAAGTACTCAAAGACGCAATGGAAAGACCTGGTAGCAACCCTCATTGACTATTCTGGAAAGACAGTAATAAAAGCCACACCCTCAATATTTAATCTCAGACCATATCTACTTCCCTGTGATGTTTTACATTCACCTAGACCTAGCCTGATGAAGCATGCCCTTCAAGTCCAGACACTCCAAGACACACGCAACCCTTTCTTTAACCCACTCAAGCTCTGCCAATCAACTCCTTGGGTAAAACCCAAGCCACTCCTCACCTGATGTCCGAACTGGTTGCAAGGGAAGCCGAGCACCACCAGGCGCCTGGGAAAGCGACATTGTAACTCATTGAGCTGGATGTAGTCCCGGGTAGTTGTTCCTCAGAGTGATGCCACATTCTCAATCAGCACAGCCCTGCCTCGGAACGTGTTGAAGTCTATCTTCTCCCCATCCAGGCTGATGGCACTGAGATCGTAGAAAGACTTGGCAATGTAAGCCATGCTGAAGTTCAGTGAGTCCTGTCCCGCTGCGCTGCGTGAGCCTCCTTAAGTCCTTAGAATGGGGTGGGGAGGAAGGAGGAGCCAGGAAGGACAGAAAGGATTTCACAAAGGGCCTTTGAGCAGTCCCAGGATGACTTAGCAAAAACAGGTACCCACCTGCCAACTGTTTGAACAAGGTCCTGGCTCCTCCTATTTACAGAGCCACCTTCTGCTCCACCCTACTGGCAGCCTGGAAAAGGCCAATTTGATATCGGTGAGCAGACGTGAATAATTCACTCTTTGCTGGAAACCAGAGCCTTAAAGGTCAAGCGGGGAGGAAAAGAAGGGAGGGGGCATGCAAGATTGACTTCTGCTTGCCCCAGCAAGTTGCTTTTACCTGGCACAGACATTTGTTTCAATGCATTTATTGAGTGAGCATCAGTCTCTGAGCTGTCGGAGGTCAGATGTGCTTGGGTCTGAATTGAGTCAGGTGGCTTCTCAAGCAGAATCAAGTGACCCTGAGGAGGGGAGTGTGCTGTCTTCTAGAAGCAATGACTTTCAGTGCCCCGGTTTCACCAGGCAAAGGGACGAAGTTACGTTTGTCTTAGAAAGCCTTTTGGTGAGTGATGTTTCTTGTCCTGGAGAACACTGAGGTCTTTATTCCTGTACTGTTCCATGTCCTGCATTAGAACCTCCCTCCGGCTCTGTTCCACGTTCCCAATTCCCACATTCCCTCAGTAGTCATGGGGATGGAGTCCTTGCTGATTTAGTGATGAGGAATCTCAGAATGGATGGTAAGTTCTGGGCCTATCTCCCTCTCAGACAGAGGCTCCGTCTCTGAGACTCTCTGGAGGAGGCTTGTGTGAACGTGTGACCATCTCCTCTCAGGAGGAAAGGTACAGGAAGGCAAAGCAGCTGTGGTTCCAGGTGAGCCGCTAAGACATCTTCAGAGCCAGATGGGATATCTTTGGCCTGCTGAGGCTGCCTTTGGGGCCCACTCTTGGAAGCTCAGCAGCTGAAAAGACTATAATGCCACACCATCATCCAAGCCTTAGCTAAATAAGAAACTTTTCAAAAACACCATTAGGCTTATCCTGGCTATTTTAATAAGGCAAATGTCTCCCAGAGAGCATTTTTTCAGGTACATATCCAGTGGGATCTGTCTCCTAGAACAGAGTCAGCAAATCTGGCAACTAATCTTCAGAATTTCCTTTGTTGGGAAACAAACTACTTGCCAGGGAGTGTTCCTCAATTCTGCTGCATAGCTTGTTTAAGGGTCTGGGGCTCACTGTCTAGGCTGACGGCTTCCTTAAAACAAGTTCCCATTATCCAAGTAGGAATGGAGTCTTTTGATGCCATAAATAGTGGCAAGAAGTTAAGTCTCCTGGGGTAGGACCAAGCTCCTACCCCAGAGTCAGAGGGACTTGGCAATGGTGTAAATAAGAACTTGATATTATTTCCAGGTTTCTCTGCCCTCTAGAGCTTCCTCCAGCACCCGGGGCTTCCAAAGAGAATACTTTTTCTTTGCTGCCCCTTTGCAAGCTCTCTTCAGGCAAGTCATGAGTCTTGAGTGAGGAATGGCTTCATACTTCTTCTCCAAGGAAACCTAGCACCCTCCTGGAGGCTCACTTCTCACCGCTGAGTGAAACTGTCTCCAGGTGTGTACACTGCCTCACTTTCCAGACGCTATAACTCTTGGCACACACTACCAAAGCGTGTCCTTTATGGCATTCTACAACAGAGTGACTGCCCTTAGTGTTAGCAGATTGAAAAGCCTAGGTGGGTGGTTCTGACTGTAAAAGAGAATTGCTTATCGAGATTTTTTTTCTTTTAGATAGATATTCCAAAGCTTTATTATCTACACTCTAGATTCTAGGAAGTCCAAGGCCCTGATTTTCAATTATAACTCCGCTATTTCTTAGAAACCTTGGTCAAGTCTTTAAAGCTCCCCAAGAATCTATTTCCTTATCTGTTGGACTCATAAAGATAATGATGCCTTCCCACACAGTGAGTGTTCAGAGTCCGGCAAGTGCTCTCTAAAGTGCAGTGGAGATTTAGGACTGCCACTGTCCTGTCCCACCCCTCCCCTCATCCTCCTACCACCTCGGCTGTCCTCAGCATCTCCATGCTGCCGGCACCTAACCTTCCTAGGTTCCAATCCAACCTAGGCTCCCATGGAGTATCTTATGGGATGGGATATCTGGAATGTGGAGAAAGCCTGGACTTGCTCTATTCCAGCCCGTCTGAAACATTACCCAACCCTTCCTAATGCCCCCAAGAAGGACTTTCCTGATCTAGCCACAATAGATGGCCACCATTTTGACTTTAAAGATCAGCCTCCTCCTAGTCCTACCTCTGCTCCTGTGAGCACACAAGTGAGCAGTGGAGGTTTGCTTTCGGCTCTTCTGCAGGTGTTATTCGGGAAGACAGACGATGCTCACCAGGTCGACAGTCATTCTGCTGTGGCTTTGGGATTCTGGGGTCTCTTCTATCAGTTTCACTTTGTCTTCCCACATCATCACCAAGGTCCTTCTCCCTCACAGAGATTCAGACAGGCTCGCACACCTATGGTTTGAAATATTCTTTATTTTGTAAACATTTGTGTTTAAAATAGATGAACCCTGCTCACAATTCATATAATGGACCCAAGACACAGTACACAAAGTTCACCCATCACAGGGAGATAGTGGGACTCAGGTGGTGTACCAGGGTGAATTGATCTCGGGCAACGGGCAGACAGGCCAGGAAAGCCTGCTGAACAGTCAAGGCCGATGGCACAGCCCAAGCCACCTCCCGGACTGGCTGTTAGGGTGAGGCAAACTCCAGAAGAGAGAAAGCACAGGTACTCTTCAGCTTCCTCCTGTTGATGTACATCAGAGTCGTGACCACGGTCCAGAGTCCACAGAATCCTAGCCCAATTCCAGTCATGTAGAAGCTCTCCTCGGGTCCCTGGCTGAAGGCAGGTCTGCTCACTGTTGTGTGAGTCTACCTAGGACTTGCTACTACTCAGGACTCAGTCCCCAAGGAAGCCACCTCAGCCAGTCGTGGTCCAGTCTTTGAGCCAACACTCTGATTCTCTTTAGTGAACAATGGCCGACCATTCCAGTTCTCCTTCCCCCTCCACCAGAAATTCTGAGCTGTTCTCTCCCGCTGTCTGCTTCCTGGTTTGCTAAGTCAGGAGGAATTCCCATCGATTTCCTCCCCATCTCCCTTGTTAGAGGACTAAAAGGGTGTGAGGCCCTCTATTATCACAGCTGTGCCCTGGATTTGAAAAGTCCTTGGTCAGTGAATGCTCAGTCAGTGCCTGACCCTTCCTTTGCTTTGGCTCCAGCCCCAGCCTAGAAGTGCATCTTGGGACTACTCTCTTACCTGAGCTCCTCCCACCTTGGGAATGTAAGGACTGAACCCTACCAGGTTTGGTTTTTTGTTTTTGTTTTTTTAGGGGCCTGCTTCAAGCTACTCTTGGACCACAGGGTTAAAGAAACTTCCTGAGCATAGAACTCTGGAGGAAGGTGTCTCTTTCCCTCCCTCAGTAGCCACCCAGCAGTTGGCAAAGCTACAAGCCGACTGAGAAGTAAGGGAACAGGGGGAGGGAGCCGTGGAAGGCAGAACAGCACCAAGTATTTCTAGCCATTACCCGCTCTGCTCTTCAGAGTTTTAAGGCCTGTTGTTCACAGACACCGGAGGGAGAACTTTAACTTCCAAGGCTGGGTTCAGTGAAAGAGGAGGCTGATTACGTCACTTGTCACCTCTGCCGGGAGTCTGGGTCAGTGCTCTCACACAGGACTGCCCTGCTGTCCCCACACCACTCACTGTTCTGTGAAGCCCCCTCTGCTCTTGTCCTAACCCTGCCCTCTAGGAGCCAGTCCTTCGAATATGCTCTTGTCTCTATCTCAAGATCACAGACTCCACCGTATCTGACCCCAGGGCCCCCTTTGCCCTCTGGTGTCCTCAGGCCTTGATTGCCATCTTTAAATTCATGAATCCAGGTGAGGAGGTTGTATACTTGCTGCATGGGAGGTAGAGGACAGTGGTGACTTAATCCCTGATACCCCGTCTTTTCATTTTCCTCTCTTCTCTGCCTGCCTCTGGACTCAGTTCCTTACAGAGGCACGTAGGCAGCCAGGCAAGGCCAAAACTCCAGCAGAAGGCAAAGGCAGAAGAGGCCAGTCCAGGCTTGAGGACCACCTAATAGTGTTTCCTTCCTACCTCAGTGTTCTACTTCCCAGACCATTGGGGAGGCAGCCCATGGCACGAAAAGGGGCGGCGGAGAGGGGAGGAGGAAGAAGCACCCTTAGCCTTCAGCCCATCCCAGAGCAGGGTGAGCCGTCCTCCCTGGGGCAGAGCCTGGGTCCATTCCCTTAGGCAGAATCAGAAAGGAAAGAAGAAAGGAACTGCATTAGCAGGACACACAGGCTAGGGAGGAGAGACACGGATGGATGCAAGATACATGGGAGGGAAGGGAGTGGAGAAAGAGAAGAAAGAAGAGAAAAGGCCGAGAGTCCTCGAGATGCACTAAAGGAGTCCTTTAAGTGGCCTTGTCTCCAGCCTTGACCATTGTCCCAGGAGCCTGGGGTGGTGGAATGATAGAAGCACATTCTGGGATCACAGCAGGCCTGCGGCTGGGAAACGGGCTGAAAGGTTACCACTCCAGGAGAGAGGGGCTGGGGGCAGAGGCTGCTCACACAGCAGAGCTGCTTGCAGGGCCAGGCAGGGGAGTAGCAGCTACTGGTTTTCAATACGATCATCAAATGAAAGGACACTGGTGGGCAAAGCCCAGACTCCCTGCCTCCACAGGCCTCCTGAGGGAAGGGGACTGGGGTGGGGGATTCCACACAGGACCCTCAACACCAGCAGGTCTTTGACGAGTTTGCTGGGCCCTCAGGTTTGCCCTCGTCTTCCTCCAGCTCTGCCAGTGCGAGCTCATTGCTGGCACACGTTCGGAGGCCATCCAGCTCTTTCCTGTGGGCCTGCAGCACCAGCTCCGTCAGACGAGTGAAGGACTGGGAAGCCAAGAAACACGAGTTAGGTCAGTGTATCCATCTCTGCTTCTGGTGGCCCTGCAACTGCCCACGTGGGAGGGGTCTCCCATCTTCTCCTGTCGGCCGCTTCTTCTCACCATCCCAGCAGAGACAGAAGAGAAGCCCCCAGTGTCCTCACCTCTTTAATGTTAAGGTTGGTGCAGGCACTTGTTTCGTAGAAGTCCATGCCATACTCCTTAGCCAGCTGCAAGACAAGGGCATTTATGAAAGAGGGTCAGCGAGGGAGGGGAGGCCTGTGCTGCCTGGTGTGTGCTTCTGCCGCTGAGATGACTGAGCGCCTTACTTCTTAGGAAACTGCGGGCTTTTTAGGACATAGGCTGGCAGAGAATGGGACAAGATGCCAAGATGCCCCACCAATACACGAATTTCATCCAAATCTACACACACACACACACACACACACACACACATGCACACACACTCACACACACACACACATGCACACAAAGACACACACACATGCACACACACACACACACACACACATGTACCACTATAACAGGTCTCAAATATAACAACATGAGGTGTATAAATGATAAAAATGGGCTTTGAGTGTAACAGACCCAGTCTAGGTGCTGCCACTCGAGAGCTGTAAAAGCTGGAACAAGTTACTATTGATTCTCTCCGAGGCCCAGCTTCATCCTCTGTTAAAGGAGAGCGGCAGTGTCTGCATGCAGGGTTGTAGAATGATTACATGGGGTCACACAGCTAAGAGCACTTACCATGGTACCATGTATATAGCACTCAATAGGAATTGTTACTCTTGTAGGGTATGTCTCTATTTTCACATTTTAATGACCTTGTGTTATTTTTTATGTCCCCTCAAAAATCAATTTTATTTTAAGGACTAATGGAATGCTATTGACTGCAGAGGAAGAAGGAAACTTCTGAGGTGCTCAGGGTCAAGAGGATGACTCTTGCCTCAGAATATTAACCTTGTGTGGGAGTATGGCCTCCCTGCATGTGTGAGTATGCTGGGACCCTCTCTGGCCCCTGGCTTGGCTTCCTGGAGACCCTTCATCCCCTACTTTCCAGGCATACGGAGTCAGGATGTGGAAGGGATGGAGTGGGAGACAGTTCTCTGACTGCCAGAGGTCAGTTGTGTACAGATGCTGTGAAAAATGTCAACAACTCCTTCCTTGTTGTCACAGAGGTGGTCTTCTGAGCACAGCACCATCCTGTTTAGGGGGTCTTGGACCTTGCCTAAGAGGTCTTATTTTCTCCTGTGTGGACCCCTGAGGATCAGAAAGCAAGCTCTCACTCAAGAATGTTGACTCCCCAGTGTCAGGTTATAAGTGCATTCCTGGGTCCCTGCTCTCTGGACAGGCCCTGCAAGTAGCACAAAAGCCCTGACAGGTGGGACTTCACCTACCTGCTGCCCTTGCTCTCTCCCCACCTGCCGTTTCTGCTCTTCATCAGCCTTGTTCCCTATGAGGATCTTCTGGACCCCTTCTGGGGCGTACTAGGGATAAGCAGAGGTGAGCCCAAGTGAGAGCTCTTCTTCATTTCCAGATCCCTCCACCGTCCCCAATTCACCAGCCTCCAAACCACCACCTTCAAAGACCCTAGAGACAGAGCAAGGCTCCCAGAGTACAGGAGCCCCGTCTCCTTTATCTGCCATTTGGTTTCTCACAATTTCAATTACCCCCAGTCAGCCTTGATCTAAAAATATTAAATGCAAAATTCCATAAACAAACAATTCATAAGTAACTTTTATTATAGCCCATTGTAATCTCGCTATTATTGTTGTTGATTTTTCTTTTACTGTGTCTAATTTATGTTTTTGTCACAGATATTCAAGACTAGGGAAAGCTGGCATATAAAGGGGTTGGTACCATCTGAGTGCTCAGCTTCCATTGTGAGCCTAGGAATGGAGTGTCACAGGGACATCTTAGGGTAGAAGACACCACAACAGATGCCTCTTTGGGCTGAATGAATGGCGTCTGAACTACACTAGGCTTCGTTTAGCCTTTATTTGACAGATGAGGGATTGGGGACCCAAGGAATCACCATGGCTTTGCCAAGACTCCACCATGTTCATGAGGTTTTGGGAAGGAAGCAGTCCTGGACTGATGGATGCATCTCCAGGAAAGACACGGCCACAGAAGCCTTGCAGGGTAAAACATGTGAGAGTATGGGTGTGTTGGCTTTTTCTGCCCGGCTTACCCAAAGCTCTCTATGTCGAGTTGGAAAAGGCAAGATTGTTGGCCCGACCCTTGGAGCTTGTTTTTGCACCTTGGCCCTTGTTTTGCTTTTCCCTAAGCACCCTTCCCCCATCCCATCGGTGAAGCAGAATCTCCTACCTCATCCACGTCACTGACCCATTTCATGATATGCTGATAGGAGCGCTCACTGCTAATGTCGTAGACTAAAAATATTCCCTGAGAAAGAGAGGGAAAAAGAGAGAGATGGGAGACATACACAGAGGAATGGGCGGCCATGTACAGACTGATGGTCCTTGTACGTCCAGCCCACTTCCCCCTTCTCCCTGCCTACAGTGAGGATGCCTCAGCATCTCGACATTTTCCCTCCGATGTTCTTAGCTAGGAGGGCACTGCATGACGTGACCAGGCTCTGTGGCGTGAGGCAGGGTAGAGGAGTGCGTGTGGGTGAAGAAGGTACTACAAGGGGTCTGGGAATAACGGAGAGCAAATGGCAAGTGGGAAAGAATGAGATCCTCCAGCAGGAAAGCCGAGGACTCCACCACGGGGTTCAGTGACACAGGCATCTCCCAGGTCTAACCCTGAAACGCTGGCTCACCTGGGCTCGCCGATAGTACTGCTTTGTGATAGTCTGGTACCTCTCCTGCCCTGCTGTGTCCCTGCAAGAAAAAGCCGGTCCCTCAGATAAGTGTCATGGGGACAGAAGATGAACTCTTGTACCCTAGGAGGAAATGCTGCGGAATCTCAGAGTGAAAACTTAGTAGGGCTCTAATCCCCAAGAGCATCCAAACACACCCTAGTTTGCAGTAACAGCCCTGGTCCTTGGCATCGGCACCGGCAAGGCCCCAGGGCCTCTTTTCAGGACCTACGACCTGACTGAGCCTTAGACAGCGCTTCAGAACTCATCCACTTTGTCCATGATTGAGCAGATAGAAGGATCTGTCACACACCCAGTGCCCAGGACATCTCTGAAGGCAGTTCCCGTGGCATTCCAGAATTGGGAAGTAGCGCCATATTGTGGTAGGTGCTTCCAAGACCATTAGGCCAGAGAGAGACAGAGCAGCCCCTGGTGGTCAACAGTGGAAACTGCACCATGTAGTTAGTACTGAGACAATCTCAAAAAAAAAAACAAAAACAAAAACAAAACAGCCCCAAGCTAAACCAGAGAGTGTTGCTTTCAGTCTTCCTGTCTTAACCGAAATGATGCAGCTCCAGAGTAAAGCCTAATTCTATTTTTCCAACTCCCCCACTTCCTTCCCTTTGGTGAGCTCTCATCAGTCCCTTAGTTTGTTGAGATTAAGGTTCACAGAACAGGGCATGAGGATTTCTGACCTCACTCTTCATAGTGAGATCCACTTATCTTGGATGAAGCGCAGAGATTTTACAAATGACAGGGGTACTCAGGGGCAGCCCAGAGCCCTCCCTCCTTCAGCTGCCTCCTCCTCTGCCCCAACTCACCAAATCTGTATCCTCACTTTGATGCCGTCTACTTCAATGGTCTTCATCTTAAAGTCAACACCTGGAAAGAGCAAGCAAGTCAGGAAGGGGTTCGTCAAAGAAGGCTGAGACACTCAAAAGCATGGAAGGGACTTTGCTCTGGCTTAATGTGACAAAGAGGTGACCAGAAGCAAACACCTTCACTAACATTTTAACCCCAAACTGATCCTAAGGAGCCATTGGGAGCTTTGGATGGGGTGTCCATTTAATTCACAGCTACAGCTGGCTAATCTTACTCCCAAGCTCCGTTTCCTTGTCAGTAAAAAGTGGGAACTGCTAGGTGGTGATGGCTCACCCCTTTAAACTCAGCACTTGGGAAACAGCGGCAGGTAGATTTTTGAGTCCGAGGCTAGCCTGATCTAGAGTGAGCTCCAGGATAGCCAGAGCTACACACAGAGTGGGGAAAAAGTGAGCACATAACAAATTATGTTCGGGTTGCTAAGAAGAACCCGAGAGACACAGCGCTGGCCTGCGCACTCCACCGTAGCTATCACTGATCTAGTGCAGTGCCTGGCAGGAAGGTACCGGAGACTCAGAGTTCTCCGGTTCCTCTGTTCCAGGCCCCGAAGAGCTAAACTGTCAGTCCTACCAGACTGAAGGACTCAGAGCGGAAACATTTAGGAAATCTACAAGAGAAGCGAGCACCATTAACAGCAACAGGCTTAACTGTGCGTGCTGGCAGGGTCAGGAGAGATGCCCAGAGCACCATAGATGCCCAGGCACTATGCCCAGGGATTCAAGAGCTAGGTCTAATGGGGTGAACTGAAAGGTTCTTGTATTGCCAACAGCTAGTCACAGGGCACAGTCCACAGTCTTCAGCTGGGGAACGTGGGAAAGGTACCGTGGCGGATTATCCCTCAGCAGCTGTACTCCTGGCACAGAAGGTCCCAAGGGTGCTAGTGTTCTCAACCCCAGGCCATTCTCCCTCTACATCTGGGCTTGGCTGAGCAGGAATGCATGTTCTCTTATCTCTCCTGTCCCAGGTTTCCACCAATATAGATGTTAAAGTCAGCCCCTCCCACCACCACCATGAGCAATCTTCGTTTAATTAGAAGGGAGAAGAAGCTTTGGAATGGAAGAGCTAAACTAAATCCAGCCGGTCAGACATGAATCACTTGCCGCCTGCCCGAGCTGATTCATAGCTGTCCGGCTGTACTTTTCCAAATGGCGTTCTTCTCTGTGTGAAGAGAAAGGCTGACGAAGAGGAAGAGGATGAAAGGAGAGGACACCTGTTCCTGGTGGGAGGCAGCAACCGACTTCCTCCCTCCTTGGACAAACAGTTACAAGGAACTGGCTTCTCCTCAGAACCTGACATAGGAGGTAATCAGGTATCAAGAAGTTCTTGTTTCAAAGAATGGTACCTTCTACCTAGAAGGAACAGGGAATTCCCTATGTAATAAACCTGGCTCATGGCCATACCCTGGTCAGAAGCATCCCTTACTGAAAGTGTTCACAGGAGAGAAGGAATAGACAGTTTTATTGCCTCTACTTCTGAACATCTGTGAAATTTTCCATTGGACCCTGCATAGGTCTCAGTCTCAAGGTGAGCACGGCAGCAGAGATACATGGTCCCTTCCCTTACAGAGAGAGTAGGAAGGAAGTAAAGGCCCAGATACAAATAACCCGCCTGAGGCTGGCACAATATGGATCAGAATTTCAACCACAGGCTTGCTTGATGCTGGAATGCATGCGCTCCCCTGTACCGATTCTTTTGGGGGCAGGGAAGGGTTTGAAGGGAGAGTTATGTGTTAGCATGATAGCTCCACATGGAAGTGGTTACTATTATCAGCGCAATAGGAATCTGGACTCACAAGCCTTTGAGTCCTGACAGGGAGTCTCTAAACTATATCACCTGAGGTGGGAAGATTCATCCTAAACGTTGGTGGTGCTGTTTCAAGCTTTGGGGGTCCTAAGCTGAAGAAAAGTGAGGAGACAGGCAGGGCAGGAGCAATTGCTTCCTCCAGTTTCCTGACTGCAGATGCAGTGCGACAGTCCCTCAAGCATCTGCCATGGCCCTCGAACTGTGAGGCAAAACAAACTCCACCTTCCTTAAGTCACTTTCATCTGACATTTTGTCCCCGGGATGAAGAAAAAACAACAACAACAACAAAAAAAAAATACCCACAAAAAACCTTAAACCAGAAGAGAAGTTGCCACTGTTTCCTTCCCTGGGTTCCTGTGGATCCTTGAGAAGGAAGGGCCGTCCTGAGAGGGGGCGGGGGGCTGCCAATCCTAAGGAGACCTTCTTGTGAGAAGAGGAGGGAAAGATGCTGTTAGAGGGGGCAGAAGGCATAAGCAGATGTGGAATTCACAGACTGGATGCTGGAACCTGATTTCTGTTGGGTCCTCCTTCACTTTGGACCTGGATAGACAGGAGTCAAGAATTCTGGGATCCCCACAACCTTCCCTCTTACAGGTTGTACTGCAATCTAGCCACTCCAAGTTTGTCTTAATATGTCTGAGAAAGAAAGTCCTTCCTCTTGGCTTATTCATATGTATTAATGTATGAAGGAAGGAATGTTCTGTATCTTCTGAAGGATTTACCATACCTTCTCCTTTAAATATAAAAGATGTAACAGCCCAAGGATCTCTATGTACCCCTACTCTATGTCCACCCCTCCCCCAGCTTTCCATTCTATCCATCCTACCAATGGGAATCTGGTCCACAGTACCATGTGCTGACCCGGGATCTTGCACTATACTGCATGACTGTTGTTTGGTTGATTGGTTCGCTGGTTGGTTTTTCCTGTTGCAAGACAGAATCAAAACACTAGCCCTACAGAGTCCTCTGTAGACCCAAGCTTTCCCAACTCAGACTATTGGCTGCTCAGCAAGCTAATTATTCAAATGTGTTCACCAGCAACATCCTTAAGCAACTGTCCTTCAGCCCCTGTGTGCCCTCTCCTCAGGCTGACCATCAGCAGAGGGACTTTACAAGTATCTCCCTTCCTCACAGAAGAGTCCTCTCTCCTGGAATTGGCTATCAGCAGTCCTCCCTGCTGCTCATCCAATCATGAAGCTCCTCCTTCTTCCTGCTTTTGTCTCTACTAGGAAAGAGAGATTCTCCATCTACCCCTGCCCCAGTGTTTGTTCACATCTTGCCTCTCTAAGGCGGAATTCAGATGCACACAGATCTGGACACAGAAGGTATGAACTGAAGCCTGAGGTGTTATATCTTGCTTCGGGGTCCATAGATTGTACTTTATTGAGTTCTCAGGACAATAGTTTTCAAAGTGTATTCCCAGACTCGCAACAGCCTCATAGCATCATCTCGGACTTAGAAAGGCGTGCCTGGTTCCTACTTCAGCCTTGGAGACTCAGAACCCCAGAAATGCGAGGCCAGCAGTCTGTTTCAACAAGCTCCGGGGAGAGTCCCTCACATCTTAAGTTTGCCAGCCACGTGGTTCAAAAGCTTTGCACCTGAACTGTCAAGACAGGCAGCGTGGGCAGTCTCTTTCAGAGTGTACTTTGCAAAACCTTGGCTAAATTTAGAATTACCCAGGAGATTTTTCTCTCTCTCTCTCTCTTTTTAATTTAATGCATACCTCAAAACATAAATAATAAAAATTAAGGAAAAGAAAGAAAAAGAAATATAGCTATCTTAGCTGGCCCTAAATCCATTAAGTCATAATTTGAGTAAAAACCAGAAACTATATTTTAACAGACTGCTTAGAGCAATAGTTTTCCAACCTTTCTAATGCTACGACCCTATAATACAGTTTCTCATGTTGTGGTGACCTCCAACCATAAAATTATTTTTGTTGCTACTTCAGGATTGTAATTTTGCTGTTATGACTTATAATGTAAATACCTGTGTCTTCTGGTGGTCTTAGGTGACCCCTTTGGACCACAAAAGGGTTGAGGTCCACTGGTGCAGCATGTGGCAGGAAGTTAGTTAGAGGAAGTCTGAGAATATAATGTAGGGGAGAGACTGGTTAGCCCTGGAATCAGAAGACCTGGGTTTGAGTTGGGCATCTATGACTGTATTTCATATCATAATTTCCGAATCACAATTTCCTCCATTTTCTTACCTATAGAATGAGAATAGCACATGCCTCCCAAGAGTTGCTGTGTCCAATTAAATAGCAGTCATACAACTTCAAACTCTCTACAGTTTCTATTCCTAGCATGTAGTTTGAATGAAAATGTTCCTCAGAGGTTCAGGCTGAATGCTTGCTCCCCAGTTGGTGTTGTTGTTTGGGTAGCTTTAGGAAGTGTGGCCTTATTGAAGGAAATGTGTCATTTGGTGTAGGCTTTGAGGTTTCAAGGCCTGGTGCTGTTACCAATGAGTGTGCTCTCTCTCTTTCTCTCTCTCCTCTCTCTGTCTCTCCCCCCACCTTGGTTAGAGTTCAAGATGTGAGAGCCTTTAGCTTCTGCACCAGCCACTATTTGTCTGCTTCTTTCCATGATGAACCCTTAGCCCTCTGGAAACAAAAGCTAAATAAACTCTTCCTTCTCTAAATTGCATTGGTCCTGGTGTTTTATGACAGCAATACAAGTTACTGGTACATCCATCTTCGTCTACTAAGGCTCCTGAAAACTTGGGGAATGTAAAACCCAAGGACCCAATACAAAATGGATTTCACCACCAAGATCCTTGCAGCTCTGCTATTCTTGCAGGTTAGGGACAGCAAGAGGGAGTTTTGTGATGCAAATTCTCAGGTCCCAGACCCATCAAATCTAAAGTTTGCTGAACCTCCAGCCAATCCCCAGGCAGAACCACACCCAAGGCTCATAATAATACTTGTCTTTATTATTAAAAAAAGAAAAGATGCCTCTTAGCTATAGAATTCCAGTGAAGCTCATAGGTGTGGATATTGCTTTTGCAAGGCATGTAGAAACCAATTTATTCATGCCCATATTCTATAGCTGAATCAGAACTGGAAAAACCAGTCTCTTAAAATCTACAGGGATGCTCTTGACTCCTCCAGTGGCTTCCAACCCTTTGAAGCTGAGGAATCATCAGATGGGTCTCTTCCAACCCAGTGCTCAAAGCCCCCGAAAACTGCTGTATCCAGCACGATGCCTGCCACAACCAGTCTCCTGTCTGGCTAAAATTGCAGAGCCAAATCCTCTGCTCAAGTAATTAGGTTTGGATGCACTGTGCTCTGTGGATAGGTAGCTCCTGACTGAATCATTGGTAGGTTTTGTGGTGAGTCTCAAGGTGGCCTAGTCAACCATATAGTCAAGGAGGGTTGGTTAGCTAACTTCAGACCAACTCCCTCCAAACCAGCATAGTGTTACACATGTGTAGTCCCAGCTACTTACGAAGCTGAGGTAAGAAACTTGCTTGAGCCCAGGAGTTCAAGAACAGTATAGACAACACAATTCTTGAGAAATCTCTTTGAAAAAATAAAAAAAAAAAAAAAAAAAGAAACCAGTCAGCCACCTCCAGATGAAGCAGAAAGCTTATCCAGGTCCTATCAGGAGGAGCACAGGCAACAGATGCTGAGAGGAGCAGAGCTAATACCAGAGGCATGCACAATGAACATGCTGGCTGGAGCGGGGATGGTGGTGCTATACCATGGTACTGGAGACCAGGCTCCAAGTTCAGTGTCTGAGTATCTGCATAGTCATGACACTTGGCTTAGTGATACCCAAAAGTGTCTTAGGACTTCCAAAGGAGTCTCAGCCTATGACTGTCCATTGCTGCCTAATGGCTTCCCACGTTGGTAGGCAACACTTCAACCATGGGGTTTGAAAGAAGAGTTGAAAACAATGTTTCCTATATTTATTTCCTCTTACTCTTATCTTCAAGCCCTATCTAGAAATAAAGCTCCTAAGGGCCAGAGGACATATTTTGGGTTTAAGGCTTTTTGTTGTTGACTGCTTTGCTTTTTATTTTTTTTTCAGGTCTTGCCTCTGTGTAAGCACAGTACTAGGAATAAAGCTCTTGTTCCATCGAGCATAACAAGAGCAGGCATGCACCTGTGACTTAAGAACAGAGAGCCATGCTCTCTGCCATCTAAACCCCTCACAGACACTGACACCATAGGTGCCAATACCAGGCACTGGGCATCTGGGAACGGTGCTGCCCTCTCCATGTGGCTGTGCGCTAGGGAACCTCAGGCCCCATCTCTTCTTGCTGGGTTCTAGCTGTGTGGCCTCTAGACCTGGAGCATCAGTTTCCCACAGCACCGGCCAAAGACTGCCAGGACAGAGTACAGTTCTAGGAACAGCCTCAGTTACTGGAGAGATGGTCAAGGCCCTTCTCTGGGCACTGACATCCGGGTGACATAAGGACAGGGCCAGAGACAAGACCTGGTGCTTACTTGGTTCCAAAAATATCCTAAAGGCTTGCCAGCTCTCCTGCCTAGCAGTGAAGGTGAAGGCTATGGAAAGAAAGCAACAGGACTTGTCTGGGACTCTTCCTGCCCACTGCTGAAGATGACAAGGACAGCCCTCAGACATGCACACAGGGACAACATTAAGGACACTAGGGGAGCACTGGTGGTGCCGCAGGCCTTTAATCCCAGGAGGCAGAGGTGGGTAGATCTCTGTGATTTCGAGGCCAGCCTGGTCTACAGAGTGAGTTCCAGGACAGTCGGGGCTAAACATAAAAACTCTATCTCAACCAAACCAAACAAAATAAAACCAACAACACAAACAAACAAGCAATCCCAAAACAAGAATAAAACAACAGAAAGAACACAATGGGTGGTCAAAACTTGCTTTCCAATTCTGCCTTTACCACTAGCTGCCTGGCTGGTCACGGCAGTGCTGGTCAATCTCTTTAGGCCGCCAGCTCCTCACCTGTTCAGTGGAGGAGGACAAGCCCAATGTCAGAAAATTCTTGTGATGAGCATGGGAACGTGTTTAAAACCCCTAACAAAATCCAGCACAGGGCTTTATGAAATGCTAGCTGAAGACCTTATCAATCTCCCCTAGAGAAGGAGAGTGGAGACTGTCCTGGTTGGTCTGTTTTGTTTGTTTTTTTCAGTTTGACACAACCTAGAGTCACCTGGGCAGAGGAAACCTCAGTTGAAGTTTTGCCTTGTTTATAGACATGCGTATGTCCATGGCTATAAAAGATTGTCTTGGTTGGTAATAGATACATCACCAATATATAGGAGAGCCCAGCCCATTGTGGGCACCACCATCCCTAGGCAAGTGAGCCTAGACTGTTCAAGAAAGCTAACTGGGCATAAGCCAGTGAGCAACATCCTTCCATGATTTCAGTTTCAGCTCCTGCTTGAATTCTTGCCTTGAATTCAGTGATCGGTTATGACTAGGAAGTGTATGCCAAGCAAACCTTGTCCTCCCCAAAATTGCTTTTGGTTAGAGTGTTGCTTCACAGTACAGAAGGTTCACAGCCTGGGCAATGGAAAGAACCCTAGAAGTAGAGGGTGCTTCCTGCTAGGGAGGAGAGCAGAGCAGAGCTCTAGGCAAAACAAAAAGCAGAGTCAACCAACTGTGGAGTCCAGAGGGTTTCCAGAGTACGACAAACCTAAGCTGTCCTTACGGGTATCAGCAGCTGCCTCCCTCCAGTCAGCACTTCATGGGTTAAGACCAGGTGCCAGCTAGCCAGTCCACCAACGTGAGTGCCACATGCTTGAGTGGAAACAGGGCTGTCTCTGGGTGCCAAATGTTATCACCATGATCAACCATAGCCCAAAGTACCAGCCCCGTGACCTGAGCCTTTTCATTAGCAATGAGATGCCACATAAGGAACAATTTAATACAGCCGAAACCCAAGGCAGACACCCAATCTCTGGGGCCATTCTGGCTCCAGTTACCAAGCATCAGTCTCATGCTCTCTTTCTCCACCCTGGCACGCAACTGGCATGTACTGGGCATGTGCAGTCCCTATGGGTTGTGGCAGGAGGGCACTTCTAAGCAGGTCACCCCGATCAACAACAAGCTTTAGGTAGAGGCAGACTCTGTGGGGAGGTGGCTGGCTGACTCCAAAACTCCCTCCCAGATGGGCAGTGGTGGCGTACACCTTTAATCCCAGCACTTAGGAAGCAGAGGTAGGCGGCTCTCTGAGTTCGAGGCCAGCCTGGTCTATAGGATAAGTTTTAGGACAGCCTGCACTACACAGAGAAACCCTGTCTCAAAAAGACCAAAACAAAACAAAAATCCCAAACCTCCTATTCAGCAAATATCTCCTCAAGAGATTAACAGTGCCACCCCCATAACTGAGGGGCATGTGAGAGCAAGAGAGGACTCAAGATAAAGGCACACAGTCCTTCCAGGAAAAGGAAGACAACCTTTCGTCCCACCTGTCACTTCCATCATTCCAATTTCTGTCTGGTGACTCTTACCTCACTCTTCCCTGGACCACATGCTGACTGACTTCCTCCTCTGTAGATGGCAGACCGTCCCTCACTCTGGCTTTGTTCTGAGGAAAAGGTACACACAGACCTCAAGGCAAACACATTAGTCACCGTCATACTGTCTTGCTTTGGAAGTGCCAGGATGTAGAGACATAAGAAGGTACCCTGGTCTAGACAGAACCCTGACCCTCTAACTTACTTCAGGGTGTGTTCTAACCTCCAGAATATTGGGCTCAAAGGCTCTGACTCCCATGTCTACCCACTTGAAAGTCTGGAAACCTCACGATACTCTAGCTGTTCTTCTTTGAAGCTCAAACACATGCACACACTATGTGTTCTCTAACACACCCCAATCATAATTATTTATATTTTTATTACATATTCATTTTGTGTATCTGTGTATGTATACATACCTATGTGTGTCATGGCACATATACATGAGTATATGTGAGTGAGTGAGTGCATGTGTGTGTGCATGTGTGCGTGTGCGCACACGTGCGTGTTTTGGAGGGCATCTTGAAGAAGTCATTTCTCTCCATTTACCATGTGTTCCCAGGGACTGACCTCAGGTCAGCAGACTTGTCAGCAGGCACCTTCACCCACTGAGCTGTCTCACCTGCCATTTTTTAAAAAAATATTTATTTATTTCATGCAAACACACCAGAAGAGGGCATTAGATCACATTGCAGGTGGTTGTGAGCCACCATGAGGTTGTTGGAAATTGAACTCAGGACCTCTGAAAGAGCAGTCGGTGCTCTTAACCACTGAGCCATCTCTCCAGCCCTCTCACCTGCCATTTTTAAAAATGTTTTTTAAGTAAAAAATTAGAAATGGATAGGAGACCACGATAATAATTGGGACCTTTCTTTTCCCCTGGAAGCTTAAAGGCTCAGTATTTGGGAAGCTAGGAGCTCAGGAGCTATTATCAGATAAGGGATGGGGTCTCCCTGTCCAACACTGACTCTCATGAGAGTCTAAGGAATATGTGGTCCCAAGGCTTGAGTCCAAGAAATGTCTTACTCCAGGGCTCCCTAGCTGTTGACATGGTCTAGCAAGGCCACTCCAGCAGCCTGGCTAAGCTGATTTCACTCCTGGAACCTCAGCTAATAAGCAACGTTTGACTTTATTCTAAAACACCAACCTACCATCCTAGTCTATCCCAGAGAACTCCACTCACATGCCCACATGTCCGTCACGGGAGTCACTGCCTTCCCTGCTTTGTCTGATTTCTTCTCCGAAATGTAAAAGAGCTAGATCATCCTACTGGTCCTCCTCTGGCCTCCTCAGTCCAATGTCCCAGGCTCCCCTCAGGGGATGTGCAGAGGAAGCGGAACCCTCTGTTGGGCAGGAAGGTGTACATCTTCTACTCTTTGTCTTGAAGGATAGAGGTTCCTTTTGGCAGCCTTTGAAGGGATTTCTGGGATGAAGGGCCTGCCCAAGCCAGTTTAGAAAAAGTGAAAGGGAAGACTTCAAGCATGGGTCTCCTGCATAGGAAATGGCAGTCACTTGGCTGTTCTGAATATTTTTTTTAACTTAGGGTAAATGATTAACTCCTTCCTCCCCAGCAGAAAGAATTAAATGTGGAGGAAGCCCTGGACCCTCTTTGACTGAGCGCACCAGCTAAACAGAAGAACCAAGAAGCCAGATGCCTGTTCAGACAGCAGTTTTCCAAGGGAAAAGGCCTGAGGATTAGATTACAAAAGTAGCCACTCAGAGACTAGCTGGCAAGCAGGACAGAGGGCAATGGCCAAATATCGACTTCCACATTATAAACCTCATTTCCAAATTGTCAGTGCAGGGGGAAGAGGAGGAAGAGGAAGAACCAGCAAGTGCCGGAAGCCAGCAGGTCTGTGAGTGTGGTGCAGGCGTGCAGATAGGCAAGGCCTGCAGGCTTTGGCTGTTCTCTTCCAGGGATGGTATCTTTGGGGAAAGGGTGGGAGGCTGGATCTGTGCCTGCATCAAAAGGAGGAAGAAACAAGATGGAGAAATGGGTAGCTGAGAGAGAGAGAGAGAGAGAGAGAGAGAGAGAGAGAGAGAGAGACAGACAGACAGACAGACAGACAGACAGACACTTGGTAGGGCCCCAGCCCAAGGTGGAGCTGCCTTCACCCTCCTGGGCTACCCAACTCTATTGTACCTTCTACTAACACTCCTCCTTCAAAGACACTGCCAGCACAAGATGGGAGATGTGGACAGAGATCAAACAAACAAACAAACCAACAAACACCCGATTTCTCCCCATTCATTTAGCAATGGATCCCCAACCCTAGCTTCATGGCTGACACGTACTGGCCACATGTTCAATAAACTGTGCCCAGATGGGGCCAGGGTGATAGCTCAGTTGGTAAGGCACATGACACACAAGCATGCGGACTAGAATCTCCAGCATCCGGGCAAAAGGCCAGGTGAAGCAGTGCGAGCCTGTAAGCCCAGTGCTGACAGGGCAGAGCCAGACAGCTCCCCGAGCTCCCTAGCTAACGAGCCTAGCTGAATCAGTGAGCCCCAGGCCCCAGTGAGAGAGTATTATCTCAAAAAACCAAGGTGGGCAGCTCTGAGAAATGACAGCCAAGGCTGACCTTTGACCTGCATGGGTACCAGCACGTACATCCCCCATACAAAATAGCATCCAAACGGTGAGTCTTCAAGTGATGGGCAGGATGACATCATAGCACATTACTGACCATCTCCGTAACATTCTTATGAGCTAAGAATAATAAGCGACAGCAGCTGCGGTTCTATGGATCTGTTAACCTCTACCACCTTCCTAGCAACCATTAAGAAAGGCTTTGTCGAGGTCTTTTATTTGGAAGTGGAGAACTAAGCACAGAGATCAAGTGTGTGTTTGAAGGATTCGGGGCTGGAATGTGCAGGTCTTGGCTGGGCCCTTTCTATTCTACCCAGGGCTTTTTATCTTTCTTTCCTTTCTACGGAGGCCTGGAGAACAGAGTAAGGGGGAGATGGGTTTCAGGCTGCCCTAGATCCGCTAAAATCCGACAAAGCCACGCAGCACAGAGACTGAGCCCTAAGCCTCACTGTGTCTCGTATTGTGTTTGTATCCAGCTCCTCAGTCTAGAAACCTGTAGAATCCGGGGTCACAGTACCCAAACATTTGCCCAGTGTCTGTTGGGTCACTGAGGTCCAGGCTCAGATCCAGCTCTCTTGGTTCATCCTTCCCTCTGACACTGCACCCCCACCCCAACCCCAAGTCACCACAAACAGAAGGCAGTCAGATCCAGTTCCAGTTGAACTTCTTAAGGCAGGTGGCTGCAGCGGCCAGCAAGAGAAGCCGGACCAGTCCAACCAGAAAGAGGCCACAGCCCCTCTTCACTGGAAAGAAGAGCTTCCTGAGGAAGGTTTTTCAAACACAAGGCCCAGAGAACCAGGTGAGCCTACTTAGGGAGGACCAAGGATGGGTGGGCAGAAACCAAGCCCTGGGAAGCTCCTTCAAGCTAGCATTACACCCCAGTCTGGCCACCACAAAGATGCCCAAATATCACAAATATCCACAGAAGTCTCCTGTCTGCCTGACCAGACAGTACTGGTCACATGATACTCTCTGCTTTTTCAGAAGTGTCAGCCTGATGGTTTGAGTCATTTCCCATGTCAGGAGCTGAAACCAAATCACGAAGGTGACAGCGCAGGCAGCTACTTGGTCCCAGAGGAGTGAAAAGGAACTGAGTAGGGTTCCTCCTAACATGGACAGCAGCAAGCCCGCATGGGTCTTTGAAGTCTTCCCCTCCTTCTCTGGCCAACATCTTCTGTAGCTCACTTTAAAAAAAAAGTGCCTTTCTCCTATTGTTAGGCTTAAGCCATAGCCAGGCCCATGATGGCCTCTGGTAATTGGGCTCCATATTTACTATCTCACAGATGGTGAGATGGTGCCTGGCCTTGTACTACCCATAAAAATTAAGTGGCACATGACCAGGCCTCACCCTCAAATTACTTATAGTTTAGGAGACAGAACCAAATAGAGGAATGTTCTTTGTCCTAAAAACTTCCTTCTGTTGCAACCACACTGCCCGGAGTCCCGCGGGCTCCCACTCACTTCTCACCTCTGTTCTCTGTGCTCTCCTTGTTCCATCTGCTCCCTTCCACGGCGGGAACCCACCCACGGGCCACCCACACAGCAGCGCCCAGCTTCAGCCTTCCCCGCCTGTGGGAATCCAGAGGGACCGCCCTCCCTTCCTAATCCCCATCAGCACCATCACCTCTCATCGGCTGCCTCGGACTCACACTAGACTCTAAGACCATTCCTGGGAGCTGTGGTGCAGCTGTAGTTGATCCCTTCTATCTAAAGAATGCTTTACCAAGCTCTTGCAGATAAGGCATCTCGTTTTGGTAATAACTCTTTATTGCCTGGGTCTTACTAGAAGAGACTTCTCCGGGGCAGGAGAGGGTGCATTTAACATCACTAGAATGACTGTCATGGTCCTTCCTGGGAATACTCATTACATTAACAGATAAGATAGTCTTATCAGGAAACTGCAGGAACATTAAGGTTCTGGCTGCTCCTCTTACCCCCATCCCCAGCCCTCACCGGGCAGCTCGGCTGTATGGAGAGGAAAGTGAATACCTGTGGTAATAGCTTCAGGGGTGACAGATGGCGAGGACATGAGTGCCTCAGTCTCCCTGGCTGGCTCTTTCGTGGATGGAATGTCTGAGCTCTTATGTAGACTATACAGTAAATTATAAAAGAAGCAGCCAAAGGTGACATCAGGATGAGCCAAGAATCTGAACTTTCGCCTTTGCGGTAATTAGCAAATGGCCCTGCTTTCTCCTTTCATAAGTAAAACAAATGAGGGATGATGTCTAAATCAATGTCTGACATGGACTCTCCCACGCACACACATTTCTTTAATGGATGAATTATGAATCTGACCTGGCAACCCCCATTTCCCTGGCTTTTCGATTCGTCTCCTGGTTGCCCCTTCCTTGGCAAACTTTCCGAATCACAGAAGGAGAAAGCCTCTCTGGACCATCCAGCTTGGTCCCTTCCAATATAGTGAATGCTGGAAAACAAGGCCAAGGTGGGGAACACCTCAGGGCCCCCGTAAGCTTTAAGTAAGAAAGCACTAAAACCCAGTGGGCAGATTTGAAGGGCTGGAGTGAAGAATGATGCGTTTCTTTGTCTTCTGTGGACTTGGGAATGCTAAGGAGTCCGCGCACCACGTGGAAAGCAGTGCATGACCACCTTCTGGTGGCAGAGAACAAGCTTCGGGAATAGGCGTTAGGCTGACATATCAAGGCTGCAATGGGGGTATGGCAGGAGACCACACAACTCACCACTGCCCGACGCAGTGCGCTCCAGAGGGATTCCAGGGAAGTCCCTGCGCTCTATCGAGCATTCTACCAGCAGGAAGAAGATGGCAGAAAGACTGGAGGGTTAGTGGTTGGAGGTGTGGCGTGGGGGGGGGGTGGTTCTCTTCAAGGAAAGTACAGCCTCTGCAGGGTCATTTGGTATTTCAGAAATAGATGTGTCTTCCCTCATTCTTTCTACAGAAGAGGGAGAGGGCGTATGTCTGTCTCCTGGGGGGACGGATTCCTCACACAGTAGGCAGGAGTCCTTAGCTCTTTCTGAGTGATGGGAACCAGTAAAACCCTCAAAGGAAGAAAGAAGTCACTCCAAGGACTTGTACCCATGACTCCAGGGTGCAAACTACTGCTCTTCAGGCAAAAATCCAGGCACACACACACACACACACACACACACACACACACACACACCGTACCCCTTGACTCGTTGCAGATAGCTCAACAGCTCCTGGCCTCAGACCCTTGTCAAGGATAATCAGGACACGTTTCCATAGTAGTAACCTGTTGCCCTTTGTCCCCAAGCCTGCAACTCTCCCTTATCCCATATGGCTCCTCAGCCCCTCCCTGCTCACTCCCGAGTCTTTCCCCAACACCTGTCTTATCTCCAAGGTCTCTAGGGAGGCAGGCAGCCCTCTCTCAGGTAAGGCTCAGTAAGTGTCCCCTTCTAATTTCTCCACAATGGTTCTTATTCAAACAGTGGCCCAACCCTAGCTCCTGGGTCTCTTAGGAGCTGGCCTTAGCGTCACCAGAGAAACATGGACAAGTTTTGTTCTCTGGCTCTAAGCGATTGAAGGAGAGCAAAGCACATAAGGAGTCCCTGCAAAGGGACCACCAGCACTCAGCCAGCGTCACATACATGCCAAATACTTCACAAGCATTGTTCATTTAATCTGTACCTCAGGAAGGTCTCACTATTAGACCCATTCAACAGACAGAGACACTAAAGCTCAGAAGTTTAAGTCCTAGTGAAGGCCCTGCCATCCCAAAGGCAGGTCTTCAGTTTTGCCCAACAACGTCTGCCTCAGCCACAAGGCTCTCCTTCTCCAGACTGTAACTAAACCTCACCTTCTTTTCTCTTGGCAAGGAGTGTGTGTTGGGGGAGGAGTGTGACAGGGAAAAAGAAAGCCCTAAGAGGAAGCTCTCAAGGAGGGCTGGAGCCTTCCCTGAAGGCAGCAGGGCCTTCTAGGAGAAGATTCCTACTGGATGACCAGGCAGCTAGCAGGTTGCTTCTGTCAGGAGCCATGAGAAGGCTACTCCAGTACCCTGGAGTCGGATATGGGTGGACCCCCTCATGTTAGACTTTCTGTTAGAGGACCTTCCCTTGCTCATGAAGGAGAGGCCACTGAGTCACTCTCAAAGTGACCCTCAATGGCCTTGCCAGGGTGCCACCAGGCCTTTGTCCCGGTCTAATGTAGGTCCTGCCTATGTGCTGACCCCCAGCTCTGCGTGAACATTTCCAATCTTCCCACCCTCCTTCAAACGGTCGCTGCCCACCCCATCCCCCTTCGTGCACTATGATATCCCTGTCCTCCTGCAGGTGTCCTACCTTGTGGCTTTCCCTTCACTACTGCCCTGTAAAGTCAGTTTCTTTGACTAGTGTCTGCCTCTGTCCCTTCTATCCTGGTTCCGCACTGACTCACCCTAAAACTAAGGGTACCTCAGTGACTGGTCCTCACTTCGATCCCATTCTCCTCCCTTCATCTGGAGCTGTGGGTATGTCACTTCACTGGCTGTGAATTTCCCTGCCCAGGCTCACAACACTCTGGCCTACAGTCGCCTGTTTTCTCATCTTGGATCGGATGGCTCCCCTGCCAGAAGACACAACTCCCACCTACTCCATGGCTGTAGGCAACATACACCCCTCACCTGTAGAAACCCAGGCTCAGGGCCCCAGTCGGGGGACATCTCATCCCTAGGTGTATGCACTCTGTATCCCTGGCCTCCCGCGCCACCGCCTCTACCTCGAGGGGCGCACAATCCCTTCCGGGCTGGGGATGAAAAAGCAGCCACCCGGAGGGGAGAATAGGGCACCCCCGGGCCACCGCCCCTTACCGATGGTGGAGATATGCGAGGAGTGGAACTCGTTGTCGGTGAAGCGGCACAGCAGGCAGGTCTTGCCCACCCCGGAGTCCCCGATTAGCAGCAGCCGAAATAGCACATCGTACTGTTTCGCCATGGCAGGGACTCAAGGGGGCCCGAGGGCTGCGGGCGGCTGCGGGCTCAGCCCCGCTCAGCCTCTGCCATCGCGGCCGGAGCCCGCCCCAGGACGCCGCGGTGGCGAGAAGGAAGCGGTCCGGCCCCCGCGCTGGCCTCGCCCGCTCGCTCGCTGGCGCGGGGAAGCGCGGCTGCGGCGGGAACGCGGCGCGGGGAAGCTCGCGCTGGCGGGAGGTGGGAGGGGACAGCTGAGGCTGCCGCCCCTGCCCGGCCCTCCGCTCGTCCCCTGCGCCGCCGCTGCAGCGGGAGCGGGGGAGGGGAGCGGCGGGGACCCCGCGGCCGTCCGGAGCGGGATCCCAGTTCTGCTCTCAAGCCCTGGGGTGCCCGGACCCCCGCAGGGTTGTGAAGGGATACGTCTGCATCTTTCCTCCGACGATCTGAGAGGCGGAGTTGGAATGAGCGCCCACCCAGCCCACACCCCCAACCCTGACTTCCCATCGCTTCTCTTCGAATCCCACTCCAAGCCTGATTTTAATCACTCCGTCCTACCTAGGTTGTCCCTAGAGAGGCCTGGCCCAGCTTATGAGTGGCAGGTCCTCACCTGGGCTCACCCCTAAGGCCTTCATCAGGGTCTGGACTGGAACGCCCTTCCCTTCACCAACACTCCCGGTGTGTTGCCGAATTAACTGTCATTGCCATTTGGCCTCCCCACAACAGTGACTTTCATGCCCTCCCACCTCTTAAATCGGGGAAAACACCCGCTGACCTATTCTTTGTTCAGTTCATCGGAGTAGACAGATAAATTATCATTAAAAAAGAAATCGAAGTGTAAAATTATTTGGAGGAGTTTCCGGTAAAGTTTTCATTGGATCTAAACTGCTAGGGTGGGTTCTCGGATTACTAAATACTTCTGTACACAAATGGTACCCAAGAATGAATTGTTCTCTCTAGAGACCCAGTTTACTACTACCAAATGTGTTAGCACCAGAGAGAAAAAATCAATCCTCTCTGGGGTTCAGAAAATTGCCTGCTCTTAAGAACTAGTATTAAGGGAGAGCAAGTCTAGTCTATTTGGGTCTTTAAAAAGCAACAGCTCTGCGTGCATGCGTGCGTGTGTGTGTGTGTGTGTGTGTGTGTGTGTGTGTGTTCCGGTTAAATATTAGATGGAAAAATAGATTTATCAGTAGGAGAAATGGATCAAGAAAAATGGTGTCTATTTACTGTCTTGAAACGAACTATATTTCAAGCAACGTGTTTAAATGTATTTTAAAGAGGGGGAAACTCTAAAGTCGATCACTACTTTGGTCTTAAGGAACGGATCCTAGACTTACCATTAAGATTCACAGGTGTGGGACTGGAGCGCGACCAACTCAGAGGCTGCTCTTTCAGGGGTTCAGTTCTCAGTAAGGCACCCACACAGCAGCTTAACTCCAGTCCTAGGGGTTCCGGCGCCCGCTTCTAGTCTCTGCAGGCGTCAGGCATGCATGCGATGCACAGATAGGCATGTATAAATGAGATAATTAAAATGTATATATTCACAGGTTCGTTTCTCTGCATTTGGTTTTTGTTGGGCTTCAAAAGCACGCTGGGGGCTCTTGGGTGAGACACATGAGTTCTTCCAGGTGCCCTGCTCAACAGCTGTGAAATCTGCCTCTCACTTTCTTCATCTCAGAATAAGGGTATTTAGGGTAACAATTTTCTTGTAGGATTGTAAAAATAAGGTGGTACATAGAAAGGACTTTATTTAGCATGGTACTTGACTTAATGAATCCAGAGTTATAGAACACACCATTGATGTTTTTTTGTTTTGTTTTGTTTCCTGCTTCCCTGGGCTATAAAAAAGCAGCCCTCAGATAATGGCTAGGGATAGTTTTGCTGAACTGAGGCCTAGTTTGCTGTGATCCCTACCCCACACCCCTCATCAGAGTAAAGAGCACACACAGATGAGTGAGCCACTGTAAATATTCTCCCTGGACTTTCCTTTTGGGATGATTATCCGTCCGAAAAGCAGGGGAGACATGCAAGATGAGGCACATCTCTCAGCCCAAGGGGGAGCTTTACTTTTAAAGAAATTGCTTTTTCTAGGTAAGACAGAAAAGTGAAGTTTTAAAAAAAAATTGGGGACTACTAAAAAAATTAAGTCTATTTTATCATACAGGGCTGCTTTCAAATTCAGTAGCTTCCACTGTTTGTTTGTTTAAATGCATCTGGGTGGTAGATGGTGCTGAAGAGACTCGACTCAGGGATTCAGAGGCCTGGAATTAGGTTCTCAGGACGCACACTGGAAGGCTCACAACGACTTATAACTTCAGCTCCCGAAGATCTGAAGCTCTTCTCTGTCCTCCACAGGCACGTGTGCCCATGAACAGGCACACACAGGCACGAAGGAGGAGGGAAACGATGGAAGAGGAGGAGGAGGAAGAGGAGGAGGAGGAGGAAGAAGAGTGTTCTTGGGCATGGTGGTATAACCTCAGCTACTGGAAAGGATGAGGCAGGAATAGTTCCAAGATCAGCTTGGGATAAATTGTGAGACCCTTTGTCAAAAAAAAAGACAAAACTAGAGAGGCGGGAGAGCTGGCCCAGATAAGCCAGTGATGTGATAGGTGTGCACACAGTGGTAGGTGTGCACAGGGTCCCACTGGTGTGAGTTTGTATGCAGATGACCAAGGTAAGAGTATGATCACTTGGGGTCCTGATAGCTGCGAATATTGTGGGATGGAGGTGCTGAGATGTAGAAACAACGTTAGGGGGGGAAAAATCACATAAATCAGTGGAGGCAACAAAGTTGACTTCATCCTGTAATCCAGGCACAAAGTGGAGGCTTTTGACATCTTCTCCAGTTATATTCAGCTTGGACTGAGGAAGTTTTGGTGTAGCTGAGAGACATCAGAAGAGAGACCAGTGAATGTCTCTCCCGCAAGCCTTCAAGAATCTGTCACTCAGTGATACTCATTCTTTTACCAGGAAGACAAGTCTCTCAGCTCACCCTCACCCCACACCAGCCACACTGAGCATGCTCCCAAGGGTAGCACTGTAGGTTCTGCCATAGCAACGGCAGGATAGCTGCAGAGATGCTTGGTAGGCAGCCCACCCACCACTGAGACAGCACAGCTGGCCCACAGGCTCCTCATTAGCTTCATTCTCAACATCTCTCTCATATTCATCCTTACTCGGCCAACCCTGAATGACAGTGAGTGACACGTACACCTTGTTGGAGGGTCCCACCCAGCTCAGAATTAGAGTATGATACACACCCCACCCCCTCTCCTGCCACTGTGTCACACCACCGCCCTACTCCTGATCAGCCATCAGGCATCAGATCTAAGATGGGTCCCAGCATGCCAGTGAGGCAGTCTAAGTTCTGGTCTAGCCTGAGCTACAATCGGACACCCTGCCCTCCTCCTTTTTTCCTTCCCACCTGAAAAAAAGAAAACAGAGAGGACTCTAAGGAGTCACAGGAGCCTGTGACACCTTGTTCTCCACCCCCCTTCTTCCTTCACAAGGTTGATTTCCTCATCCCCCACCGTGAGAAGTTAGATTGAGATGTCCCCAAGGCTGGTGTCTCCTGAGGCCTCTGTCTCTGCCTTATAACCAGGGTCTTCTGCTTTGTAGCCAAGATAGTCTTTTGCCTGTACATTTCTAGATCCTAATCTCTTTTTCATATAAAGATGTGAACCAGGGGTTGGCAAGATGGCTTAGGGAGTATAGACATTGGCCATGCAATCCTGATAACCTGAGTTCTAGCCCTTCTATTCACATAAAGATGGCAGGAGAGAACCAGCCCCAAATAGTTTTCCTCTGATGGACACATATGCACAAAGATTTAAAATACATTACTGAAAATATACCAGCCATCTTGGTATATAATAAGAAAGATGATTATCCTAATTATCTTTTTCCCCCTCCTGAGAAGGAGTCTGTGTAATGTTGGCTGGCCTGGAGCTCTCTATGTAGACCAGGCTAACCTCAAACTCACAGAGGTGTTCCTTCCTCTGCCTCTGAGTCCTGAGATTAAAGATTTGTTCCACCAAGCACAGCCTTCCTTACCCTTTCTAAAGACCATTACCTCAAGAAATCAGAAAGAAAGAAACCATAAACAAGCTTAAAACAAAGCACCAACAATGGATTTTCATCTTCTTTTGCAGTGTTGGGGATCAGAGAGAACTTGTAGCCAACCACTGAGTTAAACCCAAGCCCCAGAGGGCTTTATTTAGGTGCAGATTATATTTGCAAGTCTGGAAACAAAGGCTTAGCTAGGCAGCACCAGTGCCTCCCAGAGGAAAAGTAAACCTGGGCTCTTTCTTATCAGGGCCAACAGTTGGAAGCTAAGATAAACTACAGATGGCATACAATTTGTAAGCACACACATGGAATGTCAACATCAAGTGACATTAAAACTGGTCACGCCGGTGCTCTCAAACCTTTCAAGGTATTGTTAGATTCCAGAAAATCATTCCTTCTAAAAAATTTGGTTCCTCACATATTATAGTAAGGGATTTTTCCTCTTGTAAGGAAAGCTCTAAAGGTTTCTGGTGTTTCATGTGGCTGTACCATCCTGTAGTCATTTTTACTTCCATTTCTATAGAAGGCTTTTTTGTTGGTTGAAATTGGGTTTAAGACTCAGAGCCCTCAGTTAAGACGCCCACTCAGGCTTGCAGGGCTTTACCTACCATTCAGCCCAGAACAAGCAGCAAACCAGGAGGAACCTTGATGCACGTAATTTCCTGGCCGCACAATTGGCAAACAGGTAGAGATTCCAAGTGTGAGGTAGACACTCGGTGCCGGGGGCTTTGTGTGGTATTACACACTATCACGTGTCCATCTTCTCCATTTGTTTGTTTTTTGAAACAGGCTTTCTCTATGTAGCCCTGGTTGTCCTGGAAGTTACCCTGTAGACCAGGCTGGCTTCAAGATCTGCCTGCCTCTTCCTCCCGAGTACTGGAATTAAAGGTGTCCGCCATCACCACCTGGTTTTCACATGCCCATTTTGGTGTGAGGGGAAAACCTGTAGTACCAGAAGACCAGAAGATTACCAGATCTGGGAACACGTGGGACTGTGGTTAGGACCATGGATACCAGGAAATGAAAGCCGGTGCTTCTTGCTGCTTTCCATCGGGGGCCTGCATGTGGAGGAGTTTGTAATGGGAATGTCTCAGAAATGAGATCCCTCCCTTTATAAGACATGACTTGCAACCAGCAACCACAAAAATACACGTCATTTAAAATGTTTCCTGTCAAAATTCAGTTCCAGACTGCATTTCCCCTTCCGAGAAGCCCTCTCCCTGTGAGCCAAGCAGTCAGGAGGCTCGATTCTACAAAGCAAGCTTTGGTGCCAGCAAGATGACTCCACAGGTTAGAGGCATCTGCCAGCAAGCTTGACAACCTGCTGTCCTTGGGGTCTCACATGGTGGGAGGAAAGTACAGGTATCCTACACGTTTTCCTCTGACCTACACCCACGTACACTGAGTGAGTCTCTCTCTCTGTCTCTCTGTCTCTCTCTCTGTCTCTCTCTCTCTCTCTCTCTCTCTCTCTCTCTCTCTCTCTCTCTCTCTCACACACACACACACACACACAAGTTTTACTAAGAAAGAAAAGAAAGCCTTGGTCCAGCTATGTGACTCAGCAGGCAAAGGCACTTGCAGTATAAGCTTGAATTTGATCCCTGGAGCTGTGCAAAGGTACAAAGAGAGAGCTGACACACATATACACACCCCAACACACACACTAGGGCACATGTGTCCACTCCCATACGCCCATCATTGTATGCCCCATATGATTATCATTTGCTATCATCACCATAATCACCACCACCACCATCATCATCATCATCACTGAG